>NC_135234.1:359914328-360628703 GCF_051348905.1 Ranitomeya variabilis | reverse complement strand
TGGTTATTAATGGTATTTTTGGGAGTTCTGCTCTTGGGCTCCCTCTGGTGGTTTCGAGTGGAACTTAGCAGCTGCCTTCACTAATCGGTTCCCTGGCCTTTTTATTTAACTGGGCTCTAGTCTGTAGTCGATGCCAGCTGTCAATGTTTTCCTGTTGGATTCAGTCCTCTCCTGGAAGTACTCTGTTGGCCAGTCCATTTCAGCTTAAGATAAGTTCTGCTAGTTCTTGGGTGTATCCCTGCTTTTGACCTTCTGTTCAGGTTTAAGTTATGTCTCTTTTGTCCAGCTTGTCATTATGAAATATTCAGGCTAGTTGGAAGCTCTGGGGTGCAGATTTGCCCCTCCACACCGTGAGTCGGTGTGGAGGTTATTTTTGTAAACTCTGCGTGGATTTTAGTTTTTATACTGACCGCACAGTATCCTTTTCTATCTCTGTCTATTTAGATAGTGTTGGCCTCCTTTGCTGAAATCTATTTTCATTTCTGAGTTTGTCATTTCCCTCTCCACTCACCGTTAATATTTGTGGGGGGCTATCTTTCCTTTTGGGGGTTTCTCTGAGGCGAGATAGTTTTCCGTTTCCATCTTCAGGGGTAGTTAGTTCTTAGGCTGTGTCGAGGCGTCTAGGCAGAGATAGGAACGTCCCACGGCTATTTCTAGTGTTGGTGTTAGGAGTAGGGATTGCGGTCAGTAAAGCTACCACCTCCTCAGAGCTTGTACATTTTACCCACCAGGTCATTTCTGTGCTGCTCCGTAATCACCAGGTCATAACTGTGATTGTTGTCGGTGGAGCTGCCACCTCCTCGGAGCTCGTCCATGATTGGTTTTACCCACCAGGTCATCTCAGTGCTACTCCGTAACCACCAAGTCATAACACGAGTGTAAAGAAAGGAGGATTCAAGAATTTTACAATGAGGACAGTCAGCCTTGAAAAATCAAATTGTCACATGTGTCGATGTACAGTGAATACTTACCAATCTGACGAGGCAAACACTCACCTCACTGACATGCTCCACTTCCGACTGACGTGGCTGAAACTCCTCACCAGATGAAGACTTCGAAGAAGACATTCTGAGGCATGTAGAAAGACAGAAATGGAAGAAATTAGGACATGTAGAGCCAAAAATTAGAAAATAAAGGCATTGGTAGGATATACTCACATTGAGCTGGGTCTTGTGCTCCAAAATGCGTCCTGCCAGTGTCCTTTGTTCTTCAGAGTCTGATAAGAAGTGTCCTGAAACTTCCCCCAACCTCCCTTTTATCACTTTGTTGGTAGGGGGTGTCTTATCAGTGTCTAGACATGGTTATCTAAATTGAAACGCATGCGTTCAAAAACGCATGCAAACGCATGTACAAAAAAAAGCATGCGTTTCCATAGACCTCAATGTATTTTTTGACGCAAATCAAACGCAAATGAACGCATGCGTTTTTTGCGGCAAAAAAACGCCCCTGAAAATTACTAGATGTTGCATTTCTGCAACATGCCGCATGCAGCCAAAAAACGCATGCGTCGTTAAACGCGGACAAACGCGTGCAAAAAAACGCATGCGTTTGTAATGTTAAATATAGGGGGAAAAAACGCATGCGTTTTTTTTTTTTTTTTTTCCAAAAACGCTGCAGTTCAAAACGCAAGTGTGAAACCAGCCTTAGGGTGGTTTCACACTTGCGTTTTTGTCTGCAGCGTTTTTTCCCCTATATTTAACATTGAAAACGCATGCGTTTTTTTGTATGCGTTTGGTCGCGTTTTCAAACGCATGCGGTTTTTTTCTGCATGCGTTCATTTTCAAAAATGCTACCTGCAGTATTTTCTTGCGCGTTTTTTTTGCCGCGAAAAAACGCATGCGTTTTTTTTTCGCGGCAAAAAGATGCATTGCTGTCTATGTAAACGCATGCGTTTTTAAGCACATGCGTTTGTTTGCGTTAAAAACGCATGCGTTTTTATTGGAAAAAAACAGAAAACACACTGAAAAGTCACCCACCACCATCAAGGTGATAAAGGGATCCTAACCCTACCCCTAACCTCACCCCTAACCGTTTAATGAACATTTTCTGACAGTCATAGTGCCACGTATTTCAGTGCCACGATATTTCAGTGCCACGTATTTCAGTGCCACGTATTTCAGTGCCACGTATTTAAGTGCCACGTATTTCTGTGCCACGTATTTAAGTGCCACGATATTTCAGTGCCACGTATTTCAGTGCCACATATTTCAGTGCCACGTATTTCAGTGCCACATATTTAGGGTAGGGTTAAGTGTAGGGTTAAATGCGTGGCACTGAAATATCGTGGCATTTACGTGAAATACGTGGCATTTAAATACGTGGCACTTATATTCGTGGCACTTAAATATGTGGCACTTATATGCGTGGCACTTAAATACGTGGCACTTATATATGTGGCACTTAAATACGTGGCAATACGTGGCACTTATTTACGTGGCCACTGAAATATCGTGGCACTTATATACGTTTATACGTGTATATAAACGTATTTCAGTGCCACGCATTTCAGGTTAGGGGTGGGGGTAGGGTTAGGGTTTTTTGTTTTTTTCTTGTTTTCTTGTGGTTTACATGTGTTTTTTCACACATGCGTTTTTTTAAAAAACGCATGCAGATAAAAACGCAAGTGTGAAACCAGCCTTAGTAACCCGATGTTTACCCTGGTTGCTGCAGGGGGACTTAGGCATCGTTGAAGACAGTTTCAACTATGCCGAAGTCGGTCCCCTGATCGTTGGTCGCTGGAGAGAGCTGTCTGTGTGACAGCTCCCCAGCGACCACACAACGACTTACCAACGATCACGGATAGGTCGTATCGCTGGTCGTGATCGTTGGCAAGTCGTTTAGTGTAACTCCAGCTTTAGCCAAAACAATGAGGATGTAAGGAATCAATTTAAATCCTGCTGACGGGTTCCCTTTGAAACGTACCACAACTTTGTAAAGAAAACCAGTTATAGCGTCATTGATTTTCTAAATGAGTCTATTGGTAGATTTTACTGTTATCCCACAGCATCGATCACTAGGCAGGGTCATGCTTCTGCTGCTAGGCTACAGTCTTTAGTGCAGGAGCCATAACAGCAAGACATTGCTTAGATTTGTCCAAGATGGGGAAGTCTGAGCAAATGGCTAACACTAAAATCTTCTAATAGAGGTATTTTGAAACGCTATTATATTGCAAATTAGTAAAAACAAAGTTCATATCAGCTCACCCAGTGGGCAATGATCCTAAGGGATGCGTGGACAAATAGTGACTCCAGTTTCAGGTAAGTATACATGAAGACACACACAAAAAAAAGAACATGAACAGAACCACCAAATAGTAGACATGAAGAGAAAAATACAAAAAAAGTCAAGCTACCGGCCAAAAATGTTTTTAGAAAAACAAGTGAAAAAATATTGTTAAAACGTAATTTTATTTTAATACTCTAGAAACAAGAAAAAACATAGCATTATGCTTAATCGTTTCGAGCGGAACCACCCTCTTAATCATAGCAGTATTATATGTAAGTGAAAAAATGTAAGTACTAAATAGCATGCCGAACCATCAAATGCATATCCACCCACAATTCAGATACAAACCAACACATTAAAGCCAACAATGAACTTAATTAAGGGTATACTGATATGTGGAAGGATAAAAATACTTATACCCTATCTAGAATTACATATTGCTAACTATATCTTAACAAAAACATTCCTTAGTAATAACAACAAGTCAGTTCTAAAGATTAAACTCAGAGGTGCTTGAGTATCCATGCGGAATATCGAAAATGGACACATTTTTCTAAAAAAAAAACATTGTAGTGGTAGCTGGACTTTTTTTTGCCTGTTTCTCTTCAATTATATTGCAAAGTCTTCACTGAAAAGGATTTTCCTTTAAAAGTGGAGGTACGCTTTGAGATAGTTTGGGCCTGATTCATCGAGACTGGCGTTGTTCACACAGCTCGTAGTAAGGGATCAAACAAGATTCAAACTCTCCTGATTCATGGAAATGTGCATTTAGGAATCTTGATAATTGTGTCACACCAAAAATTTTACTCCAGCCAGGTACTAGTGGAATGAGATTTCTGGCATAGAGAACTCCACAGCTCAACTTGAATTATATAAGCTGTGGAGTACAGCACCACCGCTCCCTTGTCTCACCACAGCATTTTGTTATAGGTGGGAGACACTGGCATGAAAATAACAAAAGTAGCTTAATTTTAGCGCAACGCTAAGGCTATGTGCCCACGTTGCAGAAATGCTGCAGAAATGTCTGCAGCAATTCCGCAACTCCTTGCCGCGGGTGACACGCAAGCGGAATTCGCATGCGTTTTCCCGCAAAACACAAGCGTTTTAAGCTTTCAGAATGCTGGTGTTTTCCAAGCGATTTGAAGCATCGCTTGGAAAAGTGATTGACAGGTTGGTCACACTTGTCAAGCATAGTGCTTGACAAGTGTGACCAACTTTTTACTATTTATGCTGCCTATGCAGCATCAATAGTAAAAGATAGAATGTTTAAAAAAAATATATATATACCGTATATACTCGAGTATAAGGCTAGGTTCACACTGTGTTAACATCAGCCTGTTCAACACATACGTTAACGGGCTGCTGTTAACGCAAGTGCCGATGTGTCACATCGCTAGCGCAGATAGAGCTAGCAGATGCTCTATCTGCGCTAGCAGTGACGGACCCAGAAACACTGCAGCCCGCGTTCCAGGGTCCGTCACTCAATGACGGCACATGGCTAGCGCACGCCCATTGTGGGTGTGCGCTAGCGATGCGTCAGACATAGAAGTTAACGGATTTCGTTACGCCGCGGTGTAACGTAGTCCGTCTAACGGACTGTCAAAACGAAATGTGAACCCAGCCTTAGCCGAGATTTTCAGCCCCAAAAAATAAGCTGAAAAGCTGAAATTGCCCCTCTTGGCTTATACTCGAGTCATGGAAGGCGGGAAGGGGGGGGCGGCGGTTGAAGGGGAGCGACGATGGTCACATACTCACCTGCTCTTGGTGCTCCTGATGCGGTCCCTGCATGTCCCATGGTCTCCAGCGCCGGCTCCTTCCTCTGTTCAGCGGTCACGTGGTACCGCTCATTAAAGTAATGAATATGGACTCCACTCCCAGAGGGATGGAGCCGCATATTCATTACTGTAATGAGTGGCACCAGTGACCGCTCAATACAGGAAGAAGCTGCAGGTGCCGGAGACATCTGTCTGGGAGAAGATGCCAGGGACCGCGCCGGGAGCAGGTGAGTAGTAAATATTCACCTGTCCGTCGTTTCAGCGTCGGCGCCGCTCAGTCTCCCGCGTCCTTTGCAGTGACTGTTCAGGTCAGAGGGCGCGATGACGTATTAGTGTGCGCGCCGCCCTCTGCCTGAACAGTCAGTTCGGAGAGACGGGATGCTGAGGAGCAGCGGGCAGCGACGAGAGGTGAGTATGTCATTTTTTTTTTTATTGCAGCAGCAACATTATATGTGGCACATTGTTATATGGAGCATCTATGGGGCCATAATGAACTGTATGGAGCATTATATGAGGCATATTTGTATATGGAGCATTTATGGGGCCATAACGAACTGTATGGAGCATTATATGGGGCATATTTGTATATGGAGCATCTATGGGGCCATAATGAACTGCATGGAGCATTATATGGGGCATATTTGTATATGTAGCATCTATGGGGCCATAACGAACTGTATGAAGCATTATATGGGGCATATTTGTATATGGAGCATCTATGGGGCCATAATGAACTGCATGGAGCATTATATGGGGCATATTTATATATGGAGCACCTTATGGGGTGATAATGAACTGCATGTAGCATTATATGTGGCACATTTGTATATGGAGCATTATATGGGGCGTATTTTAATATGGAGAATTATATGCGGCCCATCATGAACTGCATGGAGCATTATATGGGGCTCCTGATTCAATATGGATATTCAAAAACACTTAACCTACTGATGTCTCAATTAATTTTACTTTTATTGGTATCTATTTGTATTTTTGAAATTTACCAGAAGCTGCTGCATTTCCCACCCTAGGCTTATACTCGAGTCATTAAGTTTTCCCATTTTTTTGTGGAAAAATTAGGGGGGGGGGGTGTTTCGGCTTATACTCGGGTCGGCTTATACTCGAGTATATACGGTAGTTATTCTCACCTTCCGACAGCCCCCATTCTCATCGGCGCTCCCGGTACGTTCCGTTCCCAGGGATGCTTTGCGAGAGGGAGCTTTGTGACGTCACGGTCACGTAACTGCGATGTCATCCCAGGTCCTTCGCACAATGCATCCCTGGGAACAGAAGCCGCCGCGTGCAATGCTGAGCGCCGGGAAGACTCCGGGAGCCATCAGATGGTAAGTATATCCCTATTTTTTATTTTAATTCTTTTTTTTACAGAAATATGGATCCCAGGGCTTGGAGGAGAATCTCCTCTCCTGCAGACCCCGGGTACCATCCGCACATGAAGCGCTCACTTTACACATGGTGGGCATAGCCACATGCATAAAGTGATCGTTTCAATGCAATCCTATGGCGGTAGAATCATCACGTTTCCGCAGATATAATGAACATGCTTCAGATTTTACCTCTATGCGATTTCGCAGCAGGAAAATCCGCAGCATGGTGTTAGGGCTAGCAGAACTCACCAAATAATTATAAGGATGGTATAAGGTGCGTTCGCAGCCCGGGGTCCACCGTGCAGAGATGGAACCTGCTGCTGAGTAATGATGGACTATATGGCGGCATAATGTGGATACACACACGGGTTAGCTTCACCCGGTATGAAGGAAGAGAACCCTGTTGCGTCACAGGGCCGTGGTACCACACAAAGAGCGTAAGCAGAGAGTCACAGAACTCTGTCCCAGGTCTCTGGGAAAGAGTTCCTCTAGACCTCTTGAGCTCGACACCACTACTGGGTTGTCAGATTAAGAGAACTAATATTTTTCTGCACAAGAGTGCGTGCGGTACCGCTCTGGCGGACGCCATTAACCACCCAGACTTGGGTCAGGAAAGCACTCTGTTAGCGCACAGCGCCGCACTGGTGGTCACTGCTATCAGATGCTGTATTGTGTGCTAGCTGTGCGGGATAGCACTGTCATGCGCTAGGTAGCTTCCACCATTCGCGAACAGTCAACAACACTAGGGATGGGAATGATTCGGAGCTTTCATCCATCGACAGGCATACATCCACACACACACACAATAATAAGTTTATAGTAGCACATGGCCATGCAGCCATGCGAACCTTTTATAGCGGAAGCTCTCCAGGACCTTCCTAGTGGCCCAATAGGAGCTGCTACAGGACCTGAACATGTGACCCCCGAACTCCAATGAGAGGTTGTCCCTTGCTCAGAAGGAGAAAAGCAGGACTTAAGGTACCTTCACACGAAGCGACGCTGCAGCGATAGCGACAACGATGTCGATCGCTGCAGCGTCGCTGTTTGGTCGCTGGAGAGCTGTCACACAGACCGCTCTCCAGCGATCAACTATGCCGAGGTCCCCTGGTAACCAGGGTAAACATCGGGTAACTAAGCGCAGGGCCGCGCTTAGTAACCCGATGTTTACCCTGGTTACCAGCGTAAAATCTAAAAAAAACAAACAGCACATACTTACATTCACGTCCCCCTGCGTCCACTTCCTGACTGACTGAGCGCCGTACAGTGAGAGCAGAGCGGTGACGTCACCGCTGTGCTGCTTTCACTTTCACTTTGCAGCGCTGAGTCAGAGGAGGAAGCAGACTGCAGGGGACGCAATGTGAGTATGTGCTGTTTGTTTTTTTTACATTTTACGCTAGTAACCAGGGTAAACATCGGGTAACTAAGCGCGGCCCTGCGCTTAGTTACCCGATGTTTACCCTGGTTACCAGTGTAAAATATCGCTGGTATCGTTGCTTTTGCTTTCAAACACAACGATACACAGCGATCGGACGACCAAATAAAGTTCTGGACTTTATTCAGCGACCAGCGACATCACAGCAGGATCCTGATCGCTGCTGCGTGTCAAACGAAACGATATCGCTAGCGAGGACGCTGCAACGTCACGGATTGCTAGCGATATCGTTATAATGTCGTTTCGTGTGAAGGTACCTTTAGTCCTAGGGACGCCTGCTCTCCGCTAATCAGTACTGGTTACAATGGCTGAGCCTGGAAGGACAACAGTAACCAGCCACACAGTATCCGCTTGAGCCAGATGCTGGGACCGATGTCTCTGCTGAGCAGGCTCCACTGCGGCTGAAGGAGAATGGGAGACTGCATCTGAGATGGTTTGAGATTCCCCCTGTGCAGCGGCAGGAACTCGACACCTAACATTCCCCCTCCTACTTTGGCCTCGGTACTCTCGAAGGCAGCAATGAGCTGCAGAGCACGAATGTGCTCAACAGGCTCCCAGGACCTGTCCTCTGGGCCATGACCCGTCCTCTGCGCCATGACCCTTCCAGTCCACCAAATAGATTTTTTCTTACGTACCACCTTACACCCCATGATGGCATTCACCTCGTATTCGTCCGTGGACGAGCCCGATGTCCCGACAGATGACTCAGAAAACCGGGACATGTGGACGGGCTCTAGGAGGGACACATGAAAGGTGTAGGTGATGCCTAGGCGTGGAGGAAGGGCCAGACGGTAGACCACAGGATTAACCTGTTCCAGGAACTTGAAGGGACCTAGGTAGCAAGGCGCAAACTTAGTGGACTCAACTCGCAGCCTGATGTTATGGGCGGAGAGCTACTAAATCGCCAGGAGCAAAGGTCGGAGCGCCGATGTGCATCGGCGGAGACACTCATTCTCTCCTTGGAGGCCCGGATACCATCCTGTGTGCAGTCCCAAATGTCACGTGCCTCCACAGCCCAGCCTGCCACCCTGGAGTCGGCGGAAGACACGGGCATATGTACAGGAACCTGCGGATGCTGGCTGTAATTAAGGAGGAATGGGGTTTGCCCAGTGCAGTCGGCTATGGCGTTGTACAGCGCAAACTCCCCCCATGGTAGCAAGGATGCCCAGTCATCCTGCCTGGCTGAGACAAAATGTCGCAGGTATGTGACCAGGGTCTGGTTGGCCCTCTCTACAAACCCATTCGTCTCGGGATGGTATGCTGAAGAGAGATTCAGCTCGATGCTGAGAAGACGACAAAGCTCTCCAGAACTGAGACGCAAACTGGGGACCCCAGTCACTGACAATTTTGTCTGGCATACCGTGTAGGTGGAAAACGTGCTTAATAAACAACACCTTCAAGGCTCGTGCAGAAGTTAGTCGTGGAAGAGGCACCAAGTGCACCATTTTGGAAAAATGGTCAGTGACTACCCAAATAATGGTGCAGCTACGGGACTTGAGTAAGCCCACCACAAAGTCCATCCCGACCATTTCCCAGGGCCTGTCCACCACCGGCAGGGGGTAAAGTAGCCCAGCAGGCCGTTGTCGAGGAGACTTATTCTTGGCGCAGGAGACACACGCCTGAATATAGTCTCCTACTTCACGGGCCATATGCGTCCACCAGTACGTCCTCACCAGAAGCTCAGATGTCCTGTTGCTCCCAAAATGTCAACTCACCCTGGACAAGTGAGCCCAAGAGAGAACTTGGTCGCAATTTAGATGGCAAAAAGGTCGTGCCCTGGGGCAGAGACTCTAGCGAAACCGGGGCCACGGTCCTCAGGCTCTCCGAAGGGACAATTAACCGAGGCTCCTCTTCCTCTATTGATGACACTACGGAACGAGAGAGAGCGTTGGCACGGATGTTCTTCTCCCCTGAAAGATAATGGAGGGTGAAATGAAAGCGGGAGAAGAACAAGAACCATCTAGCCTGGCGAGAGTTTAGCCGCTGGGCAGTCTGTAAATAAGGCAAATTTTCGTGGTCGGTATACAATTAGAAGGGAAAATGAGCCCTTGCCAGGAGGTGTCTCCACTCCGAGAAGGCCAACTTCATAGCTAGCAACTCCCTGTCCCCGATGGAATAATTCCTCTCCGCTGGTGTGAAGGTCTTGGAGAAAAAGAAGCAAGGATGCTTCCGACCTTGAGCATCCTTTTGAAAGAGGACTGCTCCAGCACCGACGGATGAGGCATCCACCTCCATTATAAATGGTTTATCTACATCGGGGCGATGTAGGATGGGAGCGCTCTCAAAATGAGACTTAATAGAGAGGAAGGCCTTGGAGACCTCCTCCGACCACAATTTGGGATATGCTGCCTTGGTGAGGGCTACCAAGGGAGCTACCAAAGTTGAGAACTGGGGAATGAACTGGCGATAATAGTTAATGAACGCCATAAAACGTTGCACGGCTTTGAGAGAATGGGGCTCCTGCCAGTCCATCACAGCCTGTAGCTTGGCAGGATTCGTAGCCAATCCCTGGGCGGAGATGATATAGCCAAGGAAAGGCAAGGACTCCTGCTCAAACACACACTTCACCAACTTGGCATAGAGGGAGTTCGCCCGTAGGAGGTCGAAGACTTTGCAAACATCTCTCCGGTGGGAGTCTATATCTGGAGAGCAGATGAGAATATCATCCAGATAGACTACGACCAAGGTGGTGAGCATATCCCGGAAGATATTCACAAAGTCTTGGAAAATGGCAGAAGCATTACAGAGCCCGAAGGGCATCACCAGGTATTCATAGTGCCCGTCCCTGTTGTTAAATGCCGTCTTCCATTCGTCCCCCTCACAGATGCAAATCAGGTTGTAAGCACCCCAGATCAAGCTTAGTAAATACCCTCGCTCCCCGCAACCTATCGAATAGCTCAGATATCAGTGGCAGAGGGTATTTGTTCTTAACGGTGATTGCGTTAAGACCCCTGTAATCTATGCATAGACGTAGTTCTCCGATCTTCTGCACGAAGAAGAACCCCGCCCCTGCAGGTGACACTGACTTCTTAATGAATCCTCCTGCCAGATTCTCCTGAATGTATTGGGTCATCGCCTCTGTCTCCGGGAGAGATAGGGGATAGACTCTACCCCGGGGAGGGTCTGCACCAGGCAAGAGGTCAATAGGACAGTCATAGGGGCGGTGCGGTGGTAGGGTCTCTGCAACCCTCTTGGAGAACACGTCCGCATAAGGCCAATAGTGCTTGGGGAGAGAAGAAAGATCTGTGGGTGCTTCAGCAGTAGCAACCTGAACGCATTCCCTCAGATATCTACCCTCGCAAGATTCACTCCATCCCAGAATTCTCCCAGAGGACCACTCTATATGAGGAGAGTGGTAGCCATGGTATCCCTAACAGAAGCTCATCAATTCCATCGGGGATGACTAGCAGGGAGATAATCTCCTGATTGAATGGAGACATGGATAAAGTAAATGGGATGGTCTGGTGTGTTATTTGTGAGGGCAGAGTCGGCCCATTCACCACTCGTACAGTCACCGGCTTGGCGAGCATCACCAGGGGTATTGCGTGGCGTTGGGCGAAGGCAGAGGACATAAAATCCCCCTCCGCCCCGGAATCCACACAGCTCGACTGTAAGAGTGGATGGGCCAAAGGTGATTGTCCCTTTGAAGGACAGTTTGGAGGAAAACGTCGCTGTGTCTAGTGTACCTCCTCCTACATCCACTCGGTTTCCCGACCGCTGGGAACATCTGGAGGCAAGATGTCCTGACCGCTGGGAGACATGACAGACCTTGAGTGCACGAGCTATCCGAGACTTAGATCCCGCTCGTGACACCTCCATGGCCTCATGTGGCTCGGACGCCTGGATCGGAGATTCCAGACGTATGGCGAAGGTGGGAGCCAGCGGAAACCTCTGCCTACACTTGGCTCGCTCCAACCTTCGCTCGTTGAAACGAAGGTCGATGCGAGTTGATACAGCTATTAACTCCTCCAGTGTGGTGGGAATCTCCCTAGTGGCCAAAGCGTCCTTCACATGGTCAGCCAGCCCCCTCCAAAATACAGGGATGAGGGCTTTATCCGGCCACTCCAGCTCACATACTAAAGTCCGGAAGTAGACGGAAAAATGGCTGACCAAGGATGAGCCCTGTGTCAGTGCCAGCAGTTTGAACGCCGTATCATGGGTGACTTGAGGTCCCAAAAAGGCCTGTTTCAGAGTGCTCAGGAACCGCAGAGCACTCTGCACCACATGATCGTCATGCTCCCACAGCAGTGTAGCCCACTCCAACGCCCTGTCCGACAAGAGAGATATTATGAATCCCACTTTAGCACGCTGCGAGGAGAAACTTGCAGCCAGAAGCTCAAGATGTATCGCACACTGGTTCACGAATCCCCTGCATGACTTGCTATCGCCAGAGTAGTTATCTGGCAATGGGAGGCGGGATAAGGTCGGAACAGGGGTGGCAGTGGACAAACTAGCTACAGCCACGCTAGCAGCCTGAACAGCTACTGCGGTAACATCCACAGCCGAGGTTGTGCGCTCGAGAGCTGCCAACCTGCCCTCCAGCTGCTGGATGTACCACTGCAGTCGCTGTTCGTCCGCCATTACTAGCCAGACCCTGGCGCTAGTATAATGTTAGGGCTAGCGGAACCCACCAAATAATTATAAGGATGGTATAAGGTGCGTTCGCAGCCCAGGGTCCACCGTGCAGAGATGGAACCTGCTGCTGAGTAATGACGGACTATATGGCGGTATAATGTGGATACACACACGGGTTAGCTTCACCCGGTATGAAGGAAGCGAACCCTGTTGTGTCACAGGGCTGCGGTACCGCACAAAGAGCGCAAGCAAAGAGTCACAGAACTCTTTCCCAGGACTCATGTAAAGAGTTCCTCTAGACCTCTTGCGCTCGACGCCGCTACTTGGGTGTCAGAGATTAATAGAACTAAAAATTTACTGCACAAGGGTGCGTGCAGTGCCGCTCTGGCGGATGCCACTAACCACCCAGACTTGGGTCAGGAAAGCGCTCTATTAGCGCACGGCGCCGCACTTGCGGTCACTGCTATCAGACGCTGCATCGTGTGCTTGCTGTGCGGGATAGCACTGTCAGGAGCTTGGTAGCTTCCACCATTCGCGAACAGTCAACAACACTAGGGATGGGAATGATTCGGAGCTTTCATCCATCGACAGGCATACATCCACACACAGAATAATAAGTTTATACTAGTGCATAGCCGTGCGGCCATGCAAACCATAGATCAAGCTCTCCAGGACCTTCCTAGTGGTCCAATAGGAGCTGCTACAGGACCTGAGCATGAGACCACTGACCTCCAATGAAAGGTCATCCCTTGGGCATGCTCAGAAGAAGAAAAGCAGGACATAGTCCCAGGGACGCCTGCTCGCCACTGATCAGTACTGGTTACAATGGCTGAGCCTGGAAGGACAGCAGTAACCAGCCGCACAGTATCAGTTTGAGCTAGACGCTGGGACCGACGTCTGCTGAGCATTCCCTCTGTGCAGCTGCGGGAACTCGACACCTAACACATGGGCACAGCAACAGCGGAATCCCTTAGTATTGCCTGGGAATGCGGCAAAAAACGCAGCAGAAGCGCATAAAAACGCAACGTGGGCACACAGCCTATGTTGCACCTAAATTTTGCAACTTTTCAGAGCTTTTATTACAGAATAAATAAATCAAACCCTTTCTTTTGTTTCCTCATTTTGTAAATGCATGAGGATAATGTTTCTATATTCTGTGGTAGAATATGGTATTTAGTTATTCCTGATCTTCGCTGAGAAGTGAATACAAATGCATGCAGCCTATTTAAAATACTTAAATTTGTGTAACTGCTACTACTGTTGTCCAAACCGACTACAATTGAATCAATTTCTTGTTCTAGAAAAGAACTAAATGTGCAGGAGTTTACAACCTTTCCATCCGCTTTTTAGAATCTGCCAGAGTCAGAAATTCACCAACTTCATGTCGGTATAACAATGACAGACATATTCAATACACTGTACTCACATCTATTGGTACTATATAATACCAAAACTCATGAAGAGATCCATAGGAAATATTAAAATAATTAAACTGTATTAATAATAAATACAACTATACTAAAATACAGCAGAATGCCTCACAGGGGAAGACCACAGTAGTAAACAAATATAGAGAGCTTATTAGGGAACCATAAGTGCCTATGAATAGGGCAAAATGCAGAGGACTATAGAAAGAGCAGTCAATAAAATTCAAAAAGTATAAATTCACAAAGGGAAGGAAAAATGGAACAAGTCCTAAAAATCCTCACAATAAGTAACTCAAAATAAAGATCAGTAAATAACCGAAATAAAGACCAACTTAGTCATATCACTGCTATTAAGAATATATATAAATGGCTATTTCCACAATCACCAGTATAAACTCAATTATAGAGGGATCATAAACATATCAAACAAATGGTGTCATAATACAGTACCTCAAATGAGTGGACCCGAGCACTCCCCCACCCCAACGCGTGTTTCGCCGCTGGCTTCTTCCGGGGGCGTGGCTAAGTGAGGGGTAGTGGGCTATTGAAATATATCCCCAGCCAATCAAAGAAGAAGAACTGCGTGACTCATCAGGCATGGTGGTGCATGATGCTAATGCTGTGCCCTGTATCTAATATCACTTCTGTGACAGTGATCTCATGAACCACAAACAATGAAAGCAAGCAGTCATGTATAAAGTGCTTCCGGGAGTGAGACGGGTCAGGTAAAAAGCGCATGCGCGCCGTCTTAGAGCCCATACAATTGAGGAAAAACAGGTATGGACACAGCAGACCATATAAATAGAATACCGATGCACTTAAAGTGAAATAAAGAAAAAAGTGCGTTAATATAAAGATCTAATTCCAATGATAAATCAATCATTTAATCTATTCAAAAAAGAAAAATAAATGAAAATAAAAACCAAATGTAACGCAGACTTTAATAAACGAGTGCTGATACATAGATTACCGTTTATACTCGAGTATAAGCCCACCCGAGTATAAGCCAACCCCCCTAATTTTGCCACAAAAAAACTGGGAAAACTTAATGACTCGAGTATAAGCCTAGGGTGGGAAATGCAGCAGCTACCGGTAAATTTCAAAAGTAAAAATAGATACCAAAAAAAAGTAAAATTAATTGAGACATCAGTAGGTTAAGTGTTTTTGAATATCCATATTGAATCAGGATCCCCATATAATGCTCCTTACAGTTCATGATGGGCCCCATAAGATGCTCCATACAAAATACGCCCCATATAATGCTCCATAAAGTTGACAATGGGCTCCATAAGATGCTCCATATATAAATATGCCCCATATAATCCTGCATAAAGGTTAATAATGGCCCCATAAGATGCTCCATAGACACATTTGCCCCATATAATGCTGCACAAATGCTGATTATGGCCCCATAAGATGCTCCATAGAGATATTTACCCCATATAGTGCTGCACAAACGTTATGGCCCCATTAGATGCTCCATAAAGATAGTTGCCCCATATAATGCACAAACGTTGATTATGGCCCCATAAGATGCTCCATAAAGATATTTGCCCCATATAGTGCTCCACAAACGTTGATTATGGCCCCATAAGATGCCCCATACAGACACTTTCCCCATATGCTGTTGCTGCGATAAAAAAAAAAAAAATCACATACTAACCTCTCGTTGCTCAGGCCCCTGGCACTTTCAGTATTCACATGCTCCTCGTTCCGGCGCCGCTGCATCTTCAGCGTCTTCTGCACTGACGCTCAGGCAGAGGGCGCGCACTAACCACGTCACCGCGCCCTCTGACCTGAGCATCACTGCAGAAGACGCTGAAGATGGAGCGGCGGCTGGAACGAGAAGAGGTGAATATCGCGCAGCGCTCCCCCTCCCCATTATACTCACCTGCTCCTGTCCCGGTGCAGTCCCTGGTTCCCTGATGCCGCAGCTTCTTCCTGTATTGAGCGGTCACATGGTACCACTCATTACAGTAATGAATATGCGACTCCACCCTATGAGAGGTGGAGCCGTATATTCATTACTGTAATGAGCGTTGCCATGTGACCGCTCAGTACAGAAAGAAGCTGAGGCGCCGAGAGAACCAGGAACCTGCAGGGACCGTGCTAGGAGCAGGTGCGTATTATTAGATAGCCCCTTGCTCCCTCTCCCCTGCCGACCCCTGGGTATGACTCGAGTATAAACCGAGAGAGGAACTTTCAGCCCAAAAAATGGGCTGAAAATCTCTGCTTATACTCGAGTATATACGGTAATTGTAAAACTGGCAGTGTACAAATAAGGAAGTGAAGTGCAAAGAATAGTGCTCAAAAGTTATTTAATATAAGAAAAGAGAAAATTACAATAATGCATGATGATTTAATCGTAAAAGGAGATGAAAGTGCTTGAATAAACATCATAATAAATATACAGGGTGGGCCATTTTTATGGATACACCTAAATAAAATGGGAATGGTTGGTAATATCAAGTTACTGCTTGTGACACATTAGTATATGGGAGGGGGAAAACTTTTCAAGTTGGGTGGTGACCATGGCGGCCATTTTGAAGTTGGCCATTTTGGATCCAACTTTATTTTTTCAAATCGGAAGAGGGTCATGTGACACATCAAACTTATTGAGAATTTGACAAGAAAAACAATGGTGTGCATGCATTTAACGTAACTTTATTCTTTCATGAGTTATTTCTGACCACTTATAAAATGTGTTCAGAGTGCTGCCCATTATGTTGGATTGTCAATGCAACCCTGTTCTCCCACTCTTGACACACTGAAAGCAACACCACAGAAGAAATGCTAGCAAAGGCTACCAGTATCCACTGCTTCAGATGCTGCACATCTTGTATCTTCACAGCATAGACAATTGCCTTCAGAAGACCATAGCATCTGAAACAACGGGTACTGGAAGCCCCACATAATGCTCCATACAGTTCATGATGGGCCCCGTAAGATGCACCATACAAAATACACCCCATATAATGCTCTGTAAAGTTGATGATTGGCCCCATAAGATGCTCCATCTTAAAATATGCCCCATACAATGCTGCACGAAGGTTGATGGCCCCATAAGATGCTCAATAGAATAATATGCCCCATATAATAATATGCCCCAATATCCCTCATATGCCCCATAGGACTGGCGTATAGCAAATGTGGTGCCAATATTCAAAAAGCGGACAAAAACTGAACTCGGAAATTATAGGCAGTAAGCTTAACCTCTACTGTGGGCAAAATCCTGGAGGGCATTCTAAGGGATGCTATACTGGAGTAACTGAAGAGGAATAACCTCAGGACCCAGTATCAGCATGGGTTTACTAGAGACCGTTCCTGTCAGACTAATCTGATCAATTTCTATGAAGAGGTAAGTTTCGGACTGGACCAAGGGAACCCAGTGGACGTAGTGTATATGTACTTTTCAAAAGCTTTTGATACGGTGCCACACAAAAGGTTGATACATAAAATGAGAATAATGGGGATAGGGGAAAATATGTGTAAGTGGGTTGAGAGCTGGCTCAGGAATAGGAAACAAAGGGTGGTTATTAATGGAGCACACTCGGACTGGGTCGCGGTTAGCAGTGAGGTACCACAGAGGTCAGTATTGGGCCCTCTTCTTTTTAACATATTTATTAATGACCTTGTAGGGGGCATACAGAGTAGAATTTCAATATTTTCAGACGACGCTAAACTCTGCAGGGTAATTTTATATTACAGGATGATCTATGTAAACTAGAAGCTTGGGCTGATAAATGGCAAATGAGCTTTAATGGGGGTAAATGTAAGGTCATGCACTTGGGTAGAAGTAATAAGATGTATAACTATGTGCTTAATTCTAAAACTCTGGGCAAAACCATCAATGAAAAAGACCTGGGAGTATGGGGTGGATGACAAACTCACATTTAGTGGCCAGTGTCAGGCAGCTGCTACAAAGGCAAATAAAATAATGGGATGCATTAAAAGAGGCATAGATGCTCATGAGGAGAACATAATTTTACCTCTATACAAGTCACTAGTGCGACCACACTTAAAATACTGTGCTCAGTTCTGGTCTCCGGTGTATAAGAAAGACATAGCTGAACTGGAGCGGGTGCAGAGAAGAGCGACCAAGGTTATTAAAGGACTGGAGGGTCTGCAATACCAAGATAGGCTATTACACTTAGGGCTATTTAGTTTGGAAAAACAAAGGCTAAGGGGTGATCTTAGTTTAATGTATAAATATATGAGGGGGCAGTACAAAGACCTTTCTGATGATCTTTTTAATCATAGACCTGAGACAGGGACAAGGGGGCATCCTCTACGTCTGGAGGAAAAAAGGTTTAAGCATAATAACAGACGCGGATTCTTTACTGTAAGAGCAGTGAGACTATGGAACTCTCTGCCGTATGATGTTGTAATGAGTGATTCGTTACTTAAATTTAAGAGGGGACTGGATGCCTTTCTTGAAGAGTATAATGTTACAGGGTATATACACTAGATTCCTTGATAGGGCGTTGATCCAGGGAACTAGTCTGATTGCCGTGTGTGGAGTCGGGAAGGAATTTTTTTCCTCAATGTGGAGCTTACTCTTTGCCACATGGGTTTTTTTTGCCTTCCTCTGGATCAACATGTTAGGGCATGTTAGGTTAGGCTATGGGTTGAACTAGATGGACTTAAAGTCTTCCTTCAACCTTAACCTTGCTGTTCTGTTCGTATTTGCTATACACTTGTACTGTTCCCGGGTCAATATGACCCGACCTATTAATTCTTGATTTTTAGCTACTCTAAGTGTTTTATTTGAATACTTTTTTTATTATTATACTGTATGTGAACATGGTTGATCCTAAACAAATGAAAAATTTAAATTCAAACTTAATAATTTTTTATTTTTTTTTCAGTAAAAAATTACACAGGATTTTTACAATTATCTTTGATTGTTGGCATTCTGCACACAAATAACAAAGAAGCTTTACATTACTATTACTAAAACGTGAAATTTAACTTTTTGAAAACAATATTTATAAATCAACAAATGAAAAATCATAAAAACTTCAACCTTTTTAGAAAGAAAAAGAAAAAACTGAACATGTTCATGCGTTTTTACAATTACATTTGTAAATTACAATTTTACATTTACCAATATAAGCATTTAGAGCTGTCACATCTAATTTTTTCCATTTATCACCATAAACTACTTGTCCCTCAATGTTTGTCATTTGTATTATAATATTTAGGATAGTCATATTTAGGAACAATGCGAATGCTGATCCTAAATCAGATATTCTTGATGTAGCGTACCTTGTAGGACCAGGAGTAGCTTTTATGATATTTTCAGAGGACAATCTACCAGCCTGACTAGGCTTCAAGTTCCAAATTACACACTTGTTTTTAGAAGGGATTTCTTGCATCCGGCTAGTTGTCTGGGTATCATGTTCCTCTTCATACTCCATTTCAGAATCCGAATTTTCAACATTGCTTTCCATTTCGCTTACAGTCATGGCCAAAAGTATTGACACGCCTGCAATTCTGTCAGATAATACTCAGTTTCTTCCTGAAAATGTTTGCAAACACAAATTCTTTGGTATTATTATCTTTATTTAATTTGTCTTAAATGAAAAAACACAAAAGAGAATGAAGAAAAAAGCAAAACATTGATCATTTCACACAAAACTCCAAAAATGGGCCAGACAAAAGTTTTGGCACCCTCAGCCTAATACTTGGTTGCACAACCTTTAGCCAAAATAACTGCGACCAACCGCTTCCGGTAACCATCAATGAGTTTCCTACAATGCTCTGCTGGAATTTTAGACCATTCTTCTTTGGCAAACTGCTCCAGGTCCCTGATATTTGAAGGGTGCCTTCTCCAAACTGCCATTTTTAGATCTCTCCACAGGTGTTCTATGGGATTCAGGTCTGGACTCATTGTTGGCCACCTTAGAAGTCTCCAGTGCTGTCTCTCAAACCATTTTCTAGTGCTTTTTGAAGTGTGTTTTGGGTCATTGTCCTGCTGGAAGACCCATGACCTCTGAGGGAGGCCCAGCTTTCTCACACTGGGCCCTACATTATGCTGCAAAATTTGTTGGTAGTCTTCAGACTTCATAATGCCATGCACTCGGTCAAGCAGTCCAGTGCCAGAGGCAGCAAAGCAACCCCAAAACATCAGGGAACCTCCACCATGTTTGACTGTAGGGACCGTGTTCTTTTCTTTGAATGCCTCTTTTTTTCTCCTGTAAACTCTATGTTGATGCCTTTGCCCAAAAAGCTCTACTTTTGTCTCATCTGACCAGAGAACATTCTTCCAAAACATTTTAGTCTTTTTCAGGTAAGTTTTGGCAAACTCCAGCCTGGCTTTTTTATGTCTCGGTGTAAGAAGTTGGGTTCTTCCTGGGTTTCCTACCATGCAGTTCCTTTTCATTCTGACGCCGACGGATAGTACGGGTTGACAATGTTGTACTCTCGGACTGCAGGGCAGCTTGAACTTGTTTGGATGTTAGTCGAGGTTCTTTATCCAACATCCTCACAATCTTGCGTTGAAATCTCTTGTCAATTTTTCTTTTCCGTCCACATCTAGGGAGGTTAGCCACAGTGCCATGGGCTTTAACCCCTTCACCCCCGGAGCTTTTTCCGTTTTCGTTTTTCGCTCCCCTCCTTCCCAGAGCCATAACTTTTTTATTTTTCCGTCAATTTGGCCATGTGAGGGCTTATTTTTTGCGGGACGAGTTGTACTTTTGAACGACATCATTGGTTTTAGCATGTCGTGTACTAGAAAACGGGAAAAAAATTCCAAGTGCAGTGAAATTGCAAAAAAAGTGCAATCCCACACTTGTTGTTTGCTTGCCTATTTTGCTAGGTTCACTAAATGCTAAAACTGACCTGCCATTATGATTCTCCAGGTCACTACGAGTTCATAGACACCTAACATGACTAGGTTATTTTTCACCTAAGTGGTGAAAAAAAATTCCAAACTTTGCAAAAACAAAACAAAACAAAATTGCGCCATTTTCCGATACTCGTAGCGTCTCCATTTTTCATGATCTGGGGTCAGATGAGGGCTTATTTTTTGTGTGCCGAGCTGGCGTTTTTAATGATAGCATTTTGGTGTAGATACGTTCTTTTGATCGCCCGTTATTGCATTTTAATGCAATGTCGTGGCGACCAAAAAAACTTAAATCTGGCGTTTCTAATTTTTTTCTCATTACGCCATTTAGCGATCAGGTTAATGCTTTTTTTTTATTGATAGATCGGGCGATTCTGAAAGCGGCGATACCAAATATGTGTAGGTTGGGGTTTTTTTTTATTGATTTATTTTGATTGGGGCGAAAGGGGGGTGATTTAAACTTTTATATTTTTTTTATTTTTTTCACATTTTTAAAAACTTTTTTTTTTTACTTTTGCCATGCTTCTATAGCCTCCATGGGAGGCTAGAAGCAGGCACAGCCCGATCGGCTCTGCTACATAACAGCGATCATCAGATCGCTGTTATGTAGCTAAAATGCAGGTGTGCTGTGAGCGCCGACCACAGGGTGGCGCTCACAGCCACCGGTGATCAGTAACCATAGAGGTCTCCAGGACCTCTATGGTTACAATGGAGGAGCATCGCCGACCCCCGATCATGTGACGGGGGTCGGCGATGCGCTCATATCCGGCCGCATGGCCGGATGCGGTAGTTAAATGCCGCTGTCTGCGTTTGACAGCGGCATTTAACTAGTTAATAGCGGCGGGTGATCGCGATTTCACCCGCCGCTATTGCGCGCACATGTCAGCTGTAAAAAACAGCTGACATGTCGCGACTTTGATGTGCGCTCACCGCCGGAGCGCACATCAAAGCGGGGGTCCCGACATGTGACGTACTATTCCGTCACATGTCGGGAAGGGGTTAAACTTCTTGATGACACTGCGCACGGTAGACACAGGAACATTCAGGTCTTTGGAGATGGACTTGTAGCCTTGAGATTGCTCATGCTTCCTCACAATTTGGTTTCTCAAGTCCTCAGACAGTTCTTTGGTCTTCTTTCTTTTCTCCATGCTCAATGTGGTACACAAGGACACAGGACAGAGGTTGAGTCAACTTTAATCCATGTCAACTGGCTGCAAGTGTGATTTAGCTATTGCCAACACCTGCTAGGTGCCACAGGTAAGTTGCAGGTGCTGTTAATTACACAAATTAGAGAAGCATCACATGAGTTTTCGAACAGTGCCAATACTTTTGTCCACCCCCTTTTTTATGTTTGGTGTGGAATTATATCCAATTTGGCTTTAGGACAATTCTTTTTGTGTTTTTTCATTTAGGACAAATTAAATGAAGATAATAATACCAGAAAATTTGTGTTTGCAATCATTTTTAGGAAGAAACTGAGTATTATCTGACAGAATTGCAGGGGTGTGAATACTTTTGGCCATGACTGTCTGTGGTCCTCCTCTTCGGACATTATTTCCTGTGGGACATCATCTTCTGAATCAGAGGCGTTGACAAGCTCTTCCGATTCAGCGTCAGTCAATAAACTTTTTCGAAACATTTTTATCTAAGTTTGGAATAGAAAAAAATAGTTGTAAAGATATGTATTCACAGCGTCAGTCAATAGACATTTTAGAAACATTTTTATCCAAGTTTTTTTTAAAAAAAAAAGAATACCTGTAAGGCTATGTGCACACGTTGTGGTTTTTACCGCGGAACCGCAGCGATTTTGACGCTGCGGGTCCACAGCAGTTTCCATTGCGTTTACAGTTACATGTAATCGTTATAATCTTCAGAAAAGGAATGGCACTAGGACCACATGAATCACAGCATGCAGACTTTCAATCACATCTCTCCATGAGGGTGCAGTCGCCGTGGAACAACTGGGTTTATGGTGCTCAGCTATGCATTCAAGAATTGCAGTGCATCATTCCAAAAGTTAATTGTAAGAAAATAGCGGCACTTACCAGTTGGCTGATCCACATTGTTTAATCCATGTGCAGGTTAATACAAACACATCTTGGAAAGTGCAGAGGGTGCGGGGAGTGCAGAGGGACGACGGCCGTTTCGTGCGATTAGCACTTCTACGGGTCCAGGTGTGATAAAAGTGATGTCATTTCCTTTTATACAGGTTGCATCAGTAAAAAGAACAACAAATTACTGGCATTTTTTTTTTTTTTTTTTTAGACAATCTTATACATAAGTTATATCTAAATATTTTTCACATATGTCAGTAACTATTTTATCGTATGCTTACTGTGTGTGACGACATTTATAAAAATACGGCCATATCCAGCTTGTCATTTAAGCCTAACGGACCTTGAGCATTGGTGCATATAATCCATTTTCCTTCCTCTCTTAATAGGAGCCTGTTATGGTTACCTCCTTGAGGGGGAAATGTAACTAACTCTAAGCCAGCAAAGTGCACTAATTCAGGGTTACTATTATGCTTTTCTTGCATGTGGTTAATAAGCCTCATGCAGCCCTTGCCTGTAGTAATGGAATTATAATGCTCTCTAAATCTGGTGGCCAAAGCACGTATTGTCTTGCCGATATAAAAACAATTACAAGGACAAAAAATAATATAGACCACATATTTGCTCTTACATGTGATAAAATATTGTATTCTGTGGGAGATCCCCCCAATAGTTAAAGGGAACCTGTCACCACGTTTTTGGAAGATGGGATAAAAATAGCGTTAAATAGGGGCAGAGGTGGGCGTTACATTAGTGTGTTTGTTATGCGTTTATTACCCACCTAAGTTGCCGAAATACCTTTGCAAAGTCTCCGTTTTCGCCTGTCAATCAGGCTGGTCTGGTCAGATGGGCGTGGTGTCTTCCCCCAGATCTTGCTTAGTTTTCCGTTGGTGGCGTAGTGGTGTGCGCATGCCCAAGGTCCCGAATCCTCTGCCAGGGGATTTAAAAGAGCGCGGTGTTCGTTATTGCATTGGTGATCGGTGGGCGCGGCCATCTTCCTTTGGCCGCGCGTGCGCAGAAGCGGCTTCAGGAAAATGGCCGCCGCGATATCCATCTGCGCACGCGCGGCATCCCGCGGCCATTTTCCTGATGCCGCGGCCAGCAGAGCGCCGCTTCTGCGCACGTCATCTAATGTCTGATTTTTAACCCTTTGTTTTTTGAGCATTGCAGACTGTGATAATTTATCTGCCCTATTTTCTGCTTTATTTAAGATTTCTATTGGATATCCCCTGTTTCTGAATCGCTGTTTGAGTTCGACAATTTGCTCTTTATACTTTTTGTCGTTATTATTTATTTTTCTCAACCTCACCATTTGACTGTAAGGGATTGCGTTTCTTGTATGGGGCAGGTGGGCACTTTCATAGTGCAACACATTATTTGTCGCTGTGGGCTTTCTGAATACACTAGTCTGGATTTCCCCCTCTATCACATCTATTTTCACATCTAGAAATTCCAGGGAGTTTTTACCAAAACACGCGGTAAACCGCATGTTTTCATCATTATTCATATTCAAATGTGATACAAAGTCATTGAAGTCACATTCAGTTCCGTCCCATATGATGAAAATATCATCTGCGAATCGCAAATATGTGCAAATAAATTTTAGATATGGATTATTAATATTTGTAATATGTTTTTCCTCAAATGCCGCAAGAAATAAATTTGCGAATACGCAAGCTACCGGTGTACCCATCGCGGTGCCCGTTTTTTGTGCGTACCATTTGTCCAAAAATTTTAATGTATTATGGGACAGAACGAATGTGAGACTTTCTATAATAAAAGAAATAAACAAATTGTCTTTTTCAGTATTTTTTAAGATTTTTTCTATTGCTTCAATTCCCTTTGACTGGGGGATTCTCGTATAGAGATTCACCACGTCTATAGATACGAGTGAGAAAGTACTTTGCCAATCCACATTTCTCAGGGCACATAAAAAATCACCACTGTCCTTAACGAAGGCAGGAATTTTTTTCAGCAGTGGTTTCAACAACCAGTCCAAGAACTGCGAGAGGGGTTCTGTCAGAGAGTTCAGACCCGAGATTATTGGACGTCCCGGGGGTCTTTTTGCACACTTGTGTATCTTAGGGATACTATACGAGTGAGGAATATTAGGGCAGTCAGGCATGAGTTTTTCTGCCCTAGTTTTTTTCAAGACACCTTTTTCTACATATTTATTAAGTAGTACCCTTAATTGTTCTTTATGTTTGTACGTAGGGTTTACATCTAGTAATTGATATGTTTCTACGTCGTTTAATTGTGATAACGCCTCACTGGTATAGTAATCCCTTTCTAAGATAACAATATTGCCCCCCTTATCTGATTTTCTGATCACTACATCCTCCCAGGCTCGTATTTCTCAGAGTGCTTTAGTCTCCTGCTGTGAGAGATTCCTGGCAGGCGTCGGGTAGATAATCGCTTCAATGTCTTTTTTTTCTTGTGGCATTTGAGGAAAAACATATTACAAATATTAATAATCCATATCTAAAATTTATTCGCACATATTTGCGATTCGCAGATGATATTTTCATCATATGGGACGGAACTGAATGTGACTTCAATGACTTTGTATCACATTTGAATATGAATAATGATGAAAACATGCGGTGTAAGGGCTGTCCCACACGTCCAGATAATTCCGGTACCGGAATAAATCGGTACCGGAGTTATCCGTGTCCGTGTGCCTGGGAACTCACGTAGGCCATACGTGAGGCACACGTGTGCCGCCCGTATGGCGAGCGGGTACCACACGGAGTGTGTGGTACCCATGCGTGTGGCACCCTGCATCGTGCTGAAGCTGCGATTCATATGTTCCCTGCAGCAGCGTTTGTTGCAGAGAAAATATGAATAATAGTGTTTAAAATAAAGATCTATGTGTCCGCCGCCCTCCCCCCGCTGTTCAGAAAATACTCACCCTCTCCCTCGTTGGCTGTCGCTCCTTCCTGGTCTGGCCGCGGCTTCTAGTGTATGCGGTCACGTGGGGCCGATCATTTACAGTCATGAATATGTGGCTCCACCTCCCATAGGGGCGGAGCCGACTATTCATGATTGTAAATGAGCGGCCCCACGTGACCGCATACAGTAGAAGGCGCGGGGCAGAGAGGAAGGAGTGACAGCCAACGTGGGAGAGGGTGAGTATTTTCTGAACAGCGGGGGGGCGCACAGGGGGTGGGGGGGCGCACAGGGGGCGGGGGACACATAGATCTTTATTTTAAACACTATTATTCATATTTTCTCTGCAGCAAACGCTGCTGCAGGGAACATATGAATCGCGGCTTCAGCACCATGTGGGGGGACAGCGTTTACTGTAGCGCTGTCTCCTGCACGCACACGGACCCCAGACGGAGAATGTCCGTGTGAGGTCCGTGTTTTACACGGACCCATTGACTCTATTGGGTCCGTGTAATACGTGCGCTCCCACGAACACTGACATGTCGGTCCGCAAAAAATCAATGACATCTGAACAGATGCATTGATTTTTATGGGTCTACGTGTGTCAGTGTCTCCGGTACGTGAGGAAACTGTCACCTCACGTACCGGAGCCACTGACGTGTGAAACCGGCCTTACCGCGTGTTTTGGTAAAAACTCCCTGGAATTTCTAGATGTGAAAATAGATGTGATAGAGGGGGAAATCCAGACTAGTGTATTCAGAAAGCCCACAGCGACAAATAATGTGCTGCACTATGAAAGTGCCCACCCGCCCCATACAAGAAACGCAATCCCTTAAAGTCAAATGGTGAGGTTGAGAAAAATAATTAATAACGACAAAAAGTATAAAGAGCAAATTGTCGAACTCAAAACAGCGATTCAGAAACAGGGGATATCCAATTGAAATCTTAAATAAAGCAGAAAATAGGGCAGATAAATTATCACAGTCTGCAATGCTCAAAAAACGAAGGGTTAAAAATCAGACATTAGATGACAAAGCTCTACGCAGGTTTAATTTCACATTTAAACATAGCCCAATGGACAGAGCAGTTCACACTGCAGTGAGAAAAAATTGGCATATTCTGCAAAACGACAGAGATTTAGTAAAAATTACGACACTGGATCCACAGTTTGTGTATAAATAGTGCATAATAGGTTATTACCAGCGCATAACAATTGGTTATCAAAGGATTTACCAAAAGGTAACTTTAAATGCAAAAATTGTAGATTCTGCCACCTGCACAAATTGGATAATCCATTAACTATTGGGGGGATCTCCCACAGAATACAATATTTTATCACATGTAAGAGCAAATATGTGGTCTATATTATTTTTTGTCCTTGTAATTATTTTTATATCGGCAAGACAATACGTCCTTTGGCCACCAGATTTAGAGAGCATTATAATTCCATTACTACAGGCAAGGGCTGCATGAGGCTTATTAACCACATGCAAGAAAAGCATAATAGTAACCCTGAATTAATGCACTTTGCTGGCTTAGAGTTAGTTAAATTTCCCCCTCAAGGAGGTAACCATAACAGGCTCCTATTAAGAGAGGAAGGAAAATGGATTATAAGCACCAATGCTCAAAGTCCGTTAGGCTTAAATGACAAGCTGGATATGGCCGTATTTTTATAAATGTCGTCACACACAGTAAGCATACAATAAAATAGTTACTGACATATGTGAAAAATATTTAGATATAACTTATGTATAAGATTGTCTAAAAAAAAAAAAGACAGCTCTCCAGCGACCAACGATGCCGAAGTCCCCGGGTAACCAGGGTAAACATCGGGTTACTAAGTGCAGGGCCGCGCTTAGTAACCCGATGTTTACCCCTGGTGACCATTGTAAATGTAAAAAAAAAAAAAAAAAAACTACATACTCACATTCCGGTGCCTGTCACGTCCCTCGCCGTCAGCTTCCCGTACTGACTGCCGTAAAGCACAGCGGTGACGTCACCGCTGTGCTCTGCTTCTACTTTACGGCCGGCGCTCACAGTCAGTGCGGGAAGCTGACGGCGAGGGACGTGACAGACATCAGAAGGTGAGTATGTAGTGTTTTTTTTTTTACATTTACAATGGTAACCAGGGTAAACATCGGGTTACTAAGCACGGCCCTGCACTTAGTAACCCGATGTTTACCCTGGTTACAAGCGAACACATCGCTGGATCGGTGTCACACTCACCGATCCAGCGATGACAGCGGGTGATCAGCGACGAAATAAAGTTTCAAACGATCTGCTACGACGTACGATTCTCAGCGGGGTCCGTGATCGCTGCTGCGTGTCAGACACAGCGAGATCGTATGTATATCGCTGGAACGTCACGGATCGTACCGTCGTAGCGACCAAAGTGCCACTGTGAGACGGTACCCTAAGTCAAATGACTGGTGTCCAATTTATAAGACAACAGTGTCTTCTCTCACAAACTGAAAATGCATTTGACTAAATAAATACTTGATTACTCATAACAGTGAAACCCCCAGCCTTTGAATGATAGACAACCAGTCTCCTCTCTCACAAACAGCAAATGGATAATACTAGATAATTACTTGCTTACTGATAAGAACAGTGAAACCACCACCATTTTGAGATGAAGTACACATAAAAAAACATAACTTTTTCAGTCAGAAATAATCCGAGACCTGTAGAACAGTATAAAATGCTATTGGGTCATATTGACCCGAACAGTACAAGTGTAACGAACAGCATGTAGCAAAAAGTAAACAAAAAAACAAAAAAAATATATAGAGCTCCACAAATGAGGAGAAGTCAAGATACCACTAGTTTCAAATCCTCATATAAAAAAATCTACAGGGTCTCAAAAATCATTTCGGGTCATATTGACCCGAACAGTACAGCAGGGTTAATAACTATGTTACTATATACTGCTGCTGCTGCGATTTGAAAAAAAAAAATGACATACCTCTCATCGCTGGGCATCTGTTGCTGGTGTCCAGAGCAGCAGGGACACCGGCGCGCTATGGGGGCCAGGTGCTGGAACCCGCACTTGTGAACCTGTCCCCGTTCCAACGCCGCACGCCACTGTGCCTTCCGGGTCTCTGCAGTGACTGTTCAGGCAGAGGGCGTGCACTAACCACGTCATCACGCCCTCTGACCTGAACGTCACAGCCAGAGGATGCGGAAGACACACCCCGGCGGTAGAAAGGGACAGGTGAATATCACAATGCTCACCCTCCCCCATTATACTCACCCCCTCTTAACATGGTCTCTGCTTCTCAGTTGATCTCAGCAGCTTGATCCTATGTTCAGTGGTCACATGGTACCACTCATTAAAGTAATGAATATGCGCTCCACGCCTATGGGAGTGAAGTCGCATCCATATTCATTACTTTAATGAGCGGTACCATGTGACCACTGAACACAGGAAGAGCTGCGGGCTCCTCAGACCATCAGAGAAGTAGGGAAGTGCAGAGACCGCGCCAAGAGCAGGTGAGTATGATGTGACAGCAGCCACTCCTGCCGCTCCCCCCTTCCCCGCCAACCCCCTGGGTCAATGACTCGAGTATAAGCCAAGAGGGACACTTTTAGCCTAAAAAAATTGCCTGAAAATCTTGGCTTATACTCGAGTATATACGGTACTTTTTTAAGGTTTCAGTTGAAGCTTTTATTGGAAACATTTTGCATGACAATTTAGATCACATTTATTCTGCACTCTACGCTGAGCACTTATATCCAGGTTTCCATGTAAATCTCCGAATGACATGATTCAGATGAAACCCCTGCTGGGTCTATTCACTATAATGACGCCTTGGAGCTTATGTCATGTCATGTTTATTTTCTCCCCCGCTGCATACAGCAACGCACAGGCTCCAGGCAGCATAATAACACTATAAACCTGTAGATTAACCGCATATCTGCAAGTTAATATAGTTATTTCTGGGGACAGGTTCCCTTTAAAAGACCTGAACCTGAAATCAGCTGACCACACCATCCACAAGTGGGTGTTGTGCTTACAGCCCATCACCATGCAAGGTGACTGGCGCTTGCCATAAAACACCAAGATTGGTAAATTCGACAATGACGCCCTGTGCTCTTCACAGATGAGAGCAGGTTCGCACTGAGCACATGTAACAGACAGGACATTCACCTACATGACCAGTTTGACAGTGGTCGGTAATGGTCTAGGGTGGAATTTCTATGGAGGGCCGCACAGCCCTCCATATGCTCATCAGCGGTATGCTGACTCTCATTAGATAACGGGATGAGATCCTCAGACCTATTGTGAGACCATATACAAGTGCAGTGGGACTTGAGTTCCTTGTGATGCCTGAGAATTCTAGGCCTCATGTGGCTGAAGTGTGTCAGCAGTTCCTGCATGATGAAGGCATTTATTCTATGGACTGGCCCGCCCATTCCCCAGACCTGTGTCCAATCGAGCGCATCTGGAACATCTTGTTTCCTTCCATCCACCAACGCCACGTTGCACCAGAGACTGTGCAGGAGTTGACGGATCCTTTAATCCTGGTCTGGGAAGAGATCCTTCAGGAGAACATCCACCACCTCCACCATCAGTAGCATGCCCAGGTGTTGTAGGGAGGTCATACAGGCAAGTGGAGGCCACACACTACGGAGCATCATTTCAGTTTTTTCAATAGATCTTGAAATAATAAGTTCCCCATGTAGATGTGATTTAAAAAAAAATGTTCCTGTACTGAGATAATCTTATAACTGTGCCCCCGCTGTGTACTGGGTAATGGCTGTGTCTGACCGTACAGGGACATGGTCTCATCATACCACAGATCCTGGGCAGGGGAGGAAGCAATACAGACATGATAGCACGGGATCACAGCTGATGCTTTTTGTGACATAAATCATTTCACTGCCTGTTTTTAAAAATGTTAGTTTTACCTCAAAAAAAGAATTATTTGTTATCCCTTGCAATAATGTCTGTAATGTTAGGGCTAGCAGAACGCACCTAATGAATGTATATATTTTATTAGGATAGATGCGTTCGCAGCCCGGGGTCCACCGTGCAGGAGAACCTGCTGCTAGCGAATAGCGGAACTAAATGGCGGTGTTAGCTAACTCTGTTACTTCACAGAGCAGCCGCGAACTCAAAGCACTGCGCCCTGTTAGACACCACAGAGGCACAAGCTAACTGCCTAAACAAGAACAGTCAGTGGTCATGCATGCACACAACTCCTCGCCGGAGGTGCCAGCATTCTAGGGGCTTATTTCGGCCAGGTCCCTGAACACACAAGCATACGAACTCCTCGCCGGAGGTGCCAGCATTCTAGGGGCTTATTTCAGCCGGGTCCCTGAACTCACTCATACAAGACCACACTGGCGCAAAGTACATAAATGAAAGCAATACTAGCGCATGGCCGTGCGGCCATGCGAGCCTTAAATAGTTGCAGCACGTACAGGACCTTCCAAGAAGGACCAATGAGAGGCTGCCACAGAGTGTGAGCACCTACAGGACCTTAGCTGCAGTGTCTGATCATGTGACCCTCGATCTCCACTGAGAGATCTTACTCTGGGCATGCTCAGAACTAGAAAAGCAGGACTTAGTCCCAGAAGCGTCCGCTCGCTGCTGCCCAGCACTGACTTCAATGGCAGAAGCAGGAAAAGCAGCAGCAACTCTCTGTACAGAGTCAGACTGAGCGAGATGCTGGGACCGATGTCGCAGGCTCCACTGCAGCAGGAGAAGAATGGGAGACCGCAGCTGAGATGGCCCGAGATTCCCCCTGTGCAGAGATGGGATTTCGACCCCTAACAATGTCTGTACACTTTTTTGCGTCCTCACCTGTTCAGGAGTTGTGGTATGATCAGACTATGTACAGTCAGACACGGCCATGACACACTACATAGCTGTTGTGAATTTACCTTTTGGCTCCCTCTGGTGGCTACTAGTGATTTGACTCTGGGTATGTCTGTCATTCCTTGTATGCTCACCTGGGTCGTTAGCTCAGGGGTGTTGCTATATAAGCTCCCTGGACCTTCAGTTCAATGCCTGGCAACGTTGATATCAGAGCTAATCTGTAGTTCTCTTGTCTTCTGATCCTGGTTCCTGCGTGATTAAGCTAAGTTTGCTTTCTTGCTTTTTGCTATTGGTTTTTGTTTGCATTTTTGTCCAGCTTGTATATAATCTGTATTCTGACCTTGCTGGAAGCTCTAGGGTGGCTGGTGTTCTCCCCCCGGGCCGTTAGACGGTTCGAGGGTTCTTGAATCTCCAGCGTGGATTTTTGATAGGGTTTTTGTTGACCATATAAGTTATCTTACTACATTCTGCTATTAGTAAGTGGGCCTCTCTTTGCTAAACCTAGTTCATCTCTGTGTTTGTCATTTCCTCTTACCTCACCGTTATTATTTGTGGGGGGCTTGTATCCTACTTTTGGGGTCTTTTCTCTGGAGGCAAGAGAGGTCTTTGATTTCCTCTTCTAGGGGTAGTTAGCTCTCCGGCTGGCGCGAGACATCTAGCGACCAACGTAGGCATGTTCCCCGGCTACTTCTAGTGTTGGCGTTAGGAGTAGTTATATGGTCAACCCAGTTACCACTGCCCTATGAGCTGGATTTTTGTACTTCGCAGACTTGCTGATTTCTCTGAGACCCTCGCCATTGGGGTCATAACAGTTTGCCAGGCCCGTATTAAATGTTAAATGCATTGCAGAAGCGGGATTATAAGAAAGAAAGTTCTGAGTTTTTTTTTCTCTCTCTCATTTTTTTTTCTTTTCCCCTTTACCTCTGAGTGGCTTGTGATTGCTGCAAACATGAATGTCCAGACCTTGATTACAAGTGTGGACCAGCTTGCTGCTCGTGTGCAGGGCATACAAGATTATGTTATCAGAAATCCTATGTCAGAACCTAAGATACCGATTCCTGAACTGTTTTCCGGAGACCGATTTAAGTTTAGAAATTTCAGGAATAATTGTAAATTGTTTTTGTCCCTGAGACCCTGTTCCTCTGGAGACTCCGCTCAGCAAGTGAAAATTGTTATTTCTTTTTTACGGGGCGACCCTCAGGATTGGGCTTTCTCGCTGGCGCCAGGAGATCCGGCATTGGCTGATATTGATGCGTTTTTTTCTGGCGCTCGGTTTGCTTTATGAGGAACCCAATCTTGAGATTCAGGCAGAAAAAGCCTTGCTGGCTATGTCTCAGGGCCAGGACGAGGCTGAAGTGTATTGCCAAAAATTTCGGAAATGGTCTGTGCTGACCCAGTGGAACGAGTGTGCATTGGCTGCAAATTTTAGAAATGGCCTTTCTGAAGCCATTAAGAATGTGATGTTGGGTTTTCCCATTCCCACAGGTCTGAATGATTCCATGGCCCTGGCAATTCAAATTGACCGGCGGTTGCGGGAGCGCAAAACCGCAAATTCCCTCATGGTGTTATCTGAACAGGCACCTGATTTAATGCAATGTGATAGAATCCTGACTAGAAATGAGCGGAAAATTCATAGACGCCAGAATGGCTTGTGTTACTACTGTGGTGATTCTACACATGTTATCTCAGCATGCTCTAAGCGTCTTACTAAGGTTGTTAGTCCTGTCGCCATTGGTAATTTGCAACCTAAGTTTATTCTATCTGTAACTTTGATTTGCTCACTGTCATCATATCCTGTCATGGCGTTTGTAGATTCAGGTGCTGCCCTGAGTCTTATGGATCTGTCATTTGCCAAGCGCTGCGGTTTTGTTCTTGAGCCATTAGAAAATCCTATCCCTCTTAGGGGTATTGATGCTACGCCATTGGCAGAAAATAAACCGCAGTTTTGGACACAGGTTACCATGTGCATGACTCCTGAACATCGGGAGGTGATACGTTTTCTTGTTCTGCATAAGATGCATGATTTGGTTGTTTTGGGTTTGCCATGGTTACAGACCCATAATCCAGTCTTGGACTGGAAGGCAATGTCAGTGTCAAGTTGGGGCTGTCATGGAATTCATGGAGATTCCCTGCCCGTGTCTATTGCTACTTCTACGCCTTCGGAAGTTCCGGCGTATTTGTCTGATTATCAGGATGTCTTCAGCGAGTCTAGGTCAAGTGCATTGCCTCCTCATAGGGAATGTGACTGTGCAATAGACTTGATCCCTGGCAGTAAGTTTCCTAAGGGGAGACTGTTTAATCTGTCGGTACCTGAACATACCGCGATGCGTTCATATATCAAGGAGTCTCTGGAGAAGGGGCATATCCGTCCTTCTTCTTCCCCTCTTGGTGCGGGATTCTTTTTTGTGGCCAAAAAGGACGGATCTTTGAGGCCTTGTATTGACTATCGGCTTTTAAATAAGATCACTGTCAAATTTCAGTATCCTTTGCCGCTGTTGTCAGACTTGTTTGCCCGGATTAAAGGTGCCAAGTGGTTCACCAAGATAGACCTTCGTGGTGCGTACAACCTTGTGCGCATTAAGCAAGGAGATGAATGGAAAACCGCATTCAATACGCCCGAAGGTCATTTTGAGTACTTGGTAATGCCATTTGGGCTCTCTAATGCACCTTCAGTTTTTCAGTCCTTTATGCATGACATTTTCCGGAAGTATCTGGATAAATTTTTGATCGTTTATCTGGATGATATTCTGGTTTTTTCTGATGATTGGGACTCGCATGTGGAGCAGGTCAGGATGGTTTTCAAGATTTTGCGTGAAAATTCTTTGTTTGTTAAAGGCTCAAAGTGTCTCTTTGGTGTACAGAAGGTTCCCTTTTTAGGGTTCATTTTTTCCCCTTCTGCTGTGGAGATGGACCCAGTCAAGGTCCGAGCTATTCATGATTGGACTCAACCCTCGTCAGTTAAGAGTCTTCAGAAGTTCTTGGGTTTTGCTAACTTCTACCGTCGTTTTATCGCTAATTTTTCTAGCGTTGTTAAACCGTTGACGGATATGACCAAGAAAGGCTCTGATGTGGCTAACTGGGCTCCTGCTGCCGTGGAGGCTTTCCAGGAGTTGAAACGCCGGTTTACTTCGGCGCCTGTTTTGTGCCAGCCTGACATCTCACTTCCCTTTCAAGTTGAGGTGGATGCTTCGGAGATTGGGGCAGGGGCCGTTTTGTCGCAGAGAGGCCCTGGTTGCTCTTCTATGAGACCTTGTGCCTTTTTCTCTAGGAAGTTTTCGCCGGCAGAGCGAAATTATGATGTGGGCAATCGGGAGTTGTTGGCCATGAAGTGGGCATTTGAGGAGTGGCGTCATTGGCTCGAGGGTGCTAAGCATCGTGTGGTGGTCTTGACTGATCACAAAAATCTGATGTACCTCGAGTCTGCTAAACGCCTGAATCCTAGACAGGCCCGCTGGTCATTGTTTTTCTCCCGTTTTGACTTTGTGGTCTCGTATTTACCAGGTTCTAAGAATGTGAAGGCCGATGCTCTGTCTAGGAGCTTTGTGCCTGATGCTCCTGGAGTCGCTGAACCTGTGGGTATTCTTAAGGAAGGAGTTATCTTGTCTGCTATTTCTCCAGATTTGCGACGTGTGTTGCAGAGATTTCAGGCTGGTAGGCCTGACTCTTGTCCACCTGACAGATTGTTTGTGCCTGCTAAATGGACCAGCAGAGTCATTTCCGAGGTTCATTCCTCAGTGTTGGCAGGGCACCCGGGAATTTTTGGCACCAGAGATCTGGTGGCCAGGTCCTTTTGGTGGCCTTCCTTGTCAAGGGATGTGCGGTCATTTGTGCAGTCCTGTGGTACTTGTGCTCGAGCTAAGCCTTGCTGTTCTCGTGCCAGCGGGTTGCTCTTGCCCTTGCCTGTCCCGAAGAGACCTTGGACACACATCTCTATGGATTTCATTTCGGATCTTCCGGTGTCTCAGGGCATGTCTGTCATCTGGGTGATATGTGATCGTTTCTCCAAGATGGTCCATCTGGTTCCTTTGCCTAAGCTGCCTTCCTCTTCTGATCTGGTTCCTGTGTTCTTCCAGAACGTGGTTCGTTTGCACGGCATTCCTGAGAATATTGTGTCGGACAGAGGATCCCAGTTTGTTTCCAGGTTCTGGCGATCCTTTTGTGGTAGGATGGGCAATGATTTGTCGTTTTCGTCCGCTTTTCATCCACAGACTAACGGACAAACGGAACGAACTAATCAGACTCTGGAGGCGTATTTGAGGTGTTTTGTCTCTTCTGATCAGGATGATTGGGTGACCTTCTTGCCGTTGGCTGAATTTGCCCTTAATAATCGGGCTAGTTCTGCAACCTTGGTTTCGCCATTTTTCTGCAACTCTGGTTTCCATCCTCGTTTTTCCTCGGGGCATGTGGAGCCTTCTGACTGTCCTGGGGTGGATTCTGTGGTGGATAGGTTGCAGCGGATCTGGAATCATGTGGTGGACAACTTGAAGTTGTCACAGGAGAAGGCTTAGCGTTTTGCCAACCGCCGCCGCGGTGTGGGTCCCCGACTCCGCGTTGGGGATTTGGTATGGCTGTCTTCTCGATTTGTTCCTATGAAGGTCTCCTCTCCCAAATTTAAGCCTCGATTCATTGGTCCTTACAAGATATTGGAGATCCTTAATCCTGTATCTTTTCGCCTGGATCTTCCGGTGTCGTTTGCCATTCACAACGTATTTCATAGGTCCTTGTTGCGGCGGTACGTTGTGCCTGTGGTTCCTTCTGCTGAGCCTCCTGCTTCGGTGTTGGTTGAGGGCGAGTTGGAGTACGTGGTGGAGAAGATCTTAGATTCTCGTCTCTCCAGGCGGAGGCTTCAGTACCTGGTCAAGTGGAAGGGCTATGGTCAGGAGGATAATTCCTGGGTGGTCGCCTCTGATGTGCATGCGGCCGATTTAGTTCGTGCCTTTCACGCCGCTCATCCTGATCGCCCTGGTGGTCTTGGTGAGGGTTCGGTGACCCCTCACTAAGGGGGGGGTACTGTTGTGAATTTACCTTTTGGCTCCCTCTGGTGGCTACTAGTGATTTGACTCTGGGTATGTCTGTCATTCCTTGTATGCTCACCTGGGTCGTTAGCTCAGGGGTGTTGCTATATAAGCTCCCTGGACCTTCAGTTCAATGCCTGGCAACGTTGATATCAGAGCTAATCTGTAGTTCTCTTGTCTTCTGATCCTGGTTCCTGCGTGATTAAGCTAAGTTTGCTTTCTTGCTTTTTGCTATTGGTTTTTGTTTGCATTTTTGTCCAGCTTGTATATAATCTGTATTCTGACCTTGCTGGAAGCTCTAGGGTGGCTGGTGTTCTCCCCCCGGGCCGTTAGACGGTTCGGGGGTTCTTGAATCTCCAGCGTGGATTTTTGATAGGGTTTTTGTTGACCATATAAGTTATCTTACTACATTCTGCTATTAGTAAGTGGGCCTCTCTTTGCTAAACCTAGTTCATCTCTGTGTTTGTCATTTCCTCTTACCTCACCGTTATTATTTGTGGGGGGCTTGTATCCTACTTTTGGGGTCTTTTCTCTGGAGGCAAGAGAGGTCTTTGATTTCCTCTTCTAGGGGTAGTTAGCTCTCCGGCTGGCGCGAGACATCTAGCGACCAACGTAGGCATGTTCCCCGGCTACTTCTAGTGTTGGCGTTAGGAGTAGTTATATGGTCAACCCAGTTACCACTGCCCTATGAGCTGGATTTTTGTACTTCGCAGACTTGCTGATTTCTCTGAGACCCTCGCCATTGGGGTCATAACAATAGCAGGGACACATTTATAAGATTATCTCAGCACACAAACATTTTTTTAAACACATCCAATTGTGGAAATATTCCAAGATCTATTAATTAAAATGAACTTTGTTCATAGGACTACCTCTTTAACCCCTTTGAGACGCAGCCTGTTTTCACCTTAATGACCAGGCTTTAAAATCCTGACCACTGTCCCTTTATGAGGTAACTAGATGGTGGCCCGATTCTAACGCATCGGGTATTCTAGAATATGTATGCGTAGTGTATAGCACAGGCCACGTAGTACATTGCGCAGGCCACGAAGTATATTGCGCAGGCCACGCAGTACATTGCGCAGTGCACGCAGTACATTGCGCAGCGCGCGCAGTACATTGCACAGCGCACGCAGTACATTGCACAGCGCACGCAGTACATTGCGCAGACCATGCAGTACATTGCGCAGACCACGCAGTACATTGCGCAGACCACGCAGTACATTGCGCAACCCAAGTTGTACATTGCGCAACCCACGTTGTACATTGCACAACCCACGTGTATATAGCACAGCCTATGTAGTATATTGCCCAGTGCACGGAGTATATTGCACAGCCATGTAGTAGATTGCCCAGCGCACGGAGTATATTGCACAGCCCATGTAGTATATTGCCCAGGGCACAGAGTATATTGCCCAGCCACGTAGTATATTGCCCAGTAACGTAGTATATTGCCCAGTGACGTAGTATACAGCACAGCGAAGTAGTATACAGCACCCAGTCACGTAGTATATTGGCCAGTCACGTAGTAAATTGGCCAGTCACGTAGTATATTGCCCAGCCACGTAGTATATTGCCCAGCCACGTTTGTCACAGGTTAAAAAAAATAAACATATACTCACCTTTCCGAGGGCCCCTTCTAGTCCACGGCAGCATCCGGTCCCAGGGTTGGTGTGAGCGCTCAGCGCAGGACCTATGAAGACGTCGCGGTCACATGACCGTGCAGCGGTCACATGACCGTGACGTCAGGTCCTTTCCGCGCAGGACTTGTGATGACGTCGCGGTCACATGACCGTGACGTCATCGCAGGTCCTGCTGCCACACCATCTAGCTGTAACGGAAGATGGCGGGCAGCGCGAGCGGCTCAGCGGACTACAGAGGGTGAGTATAGCAGGTTTTTTTTTTTTTATTTATTATTTTTAACATTACATTTTGTACTATTGATGCCGCATAGGCAGCGTCAATAGTACAAAGTTGGGGACACACAGGGTTAATAGCGGCGGTAACGGAGTGCGTTACCAGCGGCATAACGCGGTCCGTTACCGCCGGCATTAACCCTGTGTGAGCGGTGAGCAGAGGGGTGTATGCGGGCGCCGGGCAGTGAGTGCGGGGAGTGAGGAGCGGCCATTTTTTTTCAGACTATGCGCGTCGATGATTGGTCGCGGCAGCCATGACAGGCAGCTGCCGAGACCAATCAGCGAACGAATAACCGTTACAGAAAAGGAAGTACCCTTAGACAATTATATAGTAGACTAGATGGCAGCCCGATTCTAAAGAATCGGGAGTCTAGAATCCATATATACTCTATTTATTCAAATGTAAGAATAATACAATTAATAAATAATAGTAAGAAAGAACAAAAAATGGCTGCACTCACCAGCTCTTGACAATTCTTGTTATTTAAGGTACAGTTACACAGGATCCATGAACATGCTTATGAGGGGAGGGATGAAAGACATCAGACAACAACTTTGCATGTTGTGGCAAATGCCACAACAACGGTTCTTTGCTTAAGAACAATAATGTAAATAATAAATAATATGTATCAATAACTATGTATATTGGTATGTTCTATGACATTTTAAAATATTTCATTATTATGTGGAAAAGCTCTTAGTACCCATACTGGCGCATACTTGTGTGCCCATCAGGTATTTTCACAGTAATTTTACATCTGATGGGTTGGTATGAAACGTTTTTAATCATCTCTTGGGCTTAGCTAAGCCTTCATTTTAAATAATTCTAATAAGTACAACAGAAATAAAAGCCTTTTTGTGTATCCAAATTTTTTGTGTTTATTTTTACAGAAGTGTAAAATTTAAGAAATCCACGTTCATAGTACACCGATGGGCTAATATAAGCATGCCCATCAACCACGTCACGGTAGCCTTTGAACTGATGAGTCCTAACTAACTGATTCCTATTTCTTAATACTCAAACCTCTTTCACATCTGCATGTTTCTGATATTTGCAGAAGTAATGTTAAAAACAATACAACTTCCACACTTGGCACCAAAGAACTGACCTACAACACACTTTCAGCAAGTGCCATGCAATGTAGATGAAGCTTGGAGTTAACTTGCAGTAAATGCGGCAAACGCGGCTTCGACAATTGCATTAAATGCAGCCACAACAAAAACACTGGTAAGTGGAGATTTTGTGGCGAAAACTGCAGAAACCACATGTGCCGCACCTGCCGCAAGTGAAGTACAAATTCCGTATACATTGCATGCAACTTACAGCAAGAGTGGCGTGGGTCAGCCCTTAGGCAGGAAGTGCAGAAATAGCCTTTTTTCCACCATAAATTCTCCAAATAGCAGAAAAATGTTGATGTGAAAGCAAAATCTCTATTCTTTCCCTATCTATCTAAATATGTACCTATCTATATATCTATTTCTATGTACAGAACACACCTGGAGATAGAGATGTGTGTGAACAGCCATCCCACCCGTCTCTTACCTGTTCACAAAAACCTCACCCTTTTTAAAAACAAAATGAAATCTCTCAGCAGCTATACTGCTGGAGCTTCAAATACAGGTTCCTATCACCAAATACAGGCATTTGGATGATACACATCTTACATCTTGTACTTAATGTGTGTTCTACTTACCTATAAAAATATGTATTGATATATCATATTTCTAAATTTATGTAGATATGATATAGAGTTATTAACCCTATATGCTAATGAGTACGTATGTTATATACGTATTTCCTACATAAGTACTTAAAATCTATATGTCTATGGCTACACTAATTTTTTTTTGTTTTTGTTTTTTTTCCTTCTCTCTATACATAGAATTTGCCTATTGCTGTCTATGTTATTAGAAAAACTGAATAATGAAAAAAAAGAAAAGTAACTTTAAACTAAAATATTTTTGTAGATAATATTACGTGTGAAGACTTTAGTACTATCAGCCAATAATTGTCCTTGAAGTGGTGTATTAACCACTTTAACCCTCACATTGCAACATTGCTTCACCCTGGAAAAAGCAACATACAATTGACCATGGGCAAAAGCAGGTTCTGGTAGATAAATGCCAACTCGATGGAGGGTCTGGCCTTGAGATTTATTTACGGTCATTGCAAATGCGGGCTTGATGGGAAATTGTCTCCGTCTTAATTTAAAAGGTAATCCAGTCTCTGATGGACACAAATCAATTTGTGGAATGAATACCACATTTCCTGCTGCTGACCCACTAATTACTTTAGCCAGTATGATATTGGCATGTAAGGCAGTGACAATGAGCCGCGTACCATTGCAGAGACCTTTGTTCGTGTTCAGATTATGTAATAACATGACAATGGTGCCAATTTTAAGTTTCAGCCGATGTGGAGGCATTCCAGTTGGTGTTAGTGAATTCAAAAACTCAAGTGGGTATTGATCGAGGTCATCAGCTTCATCAGGATCGATGGAATCATCACTGATATATTCAGTATAGTCACCTATCAATAAATCCATGACTTGGGAATTGACTTTCTCAACGTCCTCATTTTTTGGACATAAAATTGCATGAGATGCAGCTGTATTTATGCTTTCGGTGTCATTCACATCAATACAAAGATTATCTCCAAAAATTTCAATTATTAAAGAGCCAGTGCATACCATGTCTGGAGGAATTTCAATTACATCATCTCCAAGGTTATGTTCATTAGATAGTTCACCATTTCCCAGTTGAAGCAACCAACTGCTGTAGTGAGGATCAATGGAGCGCATGTTGTTAATAAGTGGCAGGCGAGTAAAATGTTGCCAGTGTTGTGAATATTTTATACAGCTCTCTACAACATCAGTTCTTGTCCCATGAGGGATGACAGGAAGACATTGTCTAAAGTCGCCTCCAAAAACAATCACTTTACCTCCAAACGGTGTTTTTTCTTTGTGAGCTACATTTGTTGTCATGACATCACGTAAAACTCTATCAATGACATGCAATGCATATTTGGATAGCATTGTGCACTCATCAATAATAAAAAGTTTAGTGCTGTGCAAATCTTTTGCTGCATCGGTATCATTCTTAATCCTGGAAACAGATGTTTCATTCACAGGAATTGGAATCCCATAAAGAGAATGAATGGTTCGTCCACCTTGTAGCAAGTTGGCGGCAATTCCAGTAGTGGCAGCAGGTGACACAATGTCTCCTTGTCCTCTTAGCTGATGTAGGAGTAGATGATATAGGTACGTTTTTTCGCTGCCACCAGGACCATCAAGGAAAAAACACTTTGCTGTAGAATTAGTGTCTTCTAAAGCTTGAGTGATAGCATCAAAAGCAAAAAGTTGGTCCTCATTTAGAGTAGCTTTCATTTCAGCAGCTGCTGATAACTCATAATCTTTATCATACTGTGGGAGGAGGTGTTGTTTCTTGACTGGACGTGGCAAATTAAAATCAGTATAAGTTTTGCCATGAGCTTTAAGAACATGTTGGACATCTGTCATAGCATAGCCTTCACAATTGACACACTCCAGAGTGTCGGAGTGGTATGCATAGCAGTAGTCTTCTACAAAGTGTTCCTTAAATTCATCCCATAAGTCCCGAGGTTTAGCTGGAGGACCAAAAATACAAATGTAGGCAAACATGTCACGTAGCTGTGCTGGCATGTTGAGAATACTGGCATCAAGTAATGTATTTCTCCACAGACTATCATCAAATAGTAAGCCAAGAGCTAATGCCGCATCTTTGAAGGTTTCATGTGTGACTCCGTGTACAGTTTTTATGCTGTCAAAACTGGTTGCACCTTTGACATATAACAATAACAATCTTAAATAGTAGCGTTCTTGGTCTTTCACACTGACAGTATACATTCGTCCAATCACAGAACCACCTGCTCGCTTTCTAACTTCCCAAGAACCTTCTTTCCAAACATAGTTTTCGGGAATTTCACGGTATAAATAAATATGAGCATGATGGTCGTTCTGATTAAGCTTGAAGTAGGCCATAAGTGTAGAATTTTGATGGAGCTTTTGTTTGATGTTTCCAATAGAGTCATCCTCATGAAAATAGAGTGGCTGAGAATGCGGTAGATGTACAGCAAGGCGAATGATGCTATGAGATTGTTTATGCATTGGATATGAGAATATTCGCCAAGCTGCCTCTGGTGCACTGACATATCTTGAATCCATGAATTGGTGTGTTTCATCATGTTGGATGTTAGTCTGGCAGATTTCAAGATTGGCTTTATCATGTCCTTTGTAGACGTATTTAAATAAATATTTCACAGCCTGAATGGAACCACAAACTTCGACATTTATATGGCACTTGTATTTTAATAGCAGGAATGGATTATATGGAACCACCCACGAATTGTCAATCATGTTAGAATGGTGTTGAAAAGATGGGCCAAAGTGTCTGCGATAAGTAGGATAGGCGTCCTTAGCTATGATGGTTCTTGGTTGCAAATCTTTAGGGAAACCTTTTGTACACTTCCCCAGATCCATACAGGGAGAATTTGGGGTGTGTTCTCCACATGGACCATGAATCATATGTTGGAGAACAATTTTATGGAGCTGAGGGTAGTGGGTAGGATTGGGAATTTCAGCCCACACTGTATTGTCTATGTCCTCCTCAGTCCTTAATTTGGAGTTGCTGTCCAGAATAATCAAAATGTGAGCGTGTGGAAGGCCACGTTTTTGAAATTCAATTACATGAACCATAGCGCAAACTTTCCCAAATAATCCGTTGTTAATGTCTTTTAAGAGTGCTTCCAGTTTTATTTTGAAAACACATGCCACCAAATCAGGTCTATGTTCCACACGCTGCCAAGGTTCCAAATTCTCAGTAATCTCATTCCATTTCGGATTACAGGTCATGGTGATGAATAGATCAGGACGACCATATTTAGTCACAATAGCCATGGCATCCTGGTACCGCTGCTGCATATTCCTGGGACTGCCTTCAAACGAAGATGGTAAAATGACCGTTTTTCCAATGGGGATGCCCTTCTCAATGGATTTTTTTCTGGAGATGTTCCTGGAGTACACAATAATCCTCTACTTTCAAATCCTTTTGGTGTTGACGGATATAATTTAGGCGATTTGCCTCGATTTTCACATAAGCATCCACTAAGTACTGCTGAGTGAGTTTGCCACCATTCAGGAGTGGATTAAACTGATTACGGACAGACAGCACATAGCAGTAATATTGCAGTTGTGTAACTCTGCGTGGACTTTGCCCTTGTTGCTTGAGGCCATCATGCCAGCCCTGGTCTCCGTAAGGGAAAAATAAAGGATAGAGTAAAGCATCTAAATTACTGTGTAGAATGCTGACCTGTTGTGTTCTTGGCGCCAAAGGATTTTTGGGGTCCGGTTGTAAATGTATTAAAATATCACGATTAAATGGTGGCTCTCCATTGTCATTTTCAAATACGACAGCAACTTCATTGACAGTTGGATTATTATATCGGCGAGGGTCTTGATTCCGATCTTGTTTAAGGGCCATGATGATATTTGGCATGAGAGTGCCATTAGCTTCAGCTTTAAGATGTTCTTCATGTTCCACATCTCGTAACATTATGTAGGCAGCAACAAAGGGATTCACATTGTCTAACTGAAGAGCAATTATACTCATCAAAGTGGGATGACATTTTTGATTTTGTTCACAGTTTAAACGTTGTTCATTCGCGGTAGCGGTATCCAAAATATACAGTTGGGCATAAGCTGGAACTTGATCATCACTGGGATGTAGGGTTCCAGCACGATGATATATTTGTCCATGTATACGGAAACAGTAAGGGCCATGTCCAGGTGGAGGGGATATATTGGCACCCATGGAGGCGAAAGCAAATGAGCTGTTAATACTACGAATATTTTCCATGAGATTCTTACTGAACTCACTCTCCCCTGTCAGCAATCGTTTAAAGACCTCGGGATATTGGGGTATAGGTATATGCACTTTACTCTTGTGACAACACAGAGTAAAATTTTTATCTGCTGGTATCTCAGCATTAAAATGTAATGCTTGACAATGTTCACATAAATAGTTCATAGGACCACAGGAGTGTTCTACTATGGTACTGTCATCATTAGTAAAACCTGTAGGATGTTGAGGTACAGGTTGTGGTAACGGAGCATTGGAATGTTTCTTTAAGCCAACATATATAAAGCGTGGACCTGGTAGAGGATCTTCACTGTCCACAGATTCAATCACTGAGGAGTTGGAAGGTGTATCGTGGTCAGGGTTTATTAATATGGAGGTGCAAGCGGTTTTTTTGCGCCGTTCACGGCGTGCACCAGCTGCATTTGGTAATGGTTTGTTTGTTGCCTTAGAAGAGTCAGGTGTGAAGCATGTCTTATAAGCAGACTTAACGGTGTACAGGCGACGGCGTTTATCATTTGGAGTGTAAGTAGGACAGTGTTTGCGCTTACGTGCAGATTTACCAACGGTTAAAGGGAACCTGTCACCTGAATTTGGCGGGACCAGTTTTGGGTCATATGGGCGGGGTTTTCGGGTGTTTGATTCACCCTTTCCTTACCCGTTGGCTGCATGCTTGCCGCAATATTGGATTGAAGTTTATTCTCTGTCCTCAGGAGTACACGCCTGCGCAAGGCAATCTTGCCTTGCGCTGGCGTGTACTCCGGAGGACAGAGAATGAACTTCAATCCAATATTGCAGCCAGCATGCAGCCAGCGGGTAAGGAAAGGGTGAATCAAACACCAGAAACCCCCGCCCATATGACCCAAAACTGGTCCCGCCAAATTCAGGTGACAGGTTCCCTTTAAAGGAGCTTCAGGCTGCACACATTCTATGAATGGAGACAAAGAAGCTGTATTGTGGGCAGAATCTATGACTGAGGACGTGGAAATATTATGTTTGAAACGTTGAGAGCGTGCAGCAGCAGCTTTATTACTTAATCGATTAGTTTTGTCCTCAAAAGACTCATTAGTAATGCGTTTATTGCAAGCAGCATGAACAGTGTCCAGGCACTTCTGTCTGTCCTCTGTAGTCTCGTTAGCACGCTGTTTGCGCTTACGTGCGGCATCGGCGGCTTTTCGCTCTGCGTCATTGGTATACTTATTATCAGACCTGATGTTACGTGCGCCATCAGCAGCTTTGGGCTCTGTGTCATTAGTATACTTAACAGTGTCCAGGCGCTTGCATCTATCCTCTGTACTCTTGTTAGCACGCTGTTTGCGCTTACGTGCAGCATCGGTGTCTTTTCGCTGTGCGTCATTGGTATACTTATTATCAGACCTGATGTTACGTGCGCCATCAGCAGCTTTGGGCTCTGTGTCATTAGTATACTTAACAGTGTCCAGGCGCTTGCATCTATCCTCTGTACTCTTGTTAGCACGCTGTTTACGCTTACGTGCAGCATCGGCGGCTTTTCGCTCTGCGTCATTGGTATACTTATTATCAGACCTGATGTTACGTGCGCCATCAGCAGCTTTGGGCTCTGTGTCATTAGTATACTTAACAGTGTCCAGGCGCTTGCATCTCTCCTCTGTACTCTTGTTAGCACGCTGTTTGCGCTTACATGCAGCATCGGCGGCTTTTCGCTCTGCATCATTACCATACTTTATATCAGACCTGATCTTACGTGCGCCATCAGCAGCTTTGGACTCTGTGTCATTAGTATACTTAACAGTATCCAGGCGCTTGCACCTATCCTCTGTACTCTTGTTAACACGCTGTTTGCGCTTACGTGTGGCATCGGCGGCTTTTCGCTCTGCATCATTACCATACTTTATATCAGACCTGATCTTACGTGCGCCATCAGCAGCTTTACACTCTGTGTCATTAGTATACTTAACAGTATCCAGGCGCTTGCATCTATCCTCTGTACTCTTGTTAACACGCTGTTTGCGCTTACGTGCGGCATCGGCGGCTTTTCGCTCTGCATCATTACCATACTTTATATCAGACCTGATCTTACGTGCGCCATCAGCAGCTTTGGGCTCTGTGTCATTAGTATACTTAACAGTATCCAGGCACTTGCATCTATCCTCTGTACTCTTGTTAACACGCTGTTTACGCTTACGTGCGGCATCGGCGGCTTTTCGCTCTGCATCATTACCATACTTTATATCAGACCTGATCTTACGTGCGCCATCAGCAGCTTTGGACTCTGTGTCATTACTATACTTAACAGTGTCCAGGCGCTTGCATCTATCCTCTGTACTCTTGTTAGCACGCTGTTTACGCTTACGTGCGGCATCGGCGTCTTTTTGCTCTGCATTATTAGTATACTTTATATCAGACCTAATCTTGCGTGCGCCATCAGCAGCTTTGGGCTCTGTGTTGTGAATTTACATTTTGGCTCCCTCTAGTGGCTACTAGTGATTTGACTCTGGGTATGTCTGTCATTCCTTGTATGCTCACCTGGGTCGTTAGCTCAGGGGTGTTGCTATATAAGCTCCCTGGACCTTCAGTTCAATGCCTGGCAACGTTGATATCAGAGCTAATCTGTAGTGCTCTTGTCTTCTGATCCTGGTTCCTGCTTGATTAAGCTAAGTCGGCTTTCTTGCTTTTTGCTATTGGTTTTTGTTTGCATTTTTGTCCAGCTTGTATATAATCTGTATCCTGACCTTGCTGGAAGCTCTAGGGTGGCTGGTGTTCTCCCCCCGGGCCGTTAGACGGTTCGGGGGTTCTTGAATCTCCAGCGTGGATTTTTGATAGGGTTTTTGTTGACCATATAAGTTATCTTACTACATTCTGCTATTAGTAAGTGGGCCTATCTTTGCTAAACCTAGTTCATCTCTGTGTTTGTCATTTCCTCTTACCTCACCGTTATTATTTGTGGGGGGCTTGTATCCTACTTTTGGGGTCTTTTCTCTGGAGGCAAGAGAGGTCTTTGTTTTCCTCTTCTAGGGGTAGTTAGCTCTCCGGCTGGCGCGAGACATCTAGCGACCAACGTAGGCATGTTCCCCTGCTACTTCTAGTGTTGGCGTTAGGAGTAGATATATGGTCAACCCAGTTACCACTGCCCTATGAGCTGGATTTTTGTACTTCGCAGACTTGCTGATATCTCTGAGACCCTCGCCATTGGGGTCATAACAGCTCTGTGTCATTAGTATCCTTACTATTAGAGCTCATGTTGGCTAAGCTAAACAGCTTTAAGCGTGGTGGTGGCAAACAACAGGTTAATAAGAGGCAGTGTCAGGTAGTAGGAAAATAGCCAGTTAATAATAGGCAATAGTTCTTTGCAGGAATACAGATATTAATAAATAGGCAGTTTATATTGCAGAGAAATTGCTGGGCAATAATGGACAATGTCCTTATGTGGCAAATAATAGAGCAATATACCCAGTGTGGCAAAGAGGTTAATAAACGGCAGTCTCTCAGTATAACAGTCAGTGAATAATAGGCAGTATATGGAGAAAACACCAAACAAAAGTTCAAAATTGGTGTGAAAATGTCACTGAACCACTTCACAACTAAATATATATAGTTTTGGTAAATGGTATTATCATTTTTTTGACGAAATTCGGCAGGAGCTTGAAGAGCGGCGTCACTGGGACCGCCTCCACGCAGTAGAAACTTGCTGTGAGGTAAAAATTCAAAAATCACACCAAAACGGCGGGCGGAGTGTGTCACAGTACGGCACATTTCTGATTGGTCGCTCGCGGCAGGCGGCAACCAATCAGAAAAGTGCCGCGCACCACGAAGGCATATATCTTTGTCCACCCTGAGCGGGTGTAGGACGCTGGTGACGTCACTTATCTCCGGACATTATCTCCGGACAAAGCCACGGAAGTTGGCACAAATTGCCGGAAGTAGTATTCTAGGCAATTATATATTAGATTTTAATGTTATCAGTGTTTACCTTTGAACGTTTATATTGTATTGTCCTGTCACCAGCCATGTGTACGATTATCGGCCGAAAGCCTCTCTGGAACCAATAATCACCCCATGTAAAGGTATCTTTATAAGTTAAAGATTCAGAATACTATGACTTTTATCATATCCTGAACAGTCAAGTTTTTTATGAACCGTTAAGGTTTTCTGGTTGAAGTAAAAAAAACTCTTGAGTGTTTACAGTTTGAAACCATAAAATGTTGAAAAATTATGTCATTCTTGAGTATATCACTCAATGGTGCTCATAAACGTGTCAAATTTGATCTATAATATACTTTAATATACGTTACTTTAATCTTTAATATACTTAAGAACAGGGCCCCAGACATCACACAGGGGGTCTGAAACACCGCACAGTGGTCCAAAATATCGCTGTGCTCTGCCTGGGGCCCCATATGCTGCCTGGGGCCCCTGTGCTCTGCCTGGGGCCCCATATGCTGCCTGGGGCCCCTGTGCTCTGCCTGGGGCCCCTGTGCTCTGCCTGGGGCCCCATGTTCTGCCTGGGGCCCCTGTGCTCTGCCTGGGGCCACTGTGCTCTGCCTGGGGCCCCATATGCTGCCTGGGGCCCCATATGCTGCCTGGGGCCCCTGTGCTCTACCTGGGACCACTGTGCTCTGCCTGGGGCCCCATATGCTGCCTGGGGCCCCTGTGCTCTGCCTGGGGCCACTGTGCTCTGCCTGGGGCCCCATATGCTGCCTGGATCCCCATATGCTGCCTGGGGCCCCTGTGCTCTGCCTGGGACCACTGTGCTCTGCCTGGGGCCCCATATGCTGCCTGGGGCCACTGTGCTCTGCCTGGGGCCCCTGTGCTCTGCCTGGGGCCCCATATGCTGCCTGGGGCCCCTGTGCTCTGCCTGGGGCCCCATGTTCTGCCTGGGGCCACTGTGCTCTGCCTAGGGCCCCATAGGCTGCCTGGGGCCCCTGTGCTCTGCCTGGGACCACTGTGCTCTGCCTGGGGCCCCATATGCTGCCTGGGGCCCCTGTGCTCTGCCTGGGGCCACTGTGCTCTGCCTGGGGCCCCATATGCTGCCTGCGGCCCCTGTGCTCTGCCTGGGGCCCCATAGGCTGCCTGGGGCCCCTGTGCTCTACCTGGGACCACTGTGCTCTGCCTGGGGCCCCATATGCTGCCTGGGGCCCCTGTGCTCTGCCTGGGGCCACTGCTCTGCCTGGGGCCCCATATGCTGCCTGGGGCCCCTGTGCTCTGCCTGGGGCCCCTGTGCTCTGCCTGGGGCCCCATATGCTGCCTGTGTCCCCTGTGCTCTGCCTGGGGCCCCATGTTCTGCCTGGGGCCACTGTGCTCTGCCTGGGGCCCCATAGGCTGCCTGGGGCCCCTGTGCTCTGCCTGGGACCACTGTGCTCTGCCTGGGGCCCCATATGCTGCCTGGGGCCCCTGTGCTCTGCCTGGGGCCACTGTGCTCTGCCTGGGGCCCCATATGCTGCCTGGGGCCCCTGTGCTCTGCCTGGGGCCCCATATGCTGCCTGGGGCCCCTGTGCTCTGCCTGGGGCCCCATGTTCTGCCTGGGGCCCCTGTGCTCTGCCTGGGGCCCCATATGCTGCCTGGGGCCCCTGTGCTCTGCCTGGGGCCCCATATGCTGCCTGGGGCCCCTGTGCTCTGCCTGGGGCCCCGTGCTCTGCCTGGGGCCCCTGTGCTCTGCCTGGGACCACTGTGCTCTGCCTGGGGCCCCATATGCTGCCTGGGGCCCCTGTGCTCTGCCTGGGGCCACTGTGCTCTGCCTGGGGCCCCATATGCTGCCTTGGGCCCCTGTGCTCTGCCTGGGACCCCATATGCTGCCTGGGGCCCCTGTGCTCTGCCTGGGGCCCCATAGGCTGCCTGGGACCACTGTGCTCTGCCTGGGGCCCCATATGCTGCCTGGGGCCCCTGTGCTCTGCCTGGGGCCACTGTGTTCTGCCTGGGGCCCCATATGCTGCCTGGGGCCCCTGTGCTCTGCCTGGGTGTAGGACACTGGTGACGTCACTTAGCTCCGGACATTAGCTCCGGACAAAGCCACGGAAGTTGGCACAAATTGCAGGAAGTAGTATTCTAGGCAATTAATCTCCGGACATTAGCTCCGGACATTAGCTCCGGACAAAGCCACGGAAGTTGGCACAAATTGCAGGAAGTAGTATTCTAGGCAATTATATATTAGATAACTCTAGAACGCTTCAACAGATCCTGGTGTTTCTGAGAAAGTTTTATTGTGACATATTGTACTTTATGATAGCAGTAAAATTTGTTCAATATGACTTGCGTTTATTTGTGAAAAAAATGGAATTTGGCGAACATTTCGCAATTTTCAAACTTTTAATTTTTATGTCCTTAAATCAGAGAGTCATATCACACAAAATAGTTAATAAATAACATTTCCTACATGTCAGCCCAATTTTGGAGCCAAAATTATTTTTGTTAGTAAGTTATACGGGTTAAAAGTTGACCAGAAATTTTTCAACAAATTTAACAAAACCATTTTTTTAGGGACATCACATTTGAAGTGACTTTGAGGGGTCTATATGATAGAATGGTGTCACACTTGGGTATTTTCTAAAAGCTGCACCCCTCAAGGTGCTCAAAACCACATTCAAGAAGTTTATTAACCCTTCAGTTGCTTCACAGGAGTTTTTGGAATGTGGAAGGAAAAAATAAACATTTACTTTTCTGTCACAAAAATTTTCCTTTAGACCTTATTTTTTTCTACTTTTGCAAGGGTAACAGGAGAAATTGCTCCATACAATTTGTTGTACAATTTCTCCTTAATACGCCAATACCCCATATGTGTGGGAAATGTACTGTTTCGGTGCATGGCAGGGCTTGGAAGGGAAGGAGCGCCATTTGACTTTTTGAATGCAAAATTTGATGGAACAATTACCAGACTCCATGTTGCATTTGCAGAGCCCCTGATGTACCTAAACAGTGGAAACCCCCACAAGTGACACCATTTTGGAAACCACTGATGCGGGAAAAGCTCTCTGAGGGAAGTGGGAGGAGGTGATCTGTGGCCATCAACTGTTGTGAATGGTGATTGTATATAAAGGTGTTGTAATTCTGAATGTAATGATAATGAGACTGCTGGAAAGTCATCTGTACAGAACAGGAAATCCGGTATTATGCTTAGTAACATGTGAAAATTGCAATATTTCTGATACCGATAATGGAAAGAAAATAATTTTTTCTTCAATATAAATAATGATTTATTGTATCCTTATCATAATGATCTGGAAGTTGACTTTTAAAATTAAGTCCTGGTGGGGGTCTGTTTATTTTAGATTTCAAATTCATTCTTTTTTATAAAAATTTTACCTTTTGTCCTCTCCTTCATTAGACATGATAAAGGGTTTTAGGATGATACATAGAAAATACAGAGCAATACCTCTCCGATCCCCTACCCACCCCGCTGTGTTGGCTTACTGCAGGCATATGGCAGAGTTTGGAATATCATTGCTGATTAAAGAGCATCATTTCAGAAAGCTTGCGTAAAGAGCTGGATCCTTTTTTACCATGTTATATTGAGTTTACCTGTCGCTTGATGTTCACCTAGGCGTCCATGTAACCTCTAAGCATCATCAGCATTTTTAGCATTTTAGACTAATTCTCTTCAAAAAACATTATATTATCTGGGTTAAATACCAGACTTTTAAGGATTTGATTGCAAGAGTATTTCCATTATTGAAACATCTTTCTTTCTCTGTCAACAGTTCCTCCAAGTTTCACACTCCGAAGATTAAAAAAAAATTAGGCAATTCCGCTTTCACCGCGTTCAACAAAAAGAATTTCTGTTCTTCACAACTGGTCATCAGGCTGCCCTACTGTAAGTGGGAAAATAGAGTGTGTGTGTGTGTGTGTGTGTGTGTGTGTGTGTGTGTGTGTTCCATAATGTCCATAGTATCTTCATATATATGTACACTGATGCACTCACAGAGAAAGTCTTGATTAGCTTTGGTTTGCACTGGATCCTTGAACTTGAATCTACTTGATTGTCCTGTCCTGTATGTAGGAAGATTCCGCTCAGTTCCCTGGAGCATCACTGTGATAAGCCGATTGGGAGAGTCACCGGCGTTCCATAGTGAAATACAGCTACGTTCAATTGTTCTGCCAGGCTCTGCTTCGTGCTGCCCATGTTTTAGGCAGCACAAATGAGTTAGCAGGTCCCTTTAATGATTCCCATGCAGTCTACATACTTTATATTGCATTACATTACTGTAGACAACAACTACTATGTTCATCCACTGTTGTTTAGTGAGATGTTGTCAAGTTGTTAAATTGCTTTAATTATTTAGGCAACATGCAAATAATCAAGTTTGTATTTGACTTCCTTTTTCTGCTGTCATTTTCATGCAATTAGACATTTTAGACATTTTATCTTTTATCATTTAAAGTGTAGTGTACCAGTAACATACGATTTTGTCAAGAAACCCATTGACAAAACTTTATATTACGATTAGTTATATACCATCTGATTGTGGAAACTGAATTAAATTGCCTGTACACCACCTGATCGTGGGAACTAAGTGAAGTTTAAACAGCTATTGCCACATAAAGTGTATCGCATTCACTTCACCTCCATACAGGGCCATGCATATTCTATAGAAAACATACTACTGCCCCTCTGCAACATACAAACACAAAGCCCCTCTTCAAAAAATTCACACTGCCCCCTCTTCAAAAAAATACACACAATACTGCCCCTCTGAAAAATACACACACACACTGCCCCTCTGCAGAATATATACACTGCTCTTCTGCAAAATACATACACCATACACACTACCCCTCTGCGAAATATGTACACACAGACACAGCACCTCTGCAAAATACACACACACTGGCTCTCTGCAAAATGTATATACACACTGCAAAATATATACACACACACACTGTCCCCCTGAACAATATATACATACACTTCACCATTTTACCGAGACCCGTAGCGTCTCCATTTTTCGTGATCTCGAGTTGGGTGAGGGCTTATCATTTGCGCGCTGGTGCAGTTATGATCTTTTGATCGCCCATTATTGCATTTTAATGCAATGTCGCGGCGACCAAAAACACCTAATTCTGGCATCTTGACTCGCTACACCATTCAACGATCGGGTTAATCCTTTTTTATATTGATAAATCGGGCGATTCTGAACGTGACGATACCAAATATGTGTAGGTTTGATTTTTTTTTTTTTTTTTAATTGCTTTATTTTGAATGGAGCAAAAGGGGGGAGTGATTTGAACTATATTTTTAAAAACTTTTTTTTTTTTTTACTTTTGGCATGCTTCAATAGTCTCCACGGGAGACTATAAGGCTTCTTTCACACTAGCGTCGTACTCGGCCCGTCGCAGAGCGTCGGGCCGACGTACCGACGCTAGCGTTGTTTGTGCCACACAACGGGGGCAGCGGATGCTGTTTTTCCACGCATCCGCTGTCCCATTGTGAGGTGCGGGGAGGTGGGGGCGGAGTTCATCAATGGTGAAAAAACGCATCCTGCAAGCACTTTTGCAGGATGCGTTTTTGCAGCCAAACGATGCATAGCGACGTGCAGTGCACGACGCTAGTGTGAAAGAAGCCTAAGCTGCCATAACTTGATTGTGTTTGCTACATACAGGTGATGATCAGACCACCTGTTTGTAGCAGAATTACCGACTTGCTATGAGCACCGACCACCAGGTGGCGCTCACAGCAATCCGGCACTAACAATCATAGAGGTCTCCAGGAGACCTCAGGTTGTCATGCCAACACACCGGTGACCCGCGATCACGTGATGGGGTCACCGGCGTGATTGCCGGTAGCACATGTTAAATGCCGCTGTCAGCATTTGACAGCGGCATTTAACTAGTTAATAGCCGTGAGTGGATCGCGATTCCACCCACGGCTGTTCCGGGCACATGTCAGCTGTTCAAAACAGCTGACATGTCCTTGGAAAGATGTGGGCTCACCGCAGGAGCCCACATCAAAGGTAGGGATACCGACATCGGCGTAAATCTACGCCATTTGTCGGATAGGGATTAAATGTGCTAGCGTCTAAAAGACCCAAATACAGGAGCATCACACAAAATTAGAATATAATCAAAAAGTTAATTTATTTCAGCTCTTCAATACAAAGAGTGAAACTCGTGTATTAGGCTGCTTTCACACTAGCGTCGGTACGGGGCCGTCGCGCTGCGTCGGCCCGACATGCCGACGCATACTTTGACAAAAATGCCCGACGTGGGCAGCAGAAGCAGTCTTCAGACGCTTCCGCTGCTCCATTGCAAGGCCCGGGGAGGAGGGGGCGGAGTTTCGGCTGCGCATGCGCAGTCGAAAATGGCTGTCCCAACGCACAAAAAACGCTACATGTAACTTTTTTTTGTGCCGGCGGTGCGCCAAAACACGGCGCAACCGTCACACGACGGTTGCGACGTGTGGCACTGCATCGCAATGCGTTACTAATAAAAGTCTATGGAGAAAAAAGGCATCCTGCGGGTAACTTTGCAGGATGCGTTTTTTATCCACAACGACACATTGCGACGTGCAGTGCATGACGCTAGTGTGAAAGTAGCCTTAGATAGACTATTTTTGTTAATGTTGATGATTATGGCTTACAGCCAATGAAAACTCCAAAGTCATTATCTCAGTAAATTAGAATACTTTATAACACCAGCTTGAAAAAATTATTTTATAATCTGAAATGTTGGCCTGTGAAAATTTATATTCAGTAAATGCAGTCAATACTTGGTCGTGGCTCCTTTTGCATCAATTACTGCAGCAATGCTACTTTGCGTGGAGGCGATCAGCCTGTGGCACTGCTGAGGTGTTATGGAAGCCCAGGTTGCTTTGATAGCAGCCTTCAGCTCCTCTGCATTGTTGGGTCTGATGTCTCTCATTTTCTTGACAATACCCCACGGGGTTAAGGTCAGATGAGTTTGCTGGCCAATCAAGCACAGTGATACTGTGCTTGATTGGCCAGCAAACTCGCCTGACCTTAGCCCCATAGAGAATCTATGGGGTATTGTAAAGAGGAAGATGAGAGACACCAGACCCAACAATGCAGACAAGCTGAAGGCTGCTATCAAAGCAACCTGGGCTTCCATAACATCTCAGCAGTGCCACAGGCTGATCACCTCCATATGCCGCATTGATGCAGTAATTGATGCAAAAGGAGCCCCGACCAAGTATTGAGTGCATTTACTGAACAAACATTTCTGATTTTAACCCCTTCATGACCTTGGGATTTTCCGTTTTTCCGTGTTCGTTTTTTGCTCCCCTCCTTCCTAGAGCCATAACTTTTTTATTTTTCCGTCAATTTGGCCATGTGAGGGCTTATTTTTTGCGGGACCAGTTGTACTTTTGAACGACATCATTGGTTTTACCATGTCGTGTACTAGAAAACGGGAAAAAAATTCCAAGTGCAGTGAAATTGCAAAAGAGTGCAGTCCCACACTTGTTTTTTGTTTGGCTTTTTTGCTAGGTTCACTAAATGCTAAAACTTGCCATTATGATTCTCCAGGTCAGTACGAGTTCATAGATACCTAACATGACTAGGTTATTTTTTATCTAAGTGGTGAAAAAAAATTCCAAACTTTGCTAAAAAAAAAAAAAAATTGCGCCATTTTCCGATACTCGTAGTGTCTCCATTTTTCATGATCTGGGGTCAGTTGAGGGCTTATTTTTTGCGTGCCGAGCTGGCGTTTTTAATTATTCCAATTCGGTGCAGATACATTCTTTTGATCGCCCGTTATTGCATTTTAATGCAATGTCGCGGCGACCAAAAAAACGTAATTCTGGCGTTTCAAATTTTTTTCTCGTTACGCCGTTTAGCGATCAGGTTAATGCTTTTTTATATTGATAGAACGGGCGATTCTGAACGCGGCGATACCAAATATGTGTAGGTTTGATTTTTTTTTTTATTGATTTATTTTGATTTGGGCGAAAGGGGGGTGATTTAAACTTTTATGTTTTTTTTTATTTTTTTCACTTTTTTTTTAACTTTTTTTTTTTACTTTTGCCATGCTTCAATAGCCTCCATGGGAGGCTAGAAGCAGGCACAGCACGATCGGCTCTGCTACATAGCAGCGATCTGCTGTTCCCTGCTATGTAGTAGAAAATCAGGTGTGCTGTGAGCGCCGACCACAGGGTGGTGCTCACAGTTGCCAGGGATCAGTAACCATAGAGGTCTCAAGGACCTCTATGGTTACTATTCTGAAGCATCGCTAACCCCCGATCATGTGAGGGGGGTCGGCGATGCGCTCATATCCGGCCGCCCGGCCGGATGCGGTAGTTAAATGCTGCTGTCTGCGTTTGACAGCGGCATTTAACTAGTTAATAGGCGCAGGCAGATCGCAATTCTGCCCGCGCCTATTGCGGGCACATGTCAGCTGTTCAAAACAGCTGACATGTCCCGGCTTTGATGCGGGCTCACCGCCGGAGCCCTGCATCAAAGAAGGGGAGCTGACCTCGGACGTACTATCCCGTCCGAAGTCAGTAAGGGGTTAAAAATATTTTTTCAAGCTGGTATTATAAAGTATTCTAATTTACTTGGATAATGACTTTTGGGATTTCATTGGCTGTAAGCCATAATCATCAACATTAACAGAAATAAATACTTCAAATAGATCACTCTGTTTGCAACGACTCTGAATGATATATGAGTTTCACTTTTTGTATTGACGAACTGAAATAAATTAACTTTTTGATGACATTCTAATTTGGCGAGAAGCACCTGCTCATTTGAACATCGGAAGGGAGAGGAGCATGTGCAGCGGAAGGTCTGTTGTGCATGCCTACAGAGAGTGCCCTGTGGCACACATGCCATAGATTCGCCATCAATGGCATAGTGGATGGGATTTCAAGAAATCCCATGTCCACTATGCGTGCACAGAAACCTGCGGCTCACCCTTCAGAGATGGGCATGTGGCGCGTCTCCTCCTAACTGCAGCATGTCCAATTCTCTTGCGGAAACACTGGTCTCTGCAAGAGAAATTTCACTAGTAGAACGTATTGGACGCGGTGAATCCGCACAGTTCAGTGAAAACATGCGGTTTCACCTGCATTCAATAGGCTTCAGCGCTTTAGACACAGCAAACATACGCTGCATCCAAAGCACTGCCACTTCCGGATCGTGTGCACCCAGCCTCAGACTCTAGATGAGAAAGTGATTTAGAAAATAAAAAGCCACGATGGAGTAGAGAGAGACTTTGAAAGTTTGAAAAAACAGTGCCATATTACAGTAGAATCTCCCCTCCATTGACATTACTGGGGAGGGCTGGGGGGCATAGACATCACTCGGAGGGCTGGGGGGGGGGGGGCATCGACACAACTTGGCTATGCTAAAATTAGCATCTGCATATGTATTCACCCCTTTTGCTACAAAACCCCTAAAAATTTCTGGTGCAAGCAATTACCATCATAAGTCACATGCTTAATACAAGGAAATCCACCTGTGTGCAATCTGTGTCATACGGTCTGTCGGTATATGCATATCTTTCTGAAAGGCCACTGACGCTGCAACACCATGAAGCAAGAGGCACCGCTAACCAAACATCATAACATGTATACTGTCAGATTTCATTGTACAAAATTACCCATTGGTGTACAACACCAGTAGACCATAGATTTTAGTAAAAGGGTAGATAAATAAGGAAATAATGTGTAATAAAATTTTACTTTTAATGTATATAAATAAAAACCTTTTAAATTCACAAACATCCAATAAGGATGTACTGTATATTGGATCACAATAGTATATTATTAATTCCAGCTGTGATCCACTAATTCCTTATAAATGTAGAATATATTATTATTTATAAGAGACAACTGTAAGAGAACTCTTTTTTTTGCATAATAGATTAATTACTGAGCCTGAGAGGAAACTTTAAATTGCTCAGTCACCAATTAGTGATTATAAGCCTGTAATTAGTTTTGGATGATCTTATATTGTATTGTCAGTCAAGATTATTAATAAATTGTGACTGATCCACATGTGTCTGTTTATTGACTGATGTGTAAATAGAATATGTTTTACTTAAGAGCATGGCTCCGTCATCGTCTCTGTTTCAGACAGATCGCATTTGATAGAGAAGATAGATTATAGATCTCCTGTGATAGGCTATATGCTTGCCATGTATGTAGGGCAGCTCAAGTTAAGTGTTGTAATATGAACTTGTTTCGTCCAATATTGGATTGGCGGCTATTCATTCCACTTTGATAGTCGCATCTACAATACAGACCAAAAGTTTGGACACACTGTTAGGAGTTGAGTTCCTGCCGCTGCACAGGGGGAATCTCGAGCCATGTCTGCTGCGGTCTCCCATTTTGCATCAGCCGCAGTGGTGCCTGCTCAGCGGAGACGTCGGTCCCAGAGTCTCACTGAATCTAATACTGTGCAAAGGGTTACTGCTGCCTCTCCAGGCTCTGCTATTGTACCCTGCACTGGTCTGCAGCGAGCAGGCTTTTCTGGGACTAAGTCCTGCTTTGCACACACTGAGCATGCCCAGGGTAAGATCTCTCAGTGGAGATCAAGGGTCACATGCTCAGGTACTGCTGCAACTTCCATTGGTCCTCCAGGAAGGCCCTGTACCTGATCAACTTCTGTGGCAGCCTTCCATTGGTCCTTCTGGGAAGGTCCTGAAGTTGCTGCAGCTATAAAAGGTTCTCATGACCGCACAGCCATGCGCTAGTATCAAATGTGTACAAGATCAGTGCCAGTGTGCTCGTGTGTGTGGTCAGGGACCCAGCTGAAATAAGCCCATAGAATGCTGGCACCTCCGGCGAGGAATTTTGTGTATATGCAGTCAGGGACCCTGCTGAAATAAGCCCATAGAATGCTGGCACCTCCGGCGAGGAGTTTCTTATGTGTGAATTCAGGGCTGGCTAATAGCCATTAGAATCCCGGCTCCACCGGAGAGGAGCAGCGTGTTTGCTTTGGACTGCATGACCACTGTCGGCTCTACACAGTAGCTGTGTTCCCTGTGAGCTAAACTGGGCACAGTGTTCTCTTTATTACAGGCTCTGTGAAGTAACAGAGTCCGTTTATACTAATTTACTTCACCGCCTTACTTAGCAGCAGGTACTTTCCTGCTCGGTGGATCCCGGTTTGCGAACGCACCTATCTCTCCTAATAAATATATTCGGTGCGTTCCGCCAACCCTAACACACACCTTCTCATTTAAAGATTTTTCTGTATTTTCATGACTATGAAAATTGTACATTCACACTGAAGACATCAAAACTATGAATTAATACATGTGGAGTTCTACTTAACAAAAAAGTGTGAAATGACTGAAAATATGTCTTATATTCTAGGTTCTTCAAAGTAGCCACCTTTTTGCTTTGATGACTGCTTTGCACACTCTTGGCATTCTCTTGATGAGCTTCAAGAGGTAGTCACCGGAAATGGTCTTCCAACAATCTTGAAGGCGTTCTCAGAGATGCTTAGCACTTGTTGGCCCTTTTGCCTTCACTCTGCGGTACAGCTCACCCCAAACCATCTCGATTGGGTTCAGGTCTGGTGACTGTGGAGGCCAGGTCATCTGGCGTAGCACCCCATCACTCTCCTTCTTGGTCAAATAGCCCTTACACAGCCTGGAGGTGTGTTTGGGGTCATTGTCCTGTTGAAAAAAAAAAGATGGTCCAACTAAACGCAAACCGGATGGAATAGCATGCTGCTGCAAGATGCTATGGTAGCCATGCTGGATCAGTATGCCATCAATTTTGAATAAATCCCAAACAGTGTCACCAGCAAAGCACCCCCATACCATCACACCTCCTCCATGCTTCACGGTGGGAACCAGGCATGTAGAGTCTATCCGTTCACCTTTTCTGCGTCGCACAAAGGACACGGTGGTTGGAACCAAAGATCTCAAATTTGGACTCATCCGACCAAAGCACAGATTTCCACTGGTCTAATGTCTATTCCTTGTGTTCTTTAGCCCAAACACGTCTCTTCTGCTTGTTGCCTGTCCTTAGCAGTGGTTTCCTAGCAGCTATTTTACCATGAAGTCCTGCTGCACAAAGTCTCCTCTTAACAGTTGTTGTAGAAATGTGTCTGCTGCTAGAACTCTGTGTGGCATTGACCTGGTCTCTAATCTGAGCTGCTGTTAACCTGTGATTTCTGAGGCTGGTGACTCGGATAAACTTATCCTCAGAAGCAGAGGTGACTCTTGGTCTTCCTTTCCTGGGGCGATCCTCATGTGAGCCAGTTTCTTTGTAGCGATTGATGTTTTTTGCCACTGCACTTGGGGACACTTTCAAAGTTTTCCCAATTTTTCGGACTGACTGACCTTCATTTCTTAAAGTAATGATGGCCACTCATTTTTCTTTACTTATCTGTTTTTTTCTTGCCATAATACAAATTGTAACAGTCTATTCAGTAGGACTGTCAGCTGTGTATCCACCAGACTTCTGCACAACACAACTGATGGTCCCAACCCCATTTATAAGACAAGAAATCCCATGTATTAAACCTGACAGGGCACACCTGTGAAGTGAAAACCATTCCCGGTGACTACCTCTTGAAGCTCATCAAGAGAATGCCAAGAGTGTGCAAAGCAGTCAGCAAAGCAAAAGATGGCTACTTTGAAGAACCTAGAATATAAGACATAATTTCAATTGTTTCACACTTTTTGTTAAGTATATAATTCCACATGTGTTAATTCATTGTTTTGATGCCTTCAGTGTGAATGTTCAATTTTCATAGTCATGAAAATACAGAAACATCTTTAAATGACAAGGTGTGTCCAAACTTTTGGTCTGTACTGTACCTTTGCGCAGACAGTTGGGATGATCGTATATTATTTGACAGCTGTTATGGCGATCTCAAGAGCCAACTTTATTTCTTTTATACCTTTATTTTCATGCACCCCGCTGTTCACACCACTGAATTAGCCGCATCTACTGATACACAGCTACTGTGGGTGATTGCATGTGATTATAGCATATAGATAGATATTTCAGTCTTTGCTTGGGAATTCTACAGCACCTTCTGGGTTACCTTTATTCTCTGTGATGCCTCTCTCAATGCCCTCCTTGCCCTGACTGAGCGTTTTCATGGGTGGCCCTCTCTTGACAGGTTTGCTGTTTTACCTTGTTCTTTCCATTTGATAATGGATTTGATGGTGCTTTTGTGGGTCATCAGAGACTGTGATTTTTTTTTATAACCTGATCATGACTTGTACTTTTCAACGACTTATTTGGATATCTCCTTGGTCTTCATGATGTTGTTTGGTTCCTGGTGCCTCTGGATTAACAGTGTTGCATCCTCTGTGGCCTTTCAGAAAAGGTGTCTATATTGACAGACCATGTAACACTGAGGCCTCCACACTTACTGGTGACTTCTGTACTGGAAAAATAAGTACTGGTGAAATCCGTGTTCCATGTCCGGGTTCCATCCGTGTGTATGTATGCGACTTCCGTGTGCTGTCCGTGTCCCTTTGCTGTCAGTGTGACACGTATGGAGTGAAATACAGCATAGAAATTAAAGAGTTTTATGTATTATTAAATATGTTCAAAGATGGAGCTAGATAGTATCAGTGCTTTGTGTGCTTATTTTTTTGTACTTTTACTTACCGTGTATACTCGAGTATAAGCCGAGATTTTCAGCCCATTTTTTGGGGCTGAAAGTCCCCCTCTCGGCTTATACTCGAGTCATACCCAGGGGTCGGCAGGGGAGGGGGAGCGGGGGCTGTCTAATTATACTCACCTGCTCCTGGCGCGGTCCCTGCATGTCCCTGGCTTCACCGGCAGCTTCTTCCTGTAGTGAGCGATCACATGGTACCGCTCATTACAGTAATGAATATGCGGCTCCACCTCCCATAGAGGCGGAGCCGCATATTCATTACTGTATTGAGCGGTAACGGTGACCGCTCACTACAGGATGAAGCTGCGGGAAGCAGGGACTGCACAGCGCCAGGAGCAGGTGAGTATACTGGGGAGGGGGAGCGCTGCGCGATATTCACCTGCTCCTCGTTCCGGCGCCGCTCCATCTTCTGCAGTGATGCTGAAGTCAGAGGGAGCGGTGACGTGGTTAGTGCGCGCCCTCTGCCTCAACGTCAGTGCAGGAGACGCTGAAGACTGAGCGGCGCCAGAACGAGGAGCAGGTGAATATAGCAAGTGCCAGGGGCCTGAGCGACGGAGAGGTGAGTATGTGATTTTTTATCGCAGCAACAGCAAATGGGGCAAGTGTCTGTATGGAGCATCTTATGGGGCCATAACGTTTGTGCAGCACTATATGGGGCCATAACGTTTGTGCAGCACTATATGGGGCCATAACGTTTGTGCAGCACTATATGGGGGCCATAAAGTTTGTGCAGCACTATATGGGGGCCATAACGTTTGTGCAGCACTATATGGGGCCATATCGTTTGTGCAGAACTATATGGGGCCATAACGTTTGTGCAGCATTATACGGGGCAAGTGTCTATATGGGACATCTTATGGGACCATAACGTTTGTGCAGCACTATATGGGGGCCATATCATTTGTGCAGCACTATATGGGGGCCATAACGTTTGTGCAGCACTATATGGGGGCCATAACGTTTCTGCAACACTATATGGGGCCATAACGTTTGTGCAGTACTATATGGGGCAAGTGTCTGTATGGGGTCATAATAAACGTTTGTGCAGCACTATATGGGGCCATATCGTTTGTGCAGCACTATATGGGGCAAGTGTCTGTGTGGGGCCATAATCAACGTTTGTGCAGCACTATCTGGGGCCATAACGTTTGTGCAGCACTATATGGGGCAAGTGTCTGTATGGGGCCATAATCAACGTTTGTGCAGCACTATATGGGGCAAATAACTTTATGGAGCATCTTATGGGGCCATAATCAACATTTGTGCAGCATTATATTGGGCAAATGTGTCTATGAAGCATCTTATGGGGCCATTATTAACCTTTATGTAGGATTATATGGGGCATATTTTAATATAGAGCATCTTATGGGGCCATCATGAACTGCATGGAGCATTATATGGGGCTGCTGATTCAATATGGATATTCAAAAACACTTAACCTACTGATGTCTCAATTAATTTTACTTTTATTGGCATCTATTTTTACTTTTGACATTTACCGGTAGCTGCTGCATTTTCCACCCTAGGCTTATACTAGAGTCATTACGTTTTCCCAGTTTTTTGTGGCAAAATTAGGGGGGTCGGCTTATACGCGGGTCGGCTTATACTCGAGTATATACGGTACTTTATAAAGACATAAATAAATTAAAAAAAATTGACATTGGGGTTCCCCATAATTTTCCTAACCAGCTGAGGAAAAGCCAATGGCTGTGGGCTGATGTTAACATACTGGGAAGTAAGTGGCCAGTACCCATATAGATTCCATACTATGAATATAGAAAATTTTCCTTTATTAAAAAATTGTTTAGTAAATTTTGTTGGAAAAATGAGAGAGTACATTTTGCTGGGGAAAAATATCTTTCAAACATTGTGCTGATGTATAGTAGAGATGTGGGAAATGTTATTTATTAACTATTTTGTTTGACATGACTCTCTGATATTAAGACCAAAAAATTACATTTGAAAACTACAAAATTTTCACAATTTTTGTCAATTTTTTTTCTTTTGCAAATAAACGCAAGTTATATCGAAAAAATGTTACGAATATCATAGACTACAATATGTCATGAAAAAACAATCTCGGAATCAGTGGGATATGTTGAAGCTTCCAGAGTTATTACCTCATAAAGTGACACTGAGTGGTAAAATTAGGCCCAGTCATGAAGGTGAATACAGACTTGGGCTGTAAATGTGTTAATAGCCTAGGAATGGGCCATGGATATTGACCCCCTCCCAGACGTCAGAACAAAAGAACATCAGCTCCCAGACACCCAAGAAATGGCGAATCAATTACATGCGCCAATTCTGGATCTTAGCCTCCGCTCTTCTCACTTGCCCTGGTGCGGTGGTAAGTGGGGTAATAGTTGTGGGGTTGATGTCAGCTGTTTTATTTTGTGTACCAGACATCCCAATTACTAATATTTATATGGGAAAGTAGGATCCTGCTGTATATAAAACGTCTAAAGGGGTGGAGTGCTCAGTCAGAGAGCTTAACTATACTAATATCAAAAGACTGGCTGGCACAACCAAACAGAGAACAGGTGCTTACTAAGAGTAGCCCCCTCCATACATAACAGTCAAATAAAGTAGCAATCTGTAGCATTATAGCATGCAAACTTGAAAAATATTAAATTTAAATAGCTTTATTGCTCTAGAAAAATTCAGAATACTTAGCGCATTTATTGGCCAATTCACATTTGCCCAGTAGCCGTCATAAGGCAATACCCGTTGCTGGGAACCTGCCTGGATGAAGCCTCTCTTGGGCTAAAGCCTACATTTATATGGGAAGATAGTGTCCTGCTGTTACTAAAAACGCCTAAGGCTGCGTTGTGGAGTGCTTAGTCAGACAAAAATAAGTATACTTATATCAAAAGACTGACCAGGACACCCAAACAGAAAACAGGTGAGAACAGGTGCTCAGTAAGAGTAACCATCGCCATTCCTAACGAACAAAGTAGCACTCTGTATCGCTATAGCATGCAAAAATTAAATATATTTAATTTTAACTGCATTAATGCTGTGGAAAAATATAAAAATTGAGAATCCTTAGCCATTAGTTGGCCAATTTATATTTAATATCTAAAGACTGACTGGCACATCCAAACAGAAAACAGGTGGGAACAGGTGCTTACTAAGAGTAACCATAGCCATTTATAAATCACAAATAAAGTAGCATTCTGTAGCGCTAAGGCATGCAAATATGAAATATATTTCATTTTAACTGCATTAATGATGTGGAAAATTATAAAAATTGAGAATCCTTAGCATATTAGTTGGCCAATTTATTTGTACTCAGCAGTCACTTTAAGGCAATTCCCGTTGCTGGAAACCTGCCTGTATTTATATGGGAAAGTAGGATCCTGCTATATTTAAAAACATCTGATAGGTGGAGTGCTCAGTCAGAGAGCTCAAATATACTAATATCAAAAGACTGACCTCCACATCCAAACAGAAAACAGGTGCTCACTAAGAGTGGCCATCTCCATTTATAACCAACAAATCAAGTAGCACTCTGGAGTGCTATAGCAAGCCAACATGAAATATATGAAACTTGTTTGGCTTTACTGCTCTAGAAAAATTGAGGATACCTAGTGCATTAATTGGCCAATTCATGTTTACACAGTCGCCATCATAAGGCGATTCTCGTTTCTGGGAACCTCTCTGTGATTTTTTTCTTAGGCTAAAGCCTACATTTGTATGGGTAGGTAGGCTCCTGCTGTTATTAAAATGCCTGAGGCTAAGGTGTGGCGTGCCCAGTCAGAGCTTAAGTATACTAATATCGAAAGACTGACTTCCACGTCCAAACAGAAAACAGGTGTGAACAGGTGCTCACTAAGAGTAGCCATCTTCATTTCTAACCAACAAAGTAGCACTCTGTAGCAGTATAGCATGCAAATATGAAATGTAACAATTTTATTTGTATTCTAGAAAATTATAAAAATTGAGAATGCTTAGCGCATAAATTGGCCATTTTATGTGTACCCTGCAGTCACTTTAAGGCCACTCTCGTTGCTGGGAACCTTCCTGTGTGTATCCTCTTTTGTGCTCAAGCCTACATTTATATGTGAAGGTGGGATTCTGCTATGTTTAAAAACAGCTCAGGGGTGGAGTGCAGTCGGAGAGCTTAAGTCTACTAATATCGAAAGACTGACCGGCATATGCATTCAGAAAACAGGTGGGAACATTTGCTTCCTAAGACTAGCCATCTCCATATATATCAAGAAGTAAAGTAGCACTCTGTAGCGCTATTGCATGCAAATATGAAATATAATTAAATTTCATTGCATTGCGGCTCTAGAAAATTAAAATATTTAAGAATACTTAGCGCATTAGTTGGCCATTTTATGTGTACCCTGCAATCACTTTAAGGCTATTTTCATTGCTGGGAACCTGCCTTTGTGAATTCTCTTTTGTGCTAAAGCCTACATTTATATGAGAAGGTGGGATCCTGCTATATTTAAAAACACCTGAGGGATGGAGTGCAGTCGGAGAGCTTAGGTATACTAATATCAAAAGACTGACCTCCACATTCAAACAGAAAACAGGTGTGAACAGTTGCTCACTAAGAGTAGCTATCTCCATTTCTAACCAACAAAGTAGCACTCTGTAGCAGTATAGCATGCAAATATGAAATGTAAACAATTTTAATTGCATTAATACATTAATGAGAATGCTTCACGCATACATTGGCCATTTTATGTGCACCCGGCAGTCACTTTAAGGCCATTCTCGTTGCTGGGTAACTGCCTGTGTGTATCCTCTTTTGTGCTAGAGCCTACATTTATATGGGAAGATGGGATCCTGCTATATTTAAAAACAGCTGAGGGGTGGAGTGCAGTCATAGAGCTTTATTATGCTAATATCAAAAGACAGACTGACTGACACAACCATACAGAAAACAGGTGGGAACAGATGCTTCCTAAGAGTAGCCATCTCCATATATAACCAAGAAGTAAAGTAGCACTCTGTAGCGCAATAGCATGCAAATATGAAATGTAATTAAATTTCATTGCATTGCAGCTCTAGAAAATTAGAATAATTGAGAATACTTAGCGCATTAGTTGGCCAATTTATGTGTACCCGGAAGTCACGTTAAGGCCATTCTCATTGCTGGGAACAAGCCTGTGTGTATCCTCTTTTGTGCTGAAGCCTACATTTATATGAGGAGGGTTCCTGCTGTATTTAAAAACAGCTGAAGGGTGGAGTGCAGTCAGAGAGCTTAAGTATACTAATATCAAAAGACTGACTGGCACATCCAAACAGAAAACAGGTGGGAACAGGTGCTTCCAAAGATTAGCCATCGCCACATATAACCAAGAAGTACCAATCTGTAGCGTTATAGCATGCAAATATGAAATATAATTAAATTTCATTGCATTGCAGCTCTAGAAAATTAGAATAGTTGGGAATACTTAGCGCATTAGTTGGCCAATTTATGTGTACCCAGAAGTCACTTTAAGGCCATTCTCATTGATGCAAGTAGTCATCTCCATTCATAACCAACAAATCAAGTAGCATTCTGTATCGCTATAGCATGCAAGTCTGAAATATATTTACTTTTAACTACATTAATGGTGTGAAAATTATAAAAATTGAGAATACTTAGCGCATAAATTGGCCATTTTATGTGTACCCGGCAGTCACTTTAAGGCCATTCTTTTTGCTGGAAACCTGCCTGTGTGAATCCTCTTTTGTGCTAGAGCCTACATTTATATGAGAAGGTGGGATTCCGCTATATTTAAAAACACCTGAGGGATGGAGTGCAGTCGGAGAGCTTAAGTATACTAATATCAAAAGGCTGACCGGCACATCCAAACAAAAAACAGGTGTGAACAGATGCTCACTAAGAGTAACCATCACCATTTCTAACCAACAAAGTAGCACTCTGTAGCAGTATAGCATGCAAATATGAAATGTAATTAATTTTCTTTCCTTTAATGCTCTAGAAAATTTGAAAAATTGAGAATACTTAGCGCATAAATTGGCCATTTTATGTGTACCCGGCTGTCACTTTTAGGGCTCCTTTCCACTTGCGAGACAAACGTCCGTGTCTCGCATGTGAAAACCAAGCTCTGGCGCCGGCACTCCAGAACGGAGAGGGCGGCTGCATAGCAATACATGGAGCTGCACGCTCCGTTCCCAAGTACCGGAGCCAGAACTTGGTTTTCACATGCGAGACATGGACGTTTATCTCGCAAGTGGAAAGGAGCCCTAAGGCCATTCCTGTTGCTGGGAACCTGCCTGTGTGAATCCTCTCTTGTGATAAAGCCTACATTTATATGGGGAGGGATCCTGCTGTATTTAAGAACAGCTGAGGGGTGGAGTGAAGTCAGAGAGCTTTATTACGCTAATATCAAAAGACTGACTGGCACATCCAAACAGAAAACAGGTGGGAACAGGTGCTCAGTAAGAGTAACCATCACCATTCCTAACCAACAAAGTAGCACTATCGCTATAGCATGCAAAAATTTAATATATTTAATTTTAACTGCATTAATGCTGTGGAAAATTATAAAAATTGAGAATACTTAGCCATTAGTTGGCCAATTTATGTGTACTCAGCAGTCACTTTAAGGCCATTCTCATTGCTGCGAACCTGCCTGTATTTATATGGGAAAGTAGGATCCTGCTATATTTAAAAACATCTGATAGGTGGAGTGCTCAGTCAGAGAACTCAAATATACTAATATCAAAAGACTGACTTCCACATCCAAACAGAAAACAGGTGCTCACTAAGAGTGGCCATGTCCATTTATAACCAACAAATCAAGTAGCACTCTGGAGTGCTATAGCAAGCCAACATAAAATATATGAAACTTGTTTGGCTTTACTGCTCTAGAAAAATTGAGGATACCTAGTGCATTAATTGGCCAATTTATGTTTACTTAGTCGCCATCATAAGGTGATTCTCGTTTCTGGGAACCTGTCTGAATTTTTTCTTAGGCTAAAGCCTACATTTGTATGGGAAGGTAGGCTCCTGCTGTTATTAAAATGCCTGAGGCTAAGGTGTGGAGTGCCCAGTCAGAGAGCTTAAGTATACTAATATGGAAAGACTGACCTCCACATCCAAACAAAACAGGTGTGAAGACGCGCTCACTAAGAGTAGCTCTCTTCATTTCTAACCAACAAAGTAGCACTCTGTAGCAGTATAGCATGCAAATATGAAATATAATTAAATTTCATTGCATTGCGGCTCTAGAAAATTAAAATATTTAAGAATACTTAGCGCATTAGTTGGCCATTTTATGTGTACCCTGCAATCACTTTAAGGCTATTTTCATTGCTGGGAACCTGCCTTTGTGAATTCTCTTTTGTGCTAAAGCCTACATTTATATGAGAAGGTGGGATCCTGCTATATTTAAAAACACCTGAGGGATGGAGTGCAGTCGGAGAGCTTAAGTATACTAATATCAAAAGACTGACCTCCACATTCAAACAGAAAACAGGTGTGAACAGTTGCTCACTAAGAGTAGCTATCTCCATTTCTAACCAACAAAGTAGCAATCTGTAGCAGTATAGCATGCAAATATGAAATGTAAACAATTTTATTTGCATTAATACATTAATGAGAATGCTTCACGCATACATTGGCCATTTTATGTGCACCGGGCAGTCACTTTAAGGCCATTCTCGTTGCTGGGAAACTGCCTGTGTGAATCCTCTTTTGTGCTAGAGCCTACATTTATATGGGAAGATGGGATCCTGCTATACTTAAAAACAGCTGAGGGGTGGAGTGCAGTCATAGAGATTTATTATGCTAATATCAAAAGACTGACTGACACAACCAAACAGAAAACAGGTGGGAACAGATGCTTCCTAAGAGTAGCCATCTCCATATATAACCAAGAAGTAAAGTAGCACTCTGTAGCGCAATAGCATGCAAATATGAAATGTAATTAAATTTCATTGCATTGCAGCTCTAGAAAATTAGAATAATTGAGAATACTTAGCGCATTAGTTGGCCAATTTATGTGTACCCGGAAGTCACTTTAAGGCCATTCTCATTGCTGGGAACAAGCCTGTGTGTATCCTCTTTTGTGCTGAAGCCGACATTTATATGGGGAGGGTTCCTGCTGTATTTAAAAACAGCTGAAGGGTGGAGTGCAGTCAGAGAGCTTAAGTATACTAATATCAAAAGACTGACCGGCACATCCAAACAGAAAACAGATGTGAACAGGTGTTTACTAGGAGTAGTCATCTCCATTCATAGCCAACAAATAATGTAGCGCTGTGAAGCGCTATAGCATGCAAGTATGAAATATATTTAATTTTGATGACATCTGTCTATTTACTCGTTTCGTTCCGCCAGCCCTAACAGTATTTATATGGGAAAGTAGGATCCTGCTATATTTAATAACATCTGATAGGTGGAGTGCTCAGTCAGAGAGCTCAAATATACTAATATCAAAAGACTGACCTCCACATCCAAACAGAAAACAGGTGGAGTAGCCATCTCCATTTATAACCAACAAATCAAGTAGCACTCTGGAGTGCTATAGCAAGCCAACATGAAATATATGAAACTTGTTTGGCTTTACTGCTCTAGAAAAATTGAGGATACCTAGTGCATTAATTGGCCCATTCATGTTTACCCAGTCGCCAACATAAGGCGATTCTCGATTCTGGGAACCAGTCTGTGTGAATTCTTTCTTAGGCTAAAGCCTACATTTGTATGGGAAGGTAGGCTCCTGCTGTTATTAAAAATGTCTGAGGCTAAGGTGTGGAGTGCCCAGTCAGAGAGCTTATGTATACTAATATCAAAAGACTGACCTCCACATCTAAACAGGGAAACTGGGAACCTGCCTGTGTGAATCCTCTTTTGTGCTAGAGCCTACATTTATATGGGACGGTGGGATCCTGCTATATTTAAAAACAGCTGAGGGATGGAGTGCAGTCATAGTGCTTAATTATACTAATATCAAAAGACTGACTGGCACATCCTAACAGAAAACTGGTGGAAACAGATGCTTCCTAAGAGTAGCCATCTCCATATATAACCAAGTAGTAAAGTAGCACTCTGTAGTGCAATAGCATGCAAATATGAAATATAATTACATTTCATTGCATTGCAGCTCTAGAAAATTAGAATAATTGAGAATACTTAGCGCATTAGTTGGCCAATTTATGTGTACCCGGAAGTCACTTTAAGGCCATTCTCATGGCTGGGAACCTGTTTTTGTGTATCCTCTTTAGGGCTAAAGCCTACGTTTATATGGGGAGGGTTCCTGCTGTATTTAAAAACAGCTGAAGGGTGGAGTGCACTCAGAGAGCTTAATTATACTAATATCAAAAGACTTACTGGCACATACAAACAGAAAACAGGTGTGAACAGATGCTCACTAAGAGTAGCTATCTCCATTTCTAACCAACAAAGTAGTACTCTGTAGCAGTATAGCATGCAAATATGAAATACAGCAATTTTATTTACATTAATACTCTAGAAAATTATAAAAATTGAGAATACTTAGCGCATAAATTGGCCATTTTATGTGTACCCGGCAGTCACTTTAAGGCCATTCTCGTTGCTGGGATCCTGCCTGTGTGTATCCTTTTTTGTGCTAAAGCCTACATTTATATGGGAAGGTGGGATCCTGCTATATTTAAAAACAGCTGAAGGGTGGAGTGCACTCAGAGAGCATAAGTATACAAATATCAAAAGACTGACCTCCACATCCAAACAGAAAACAGGTGTGAACAGGTGCTTACTCAGAGTAGCTATCTTCATTTCTAACCAACAAAGTAGCACTCTGTAGCAGTATAGCATGCAAATATGAAATGTAACAATTTTATTTGCATTTGTATTCTAGAAAATTATAAAAATTGAGAATGCTTAGCGCATAAATTGGCCATTTTATGTGTACCCGGCAGTCACTTTAAGGCCATTCTCGTTGCTGGGAGCCTGCCTGTGTGTATCCTTTTTTGTGCTAAAGCCTATATTTATATGGGAAGGTGGGATCCTGCTATATTTAAAAACAGCTGAAGGATGGAGTTCACTCAGTGAGCTTAAGTATACTAATATCAAAAGACTGACTGGCACATCAAAACAGAAAATAGGTGGGAACAGGTGCTTCCGAAGAGTAGCCATCGCCACATATAACCAAGAAGTACCACTCTGTAGCGTTATAGCATGCAAATATGAAATATAATTAAATTTCATTGCATTGCAGCTCTAGAAAATTAGAATAATTGGGAATACTTAGCGCATTAGTTGGCCAATTTATGTGTACCCTGCAGTCACTTTAAGGCCATTCTCGTTGCTGGGAACCTTCCTGTGTGTATCGTCAAGCCTACATTTATATGTGAAGGTGGGATTCTGCTATGTTTAAAAACAGCTCAGGGGTGGAGTGCAGTCGGAGAGCTTAAGTATACTAATATCAAAAGACTGACCTCCACATTCAAACAGAAAACAGGTGTGAACAGGTGCTCACTAAGAGTAGCTATCTCCATTTCTAACCAACAAAGTAGTACTCTGTAGCACTATAGCATGCAAATATGAAATGTAAACAATTTTATTTGCATTAATTAATGAGAATGCTTCACGCATACATTGGCCATTTTATGTGCACCCGGCAGTCACTTTAAGGCCATTCTCATGCTGGGAACCTGCCTGTGTGAATCCTCTTTTGTGCTAGAGCCTACATTTATATGGGAAGATGGGATCCTGCTATATTTAAAAACAGCTGAAGGGTGGAGTGCAGTCATAGAGCTTTATTATGCTAATATCAAAAGACTGACTGACACAACCAAACAGAAAACAGGTGGGAACAGATGCTTCCTAAGAGTAGCCATCTCCATATATAACCAAGAAGTAAAGTAGCACTCTGTAGCGCAATAGCATGCAAATATGAAATGTAATTAAATTTCATTGCATTGCAGCTCTAGAAAATTAGAATAATTGAGAATACTTAGAGCATTAGTTGGCCAATTTATGTGTACCCGGAAGTCACTTTAAGGCCATTCTCATTGCTGGGAACAAGCCTGTGTGTATCAGGGCCGGACTTAGCCCAAAAGGCGCCCTGTGCGAGACTGCAGTACGGCGCCCCCCCCCCCCCCCCCTCCAAACTTTGAAAGAAAACAATAACTCTTTAATATTCACAACAACTCGTTTACTTAGAAAACTTGTGTTTCCCTGCAAAACACTTGAAGAAATACTAATATTGCAATAACGGGAATTATAAAGTGCTTTAAAGCGGACCAAAAGGAAAAAATGACGCTTGGTCCAAAGCCATATGGGCTGACAGCCAATCAGAGTGCAGAGCGGCGGCCTGCAAGGCCAAACACCGCCCTGCACTCTGATTGGCTGTCAGCCCAACGCTGACAGCCAATCGGAGTGCAGAGATGATGGCCAGCATGGAGAAGAGTTCCGGACGGGTGGCAGCAGGTCGGGTGCCGTGCGGACCAAGAGTCATTCTATGACTTTTGATCCACCTTAATACTAAATAAAATATCTTAAAATATCAAATATAAATAATATAATAAATATGCAACATACATGAGAAAAACTGTCATTAAATATGTGCACAATTTTCAACCTTCAAGACAAAAAAATAAAAATAAAGTGCACTATACTGTAATCCAGCAACAACAAGAACATAATAACGTGCTACATAAACTGATTTAAAAAGCAACTTTCCGTGCTTTTACTTTGGCAAACTCATCAATAGTTTCATTTAAGTCTAGAGATGCCAACACATCATTTTCAATTGACAAGACTGCAAGTGAGGATAACCTGCTCTCTGTCATAGTGGACCTTAAATATGTCTTAATGAGCTTAAGTTTTGAAAAACTGCGCTCTCCTGAGGCCACAGAAATCGGGATGGTGCACAGAATCTGAAGTGCAGTCCAGGTTTGTGGAAAGTGCTCTGTAAACTCATTTTTGGTGAGGAAACCAAGTATCTGCAGCGGAGTCTCAACATCATCAGGGAGCACATTCCGAATGTGCCAGAGTTCATTAGAAAGTTCAGCACCATTTATGTCAGACTTATTGCCATAAGTCAGAGACTTCTGCAGTTCTACACTATGTGCCAACAAGTCTTCCCGTGATTCATGGCTCTTTATATCGTACAAAAAGCCCCATTTTTTATTATGAATACTGAGTTGCTGGAAACGCTCCTCCATTGAATTTAAAGCAGTATCCACCAACACATTGAAGAACTCAACCTTAAATTTCTGCTTTGCATCCACAATTGGTTCATCCCGTCCTTCATAGCTAAAAGTGGGTTTTTTAATTCTAACACGTGAGGTACTCTTAAATATGGGGTCCACACCATTTTCCTCTGCTATATTCTTTGCTCTTTGGAAAGAGCCTTCAAAACCATTCTCCCTGAATTTCTTAAGAAAATCATGGGTTTTTTCAATCATGTCTGCTGCTGTGATGAGGTTGGCGGTCTGGTTTTGCAAAGCTTTGCTCACAATATTGATTTGAAATAATATGTCATACCACACAATTAAGGACACCATGAATTTAAAATTAAGGATATGTTGGGACAACTCTAGAGCATCATGTTTTGTTTTTGGCTCTGTACTGCTGTCTTCAGAAAGGGCAAATAATGCCTCCTGTATACCTGCTAGATTTTGGATCAGTGGTTTGAGGCAGTTTATCCGGCATTCCCATCTTGTGGTACATAGAGGTTTTACAGTAAGACCTGATACATGGTCTGTCAAAACCTTCCATCTCTTGGCTGACCCAGCAAAAATAGTATATACACGCTGAATAATTCCAAACAGGGTTATAGAATCTATGTTAGATTCTGCTGCATCTCCAACCACTAAATTGAGGCTGTGGCATCCACATGGTACAAAAAACGCCCTTGGATTTTTTTTTAGTATGTTGGCTTGAACACCATTATTTTTGCCTGCCATATTGGCACCATTGTCATAGCCCTGGCCACGACAGTCATCAATATCTAGCTCTTTGCTAATTAGGAAATTAAGAATAATATCTGATAATCCTCTACCAGTTGTGTCTGTTACAGCAACATATCCAAGAAAATGTTCCCTGATCTGGCATAACCCAAGTTTAACATCAATAAAACGGATGGTAAAAGACATCTGCTCTTGATGGGCTAGATCAGTTGTACAATCAAGAATTAAGGAATAATACTTTGCCTTTTTGCATCTTTCAAGAATTTCACTAATAACCTTTTTGGCCATCAAATTAATTATTTCATTTTGAATAGTTTTACTACAGTAGTGGTCAGATGTCTCCTTTGACTTGACTCGTCGCAGATGTTCTGCCATTACAAAGTCATAATTTCCTAATAACTACTATAGCAAGAAAATTTCCATTATTTGCGGTGTATAGACGATCAGAAGATCCTCGAAATGCCAAGTTCCGTTCAGCCAACAACTGAGTAATACGCATGAGTCTTTCCAGTACGTTTCTCCAGTGCTGCTGCTCTTTCTGTATTCTGCTCTGTAACTGATGGTCAATTGTTTTTTTGTTTTTCATGCGAAGCTGAACTTCTATCCACTTTGTTTCTGCTGAGTAATGGTTAATGGAAGTTTCATGGGCCTTTAACATCTGACTCATATGGCTCCAATCCTGTGATCCATCCAATGCAAGTGCCGTACGGGATCTTCTATCAAACAGTTTGCAACAAAAGCAAAATACTTTGTTCAAACTTTTGGAGTACACCAACCACTTTCTTGCTCGTTTCACGCCATTGTCCAAAATTCTAGAGTAAAAGTCCTCTGAAAAATGTCGATTCCTCTCATCTCTCTTAAATTCTATATTTTTAAGTTGCACAGGGCCTGCTTCTACGATTAGATCAATTGATGAAGAATTTAATGTAGGCCAAAGTGCAGGATCTGAGTCAATGATTGCAGAAATTTCACTGCTTTCAGCCTCATCAATGCCCTCCACATGCTGGCATGTGTTATCCCCTTCTGATGTGAGGGCTGGTGTGGTAGACTGATCTTGTTCTACTGCAACCTCATAAACGTCTGCTATGGTAGACTCTTGGTCAACTTCGCTGATCCTAATTTTCAATGACGTTGATGGTTCCCCTGGCTCCAATGGGATTGTATCCATACCACTCCTTATTTCACATTCTTGCTGTGGAATATCTGATGTTGATTCCTCAGCAGTACTCGGTACATTGGTGCCACCATGTTCAGAAGATTTTTCGAACAGTCTTTTTAAAGACCCTGCTTGCTTTTGATTTGCCTGTTCTGCTAAGGCCTTTCGCTTTCTGTTCTGTGCACCAGATGCTTTCTTAGGGCTCATCTTGCCTGACAAATGTTATTCTTCCCTGAAAAGGTTAGGTGTGGACCAAAAGTCTTATTAGTGCAGTCCACATGCTACTATAACCATCTATCTGCTCATTTAAACCTAAGGTGGCAGAGGTGAGCAGGTGATAAGTAACTAGAAACAAGTAAGCCACTGTACACTGCACAAAGTCTGGGAAGAGTGGGAGGGGGAGAAGGAGAAGGATGGATGAATACATTTAGCAGAGAGGAGCGGGAGGAAGTGAGAGTAGGGTGGCTCCTGAGCAATGCACCTAACCCCCAATTGCCCCCCCGGTTGCCATGGTTAGGTTAGGCACCATAGGGCTATTTTAGCCCCTTCTGCCCTGGACATAGTAGTATGTTACATGGTAGACCCATAGGACGCCTGAAAATCAGGCTAAACACCCTTTTGTGTTCCTAGAGCCATATGCAGTGGCGTACACACCATAGATGCGACGGATGCGGAAGCACCCAGGCCCGTGGCTTGGGGGGGGGCCCAGTGCCGCCCGCCCGCATCCATGGTGTGTCCTTTTTTTTTATTTTTGCCACAAGCACAGTGCCCAGCCACACAATGGGCCCCACAGCAAAAGGGTCACAGCAATGGTGCCCAGCCACAGTGTCCGGACCCAGTCACAGTGACCGTGCTTGTGGCTGGGCCCCATTGCTGTCGCTGGGCCCTTTTCTTGCGGCTGGTCCCCTTTTTTTATGGCTGGGCCCCATTGCTGCTGTTGGGCCCCGTGCTTGCTGCTGGGCCCCATTGCTGTGGCTAGGCCCCACCACAAGCACAGTGCCCAGCCACAGCAACAGGGCCCAGCCACACAATGGGCCCCACAGCAAAAGGGTCACAGCAATGGTGCCCAGCCACAGTGTCCGGACCCAGTCACAGCGACCATGCTTGCGGATGGGCCCCTTGCTTGCGGCAACACATAATACGTTTCCAAAATAAAGCTGCACCCCAACCCCGCCCCCCCCACACACATAATACGTTTCCAAAATAAAGCTGCACCCCAACCCCCCGCCCCCCCCCCCACACATAATACGTTTGCAAAATAAAGCAGCACCCCAACCCCACCCCGCCCCCCCCACACACACACTGCAAAAAATAAGGCTGCACCCCAACCCCACCCCCCCCCACACACGCACACTGCAAAAAATAAAGCAAGCGGCACCCCAACCCCACCCCCCCCACACACACACTGCAAAAAATAAAGCAAGCTGCACCCCAACCCCCCCCCCCCCACACACACTCTGCAAAAAATAAAGCAAGCTGCACCCCAACCCACCCCACCCTCCACACACACCAAAAAATAAGGCTGCACCCCCCCCCCCCCACGCACACTGCAAAAAAGCAAGCTGCACCCCAACCCCCCCGGGGCGACCGCCAGCATAGTGGAGGCCATGTGAGGTGGTTACTCACGCTTTGCTTGGCTGAGTTGGCTCCTCAGGTCCACCTCTGCTATTCAGTGCCGGGAAGAGAGCGGCGGGGCACGAGCGGGGACGTGTGGCCGGCGTAATGTCACACGCTGTGCAGCCGTTCTCTCCCGCCGGGGACAGCAGAAGGCGGAACTAAAGTTCCTCTGCGTGCTGTCCCTGCCCAGCGGGGAGAACGGCTTGCGCGTGTGACATTACGTCACACGCAGAGAGCCGAGCGACAGGGCGGGCGCCGGGCGGGCGGCACTGGGCAGGAGCAGGCGAGCAGCAGATACAGATAGCGCAAATGGCGCGGCGGGGGGCGCCACAAGAGGTGCGGGCGCCCTCAGGCCATTAAGCGTCTACATTGTGATGTAATGTGACATTAATCTGCTGAGCTCAAATGCGCCCCTTGTATGCTAACGAGCCTTGGCGCCCTGTGCGGCCGCACAGGTCGCATAGGGCAAAGGCCGGCCCTGGTGTGTATCCTCTTTTGTGCTGAAGCCTACATTTATATGGGGAGGGTTCCTGCTGTATTTAAAAACAGCTGAAGGGTGGAGTGCAGTCAGAGAGCTTAAGTATACTAATATCAAAAGACTGACCGGCACATCCAAACAGAAAACAGATGTGAACAGGTGTTTACTAGGAGTAGTCATCTCCATTCATAGCCAACAAATAATGTAGTGCTGTGAAGCGCTATAGCATGCAAGTATGAAATATATTTAATTTTAACTACATTAATGCTGTGAAAATTATATAAATTGAGAATGCTTAGCGCATAAATTGGCCATTTTATGTATACCCAGCAGTCACTTTAAGGCCATTCTCGTTGCTGGGAACCTGCCTGTGTGTATCCTCTTTTGTGCTAAAGCATACATTTATATGGGAAGGTGGGATCCTGCTATATTTATAAACAGCTGAAGGGTGGAGTGCACTCAGAGAGCTTAAGTATACTAATATCAAAAGACTGACTGGCACATCCAAACAGAAAACAGGTGGGAACAGGTGCTTCCAAAGAGTAGCCATCGCCACATATAACCAAGAAGTACCAATCTGTAGCGTTATAGCATGCAAATATGAAATATAATTAAATTTCATTGCATTGCAGCTCTAGAAAAATAGAATAATTGGGAATACTTAGCGCATTAGTTGGCCAATTTATGTGTACCCAGAAGTCACTTTAAGGCCATTCTCATTGATGGAAGTAGTCATCTCCATTCATAACCAACAAATAAAGTAGCATTCTGTATCGCTATAGCATGCAAGTCCGAAATATATTTAATTTTAACTACATTAATGGTGTGAAAATTATAAAAATTGAGAATACTTAGCGCATAAATTGGCCATTTTATGTGTACCCTGCAGTCACTTAAAGGCCATTCTTTTTGCTGGAAACCTGCCTGTGTGAATCCTCTTTTGTGCTAGAGCCTGCATTTATATGAGAAGGTGGGATTCTGCTATATTTAAAAACACCTGAGGGATGGAGTGCAGTCGGAGAGCTTAAGTATACTAATATCAAAAGGCTGACCGGCACATCCAAACAAAAAACAGGTGTGAACAGTTGCTCACTAAGAGTAACCATCACCATTTGCACTCTGTAGCAGTATAGCATGCAAATATGAAATGTAAACAATTTTCTTTCCTTTAATGCTCTAGAAAATTTGAAAAATTGAGAATACTTAGCGCAGAAATTGGCCATTTTATGTGTACCCGGCAGTCACTTTAAGGCCATTCCTGTTGCTGGGAACCTGCCTGTGTGATTCCTCTCTTGTGATAAAGCCTACATTTATATGGGGAGGGATCCTGCTGTATTTAAATACGGCTGAGGGGTGGAGTGAAGTCAGAGAGCTTTATTACGCTAATATCAAAACACTGACTGGCACATCCAAACAGAAAACAGGTGGGAACAGGTGCTCAGTAAGAGTAACCATCGCCATTCCTAACCAACAAAGTAGCACTCTGCATCGCTATAGCATGCAAAAATTAAATATATTAAATTTTAACTGCATTAATGCTGTGGAAAATTATAAAAATTGAGAATACTTAGCCATTAGTTGGCCAATTTATGTGTACTCAGCAGTCACTTTAAGGCCATTCTCATTACTGTGAACCTGCCTGTATTTATATGCGAAAGTAGAATCCTGCTATATTTAAAAACATCTGATAGGTGGAGTGCTCAGTCAGAGAGCTCAAATATACTAATATCAAAAGACTGACCTCCACATCTAAACAGAAAACAGGTGCTCACTAAGAGTGGCCATCTCCATTTATAACAAACAAATCAAGTAGCACTCTGAAGTGCTATAGCAAGCCAACATGAAATATATGAAACTTGTTTGGCTTTACTGCTCTAGAAAAATTGAGGAAACCTAGTGTGTCATGGTTCTCAAAGGCAAGAGAACATAGCCCAGCAAACATAAGAACTAGCTCTTGGAAGGATGGAAACTAAACTGACCATGAACTAAACCTGCCGCACAACTAACAGTAGCCGGGTAGCGTTGCCTACGTTTTATCCCTAGACGCCCAGCGCCAGCCGGAGGACTACCTAATCCTGGCAGAGGAAAATATAGTCCTGGCTCACCTCTAGAGAAATTTTCCCGAAAGGCAGACCGAGGCCCCCACATATATTGGCGGTGATTTTAGATGAAATGACAAACGTAGTATGAAAATAGGTTTAGCAAAATTGAGGTCCGCTTACTAGATAGCAGAAAGACAGAAAGGGCACTTTCATGGTCAGCTGAAAACCCTATCAAAACACCATCCTGAAATTACTTTAAGACTCTAGTATTAACTCATAACATCAGAGTGGCAATTTCAGATCGCAAGAGCTTTCCAGACACAGAAACGAAACTTCAGCTGTGAACTGGAACAAAATACAAAAACAAACGAGGACTAAAGTTCAACTTAGCTGGGAGTTGTCTAGCAGCAGGAACATGCACAGAAAGGCTTCTGATTACATTGTTGACCGGCATGAAACTGACAGAGGAGCAAGGTTATATAGCGACTCCCACATCCTGATGGGAGCAGGTGAACAAAGGGGATGATGACAAAAGTTCAATTCCACCAGTGGCCACCGGGGGAGCCCAGAATCCAATTTCACAACACTAGTGCATTAATTGGCCAATTCATGTTTACACAGTCGCCATCATAAGGCGATTCTCGTTTCTGGGAACCTCTCTGTGAATTTTTTCTTAGGCCAAAGCCTACATTTGTATGGGAAGGTAGGCTCCTGCTGTTATTAAAATGCCTGAGGCTAAGGTGTGGCGTGCCCAGTCAGAGAGCTTAAGTATACTAATATCGAAAGACTGACTTCCACGTCCAAACAGAAAACAGGTGTGAACAGGTGCTCACTAAGAGTAGCCATCTTCATTTCTAACCAACAAAGTAGCACTCTGTAGCAGTATAGCATACAAATATGAAATGTAACAATTTTATTTGTATTCTAGAAAATTATAAAAATTGAGAATGCTTAGCGCATAAATTGGCCATTTTATGTGTACCCTGCAGTCACTTTAAGGCCATTCTTGTTGCTGGGAACCTTCCTGTGTGTATCCTCTTTTGTGCTCAAGCCTACATTTATATATGAAGGTGGGATTCTGCTATGTTTAAAAACAGCTCAGGGGTGGAGTGCAGTCGGAGAGCTTAAGTCTACTAATATCGAAAGACTGACCGGCACATGCATTCAGAAAACAGGTGGGAACATTTGCTTCCTAAGAGTAGCCATCTCCATATATATCAAGAAGTAAAGTAGCACTCTGTAGCGCTATTGCATGCAAATATGAAATGTAATTAAATTTCATTGCATTGCGGCTCTAGAAAATTAAAATATTTAAGAATACTTAGCGCATTAGTTGGCCATTTTATGTGTACCCTGCAATCACTTTAAGGCTATTTTCATTGCTGGGAACCTGCCTTTGTGAATTCTCTTTTGTGCTAAAGCCTACATTTATATGAGAAGGTGGGATCATGCTATATTTAAAAACACCTGAGGGATGGAGTGCAGTCGGAGAGCTTAAGTATACTAATATCAAAAGACTGACCTCCACATTCAAACAGAAAACAGGTGTGAACAGTTGCTCACTAAGAGTAGCTATCTCCATTTCTAACCAACAAAGTAGCACTCTGTAGCAGTATAGCATGCAAATATGAAATGTAAACAATTTTATTTGCATTAATACATTAATGAGAATGCTTCACGCATACATTGGCCATTTTATGTGCACCGGGCAGTCACTTTAAGGCCATTCTCGTTGCTGGGAAACTGCCTGTGTGAATCCTCTTTTTTGCTAGAGCCTACATTTATATGGGAAGATGGGATCCTGCTATACTTAAAAACAGCTGAGGGGTGGAGTGCAGTCATAGAGATTTATTATGCTAATATCAAAAGACTGACTGACATAACCAAACAGAAAACAGGTGGGAACAGATGCTTCCTAAGAGTAGCCATCTCCATATATAACCAAGAAGTAAAGTAGCACTCTGTAGCGCAATAGCATGCAAATATGAAATGTAATTAAATTTCATTGCATTGCAGCTCTAGAAAATTAGAAGAATTGAGAATACTTAGCGCATTAGTTGGCCAATTTATGTGTACCCGGAAGTCACTTTAAGGCCATTCTCATTGCTGGGAACAAGCCTGTGTGTATCCTCTTTTGTGCTGAAGCCGACATTTATATGGGGAGGGTTCCTGCTGTATTTAAAAACAGCTGAAGGGTGGAGTGCAGTCAGAGAGCTTAAGTATACTAATATCAAAAGACTGACCGGCACATCCAAACAGAAAACAGATGTGAACAGGTGTTTACTAGGAGTAGTCATCTCCATTCATAGCCAACAAATAATGTAGCGCTGTGAAGCGCTATAGCATGCAAGTATGAAATATATTTAATTTTAACTACATTAATGCTGTGAAAATTATATAAATTTGAGAATGCTTAGCGCATAAATTGGCCATTTTATGTATACCCAGCAGTCACTTTAAGGCCATTCTCGTTGCTGGGAACCTGCCTGTGTGTATCCTCTTTTGTGCTAAAACATACATTTATATGGGAAGGTGGGATCCTGCTATATTTATAAACAGCTGAAGGGTGGAGTGCACTCAGAGAGCTTAAGTATACTAATATCAAAAGACTGACTGGCACATCCAAACAGAAAACAGGTGGGAACAGGTGCTTCCAAAGAGTAGCCATCGCCACATATAACCAAGAAGTACCAATCTGTAGCGTTATAGCATGCAAATATGAAATATAATTAAATTTCATTGCATTGCAGCTCTAGAAAAATAGAATAATTGGGAATACTTAGCGCATTAGTTGGCCAATTTATTTGTACCCAGAAGTCACTTTAAGGCCATTCTCATTGATGAAAGTAGTCATCTCCATTCATAACCAACAAATAAAGTAGCATTCTGTATCGCTATAGCATGCAAGTCCGAAATATATTTAATTTTAACTACATTAATGGTGTGAAAATTATAAAAATTGAGAATACTTAGCGCATAAATTGGCCATTTTATGTGTACCCTGCAGTCACTTAAAGGCCATTCTTTTTGTTGGAAACCTGCCTGTCTGAATCCTCTTTTGTGCTAGAGCCTACATTTATATGAGAAGGTGGGATTCTGCTATATTTAAAAACACCTGAGGGATGGAGTGCAGTCGGAGAGCTTAAGTATACTAATATCAAAAGGCTGACCGGCACATCCAAACAAAAAACAGGTGTGAACAGTTGCTCACTAAGAGTAACCATCACCATTTCTAACCAACAATGTAGCACTCTGTAGCAGTATAGCATGCAAATATGAAATGTAAACAATTTTCTTTCCTTTAATGCTCTAGAAAATTTAAAAAATTGAGAATACTTAGCGCAGAAATTGGCCATTTTATGTGTACCCGGCAGTCACTTTAAGGCCATTCCTGTTGCTGGGAACCTGCCTGTGTGAATCCTCTCTTGTGATAAAGCCTACATTTATATGGGAAGATGGGATCCTGCTGTATTTAAAAACAGCTGAGGGTTGGAGTGAAGTCAGAGAGCTTTATTACACTAATATCAAAAGACTGACTGGCACATCCAAACAGAAAATACTTAGCCATTAGTTGGCCAATTTATGTGTACTCAGCAGTCACTTGAAGGCCATTCTCATTGCTGTGAACCTGCCTGTATTTATATGCGAAAGTAGAATCCTGCTATATTTAAAAACATCTGATGGGTGGAGTGCTCAGTCAGAAAGCTCAAATATACTAATATCAAAAGACTGACCTCCACATCCAAACAGAAAACAGGTGCTCACTAAGAGTGGCCATCTCCATTTATAACAAACAAATCAAGTAGCACTCTGAAGTGCTATAGCAAGCCAACATGAAATATATGAAACTTGTTTGGCTTTACTGCTCTAGAAAAATTGAGGAAACCTAGTGCATTAATTGGCCAATTCATGTTTACACAGTCGCCATCATAAGGCGATTCTCGTTTCTGGGAACCTCTCTGTGTGAATTTTTTCTTAGGCCAAAGCCTACATTTGTATGGGAAGGTAGGCTCCTGCTGTTATTAAAATGCCTGAGGCTAAGGTGTGGCGTGCCCAGTCAGAGAGCTTAAGTATACTAATATTGAAAGACTGACTTCCACGTCCAAACAGAAAACAGGTGTGAACAGGTGCTCACTAAGAGTAGCCATCTTCATTTCTAACCAACAAAGTAGCACTCTGTAGCAGTATAGCATGCAAATATGAAATGTAACAATTTTATTTGTATTCTAGAAAATTATAAAAATTGAGAATGCTTAGCGCATAAATTGGCCATTTTATGTGTACCCTGCAGTCACTTTAAGGCCATTCTTGTTGCTGGGAACCTTCCTGTGTGTATCCTCTTTTGTGTTCAAGCCTACATTTATATATGAAGGTGGGATTCTGCTATGTTTAAAAACAGCTCAGGGGTCGAGTGCAGTCGGAGAGCTTAAGTCTACTAATATCGAAAGACTGACCGGCACATGCATTCAGAAAACAGGTGGGAACATTTGCTTCCTAAGAGTAGCCATCTCCATATATATCAAGAAGTAAAGTAGCACTCTGTAGCGCTATTGCATGCAAATATGAAATGTAATTAAATTTCATTGCATTGCGGCTCTAGAAAATTAAAATATTTAAGAATACTTAGCGCATTAGTTGGCCATTTTATGTGTACCCTGCAATCACTTTAAGGCTATTTTCATTGCTGGGAACCTGCCTTTGTGAATTCTCTTTTGTGCTAAAGCCTACATTTATATGAGAAGGTGGGATCCTGCTATATTTAAAAACACCTGAGGGATGGAGTGCAGTCGGAGAGCTTAAGTATACTAATATCAAAAGACTGACCTCCACATTCAAACAGAAAACAGGTGTGAACAGTTGCTCACTAAGAGTAGCTATCTCCATTTCTAACCAACAAAGTAGCACTCTGTAGCAGTATAGCATGCAAATATGAAATGTAAACAATTTTATTTGCATTAATACATTAATGAGAATGCTTCACGCATACATTGGCCATTTTATGTGCACCGGGCAGTCACTTTAAGGCCATTCTCGTTGCTGGGAAACTGCCTGTGTGAATCCTCTTTTTTGCTAGAGCCTACATTTATATGGGAAGATGGGATCCTGCTATACTTAAAAACAGCTGAGGGGTGGAGTGCAGTCATAGAGATTTATTATGCTAATATCAAAAGACTGACTGACATAACCAAACAGAAAACAGGTGGGAACAGATGCTTCCTAAGAGTAGCCATCTCCATATATAACCAAGAAGTAAAGTAGCACTCTGTAGCGCAATAGCATGCAAATATGAAATGTAATTAAATTTCATTGCATTGCAGCTCTAGAAAATTAGAAGAATTGAGAATACTTAGCGCATTAGTTGGCCAATTTATGTGTACCCGGAAGTCACTTTAAGGCCATTCTCATTGCTGGGAACAAGCCTGTGTGTATCCTCTTTTGTGCTGAAGCCGACATTTATATGGGGAGGGTTCCTGCTGTATTTAAAAACAGCTGAAGGGTGGAGTGCAGTCAGAGAGCTTAAGTATACTAATATCAAAAGACTGACCGGCACATCCAAACAGAAAACAGATGTGAACAGGTGTTTACTAGGAGTAGTCATCTCCATTCATAGCCAACAAATAATGTAGCGCTGTGAAGCGCTATAGCATGCAAGTATGAAATATATTTAATTTTAACTACATTAATGCTGTGAAAATTATATAAATTTGAGAATGCTTAGCGCATAAATTGGCCATTTTATGTATACCCAGCAGTCACTTTAAGGCCATTCTCGTTGCTGGGAACCTGCCTGTGTGTATCCTCTTTTGTGCTAGAGCCTACATTTATATGAGAAGGTGGGATTCTGCTATATTTAAAAACACCTGAGGGATGGAGTGCAGTCGGAGAGCTTAAGTATACTAATATCAAAAGGCTGACCGGCACATCCAAACAAAAAACAGGTGTGAACAGTTGCTCACTAAGAGTAACCATCACCATTTCTAACCAACAAAGTAGCACTCTGTAGCAGTATAGCATGCAAATATGAAATGTAAACAATTTTCTTTCCTTTAATGCTCTAGAAAATTTAAAAAATTGAGAATACTTAGCGCAGAAATTGGCCATTTTATGTGTACCCGGCAGTCACTTTAAGGCCATTCCTGTTGCTGGGAACCTGCCTGTGTGAATCCTCTCTTGTGATAAAGCCTACATTTATATGGGAAGATGGGATCCTGCTGTATTTAAAAACAGCTGAGGGTTGGAGTGAAGTCAGAGAGCTTTATTACACTAATATCAAAAGACTGACTGGCACATCCAAACAGAAAACAGGTGGGAACAGGTGCTCAGTAAGAGTAGCCATCGCCATTCCTAACCAACAAAGTAGCACTCTGCATCGCTATAGCATGCAAAAATTAAATATATTAAATTTTAACTGCATTAATGCTGTGGAAAATTATAAAAATTGAGAATACTTAGCCATTAGTTGGCCAATTTATGTGTACTCAGCAGTCACTTGAAGGCCATTCTCATTGCTGTGAACCTGCCTGTATTTATATGCGAAAGTAGAATCCTGCTATATTTAAAAACATCTGATAGGTGGAGTGCTCAGTCAGAGAGCTCAAATATACTAATATCAAAAGACTGACCTCCACATCCAAACAGAAAACAGGTGCTCACTAAGAGTGGCCATCTCCATTTATAACAAACAAATCAAGTAGCACTCTGAAGTGCTATAGCAAGCCAACATGAAATATATGAAACTTGTTTGGCTTTACTGCTCTAGAAAAATTGAGGAAACCTAGTGCATTAATTGGCCAATTCATGTTTACACAGTCGCCATCATAAGGCGATTCTCGTTTCTGGGAACCTGTCTGTGAATTTTTTCTTAGGCCAAAGCCTACATTTGTATGGGAAGGTAGGCTCCTGCTGTTATTAAAATGCCTGAGGCTAAGGTGTGGCGTGCCCAGTCAGATAGCTTAAGTATACTAATATCGAAAGACTGACTTCCACGTCCAAACAGAAAACAGGTGTGAACAGGTGCTCACTAAGAGTAGCCATCTTCATTTCTAACCAACAAAGTAGCACTCTGTAGCAGTATAGCATGCAAATATGAAATGTAACAATTTTATTTGTATTCTAGAAAATTATAAAAATTGAGAATGCTTAGCGCATAAATTGGCCATTTTATGTGTACCCTGCAGTCACTTTAAGGCCATTCTTGTTGCTGGGAACCTTCCTGTGTGTATCCTCTTTTGTGCTCAAGCCTACATTTATATATGAAGGTGGGATTCTGCTATGTTTAAAAACAGCTCAGGGGTGGAGTGCAGTCGGAGAGCTTAAGTCTACTAATATCGAAAGACTGACCGGCACATGCATTCAGAAAACAGGTGGGAACATTTGCTTCCTAAGAGTAGCCATCTCCATATATATCAAGAAGTAAAGTAGCACTCTGTAGCGCTATTGCATGCAAATATGAAATGTAATTAAATTTCATTGCATTGCGGCTCTAGAAAATTAAAATATTTAAGAATACTTAGCGCATTAGTTGGCCATTTTATGTGTACCCTGCAATCACTTTAAGGCTATTTTCATTGCTGGGAACCTGCCTTTGTGAATTCTCTTTTGTGCTAAAGCCTACATTTATATGAGAAGGTGGGATCATGCTATATTTAAAAACACCTGAGGGATGGAGTGCAGTCGGAGAGCTTAAGTATACTAATATCAAAAGACTGACCTCCACATTCAAACAGAAAACAGGTGTGAACAGTTGCTCACTAAGAGTAGCTATCTCCATTTCTAACCAACAAAGTAGCACTCTGTAGCAGTATAGCATGCAAATATGAAATGTAAACAATTTTATTTGCATTAATACATTAATGAGAATGCTTCACGCATACATTGGCCATTTTATGTGCACCGGGCAGTCACTTTAAGGCCATTCTCGTTGCTGGGAAACTGCCTGTGTGAATCCTCTTTTTTGCTAGAGCCTACATTTATATGGGAAGATGGGATCCTGCTATACTTAAAAACAGCTGAGGGGTGGAGTGCAGTCATAGAGATTTATTATGCTAATATCAAAAGACTGACTGACATAACCAAACAGAAAACAGGTGGGAACAGATGCTTCCTAAGAGTAGCCATCTCCATATATAACCAAGAAGTAAAGTAGCACTCTGTAGCGCAATAGCATGCAAATATGAAATGTAATTAAATTTCATTGCATTGCAGCTCTAGAAAATTAGAAGAATTGAGAATACTTAGCGCATTAGTTGGCCAATTTATGTGTACCCGGAAGTCACTTTAAGGCCATTCTCATTGCTGGGAACAAGCCTGTGTGTATCCTCTTTTGTGCTGAAGCCGACATTTATATGGGGAGGGTTCCTGCTGTATTTAAAAACAGCTGAAGGGTGGAGTGCAGTCAGAGAGCTTAAGTATACTAATATCAAAAGACTGACCGGCACATCCAAACAGAAAACAGATGTGAACAGGTGTTTACTAGGAGTAGTCATCTCCATTCATAGCCAACAAATAATGTAGCGCTGTGAAGCGCTATAGCATGCAAGTATGAAATATATTTAATTTTAACTACATTAATGCTGTGAAAATTATATAAATTTGAGAATGCTTAGCGCATAAATTGGCCATTTTATGTATACCCAGCAGTCACTTTAAGGCCATTCTCGTTGCTGGGAACCTGCCTGTGTGTATCCTCTTTTGTGCTAAAACATACATTTATATGGGAAGGTGGGATCCTGCTATATTTATAAACAGCTGAAGGGTGGAGTGCACTCAGAGAGCTTAAGTATACTAATATCAAAAGACTGACTGGCACATCCAAACAGAAAACAGGTGGGAACAGGTGCTTCCAAAGAGTAGCCATCGCCACATATAACCAAGAAGTACCAATCTGTAGCGTTATAGCATGCAAATATGAAATATAATTAAATTTCATTGCATTGCAGCTCTAGAAAAATAGAATAATTGGGAATACTTAGCGCATTAGTTGGCCAATTTATTTGTACCCAGAAGTCACTTTAAGGCCATTCTCATTGATGAAAGTAGTCATCTCCATTCATAACCAACAAATAAAGTAGCATTCTGTATCGCTATAGCATGCAAGTCCGAAATATATTTAATTTTAACTACATTAATGGTGTGAAAATTATAAAAATTGAGAATACTTAGCGCATAAATTGGCCATTTTATGTGTACCCTGCAGTCACTTAAAGGCCATTCTTTTGGCTGGAAACCTGCCTGTCTGAATCCTCTTTTGTGCTAGAGCCTACATTTATATGAGAAGGTGGGATTCTGCTATATTTAAAAACACCTGAGGGATGGAGTGCAGTCGGAGAGCTTAAGTATACTAATATCAAAAGGCTGACCGGCACATCCAAACAAAAAACAGGTGTGAACAGTTGCTCACTAAGAGTAACCATCACCATTTCTAACCAACAAAGTAGCACTCTGTAGCAGTATAGCATGCAAATATGAAATGTAAACAATTTTCTTTCCTTTAATGCTCTAGAAAATTTAAAAAATTGAGAATACTTAGCGCAGAAATTGGCCATTTTATGTGTACCCGGCAGTCACTTTAAGGCCATTCCTGTTGCTGGGAACCTGCCTGTGTGAATCCTCTCTTGTGATAAAGCCTACATTTATATGGGAAGATGGGATCCTGCTGTATTTAAAAACAGCTGAGGGTTGGAGTGAAGTCAGAGAGCTTTATTACACTAATATCAAAAGACTGACTGGCACATCCAAACAGAAAATACTTAGCCATTAGTTGGCCAATTTATGTGTACTCAGCAGTCACTTGAAGGCCATTCTCATTGCTGTGAACCTGCCTGTATTTATATGCGAAAGTAGAATCCTGCTATATTTAAAAACATCTGATGGGTGGAGTGCTCAGTCAGAGAGCTCAAATATACTAATATCAAAAGACTGACCTCCACATCCAAACAGAAAACAGGTGCTCACTAAGAGTGGCCATCTCCATTTATAACAAACAAATCAAGTAGCACTCTGAAGTGCTATAGCAAGCCAACATGAAATATATGAAACTTGTTTGGCTTTACTGCTCTAGAAAAATTGAGGAAACCTAGTGCATTAATTGGCCAATTCATGTTTACACAGTCGCCATCATAAGGCGATTCTCGTTTCTGGGAACCTCTCTGTGTGAATTTTTTCTTAGGCCAAAGCCTACATTTGTATGGGAAGGTAGGCTCCTGCTGTTATTAAAATGCCTGAGGCTAAGGTGTGGCGTGCCCAGTCAGAGAGCTTAAGTATACTAATATCGAAAGACTGACTTCCACGTCCAAACAGAAAACAGGTGTGAACAGGTGCTCACTAAGAGTAGCCATCTTCATTTCTAACCAACAAAGTAGCACTCTGTAGCAGTATAGCATGCAAATATGAAATGTAACAATTTTATTTGTATTCTAGAAAATTATAAAAATTGAGAATGCTTAGCGCATAAATTGGCCATTTTATGTGTACCCTGCAGTCACTTTAAGGCCATTCTTGTTGCTGGGAACCTTCCTGTGTGTATCCTCTTTTGTGTTCAAGCCTACATTTATATATGAAGGTGGGATTCTGCTATGTTTAAAAACAGCTCAGGGGTCGAGTGCAGTCGGAGAGCTTAAGTCTACTAATATCGAAAGACTGACCGGCACATGCATTCAGAAAACAGGTGGGAACATTTGCTTCCTAAGAGTAGCCATCTCCATATATATCAAGAAGTAAAGTAGCACTCTGTAGCGCTATTGCATGCAAATATGAAATGTAATTAAATTTCATTGCATTGCGGCTCTAGAAAATTAAAATATTTAAGAATACTTAGCGCATTAGTTGGCCATTTTATGTGTACCCTGCAATCACTTTAAGGCTATTTTCATTGCTGGGAACCTGCCTTTGTGAATTCTCTTTTGTGCTAAAGCCTACATTTATATGAGAAGGTGGGATCCTGCTATATTTAAAAACACCTGAGGGATGGAGTGCAGTCGGAGAGCTTAAGTATACTAATATCAAAAGACTGACCTCCACATTCAAACAGAAAACAGGTGTGAACAGTTGCTCACTAAGAGTAGCTATCTCCATTTCTAACCAACAAAGTAGCACTCTGTAGCAGTATAGCATGCAAATATGAAATGTAAACAATTTTATTTGCATTAATACATTAATGAGAATGCTTCACGCATACATTGGCCATTTTATGTGCACCGGGCAGTCACTTTAAGGCCATTCTCGTTGCTGGGAAACTGCCTGTGTGAATCCTCTTTTTTGCTAGAGCCTACATTTATATGGGAAGATGGGATCCTGCTATACTTAAAAACAGCTGAGGGGTGGAGTGCAGTCATAGAGATTTATTATGCTAATATCAAAAGACTGACTGACATAACCAAACAGAAAACAGGTGGGAACAGATGCTTCCTAAGAGTAGCCATCTCCATATATAACCAAGAAGTAAAGTAGCACTCTGTAGCGCAATAGCATGCAAATATGAAATGTAATTAAATTTCATTGCATTGCAGCTCTAGAAAATTAGAAGAATTGAGAATACTTAGCGCATTAGTTGGCCAATTTATGTGTACCCGGAAGTCACTTTAAGGCCATTCTCATTGCTGGGAACAAGCCTGTGTGTATCCTCTTTTGTGCTGAAGCCGACATTTATATGGGGAGGGTTCCTGCTGTATTTAAAAACAGCTGAAGGGTGGAGTGCAGTCAGAGAGCTTAAGTATACTAATATCAAAAGACTGACCGGCACATCCAAACAGAAAACAGATGTGAACAGGTGTTTACTAGGAGTAGTCATCTCCATTCATAGCCAACAAATAATGTAGCGCTGTGAAGCGCTATAGCATGCAAGTATGAAATATATTTAATTTTAACTACATTAATGCTGTGAAAATTATATAAATTTGAGAATGCTTAGCGCATAAATTGGCCATTTTATGTATACCCAGCAGTCACTTTAAGGCCATTCTCGTTGCTGGGAACCTGCCTGTGTGTATCCTCTTTTGTGCTAAAACATACATTTATATGGGAAGGTGGGATCCTGCTATATTTATAAACAGCTGAAGGGTGGAGTGCACTCAGAGAGCTTAAGTATACTAATATCAAAAGACTGACTGGCACATCCAAACAGAAAACAGGTGGGAACAGGTGCTTCCAAAGAGTAGCCATCGCCACATATAACCAAGAAGTACCAATCTGTAGCGTTATAGCATGCAAATATGAAATATAATTAAATTTCATTGCATTGCAGCTCTAGAAAAATAGAATAATTGGGAATACTTAGCGCATTAGTTGGCCAATTTATTTGTACCCAGAAGTCACTTTAAGGCCATTCTCATTGATGAAAGTAGTCATCTCCATTCATAACCAACAAATAAAGTAGCATTCTGTATCGCTATAGCATGCAAGTCCGAAATATATTTAATTTTAACTACATTAATGGTGTGAAAATTATAAAAATTGAGAATACTTAGCGCATAAATTGGCCATTTTATGTGTACCCTGCAGTCACTTAAAGGCCATTCTTTTGGCTGGAAACCTGCCTGTCTGAATCCTCTTTTGTGCTAGAGCCTACATTTATATGAGAAGGTGGGATTCTGCTATATTTAAAAACACCTGAGGGATGGAGTGCAGTCGGAGAGCTTAAGTATACTAATATCAAAAGGCTGACCGGCACATCCAAACAAAAAACAGGTGTGAACAGTTGCTCACTAAGAGTAACCATCACCATTTCTAACCAACAAAGTAGCACTCTGTAGCAGTATAGCATGCAAATATGAAATGTAAACAATTTTCTTTCCTTTAATGCTCTAGAAAATTTAAAAAATTGAGAATACTTAGCGCAGAAATTGGCCATTTTATGTGTACCCGGCAGTCACTTTAAGGCCATTCCTGTTGCTGGGAACCTGCCTGTGTGAATCCTCTCTTGTGATAAAGCCTACATTTATATGGGAAGATGGGATCCTGCTGTATTTAAAAACAGCTGAGGGTTGGAGTGAAGTCAGAGAGCTTTATTACACTAATATCAAAAGACTGACTGGCACATCCAAACAGAAAACAGGTGGGAACAGGTGCTCAGTAAGAGTAACCATCGCCATTCCTAACCAACAAAGTAGCACTCTGCATCGCTATAGCATGCAAAAATTAAATATATTAAATTTTAACTGCATTAATGCTGTGGAAAATTATAAAAATTGAGAACACTTAGCCATTAGTTGGCCAATTTATGTGTACTCAGCAGTCACTTGAAGGCCATTCTCATTGCTGTGAACCTGCCTGTATTTATATGCGAAAGTAGAATCCTGCTATATTTAAAAACATCTGATAGGTGGAGTGCTCAGTCAGAGAGCTCAAATATACTAATATCAAAAGACTGACCTCCACATCCAAACAGAAAACAGGTGCTCACTAAGAGTGGCCATCTCCATTTATAACAAACAAATCAAGTAGCACTCTGAAGTGCTATAGCAAGCCAACATGAAATATATGAAACTTGTTTGGCTTTACTGCTCTAGAAAAATTGAGGAAACCTAGTGCATTAATTGGCCAATTCATGTTTACACAGTCGCCATCATAAGGCGATTCTCGTTTCTGGGAACCTGTCTGTGTGAATTTTTTCTTAGGCCAAAGCCTACATTTGTATGGGAAGGTAGGCTCCTGCTGTTATTAAAATGCCTGAGGCTAAGGTGTGGCGTGCCCAGTCAGATAGCTTAAGTATACTAATATCGAAAGACTGACTTCCACGTCCAAACAGAAAACAGGTGTGAACAGGTGCTCACTAAGAGTAGCCATCTTCATTTCTAACCAACAAAGTAGCACTCTGTAGCAGTATAGCATGCAAATATGAAATGTAACAATTTTATTTGTATTCTAGAAAATTATAAAAATTGAGAATGCTTAGCGCATAAATTGGCCATTTTATGTGTACCCTGCAGTCACTTTAAGGCCATTCTTGTTGCTGGGAACCTTCCTGTGTGTATCCTCTTTTGTGCTCAAGCCTACATTTATATATGAAGGTGGGATTCTGCTATGTTTAAAAACAGCTCAGGGGTCGAGTGCAGTCGGAGAGCTTAAGTCTACTAATATCGAAAGACTGACCGGCACATGCATTCAGAAAATAGGTGGGAACATTTGCTTCCTAAGAGTAGCCATCTCCATATATATCAAGAAGTAAAGTAGCACTCTGTAGCGCTATTGCATGCAAATATGAAATGTAATTAAATTTCATTGCATTGCGGCTCTAGAAAATTAAAATATTTAAGAATACTTAGCGCATTAGTTGGCCATTTTATGTGTACCCTGCAATCACTTTAAGGCTATTTTCATTGCTGGGAACCTGCCTTTGTGAATTCTCTTTTGTGCTAAAGCCTACATTTATATGAGAAGGTGGGATCCTGCTATATTTAAAAACACCTGAGGGATGGAGTGCAGTCGGAGAGCTTAAGTATACTAATATCAAAAGACTGACCTCCACATTCAAACAGAAAACAGGTGTGAACAGTTGCTCACTAAGAGTAGCTATCTCCATTTCTAACCAACAAAGTAGCACTCTGTAGCAGTATAGCATGCAAATATGAAATGTAAACAATTTTATTTGCATTAATACATTAATGAGAATGCTTCACGCATACATTGGCCATTTTATGTGCACCGGGCAGTCACTTTAAGGCCATTCTCGTTGCTGGGAAACTGCCTGTGTGAATCCTCTTTTTTGCTAGAGCCTACATTTATATGGGAAGATGGGATCCTGCTATACTTAAAAACAGCTGAGGGGTGGAGTGCAGTCATAGAGATTTATTATGCTAATATCAAAAGACTGACTGACATAACCAAACAGAAAACAGGTGGGAACAGATGCTTCCTAAGAGTAGCCATCTCCATATATAACCAAGAAGTAAAGTAGCACTCTGTAGCGCAATAGCATGCAAATATGAAATGTAATTAAATTTCATTGCATTGCAGCTCTAGAAAATTAGAAGAATTGAGAATACTTAGCGCATTAGTTGGCCAATTTATGTGTACCCGGAAGTCACTTTAAGGCCATTCTCATTGCTGGGAACAAGCCTGTGTGTATCCTCTTTTGTGCTGAAGCCGACATTTATATGGGGAGGGTTCCTGCTGTATTTAAAAACAGCTGAAGGGTGGAGTGCAGTCAGAGAGCTTAAGTATACTAATATCAAAAGACTGACCGGCACATCCAAACAGAAAACAGATGTGAACAGGTGTTTACTAGGAGTAGTCATCTCCATTCATAGCCAACAAATAATGTAGCGCTGTGAAGCGCTATAGCATGCAAGTATGAAATATATTTAATTTTAACTACATTAATGCTGTGAAAATTATATAAATTTGAGAATGCTTAGCGCATAAATTGGCCATTTTATGTATACCCAGCAGTCACTTTAAGGCCATTCTCGTTGCTGGGAACCTGCCTGTGTGTATCCTCTTTTGTGCTAAAGCATACATTTATATGGGAAGGTGGGATCCTGCTATATTTATAAACAGCTGAAGGGTGGAGTGCACTCAGAGAGCTTAAGTATACTAATATCAAAAGACTGACTGGCACATCCAAACAGAAAACAGGTGGGAACAGGTGCTTCCAAAGAGTAGCCATCGCCACATATAACCAAGAAGTACCAATCTGTAGCGTTATAGCATGCAAATATGAAATATAATTAAATTTCATTGCATTGCAGCTCTAGAAAAATAGAATAATTGGGAATACTTAGCGCATTAGTTGGCCAATTTATGTGTACCCAGAAGTCACTTTAAGGCCATTCTCATTGATGAAAGTAGTCATCTCCATTCATAACCAACAAATAAAGTAGCATTCTGTATCGCTATAGCATGCAAGTCCGAAATATATTTAATTTTAACTACATTAATGGTGTGAAAATTATAAAAATTGAGAATACTTAGCGCATAAATTGGCCATTTTATGTGTACCCTGCAGTCACTTAAAGGCCATTCTTTTTGTTGGAAACCTGCCTGTCTGAATCCTCTTTTGTGCTAGAGCCTACATTTATATGAGAAGGTGGGATTCTGCTATATTTAAAAACACCTGAGGGATGGAGTGCAGTCGGAGAGCTTAAGTATACTAATATCAAAAGGCTGACCGGCACATCCAAACAAAAAACAGGTGTGAACAGTTGCTCACTAAGAGTAACCATCACCATTTCTAACCAACAATGTAGCACTCTGTAGCAGTATAGCATGCAAATATGAAATGTAAACAATTTTCTTTCCTTTAATGCTCTAGAAAATTTAAAAAATTGAGAATACTTAGCGCAGAAATTGGCCATTTTATGTGTACCCGGCAGTCACTTTAAGGCCATTCCTGTTGCTGGGAACCTGCCTGTGTGAATCCTCTCTTGTGATAAAGCCTACATTTATATGGGAAGATGGGATCCTGCTGTATTTAAAAACAGCTGAGGGTTGGAGTGAAGTCAGAGAGCTTTATTACACTAATATCAAAAGACTGACTGGCACATCCAAACAGAAAATACTTAGCCATTAGTTGGCCAATTTATGTGTACTCAGCAGTCACTTGAAGGCCATTCTCATTGCTGTGAACCTGCCTGTATTTATATGCGAAAGTAGAATCCTGCTATATTTAAAAACATCTGATGGGTGGAGTGCTCAGTCAGAGAGCTCAAATATACTAATATCAAAAGACTGACCTCCACATCCAAACAGAAAACAGGTGCTCACTAAGAGTGGCCATCTCCATTTATAACAAACAAATCAAGTAGCACTCTGAAGTGCTATAGCAAGCCAACATGAAATATATGAAACTTGTTTGGCTTTACTGCTCTAGAAAAATTGAGGAAACCTAGTGCATTAATTGGCCAATTCATGTTTACACAGTCGCCATCATAAGGCGATTCTCGTTTCTGGGAACCTGTCTGTGTGAATTTTTTCTTAGGCCAAAGCCTACATTTGTATGGGAAGGTAGGCTCCTGCTGTTATTAAAATGCCTGAGGCTAAGGTGTGGCGTGCCCAGTCAGATAGCTTAAGTATACTAATATCGAAAGACTGACTTCCACGTCCAAACAGAAAACAGGTGTGAACAGGTGCTCACTAAGAGTAGCCATCTTCATTTCTAACCAACAAAGTAGCACTCTGTAGCAGTATAGCATGCAAATATGAAATGTAACAATTTTATTTGTATTCTAGAAAATTATAAAAATTGAGAATGCTTAGCGCATAAATTGGCCATTTTATGTGTACCCTGCAGTCACTTTAAGGCCATTCTTGTTGCTGGGAACCTTCCTGTGTGTATCCTCTTTTGTGCTCAAGCCTACATTTATATATGAAGGTGGGATTCTGCTATGTTTAAAAACAGCTCAGGGGTCGAGTGCAGTCGGAGAGCTTAAGTCTACTAATATCGAAAGACTGACCGGCACATGCATTCAGAAAATAGGTGGGAACATTTGCTTCCTAAGAGTAGCCATCTCCATATATATCAAGAAGTAAAGTAGCACTCTGTAGCGCTATTGCATGCAAATATGAAATGTAATTAAATTTCATTGCATTGCGGCTCTAGAAAATTAAAATATTTAAGAATACTTAGCGCATTAGTTGGCCATTTTATGTGTACCCTGCAATCACTTTAAGGCTATTTTCATTGCTGGGAACCTGCCTTTGTGAATTCTCTTTTGTGCTAAAGCCTACATTTATATGAGAAGGTGGGATCCTGCTATATTTAAAAACACCTGAGGGATGGAGTGCAGTCGGAGAGCTTAAGTATACTAATATCAAAAGACTGACCTCCACATTCAAACAGAAAACAGGTGTGAACAGTTGCTCACTAAGAGTAGCTATCTCCATTTCTAACCAACAAAGTAGCACTCTGTAGCAGTATAGCATGCAAATATGAAATGTAAACAATTTTATTTGCATTAATACATTAATGAGAATGCTTCACGCATACATTGGCCATTTTATGTGCACCGGGCAGTCACTTTAAGGCCATTCTCGTTGCTGGGAAACTGCCTGTGTGAATCCTCTTTTTTGCTAGAGCCTACATTTATATGGGAAGATGGGATCCTGCTAGACTTAAAAACAGCTGAGGGGTGGAGTGCAGTCATAGAGATTTATTATGCTAATATCAAAAGACTGACTGACATAACCAAACAGAAAACAGGTGGGAACAGATGCTTCCTAAGAGTAGCCATCTCCATATATAACCAAGAAGTAAAGTAGCACTCTGTAGCGCAATAGCATGCAAATATGAAATGTAATTAAATTTCATTGCATTGCAGCTCTAGAAAATTAGAAGAATTGAGAATACTTAGCGCATTAGTTGGCCAATTTGTGTACCCGGAAGTCACTTTAAGGCCATTCTCATTGCTGGGAACAAGCCTGTGTGTATCCTCTTTTGTGCTGAAGCCGACATTTATATGGGGAGGGTTCCTGCTGTATTTAAAAACAGCTGAAGGGTGGAGTGCAGTCAGAGAGCTTAAGTATACTAATATCAAAAGACTGACCGGCACATCCAAACAGAAAACAGATGTGAACAGGTGTTTACTAGGAGTAGTCATCTCCATTCATAGCCAACAAATAATGTAGCGCTGTGAAGCGCTATAGCATGCAAGTATGAAATATATTTAATTTTAACTACATTAATGCTGTGAAAATTATATAAATTTGAGAATGCTTAGCGCATAAATTGGCCATTTTATGTATACCCAGCAGTCACTTTAAGGCCATTCTCGTTGCTGGGAACCTGCCTGTGTGTATCCTCTTTTGTGCTAAAGCATACATTTATATGGGAAGGTGGGATCCTGCTATATTTATAAACAGCTGAAGGGTGGAGTGCACTCAGAGAGCTTAAGTATACTAATATCAAAAGACTGACTGGCACATCCAAACAGAAAACAGGTGGGAACAGGTGCTTCCAAAGAGTAGCCATCGCCACATATAACCAAGAAGTACCAATCTGTAGCGTTATAGCATGCAAATATGAAATATAATTAAATTTCATTGCATTGCAGCTCTAGAAAAATAGAATAATTGGGAATACTTAGCGCATTAGTTGGCCAATTTATGTGTACCCAGAAGTCACTTTAAGGCCATTCTCATTGATGAAAGTAGTCATCTCCATTCATAACCAACAAATAAAGTAGCATTCTGTATCGCTATAGCATGCAAGTCCGAAATATATTTAATTTTAACTACATTAATGGTGTGAAAATTATAAAAATTGAGAATACTTAGCGCATAAATTGGCCATTTTATGTGTACCCTGCAGTCACTTAAAGGCCATTCTTTTTGTTGGAAACCTGCCTGTCTGAATCCTCTTTTGTGCTAGAGCCTACATTTATATGAGAAGGTGGGATTCTGCTATATTTAAAAACACCTGAGGGATGGAGTGCAGTCGGAGAGCTTAAGTATACTAATATCAAAAGGCTGACCGGCACATCCAAACAAAAAACAGGTGTGAACAGTTGCTCACTAAGAGTAACCATCACCATTTCTAACCAACAATGTAGCACTCTGTAGCAGTATAGCATGCAAATATGAAATGTAAACAATTTTCTTTCCTTTAATGCTCTAGAAAATTTAAAAAATTGAGAATACTTAGCGCAGAAATTGGCCATTTTATGTGTACCCGGCAGTCACTTTAAGGCCATTCCTGTTGCTGGGAACCTGCCTGTGTGAATCCTCTCTTGTGATAAAGCCTACATTTATATGGGAAGATGGGATCCTGCTGTATTTAAAAACAGCTGAGGGTTGGAGTGAAGTCAGAGAGCTTTATTACACTAATATCAAAAGACTGACTGGCACATCCAAACAGAAAATACTTAGCCATTAGTTGGCCAATTTATGTGTACTCAGCAGTCACTTGAAGGCCATTCTCATTGCTGTGAACCTGCCTGTATTTATATGCGAAAGTAGAATCCTGCTATATTTAAAAACATCTGATGGGTGGAGTGCTCAGTCAGAGAGCTCAAATATACTAATATCAAAAGACTGACCTCCACATCCAAACAGAAAACAGGTGCTCACTAAGAGTGGCCATCTCCATTTATAACAAACAAATCAAGTAGCACTCTGAAGTGCTATAGCAAGCCAACATGAAATATATGAAACTTGTTTGGCTTTACTGCTCTAGAAAAATTGAGGAAACCTAGTGCATTAATTGGCCAATTCATGTTTACACAGTCGCCATCATAAGGCGATTCTCGTTTCTGGGAACCTCTCTGTGTGAATTTTTTCTTAGGCCAAAGCCTACATTTGTATGGGAAGGTAGGCTCCTGCTGTTATTAAAATGCCTGAGGCTAAGGTGTGGCGTGCCCAGTCAGAGAGCTTAAGTATACTAATATCGAAAGACTGACTTCCACGTCCAAACAGAAAACAGGTGTGAACAGGTGCTCACTAAGAGTAGCCATCTTCATTTCTAACCAACAAAGTAGCACTCTGTAGCAGTATAGCATGCAAATATGAAATGTAACAATTTTATTTGTATTCTAGAAAATTATAAAAATTGAGAATGCTTAGCGCATAAATTGGCCATTTTATGTGTACCCTGCAGTCACTTTAAGGCCATTCTTGTTGCTGGGAACCTTCCTGTGTGTATCCTCTTTTGTGTTCAAGCCTACATTTATATATGAAGGTGGGATTCTGCTATGTTTAAAAACAGCTCAGGGGTCGAGTGCAGTCGGAGAGCTTAAGTCTACTAATATCGAAAGACTGACCGGCACATGCATTCAGAAAACAGGTGGGAACATTTGCTTCCTAAGAGTAGCCATCTCCATATATATCAAGAAGTAAAGTAGCACTCTGTAGCGCTATTGCATGCAAATATGAAATGTAATTAAATTTCATTGCATTGCGGCTCTAGAAAATTAAAATATTTAAGAATACTTAGCGCATTAGTTGGCCATTTTATGTGTACCCTGCAATCACTTTAAGGCTATTTTCATTGCTGGGAACCTGCCTTTGTGAATTCTCTTTTGTGCTAAAGCCTACATTTATATGAGAAGGTGGGATCCTGCTATATTTAAAAACACCTGAGGGATGGAGTGCAGTCGGAGAGCTTAAGTATACTAATATCAAAAGACTGACCTCCACATTCAAACAGAAAACAGGTGTGAACAGTTGCTCACTAAGAGTAGCTATCTCCATTTCTAACCAACAAAGTAGCACTCTGTAGCAGTATAGCATGCAAATATGAAATGTAAACAATTTTATTTGCATTAATACATTAATGAGAATGCTTCACGCATACATTGGCCATTTTATGTGCACCGGGCAGTCACTTTAAGGCCATTCTCGTTGCTGGGAAACTGCCTGTGTGAATCCTCTTTTTTGCTAGAGCCTACATTTATATGGGAAGATGGGATCCTGCTATACTTAAAAACAGCTGAGGGGTGGAGTGCAGTCATAGAGATTTATTATGCTAATATCAAAAGACTGACTGACATAACCAAACAGAAAACAGGTGGGAACAGATGCTTCCTAAGAGTAGCCATCTCCATATATAACCAAGAAGTAAAGTAGCACTCTGTAGCGCAATAGCATGCAAATATGAAATGTAATTAAATTTCATTGCATTGCAGCTCTAGAAAATTAGAAGAATTGAGAATACTTAGCGCATTAGTTGGCCAATTTATGTGTACCCGGAAGTCACTTTAAGGCCATTCTCATTGCTGGGAACAAGCCTGTGTGTATCCTCTTTTGTGCTGAAGCCGACATTTATATGGGGAGGGTTCCTGCTGTATTTAAAAACAGCTGAAGGGTGGAGTGCAGTCAGAGAGCTTAAGTATACTAATATCAAAAGACTGACCGGCACATCCAAACAGAAAACAGATGTGAACAGGTGTTTACTAGGAGTAGTCATCTCCATTCATAGCCAACAAATAATGTAGCGCTGTGAAGCGCTATAGCATGCAAGTATGAAATATATTTAATTTTAACTACATTAATGCTGTGAAAATTATATAAATTTGAGAATGCTTAGCGCATAAATTGGCCATTTTATGTATACCCAGCAGTCACTTTAAGGCCATTCTCGTTGCTGGGAACCTGCCTGTGTGTATCCTCTTTTGTGCTAAAACATACATTTATATGGGAAGGTGGGATCCTGCTATATTTATAAACAGCTGAAGGGTGGAGTGCACTCAGAGAGCTTAAGTATACTAATATCAAAAGACTGACTGGCACATCCAAACAGAAAACAGGTGGGAACAGGTGCTTCCAAAGAGTAGCCATCGCCACATATAACCAAGAAGTACCAATCTGTAGCGTTATAGCATGCAAATATGAAATATAATTAAATTTCATTGCATTGCAGCTCTAGAAAAATAGAATAATTGGGAATACTTAGCGCATTAGTTGGCCAATTTATGTGTACCCAGAAGTCACTTTAAGGCCATTCTCATTGATGAAAGTAGTCATCTCCATTCATAACCAACAAATAAAGTAGCATTCTGTATCGCTATAGCATGCAAGTCCGAAATATATTTAATTTTAACTACATTAATGGTGTGAAAATTATAAAAATTGAGAATACTTAGCGCATAAATTGGCCATTTTATGTGTACCCTGCAGTCACTTAAAGGCCATTCTTTTTGTTGGAAACCTGCCTGTCTGAATCCTCTTTTGTGCTAGAGCCTACATTTATATGAGAAGGTGGGATTCTGCTATATTTAAAAACACCTGAGGGATGGAGTGCAGTCGGAGAGCTTAAGTATACTAATATCAAAAGGCTGACCGGCACATCCAAACAAAAAACAGGTGTGAACAGTTGCTCACTAAGAGTAACCATCACCATTTCTAACCAACAATGTAGCACTCTGTTGCAGTATAGCATGCAAATATGAAATGTAAACAATTTTCTTTCCTTTAATGCTCTAGAAAATTTAAAAAATTGAGAATACTTAGCGCAGAAATTGGCCATTTTATGTGTACCCGGCAGTCACTTTAAGGCCATTCCTGTTGCTGGGAACCTGCCTGTGTGAATCCTCTCTTGTGATAAAGCCTACATTTATATGGGAAGATGGGATCCTGCTGTATTTAAAAACAGCTGAGGGTTGGAGTGAAGTCAGAGAGCTTTATTACACTAATATCAAAAGACTGACTGGCACATCCAAACAGAAAATACTTAGCCATTAGTTGGCCAATTTATGTGTACTCAGCAGTCACTTGAAGGCCATTCTCATTGCTGTGAACCTGCCTGTATTTATATGCGAAAGTAGAATCCTGCTATATTTAAAAACATCTGATAGGTGGAGTGCTCAGTCAGAGAGCTCAAATATACTAATATCAAAAGACTGACCTCCACATCCAAACAGAAAACAGGTGCTCACTAAGAGTGGCCATCTCCATTTATAACAAACAAATCAAGTAGCACTCTGAAGTGCTATAGCAAGCCAACATGAAATATATGAAACTTGTTTGGCTTTACTGCTCTAGAAAAATTGAGGAAACCTAGTGCATTAATTGGCCAATTCATGTTTACACAGTCGCCATCATAAGGCGATTCTCGTTTCTGGGAACCTGTCTGTGTGAATTTTTTCTTAGGCCAAAGCCTACATTTGTATGGGAAGGTAGGCTCCTGCTGTTATTAAAATGCCTGAGGCTAAGGTGTGGCGTGCCCAGTCAGATAGCTTAAGTATACTAATATCGAAAGACTGACTTCCACGTCCAAACAGAAAACAGGTGTGAACAGGTGCTCACTAAGAGTAGCCATCTTCATTTCTAACCAACAAAGTAGCACTCTGTAGCAGTATAGCATGCAAATATGAAATGTAACAATTTTATTTGTATTCTAGAAAATTATAAAAATTGAGAATGCTTAGCGCATAAATTGGCCATTTTATGTGTACCCTGCAGTCACTTTAAGGCCATTCTCGTTGCTGGGGACCTTCCTGTGTGTATCCTCAAGCCTACATTTATATGTGAAGGTGGGATTCTGCTATGTTTAAAAACAGCTCAGGGGTGGAGTGCAGTCGGAGAGCTTAAGTCTACTAATATCGAAAGACTGACCGGCACATGCATTCAGAAAACAGGTGGGAACATTTGCTTCCTAAGAGTAGCCATCTCCATATATATCAAGAAGTAAAGTAGCACTCTGTAGCGCTATTGCATGCAAATGTGAAATGTAATTAAATTTCATTGCATTGCGGCTCTAGAAAATTAAAATATTTAAGAATACTTAGCGCATTAGTTGGCCATTTTATGTGTACCCTGCAATCACTTTAAGGCTATTTTCATTGCTGGGAACCTGCCTTTGTGAATTCTCTTTTGTGCTAAAGCCTACATTTATATGAGAAGGTGGGATCCTGCTATATTTAAAAACACCTGAGGGATGGAGTGCAGTCGGAGAGCTTAAGTATACTAATATCAAAAGACTGACCTCCACATTCAAACAGAAAACAGGTGTGAACAGTTGCTCACTAAGAGTAGCTATCTCCATTTCTAACCAACAAAGTAGCACTCTGTATCAGTATAGCATGCAAATATGAAATGTAAACAATTTTATTTGCATTAATACATTAATGAGAATGCTTCACGCATACATTGGCCATTTTATGTTCACCGGGCAGTCACTTTAAGGCCATTCTCGTTGCTGGGAAACTGCCTGTGTGAATCCTCTTTTTTGCTAGAGCCTACATTTATATGGGAAGATGGGATCCTGCTATACTTAAAAACAGCTGAGGGGTGGAGTGCAGTCATAGAGATTTATTATGCTAATATCAAAAGACTGACTGACATAACCAAACAGAAAACAGGTGGGAACAGATGCTTCCTAAGAGTAGCCATCTCCATATATAACCAAGAAGTAAAGTAGCACTCTGTAGCGCAATAGCATGCAAATATGAAATGTAATTAAATTTCATTGCATTGCAGCTCTAGAAAATTAGAAGAATTGAGAATACTTAGCGCATTAGTTGGCCAATTTATGTGTACCCGGAAGTCACTTTAAGGCCATTCTCATTGCTGGGAACAAGCCTGTGTGTATCCTCTTTTGTGCTGAAGCCGACATTTATATGGGGAGGGTTCCTGCTGTATTTAAAAACAGCTGAAGGGTGGAGTGCAGTCAGAGAGCTTAAGTATACTAATATCAAAAGACTGACCGGCACATCCAAACAGAAAACAGATGTGAACAGGTGTTTACTAGGAGTAGTCATCTCCATTCATAGCCAACAAATAATGTAGCGCTGTGAAGCGCTATAGCATGCAAGTATGAAATATATTTAATTTTAACTACATTAATGCTGTGAAAATTATATAAATTTGAGAATGCTTAGCGCATAAATTGGCCATTTTATGTATACCCAGCAGTCACTTTAAGGCCATTCTCGTTGCTGGGAACCTGCCTGTGTGTATCCTCTTTTGTGCTAAAACATACATTTATATGGGAAGGTGGGATCCTGCTATATTTATAAACAGCTGAAGGGTGGAGTGCACTCAGAGAGCTTAAGTATACTAATATCAAAAGACTGACTGGCACATCCAAACAGAAAACAGGTGGGAACAGGTGCTTCCAAAGAGTAGCCATCGCCACATATAACCAAGAAGTACCAATCTGTAGCGTTATAGCATGCAAATATGAAATATAATTAAATTTCATTGCATTGCAGCTCTAGAAAAATAGAATAATTGGGAATACTTAGCGCATTAGTTGGCCAATTTATTTGTACCCAGAAGTCACTTTAAGGCCATTCTCATTGATGAAAGTAGTCATCTCCATTCATAACCAACAAATAAAGTAGCATTCTGTATCGCTATAGCATGCAAGTCCGAAATATATTTAATTTTAACTACATTAATGGTGTGAAAATTATAAAAATTGAGAATACTTAGCGCATAAATTGGCCATTTTATGTGTACCCTGCAGTCACTTAAAGGCCATTCTTTTTGTTGGAAACCTGCCTGTCTGAATCCTCTTTTGTGCTAGAGCCTACATTTATATGAGAAGGTGGGATTCTGCTATATTTAAAAACACCTGAGGGATGGATTGCAGTCGGAGAGCTTAAGTATACTAATATCAAAAGGCTGACCGGCACATCCAAACAAAAAACAGGTGTGAACAGTTGCTCACTAAGAGTAACCATCACCATTTCTAACCAACAATGTAGCACTCTGTAGCAGTATAGCATGCAAATATGAAATGTAAACAATTTTCTTTCCTTTAATGCTCTAGAAAATTTAAAAAATTGAGAATACTTAGCGCAGAAATTGGCCATTTTATGTGTACCCGGCAGTCACTTTAAGGCCATTCCTGTTGCTGGGAACCTGCCTGTGTGAATCCTCTCTTGTGATAAAGCCTACATTTATATGGGAAGATGGGATCCTGCTGTATTTAAAAACAGCTGAGGGTTGGAGTGAAGTCAGAGAGCTTTATTACACTAATATCAAAAGACTGACTGGCACATCCAAACAGAAAATACTTAGCCATTAGTTGGCCAATTTATGTGTACTCAGCAGTCACTTGAAGGCCATTCTCATTGCTGTGAACCTGCCTGTATTTATATGCGAAAGTAGAATCCTGCTATATTTAAAAACATCTGATGGGTGGAGTGCTCAGTCAGAAAGCTCAAATATACTAATATCAAAAGACTGACCTCCACATCCAAACAGAAAACAGGTGCTCACTAAGAGTGGCCATCTCCATTTATAACAAACAAATCAAGTAGCACTCTGAAGTGCTATAGCAAGCCAACATGAAATATATGAAACTTGTTTGGCTTTACTGCTCTAGAAAAATTGAGGAAACCTAGTGCATTAATTGGCCAATTCATGTTTACACAGTCGCCATCATAAGGCGATTCTCGTTTCTGGGAACCTCTCTGTGTGAATTTTTTCTTAGGCCAAAGCCTACATTTGTATGGGAAGGTAGGCTCCTGCTGTTATTAAAATGCCTGAGGCTAATGTGTGGCGTGCCCAGTCAGAGAGCTTAAGTATACTAATATCGAAAGACTGACTTCCACGTCCAAACAGAAAACAGGTGTGAACAGGTGCTCACTAAGAGTAGCCATCTTCATTTCTAACCAACAAAGTAGCACTCTGTAGCAGTATAGCATGCAAATATGAAATGTAACAATTTTATTTGTATTCTAGAAAATTATAAAAATTGAGAATGCTTAGCGCATAAATTGGCCATTTTATGTGTACCCTGCAGTCACTTTAAGGCCATTCTTGTTGCTGGGAACCTTCCTGTGTGTATCCTCTTTTGTGTTCAAGCCTACATTTATATATGAAGGTGGGATTCTGCTATGTTTAAAAACAGCTCAGGGGTCGAGTGCAGTCGGAGAGCTTAAGTCTACTAATATCGAAAGACTGACCGGCACATGCATTCAGAAAACAGGTGGGAACATTTGCTTCCTAAGAGTAGCCATCTCCATATATATCAAGAAGTAAAGTAGCACTCTGTAGCGCTATTGCATGCAAATATGAAATGTAATTAAATTTCATTGCATTGCGGCTCTAGAAAATTAAAATATTTAAGAATACTTAGCGCATTAGTTGGCCATTTTATGTGTACCCTGCAATCACTTTAAGGCTATTTTCATTGCTGGGAACCTGCCTTTGTGAATTCTCTTTTGTGCTAAAGCCTACATTTATATGAGAAGGTGGGATCCTGCTATATTTAAAAACACCTGAGGGATGGAGTGCAGTCGGAGAGCTTAAGTATACTAATATCAAAAGACTGACCTCCACATTCAAACAGAAAACAGGTGTGAACAGTTGCTCACTAAGAGTAGCTATCTCCATTTCTAACCAACAAAGTAGCACTCTGTAGCAGTATAGCATGCAAATATGAAATGTAAACAATTTTATTTGCATTAATACATTAATGAGAATGCTTCACGCATACATTGGCCATTTTATGTGCACCGAGCAGTCACTTTAAGGCCATTCTCGTTGCTGGGAAACTGCCTGTGTGAATCCTCTTTTTTGCTAGAGCCTACATTTATATGGGAAGATGGGATCCTGCTATACTTAAAAACAGCTGAGGGGTGGAGTGCAGTCATAGAGATTTATTATGCTAATATCAAAAGACTGACTGACATAACCAAACAGAAAACAGGTGGGAACAGATGCTTCCTAAGAGTAGCCATCTCCATATATAACCAAGAAGTAAAGTAGCACTCTGTAGCGCAATAGCATGCAAATATGAAATGTAATTAAATTTCATTGCATTGCAGCTCTAGAAAATTAGAAGAATTGAGAATACTTAGCGCATTAGTTGGCCAATTTATGTGTACCCGGAAGTCACTTTAAGGCCATTCTCATTGCTGGGAACAAGCCTGTGTGTATCCTCTTTTGTGCTGAAGCCGACATTTATATGGGGAGGGTTCCTGCTGTATTTAAAAACAGCTGAAGGGTGGAGTGCAGTCAGAGAGCTTAAGTATACTAATATCAAAAGACTGACCGGCACATCCAAACAGAAAACAGATGTGAACAGGTGTTTACTAGGAGTAGTCATCTCCATTCATAGCCAACAAATAATGTAGCGCTGTGAAGCGCTATAGCATGCAAGTATGAAATATATTTAATTTTAACTACATTAATGCTGTGAAAATTATATAAATTTGAGAATGCTTAGCGCATAAATTGGCCATTTTATGTATACCCAGCAGTCACTTTAAGGCCATTCTCGTTGCTGGGAACCTGCCTGTGTGTATCCTCTTTTGTGCTAGAGCCTACATTTATATGAGAAGGTGGGATTCTGCTATATTTAAAAACACCTGAGGGATGGAGTGCAGTCGGAGAGCTTAAGTATACTAATATCAAAAGGCTGACCGGCACATCCAAACAAAAAACAGGTGTGAACAGTTGCTCACTAAGAGTAACCATCACCATTTCTAACCAACAAAGTAGCACTCTGTAGCAGTATAGCATGCAAATATGAAATGTAAACAATTTTCTTTCCTTTAATGCTCTAGAAAATTTAAAAAATTGAGAATACTTAGCGCAGAAATTGGCCATTTTATGTGTACCCGGCAGTCACTTTAAGGCCATTCCTGTTGCTGGGAACCTGCCTGTGTGAATCCTCTCTTGTGATAAAGCCTACATTTATATGGGAAGATGGGATCCTGCTGTATTTAAAAACAGCTGAGGGTTGGAGTGAAGTCAGAGAGCTTTATTACACTAATATCAAAAGACTGACTGGCACATCCAAACAGAAAACAGGTGGGAACAGGTGCTCAGTAAGAGTAGCCATCGCCATTCCTAACCAACAAAGTAGCACTCTGCATCGCTATAGCATGCAAAAATTAAATATATTAAATTTTAACTGCATTAATGCTGTGGAAAATTATAAAAATTGAGAATACTTAGCCATTAGTTGGCCAATTTATGTGTACTCAGCAGTCACTTGAAGGCCATTCTCATTGCTGTGAACCTGCCTGTATTTATATGCGAAAGTAGAATCCTGCTATATTTAAAAACATCTGATAGGTGGAGTGCTCAGTCAGAGAGCTCAAATATACTAATATCAAAAGACTGACCTCCACATCCAAACAGAAAACAGGTGCTCACTAAGAGTGGCCATCTCCATTTATAACAAACAAATCAAGTAGCACTCTGAAGTGCTATAGCAAGCCAACATGAAATATATGAAACTTGTTTGGCTTTACTGCTCTAGAAAAATTGAGGAAACCTAGTGCATTAATTGGCCAATTCATGTTTACACAGTCGCCATCATAAGGCGATTCTCGTTTCTGGGAACCTGTCTGTGAATTTTTTCTTAGGCCAAAGCCTACATTTGTATGGGAAGGTAGGCTCCTGCTGTTATTAAAATGCCTGAGGCTAAGGTGTGGCGTGCCCAGTCAGATAGCTTAAGTATACTAATATCGAAAGACTGACTTCCACGTCCAAACAGAAAACAGGTGTGAACAGGTGCTCACTAAGAGTAGCCATCTTCATTTCTAACCAACAAAGTAGCACTCTGTAGCAGTATAGCATGCAAATATGAAATGTAACAATTTTATTTGTATTCTAGAAAATTATAAAAATTGAGAATGCTTAGCGCATAAATTGGCCATTTTATGTGTACCCTGCAGTCACTTTAAGGCCATTCTTGTTGCTGGGAACCTTCCTGTGTGTATCCTCTTTTGTGCTCAAGCCTACATTTATATATGAAGGTGGGATTCTGCTATGTTTAAAAACAGCTCAGGGGTGGAGTGCAGTCGGAGAGCTTAAGTCTACTAATATCGAAAGACTGACCGGCACATGCATTCAGAAAACAGGTGGGAACATTTGCTTCCTAAGAGTAGCCATCTCCATATATATCAAGAAGTAAAGTAGCACTCTGTAGCGCTATTGCATGCAAATATGAAATGTAATTAAATTTCATTGCATTGCGGCTCTAGAAAATTAAAATATTTAAGAATACTTAGCGCATTAGTTGGCCATTTTATGTGTACCCTGCAATCACTTTAAGGCTATTTTCATTGCTGGGAACCTGCCTTTGTGAATTCTCTTTTGTGCTAAAGCCTACATTTATATGAGAAGGTGGGATCCTGCTATATTTAAAAACACCTGAGGGATGGAGTGCAGTCGGAGAGCTTAAGTATACTAATATCAAAAGACTGACCTCCACATTCAAACAGAAAACAGGTGTGAACAGTTGCTCACTAAGAGTAGCTATCTCCATTTCTAACCAACAAAGTAGCACTCTGTAGCAGTATAGCATGCAAATATGAAATGTAAACAATTTTATTTGCATTAATACATTAATGAGAATGCTTCACGCATACATTGGCCATTTTATGTGCACCGGGCAGTCACTTTAAGGCCATTCTCGTTGCTGGGAAACTGCCTGTGTGAATCCTCTTTTTTGCTAGAGCCTACATTTATATGGGAAGATGGGATCCTGCTATACTTAAAAACAGCTGAGGGGTGGAGTGCAGTCATAGAGATTTATTATGCTAATATCAAAAGACTGACTGACATAACCAAACAGAAAACAGGTGGGAACAGATGCTTCCTAAGAGTAGCCATCTCCATATATAACCAAGAAGTAAAGTAGCACTCTGTAGCGCAATAGCATGCAAATATGAAATGTAATTAAATTTCATTGCATTGCAGCTCTAGAAAATTAGAAGAATTGAGAATACTTAGCGCATTAGTTGGCCAATTTATGTGTACCCGGAAGTCACTTTAAGGCCATTCTCATTGCTGGGAACAAGCCTGTGTGTATCCTCTTTTGTGCTGAAGCCGACATTTATATGGGGAGGGTTCCTGCTGTATTTAAAAACAGCTGAAGGGTGGAGTGCAGTCAGAGAGCTTAAGTATACTAATATCAAAAGACTGACCGGCACATCCAAACAGAAAACAGATGTGAACAGGTGTTTACTAGGAGTAGTCATCTCCATTCATAGCCAACAAATAATGTAGCGCTGTGAAGCGCTATAGCATGCAAGTATGAAATATATTTAATTTTAACTACATTAATGCTGTGAAAATTATATAAATTTGAGAATGCTTAGCGCATAAATTGGCCATTTTATGTATACCCAGCAGTCACTTTAAGGCCATTCTCGTTGCTGGGAACCTGCCTGTGTGTATCCTCTTTTGTGCTAAAACATACATTTATATGGGAAGGTGGGATCCTGCTATATTTATAAACAGCTGAAGGGTGGAGTGCACTCAGAGAGCTTAAGTATACTAATATCAAAAGACTGACTGGCACATCCAAACAGAAAACAGGTGGGAACAGGTGCTTCCAAAGAGTAGCCATCGCCACATATAACCAAGAAGTACCAATCTGTAGCGTTATAGCATGCAAATATGAAATATAATTAAATTTCATTGCATTGCAGCTCTAGAAAAATAGAATAATTGGGAATACTTAGCGCATTAGTTGGCCAATTTATTTGTACCCAGAAGTCACTTTAAGGCCATTCTCATTGATGAAAGTAGTCATCTCCATTCATAACCAACAAATAAAGTAGCATTCTGTATCGCTATAGCATGCAAGTCCGAAATATATTTAATTTTAACTACATTAATGGTGTGAAAATTATAAAAATTGAGAATACTTAGCGCATAAATTGGCCATTTTATGTGTACCCTGCAGTCACTTAAAGGCCATTCTTTTGGCTGGAAACCTGCCTGTCTGAATCCTCTTTTGTGCTAGAGCCTACATTTATATGAGAAGGTGGGATTCTGCTATATTTAAAAACACCTGAGGGATGGAGTGCAGTCGGAGAGCTTAAGTATACTAATATCAAAAGGCTGACCGGCACATCCAAACAAAAAACAGGTGTGAACAGTTGCTCACTAAGAGTAACCATCACCATTTCTAACCAACAAAGTAGCACTCTGTAGCAGTATAGCATGCAAATATGAAATGTAAACAATTTTCTTTCCTTTAATGCTCTAGAAAATTTAAAAAATTGAGAATACTTAGCGCAGAAATTGGCCATTTTATGTGTACCCGGCAGTCACTTTAAGGCCATTCCTGTTGCTGGGAACCTGCCTGTGTGAATCCTCTCTTGTGATAAAGCCTACATTTATATGGGAAGATGGGATCCTGCTGTATTTAAAAACAGCTGAGGGTTGGAGTGAAGTCAGAGAGCTTTATTACACTAATATCAAAAGACTGACTGGCACATCCAAACAGAAAATACTTAGCCATTAGTTGGCCAATTTATGTGTACTCAGCAGTCACTTGAAGGCCATTCTCATTGCTGTGAACCTGCCTGTATTTATATGCGAAAGTAGAATCCTGCTATATTTAAAAACATCTGATGGGTGGAGTGCTCAGTCAGAGAGCTCAAATATACTAATATCAAAAGACTGACCTCCACATCCAAACAGAAAACAGGTGCTCACTAAGAGTGGCCATCTCCATTTATAACAAACAAATCAAGTAGCACTCTGAAGTGCTATAGCAAGCCAACATGAAATATATGAAACTTGTTTGGCTTTACTGCTCTAGAAAAATTGAGGAAACCTAGTGCATTAATTGGCCAATTCATGTTTACACAGTCGCCATCATAAGGCGATTCTCGTTTCTGGGAACCTCTCTGTGTGAATTTTTTCTTAGGCCAAAGCCTACATTTGTATGGGAAGGTAGGCTCCTGCTGTTATTAAAATGCCTGAGGCTAAGGTGTGGCGTGCCCAGTCAGAGAGCTTAAGTATACTAATATCGAAAGACTGACTTCCACGTCCAAACAGAAAACAGGTGTGAACAGGTGCTCACTAAGAGTAGCCATCTTCATTTCTAACCAACAAAGTAGCACTCTGTAGCAGTATAGCATGCAAATATGAAATGTAACAATTTTATTTGTATTCTAGAAAATTATAAAAATTGAGAATGCTTAGCGCATAAATTGGCCATTTTATGTGTACCCTGCAGTCACTTTAAGGCCATTCTTGTTGCTGGGAACCTTCCTGTGTGTATCCTCTTTTGTGTTCAAGCCTACATTTATATATGAAGGTGGGATTCTGCTATGTTTAAAAACAGCTCAGGGGTCGAGTGCAGTCGGAGAGCTTAAGTCTACTAATATCGAAAGACTGACCGGCACATGCATTCAGAAAACAGGTGGGAACATTTGCTTCCTAAGAGTAGCCATCTCCATATATATCAAGAAGTAAAGTAGCACTCTGTAGCGCTATTGCATGCAAATATGAAATGTAATTAAATTTCATTGCATTGCGGCTCTAGAAAATTAAAATATTTAAGAATACTTAGCGCATTAGTTGGCCATTTTATGTGTACCCTGCAATCACTTTAAGGCTATTTTCATTGCTGGGAACCTGCCTTTGTGAATTCTCTTTTGTGCTAAAGCCTACATTTATATGAGAAGGTGGGATCATGCTATATTTAAAAACACCTGAGGGATGGAGTGCAGTCGGAGAGCTTAAGTATACTAATATCAAAAGACTGACCTCCACATTCAAACAGAAAACAGGTGTGAACAGTTGCTCACTAAGAGTAGCTATCTCCATTTCTAACCAACAAAGTAGCACTCTGTAGCAGTATAGCATGCAAATATGAAATGTAAACAATTTTATTTGCATTAATACATTAATGAGAATGCTTCACGCATACATTGGCCATTTTATGTGCACCGGGCAGTCACTTTAAGGCCATTCTCGTTGCTGGGAAACTGCCTGTGTGAATCCTCTTTTTTGCTAGAGCCTACATTTATATGGGAAGATGGGATCCTGCTATACTTAAAAACAGCTGAGGGGTGGAGTGCAGTCATAGAGATTTATTATGCTAATATCAAAAGACTGACTGACATAACCAAACAGAAAACAGGTGGGAACAGATGCTTCCTAAGAGTAGCCATCTCCATATATAACCAAGAAGTAAAGTAGCACTCTGTAGCGCAATAGCATGCAAATATGAAATGTAATTAAATTTCATTGCATTGCAGCTCTAGAAAATTAGAAGAATTGAGAATACTTAGCGCATTAGTTGGCCAATTTATGTGTACCCGGAAGTCACTTTAAGGCCATTCTCATTGCTGGGAACAAGCCTGTGTGTATCCTCTTTTGTGCTGAAGCCGACATTTATATGGGGAGGGTTCCTGCTGTATTTAAAAACAGCTGAAGGGTGGAGTGCAGTCAGAGAGCTTAAGTATACTAATATCAAAAGACTGACCGGCACATCCAAACAGAAAACAGATGTGAACAGGTGTTTACTAGGAGTAGTCATCTCCATTCATAGCCAACAAATAATGTAGCGCTGTGAAGCGCTATAGCATGCAAGTATGAAATATATTTAATTTTAACTACATTAATGCTGTGAAAATTATATAAATTTGAGAATGCTTAGCGCATAAATTGGCCATTTTATGTATACCCAGCAGTCACTTTAAGGCCATTCTCGTTGCTGGGAACCTGCCTGTGTGTATCCTCTTTTGTGCTAAAACATACATTTATATGGGAAGGTGGGATCCTGCTATATTTATAAACAGCTGAAGGGTGGAGTGCACTCAGAGAGCTTAAGTATACTAATATCAAAAGACTGACTGGCACATCCAAACAGAAAACAGGTGGGAACAGGTGCTTCCAAAGAGTAGCCATCGCCACATATAACCAAGAAGTACCAATCTGTAGCGTTATAGCATGCAAATATGAAATATAATTAAATTTCATTGCATTGCAGCTCTAGAAAAATAGAATAATTGGGAATACTTAGCGCATTAGTTGGCCAATTTATGTGTACCCAGAAGTCACTTTAAGGCCATTCTCATTGATGAAAGTAGTCATCTCCATTCATAACCAACAAATAAAGTAGCATTCTGTATCGCTATAGCATGCAAGTCCGAAATATATTTAATTTTAACTACATTAATGGTGTGAAAATTATAAAAATTGAGAATACTTAGCGCATAAATTGGCCATTTTATGTGTACCCTGCAGTCACTTAAAGGCCATTCTTTTTGTTGGAAACCTGCCTGTCTGAATCCTCTTTTGTGCTAGAGCCTACATTTATATGAGAAGGTGGGATTCTGCTATATTTAAAAACACCTGAGGGATGGAGTGCAGTCGGAGAGCTTAAGTATACTAATATCAAAAGGCTGACCGGCACATCCAAACAAAAAACAGGTGTGAACAGTTGCTCACTAAGAGTAACCATCACCATTTCTAACCAACAATGTAGCACTCTGTAGCAGTATAGCATGCAAATATGAAATGTAAACAATTTTCTTTCCTTTAATGCTCTAGAAAATTTAAAAAATTGAGAATACTTAGCGCAGAAATTGGCCATTTTATGTGTACCCGGCAGTCACTTTAAGGCCATTCCTGTTGCTGGGAACCTGCCTGTGTGAATCCTCTCTTGTGATAAAGCCTACATTTATATGGGAAGATGGGATCCTGCTGTATTTAAAAACAGCTGAGGGTTGGAGTGAAGTCAGAGAGCTTTATTACACTAATATCAAAAGACTGACTGGCACATCCAAACAGAAAATACTTAGCCATTAGTTGGCCAATTTATGTGTACTCAGCAGTCACTTGAAGGCCATTCTCATTGCTGTGAACCTGCCTGTATTTATATGCGAAAGTAGAATCCTGCTATATTTAAAAACATCTGATGGGTGGAGTGCTCAGTCAGAGAGCTCAAATATACTAATATCAAAAGACTGACCTCCACATCCAAACAGAAAACAGGTGCTCACTAAGAGTGGCCATCTCCATTTATAACAAACAAATCAAGTAGCACTCTGAAGTGCTATAGCAAGCCAACATGAAATATATGAAACTTGTTTGGCTTTACTGCTCTAGAAAAATTGAGGAAACCTAGTGCATTAATTGGCCAATTCATGTTTACACAGTCGCCATCATAAGGCGATTCTCGTTTCTGGGAACCTGTCTGTGTGAATTTTTTCTTAGGCCAAAGCCTACATTTGTATGGGAAGGTAGGCTCCTGCTGTTATTAAAATGCCTGAGGCTAAGGTGTGGCGTGCCCAGTCAGATAGCTTAAGTATACTAATATCGAAAGACTGACTTCCACGTCCAAACAGAAAACAGGTGTGAACAGGTGCTCACTAAGAGTAGCCATCTTCATTTCTAACCAACAAAGTAGCACTCTGTAGCAGTATAGCATGCAAATATGAAATGTAACAATTTTATTTGTATTCTAGAAAATTATAAAAATTGAGAATGCTTAGCGCATAAATTGGCCATTTTATGTGTACCCTGCAGTCACTTTAAGGCCATTCTTGTTGCTGGGAACCTTCCTGTGTGTATCCTCTTTTGTGCTCAAGCCTACATTTATATATGAAGGTGGGATTCTGCTATGTTTAAAAACAGCTCAGGGGTCGAGTGCAGTCGGAGAGCTTAAGTCTACTAATATCGAAAGACTGACCGGCACATGCATTCAGAAAATAGGTGGGAACATTTGCTTCCTAAGAGTAGCCATCTCCATATATATCAAGAAGTAAAGTAGCACTCTGTAGCGCTATTGCATGCAAATATGAAATGTAATTAAATTTCATTGCATTGCGGCTCTAGAAAATTAAAATATTTAAGAATACTTAGCGCATTAGTTGGCCATTTTATGTGTACCCTGCAATCACTTTAAGGCTATTTTCATTGCTGGGAACCTGCCTTTGTGAATTCTCTTTTGTGCTAAAGCCTACATTTATATGAGAAGGTGGGATCCTGCTATATTTAAAAACACCTGAGGGATGGAGTGCAGTCGGAGAGCTTAAGTATACTAATATCAAAAGACTGACCTCCACATTCAAACAGAAAACAGGTGTGAACAGTTGCTCACTAAGAGTAGCTATCTCCATTTCTAACCAACAAAGTAGCACTCTGTAGCAGTATAGCATGCAAATATGAAATGTAAACAATTTTATTTGCATTAATACATTAATGAGAATGCTTCACGCATACATTGGCCATTTTATGTGCACCGGGCAGTCACTTTAAGGCCATTCTCGTTGCTGGGAAACTGCCTGTGTGAATCCTCTTTTTTGCTAGAGCCTACATTTATATGGGAAGATGGGATCCTGCTAGACTTAAAAACAGCTGAGGGGTGGAGTGCAGTCATAGAGATTTATTATGCTAATATCAAAAGACTGACTGACATAACCAAACAGAAAACAGGTGGGAACAGATGCTTCCTAAGAGTAGCCATCTCCATATATAACCAAGAAGTAAAGTAGCACTCTGTAGCGCAATAGCATGCAAATATGAAATGTAATTAAATTTCATTGCATTGCAGCTCTAGAAAATTAGAAGAATTGAGAATACTTAGCGCATTAGTTGGCCAATTTGTGTACCCGGAAGTCACTTTAAGGCCATTCTCATTGCTGGGAACAAGCCTGTGTGTATCCTCTTTTGTGCTGAAGCCGACATTTATATGGGGAGGGTTCCTGCTGTATTTAAAAACAGCTGAAGGGTGGAGTGCAGTCAGAGAGCTTAAGTATACTAATATCAAAAGACTGACCGGCACATCCAAACAGAAAACAGATGTGAACAGGTGTTTACTAGGAGTAGTCATCTCCATTCATAGCCAACAAATAATGTAGCGCTGTGAAGCGCTATAGCATGCAAGTATGAAATATATTTAATTTTAACTACATTAATGCTGTGAAAATTATATAAATTTGAGAATGCTTAGCGCATAAATTGGCCATTTTATGTATACCCAGCAGTCACTTTAAGGCCATTCTCGTTGCTGGGAACCTGCCTGTGTGTATCCTCTTTTGTGCTAAAGCATACATTTATATGGGAAGGTGGGATCCTACTATATTTATAAACAGCTGAAGGGTGGAGTGCACTCAGAGAGCTTAAGTATACTAATATCAAAAGACTGACTGGCACATCCAAACAGAAAACAGGTGGGAACAGGTGCTTCCAAAGAGTAGCCATCGCCACATATAACCAAGAAGTACCAATCTGTAGCGTTATAGCATGCAAATATGAAATATAATTAAATTTCATTGCATTGCAGCTCTAGAAAAATAGAATAATTGGGAATACTTAGCGCATTAGTTGGCCAATTTATGTGTACCCAGAAGTCACTTTAAGGCCATTCTCATTGATGAAAGTAGTCATCTCCATTCATAACCAACAAATAAAGTAGCATTCTGTATCGCTATAGCATGCAAGTCCGAAATATATTTAATTTTAACTACATTAATGGTGTGAAAATTATAAAAATTGAGAATACTTAGCGCATAAATTGGCCATTTTATGTGTACCCTGCAGTCACTTAAAGGCCATTCTTTTTGTTGGAAACCTGCCTGTCTGAATCCTCTTTTGTGCTAGAGCCTACATTTATATGAGAAGGTGGGATTCTGCTATATTTAAAAACACCTGAGGGATGGAGTGCAGTCGGAGAGCTTAAGTATACTAATATCAAAAGGCTGACCGGCACATCCAAACAAAAAACAGGTGTGAACAGTTGCTCACTAAGAGTAACCATCACCATTTCTAACCAACAATGTAGCACTCTGTAGCAGTATAGCATGCAAATATGAAATGTAAACAATTTTCTTTCCTTTAATGCTCTAGAAAATTTAAAAAATTGAGAATACTTAGCGCAGAAATTGGCCATTTTATGTGTACCCGGCAGTCACTTTAAGGCCATTCCTGTTGCTGGGAACCTGCCTGTGTGAATCCTCTCTTGTGATAAAGCCTACATTTATATGGGAAGATGGGATCCTGCTGTATTTAAAAACAGCTGAGGGTTGGAGTGAAGTCAGAGAGCTTTATTACACTAATATCAAAAGACTGACTGGCACATCCAAACAGAAAATACTTAGCCATTAGTTGGCCAATTTATGTGTACTCAGCAGTCACTTGAAGGCCATTCTCATTGCTGTGAACCTGCCTGTATTTATATGCGAAAGTAGAATCCTGCTATATTTAAAAACATCTGATGGGTGGAGTGCTCAGTCAGAGAGCTCAAATATACTAATATCAAAAGACTGACCTCCACATCCAAACAGAAAACAGGTGCTCACTAAGAGTGGCCATCTCCATTTATAACAAACAAATCAAGTAGCACTCTGAAGTGCTATAGCAAGCCAACATGAAATATATGAAACTTGTTTGGCTTTACTGCTCTAGAAAAATTGAGGAAACCTAGTGCATTAATTGGCCAATTCATGTTTACACAGTCGCCATCATAAGGCGATTCTCGTTTCTGGGAACCTCTCTGTGTGAATTTTTTCTTAGGCCAAAGCCTACATTTGTATGGGAAGGTAGGCTCCTGCTGTTATTAAAATGCCTGAGGCTAAGGTGTGGCGTGCCCAGTCAGAGAGCTTAAGTATACTAATATCGAAAGACTGACTTCCACGTCCAAACAGAAAACAGGTGTGAACAGGTGCTCACTAAGAGTAGCCATCTTCATTTCTAACCAACAAAGTAGCACTCTGTAGCAGTATAGCATGCAAATATGAAATGTAACAATTTTATTTGTATTCTAGAAAATTATAAAAATTGAGAATGCTTAGCGCATAAATTGGCCATTTTATGTGTACCCTGCAGTCACTTTAAGGCCATTCTTGTTGCTGGGAACCTTCCTGTGTGTATCCTCTTTTGTGTTCAAGCCTACATTTATATATGAAGGTGGGATTCTGCTATGTTTAAAAACAGCTCAGGGGTCGAGTGCAGTCGGAGAGCTTAAGTCTACTAATATCGAAAGACTGACCGGCACATGCATTCAGAAAACAGGTGGGAACATTTGCTTCCTAAGAGTAGCCATCTCCATATATATCAAGAAGTAAAGTAGCACTCTGTAGCGCTATTGCATGCAAATATGAAATGTAATTAAATTTCATTGCATTGCGGCTCTAGAAAATTAAAATATTTAAGAATACTTAGCGCATTAGTTGGCCATTTTATGTGTACCCTGCAATCACTTTAAGGCTATTTTCATTGCTGGGAACCTGCCTTTGTGAATTCTCTTTTGTGCTAAAGCCTACATTTATATGAGAAGGTGGGATCCTGCTATATTTAAAAACACCTGAGGGATGGAGTGCAGTCGGAGAGCTTAAGTATACTAATATCAAAAGACTGACCTCCACATTCAAACAGAAAACAGGTGTGAACAGTTGCTCACTAAGAGTAGCTATCTCCATTTCTAACCAACAAAGTAGCACTCTGTAGCAGTATAGCATGCAAATATGAAATGTAAACAATTTTATTTGCATTAATACATTAATGAGAATGCTTCACGCATACATTGGCCATTTTATGTGCACCGGGCAGTCACTTTAAGGCCATTCTCGTTGCTGGGAAACTGCCTGTGTGAATCCTCTTTTTTGCTAGAGCCTACATTTATATGGGAAGATGGGATCCTGCTATACTTAAAAACAGCTGAGGGGTGGAGTGCAGTCATAGAGATTTATTATGCTAATATCAAAAGACTGACTGACATAACCAAACAGAAAACAGGTGGGAACAGATGCTTCCTAAGAGTAGCCATCTCCATATATAACCAAGAAGTAAAGTAGCACTCTGTAGCGCAATAGCATGCAAATATGAAATGTAATTAAATTTCATTGCATTGCAGCTCTAGAAAATTAGAAGAATTGAGAATACTTAGCGCATTAGTTGGCCAATTTATGTGTACCCGGAAGTCACTTTAAGGCCATTCTCATTGCTGGGAACAAGCCTGTGTGTATCCTCTTTTGTGCTGAAGCCGACATTTATATGGGGAGGGTTCCTGCTGTATTTAAAAACAGCTGAAGGGTGGAGTGCAGTCAGAGAGCTTAAGTATACTAATATCAAAAGACTGACCGGCACATCCAAACAGAAAACAGATGTGAACAGGTGTTTACTAGGAGTAGTCATCTCCATTCATAGCCAACAAATAATGTAGCGCTGTGAAGCGCTATAGCATGCAAGTATGAAATATATTTAATTTTAACTACATTAATGCTGTGAAAATTATATAAATTTGAGAATGCTTAGCGCATAAATTGGCCATTTTATGTATACCCAGCAGTCACTTTAAGGCCATTCTCGTTGCTGGGAACCTGCCTGTGTGTATCCTCTTTTGTGCTAAAACATACATTTATATGGGAAGGTGGGATCCTGCTATATTTATAAACAGCTGAAGGGTGGAGTGCACTCAGAGAGCTTAAGTATACTAATATCAAAAGACTGACTGGCACATCCAAACAGAAAACAGGTGGGAACAGGTGCTTCCAAAGAGTAGCCATCGCCACATATAACCAAGAAGTACCAATCTGTAGCGTTATAGCATGCAAATATGAAATATAATTAAATTTCATTGCATTGCAGCTCTAGAAAAATAGAATAATTGGGAATACTTAGCGCATTAGTTGGCCAATTTATGTGTACCCAGAAGTCACTTTAAGGCCATTCTCATTGATGAAAGTAGTCATCTCCATTCATAACCAACAAATAAAGTAGCATTCTGTATCGCTATAGCATGCAAGTCCGAAATATATTTAATTTTAACTACATTAATGGTGTGAAAATTATAAAAATTGAGAATACTTAGCGCATAAATTGGCCATTTTATGTGTACCCTGCAGTCACTTAAAGGCCATTCTTTTTGTTGGAAACCTGCCTGTCTGAATCCTCTTTTGTGCTAGAGCCTACATTTATATGAGAAGGTGGGATTCTGCTATATTTAAAAACACCTGAGGGATGGAGTGCAGTCGGAGAGCTTAAGTATACTAATATCAAAAGGCTGACCGGCACATCCAAACAAAAAACAGGTGTGAACAGTTGCTCACTAAGAGTAACCATCACCATTTCTAACCAACAATGTAGCACTCTGTTGCAGTATAGCATGCAAATATGAAATGTAAACAATTTTCTTTCCTTTAATGCTCTAGAAAATTTAAAAAATTGAGAATACTTAGCGCAGAAATTGGCCATTTTATGTGTACCCGGCAGTCACTTTAAGGCCATTCCTGTTGCTGGGAACCTGCCTGTGTGAATCCTCTCTTGTGATAAAGCCTACATTTATATGGGAAGATGGGATCCTGCTGTATTTAAAAACAGCTGAGGGTTGGAGTGAAGTCAGAGAGCTTTATTACACTAATATCAAAAGACTGACTGGCACATCCAAACAGAAAATACTTAGCCATTAGTTGGCCAATTTATGTGTACTCAGCAGTCACTTGAAGGCCATTCTCATTGCTGTGAACCTGCCTGTATTTATATGCGAAAGTAGAATCCTGCTATATTTAAAAACATCTGATAGGTGGAGTGCTCAGTCAGAGAGCTCAAATATACTAATATCAAAAGACTGACCTCCACATCCAAACAGAAAACAGGTGCTCACTAAGAGTGGCCATCTCCATTTATAACAAACAAATCAAGTAGCACTCTGAAGTGCTATAGCAAGCCAACATGAAATATATGAAACTTGTTTGGCTTTACTGCTCTAGAAAAATTGAGGAAACCTAGTGCATTAATTGGCCAATTCATGTTTACACAGTCGCCATCATAAGGCGATTCTCGTTTCTGGGAACCTGTCTGTGTGAATTTTTTCTTAGGCCAAAGCCTACATTTGTATGGGAAGGTAGGCTCCTGCTGTTATTAAAATGCCTGAGGCTAAGGTGTGGCGTGCCCAGTCAGATAGCTTAAGTATACTAATATCGAAAGACTGACTTCCACGTCCAAACAGAAAACAGGTGTGAACAGGTGCTCACTAAGAGTAGCCATCTTCATTTCTAACCAACAAAGTAGCACTCTGTAGCAGTATAGCATGCAAATATGAAATGTAACAATTTTATTTGTATTCTAGAAAATTATAAAAATTGAGAATGCTTAGCGCATAAATTGGCCATTTTATGTGTACCCTGCAGTCACTTTAAGGCCATTCTCGTTGCTGGGGACCTTCCTGTGTGTATCCTCAAGCCTACATTTATATGTGAAGGTGGGATTCTGCTATGTTTAAAAACAGCTCAGGGGTGGAGTGCAGTCGGAGAGCTTAAGTCTACTAATATCGAAAGACTGACCGGCACATGCATTCAGAAAACAGGTGGGAACATTTGCTTCCTAAGAGTAGCCATCTCCATATATATCAAGAAGTAAAGTAGCACTCTGTAGCGCTATTGCATGCAAATGTGAAATGTAATTAAATTTCATTGCATTGCGGCTCTAGAAAATTAAAATATTTAAGAATACTTAGCGCATTAGTTGGCCATTTTATGTGTACCCTGCAATCACTTTAAGGCTATTTTCATTGCTGGGAACCTGCCTTTGTGAATTCTCTTTTGTGCTAAAGCCTACATTTATATGAGAAGGTGGGATCCTGCTATATTTAAAAACACCTGAGGGATGGAGTGCAGTCGGAGAGCTTAAGTATACTAATATCAAAAGACTGACCTCCACATTCAAACAGAAAACAGGTGTGAACAGTTGCTCACTAAGAGTAGCTATCTCCATTTCTAACCAACAAAGTAGCACTCTGTATCAGTATAGCATGCAAATATGAAATGTAAACAATTTTATTTGCATTAATACATTAATGAGAATGCTTCACGCATACATTGGCCATTTTATGTTCACCGGGCAGTCACTTTAAGGCCATTCTCGTTGCTGGGAAACTGCCTGTGTGAATCCTCTTTTTTGCTAGAGCCTACATTTATATGGGAAGATGGGATCCTGCTATACTTAAAAACAGCTGAGGGGTGGAGTGCAGTCATAGAGATTTATTATGCTAATATCAAAAGACTGACTGACATAACCAAACAGAAAACAGGTGGGAACAGATGCTTCCTAAGAGTAGCCATCTCCATATATAACCAAGAAGTAAAGTAGCACTCTGTAGCGCAATAGCATGCAAATATGAAATGTAATTAAATTTCATTGCATTGCAGCTCTAGAAAATTAGAAGAATTGAGAATACTTAGCGCATTAGTTGGCCAATTTATGTGTACCCGGAAGTCACTTTAAGGCCATTCTCATTGCTGGGAACAAGCCTGTGTGTATCCTCTTTTGTGCTGAAGCCGACATTTATATGGGGAGGGTTCCTGCTGTATTTAAAAACAGCTGAAGGGTGGAGTGCAGTCAGAGAGCTTAAGTATACTAATATCAAAAGACTGACCGGCACATCCAAACAGAAAACAGATGTGAACAGGTGTTTACTAGGAGTAGTCATCTCCATTCATAGCCAACAAATAATGTAGCGCTGTGAAGCGCTATAGCATGCAAGTATGAAATATATTTAATTTTAACTACATTAATGCTGTGAAAATTATATAAATTTGAGAATGCTTAGCGCATAAATTGGCCATTTTATGTATACCCAGCAGTCACTTTAAGGCCATTCTCGTTGCTGGGAACCTGCCTGTGTGTATCCTCTTTTGTGCTAAAGCATACATTTATATGGGAAGGTGGGATCCTGCTATATTTATAAACAGCTGAAGGGTGGAGTGCACTCAGAGAGCTTAAGTATACTAATATCAAAAGACTGACTGGCACATCCAAACAGAAAACAGGTGCTCACTAAGAGTGGCCATCTCCATTTATAACCAACAAATCAAGTAGCACTCTGGAGTGCTATAGCAAGCCAACATAAAATATATGAAACTTGTTTGGCTTTACTGCTCTAGAAAAATTGAGGATACCTAGTGCATTAATTGGCCAATTCATGTTTACACAGTCGCCATCATAAGGCGATTCTCGTTTCTGGGAACCTCTCTGTGTGAATTTTTTCTTAGGCTATAGCCTACATTTGTATGGGAAGGTAGGCTCCTGCTGTTATTAAAATGCCTGAGGCTAACGTGTGGCGTGCCCAGTCAGAGAGCTTAAGTATACTAATATCGAAAGACTGACTTCCACGTCCAAACAGAAAACAGGTGTGAACAGGTGCTCACTAAGAGTAGCCATCTTCATTTCTAACCAACAAAGTAGCACTCTGTAGCAGTATAGCATGCAAATATGAAATGTAACAATTTTATTTGCATTTGTATTCTAGAAAATTATAAAAATTGAGAATGCTTAGCGCATAAATTGGCCATTTTATGTGTACCCTGCAGTCACTTTAAGGCCATTCTCGTTGCTGGGAACCTTCCTGTGTGTATCCTCAAGCCTACATTTATATGTGAAGGTGGGATTCTGCTATGTTTAAAAACAGCTCAGGGGTGGAGTGCAGTCGGAGAGCTTAAGTCTACTAATATCAAAAGACTGACTGGCACATGCATTCAGAAAAAAGGTGGGAACATTTGCTTCCTAAGAGTAGCCATCTCCATATATGTCAAGAAGTAAAGTAGCACTCTGTAGCGCTATTGCATGCAAATGTGAAATGTAATTAAATTTCATTGCATTGCAGCTCTAGAAAATTAAAATATTTAAGAATACTTAGCGCATTAGTTGGCCATTTTATGTGTACCCGGAAGTCACTTTAAGGCCATTCTCATTGCTGGGATCAAGCTTGTGTGTATCCTCTTTTGTGCTGAAGCCGACATTTATATGGGGAGGGTTCCTGCTGTATTTAAAAACAGCTGAAGGGTGGAGTGCAGTCAGACAGCTTAAGTATACTAATATCAAAAGACTGACCGGCACATCCAAACAGAAAACAGATGTGAACAGGTGTTTACTAGGAGTAGTCATCTCCATTCATAGCCAACAAATAATGAAGCGCTATAGCATGCAAGTATGAAATATATTTAATTTTGATGACATCTGTCTATTTACTCGGTGCGTTCCGCCAGCCCTAACAGTATTTATATGGGAAAGTAGGATCCTGCTATATTTAATAACATCTGATAGGTGGAGTGCTCAGTCAGAGAGCTCAAATATACTAATATCAAAAGACTGACCTCCACATCCAAACAGAAAACAGGTGGAGTAGCCATCTCCATTTATAACCAACAAATCAAGTAGCACTCTGGAGTGCTATAGCAAGCCAACATGAAATATATGAAACTTGTTTGGCTTTACTGCTCTAGAAAAATTGAGGATACCTAGTGCATTAATTGGCCCATTCATGTTTACCCAGTCGCCAACATAAGGCGACTCTCGTTTCTGGGAACCAGTCTGTGTGAATTCTTTCTTAGGCTAAAGCCTACATTTGTATGGGAAGGTAGGCTCCTGCTGTTATTAAAAATGTCTGAGGCTAAGGTGTGGAGTGCCCAGTCAGAGAGCTTATGTATACTAATATCAAAAGACTGACCTCCACATCTAAACAGGGAACCAGGGAAACTGGGAACCTGCCTGTGTGAATCCTCTTTTGTGCTAGAGCCTACATTTATATGGGACGGTGGGATCCTGCTATATTTAAAAACAGCTGAGGGACGGAGTGCAGTCATAGTGCTTAATTATACTAATATCAAAAGACTGACTGGCACATCCTAACAGAAAACTGGTGGAAACAGATGCTTCCTAAGAGTAGCCATCTCCATATATAACCAAGAAGTAAAGTAGCACTCTGTAGCGCAATAGCATTCAAATATGAAATATAATTAAATTTCATTGCATTGCAGCTCTAGAAAATTAGAATAATTGAGAATACTTAGCGCTTTAATTGGCCAATTTATGTGTACCCGGAAGTCACTTTAAGGCCATTCTCATGGCTGGGAACCTGTTTGTGTGTATCCTCTTTAGAGCTAAAGCCTACATTTATATGGGGAGGGTTCCTGCTGTATTTAACAACAGCTGAAGGGTGGAGTGCACTCAGAGAGCTTAATTATACTAATATCAAAAGACTTACTGGCACATACAAACAGAAAACAGGTGTGAACAGATGCTCACTAAGAGTAGCTATCTCCATTTCTAACCAACAAAGTAGTACTCTGTAGCAGTATAGCATGCAAATATGAAATACAGCAATTTTATTTACATTAATACTCTAGAAGATTATAAAAATTGAGAATACTTAGCGCATAAATTGGCCATTTTATATGTACCCGGCAGTCACTTTAAGGCCATTCTCGTTGCTGGGATCCTGCCTGTGTGTATCCTTTTTTGTGCTAAAGCCTACATTTATATGGGAAGGTGGGATCCTGCTATATTTAAAAACAGCTGAAGGGTGGAGTGCACTCAGAGAGCATAAGTATACAAATATCAATAGACTGACCTCCACGTCCAAACAGAAAACAGGTGTGAACAGGTGCTCACTAAGAGTAGCTATCTCCATTTCTAACCAACAAAGTAGCACTCTGTAGCAGTATAGCATGCAAATATGAAATATATTTAAATTTCATTGCATTGCAGCTCTAGAAAATTAGAATAATTGGGAATACTTAGCGCATTAGTTGGCCAATTTATGTGCACCCAGAAGTCACTTTAAGGCCATTCTCATTGATGGAAGCAGTCATCTCCATTCGTAACCAACAAATAAAGTAGCATTCTGTATCGCTATAGCATGCAAGTCTGAAATATATTTAATTTTAACTACATTAATGCTGTGAAAATTATAAAAATTGAGAATACTTAGCGCATAAATTGGCCATTTTATGTGTACCCGGCAGTCACTTTAAGGCCATTCTCGTTGCTGGGAACCTGCCTGTGTGTATCCTTTTTTGTGCTAAAGCCTACATTTACCGTATATACTCGAGTATAAGCCGACCCGAGTATAAGCCGACCCCCCTAATTTTGCCACAAAAAAACTGGGAAAACTTATTGACTCGAGTATAAGCCTAGGGTGGAAAATGCAGCAGCTACCGGTGAATTTCAAAAATAAAAATAGATGCTCCATACCGTTCATTATGGCCCCATAGCTGTGCCATATAGTGCTTTGCACCGTTCATTATTGCCCCATAGCTGTACCATAGAAAGCTCTGCCATATAGTGCTCTGCACCGTTCATTATTGCCCCATAGCTGTACCATAGAAAGCTGTGCCATATAGTGCTCTGCACCGTTCATTATTGCCCCATAGCTGTGCCATATAGTGCTCTGCACCGTTCATTATTGCCCCATAGCTGTGCAATATAGTGCTCTGCACCGTTCATTATTGCTCCATAGCTGTGCCAAATAGTGCTCTGCACCATTCATTATTGCCCCATAGCTGTGCCATATAGTGCTCTGCACCGTTCATTATTGCCCCATAGATGTACCATAGAAAGCTGGGCCATATAGTGCTCTGCACCGTTCATTATTGCCCCATAGCTGTGCCATATAGTGCTCTGCACAGTTCATTATTGCCCCATAGCTGTGCCATATAGTGCTCTGCACCGTTCATTATTGCCCCATAGCTGTGCCATATAGTGCTCTGCACTGTTCATTATTGCCCCATAGATGTACCATAGAAAGCTGTGCCATTGCTGCTGCTGCTGCAATAAAAAAAAAATTACATTCTCACCTCTCTTGCTTGCAGCTCCTCAGCATCCCGTCCCGGCGTCTCTCTGCACTGACTGATCAGGCAGAGGGCGGCGCGAGTATAAGCCTAGGGTGGAAAATGCAGCAGCTACCGGTGAATTTCAAAAATAAAAATAGATGCTCCATACCTTTCATTATGGCCCCATAGCTGTGCCATATAGTGCTCTGCACCATTCATTATTGCCCCATAGCTGTACCATAGAAAGCTCTGCCATATAGTGCTCTGCACCGTTCATTATTGCCCCATAGCTGTACCATAGAAAGCTGTGCCATATAGTGCTCTGCACCGTTCATTATTGCCCCATAGCTGTGCCATATAGTGCTCTGCACCGTTCATTATTGCCCCATAGCTGTGCCATATAGTGCTCTGCACCGTTCATTATTGCTCCATAGCTGTGCCAAATAGTGCTCTGCACCATTCATTATTGCCCTTAGCTGTGCCATATAGTGCTCTGCATCATTTATTATTGCCCCATAGCTGTGCCATATAGTGCTCTGCACCATTCATTATTGCCCCATAGCTGTGCCATATAGTGCTCTGCACCGTTCATTATTGCCCCATAGATGTACCATAGAAAGCTGTGCCATATAGTGCTCTGCACCGTCCATTATTGCTCCATAGCTGTGCCATATAGTGCTCTGGACCGTTCATTATTGCCCCATAGCTGTGCCATATAGTGCTCTGCACCGTTCAGTATTGCCCCATAGCTGTGCCATATAGTGCTCTGCATCGTTCATTATTGCCCGATAGATGTACCGTAGAAAGCTGTGCCATTGCTGCTGCTGCTTCTACAATAAAAAAAAAATGACATACTCACCTCTCTTGCTTGCAGCTCCTCAGCGTCCCGTCCCGGCGTCTCTCTGCACTGACTAATCAGGCAGAGGGTGGCGCGCACACTATATGCGTCATCGCGCCCTCTGACCTGCACAGTCAGTGCGGAGGGACGCCGGGAAGATGGAGCGGCGCCCGGCGTGTTGAACGCGGACAGGTGAATATGTAATACTTACCTGCTCCCGGCGTCCCGCTCCTTCCCCCGGACAGCTGGTCTTCGGTGCCGCAGCCTCTTCCTCTATCAGCGGTCACCGTTACCGCACATTAGAGAAATGAATATGCGGCTCTGCCCCTATGGGAGTGGAGTCCATATTCATTTCTCTAATGAGCAGTCCCACGTGACCGCTGAACAGGGGAAGAGCTGCGGCACCCGTAGACCGTGGACCTGCAGGGACAGCGCCAGGAGCCCCGGAAGCAGGTAAGTATGCCTCAGTGCCCTCTCACCCGCCGACCCTGCCGCCGACCGTGACTCGAGTATAAGCCGAGAGGGGCACTTTCAGCCCAAAAATTTGGGCTGAAAATCTTGGCTTATACTCGAGTATATACAGTATATGGGAAGGTGGGATCCTGCTGTTATTAAAATTCCTGAGGCTGAGGTGTGGAGTTACCAGTCAGAGAGTTTATGTATACTAATATCAAAAGACTGACCTCCACATCCAAACAGAAAACAGGTGTGAACAGGTGCTCACTAAGAGTAGCTATCTTCATTTGTAACCAACTAAGTTGCACTCTGTAGCACTAAGGCAAGCCAACATGAAATATATGAAACTTAAATGGCTTTACTGTTCTACAAAATTCTAAAAATTGAGAATCCTGAGCACATAAATTGGCCATTTTATATGTACCCGGCAGTCACTTTAAGGCCATTCTGGTTGCTGGGAACCTTCCTGTGTGTATCCTCTTTTGTGCTAGAGCCTACATTTATATGGGAAGGTGGGATCCTGCTATATTTAAAAACAGCTGAAGGGTGGAGTGCAGTTGGGGAGCTTAAGTATACTAATATCAAAAGACTGACTGGCACATCCTAACAGAAAACGGGTGGGAACAGGTGCTTCCTAAGAGTAGCCATCTCCATATATAACCAAGAAGTAAAGTGGCACTCTGTAGTGCTATAGTATGCAAATATGAAATGTACACAATTTTATTTGCATTAATGCTCTAGAAAATGATAAAAATTGAGAATACTTAGCACATTAGCTAACCAATTTATTTGTACCCGGCAGTCACTTTAAGGCCATTCTCATTGCTGGGAACCTGCCTGTGTGTATCCTCTTTTGTGCTAAAGCCTACATTTATATGGGAAGGTGGGATCCTACTGTATTTAAAAACAGCTGAAGGGTGGAGTGCACTCAGAGAGCTTAAGTATACTAATAGCAAAAGACTGACTGGCACATCCTAACAGAAAACAGGTGGGAACAGGTGCTCACTAAGAGTAGCCACCTCTATTTATAACCAACAAATAAAGTAGCACTCTGTAGCGCTATAGCATGCAAACATGAAATATATGAAACTTAAATGGTTTTACTGCTCTAGAAAAATTTTAAAAAATGAGATTACGTAGTGCTTTAATTAGCCAGTTCATGCTTACCCATTAGCCATATATATGAAATATATGAAATTTGATTTACCGTATTTTCCGGCGTATAAGACGACTTTTTAACCCCCGAAAATCTTCTTAAAAGTCGGGGGTCGTCTTATACGCCGGGAATCGTCTTGTACGCCGCTGTATATGGTGGGTGGGGAGGGGGAGTGATCATGATGACGACGAGGGGGCGTCTCACAGGAAAGTGAGTATCCCCCATTACCTTATCGTAGCGCTGCAGCGTGGGGGTCTCAGTGCTGGGAGCGGCGGCGGCTGCTGTGCTGTGGTGCGGCGGCTCCTCTTCTGTGTGGGGCCTCTGTGCTGTGGGGTGGCGGCGGCGTATCTTTATCCAGTTGGGGCTCCTCCGGCATCTCCTTAAGCCCTGGAGGCCCCGCCGCAACTCCATCGGTGCAATGTGGTGGCCTCCGGGAAAATGGCCGCTGCTCAGATTCAGATCTCGTGTCCCGAGATTTCGGGACGAGATCTGAATCTGAGCAGCGGCCATTTTCCCGGAGGCCACCGCATCGCACCTATTGAGCTGCCTCCGGGAAAATGGCCGCTGCATTGCACCGATGGAGTTGCGGCGGGGCCTCCAGGGATTAAGGAGATGCCGGAGGAGCCCCAACTGGATAACGATATGCCGCCGCCGCTGCCACCCCACAGCACAGAGGCCCCACACAGAAGAGGAGCCGCCGCACCACAGCACAGCAGCCGCCGCCGCTCCCAGCACTGAGACCCCCACGCTGCAGCGCTACGATAAGGTAATGGGGGATACTCACTTTCCTGTGAGACGCCCCCTCGTCATCATCAGGATCATTCCCCCCCCCCCAAAAGGCACATATTCACCGGCCCTATAAGACGACATAGGGTGTATAAGAAGACCCCCGACTTTTAAGAAGATTTTATATTTTAACTGGTAAAGTTGGGGGGTCGTCTTATACGCCCAGTCGTCTTATACGCCGGAAAATACGGTACATTACTGGTTTAGAAATGTAGAAAAATTGAGATTGCTTAGAGCAAAAATTGGCCAATTCATGTGTCCTCTGCAGCCACGGTAAGGAGATTCTTGTTGCCGGGTGCCTGTGTGAATCCTCAATATATTCTCCATATATTTCATTATTTCATTTTTGTAGAGCTGCAGAGTGCTACTTTATTTGTTGGTTATATATGGGGATGGCTACTCTTAGTAAGCACCTGTTCACACCTGTTTTCTGTTTGGATGTGGCCGTCATTTGATTTTTGTCTACAAAATTATGGCAGTCTGAAGTTCAATAATGAGCTATGGGGTCTGAAAGTCAAAAGTTCAAAACATTGTTACCCTTTTGCTCTTCAATGTAGTCATTAATTTGGTGGGCTGGGGGGCATAGTCAATACTAGGCTGGGTTGGGAGGTATAGTCGTTACTGGGACAGGCATAGTCATTACTGGGATGGGTAGGCATAGTCATTACTGAAGTGGGATGGGGGTGTAGTCATCACTTTGGGGACGTAGTCATAACGGGTCTTTGGTAATTTTAGAGACTTTGGAGGTCACCACCCTTATATTAAGCCATTCCGACATTGGGCGTAATAAGACGCCCATGTCGGAATCCTTCCCTTTGATGTGGGCTCCGGTGCTGAGCCCACATCGTTCCCGGCACATATCAGCTGTTTTGAACAGCTGACATGTGCCTCTAAGGCTACTTTCACACTAGCGTTTTTTGCAATACGTCGCAATGCGTCGCTTTGGCTAAAAAACGCATCCTGCAAAAGTGCTTGCAGGATGCGTTTTTTCACCATTGACTAACATTAGCGACGCATTGCCACACGTGGCAACCGTCGTGCGATGGTTGCGGCGTGTTGTGGCGGACCGTCGGCTGCAAAAAACGTTGCTTGTAACGTTTTTTGCTGCCGACGGACCGCCATTTGCGACCGTGCATGCGCGGCCGGAACTCCGCCCCCACCTCCCCGGACCTCACAATGGGGCGGCGGATGCGCTGGAAAAATGCATCCGCTGCCCCCGTTGTGTGGCGCATTCACTGCTAGCGTCGGTACGTCGGCCCGACGCTCTGCGACGGGCCGAGTACGACGCTAGTGTGAAAGAAGCCTAAGGCTTCTTTCACACTTCCGTCTTTTTTCCTCCGTCGCAATCCGTCGTTATGGGCAAAAAACAGATCCTGCAAATGTGCTTGCAAGATGCGTTTTTTTGCCCATAAACTTGTGATCGCGACGGATAGGCACACGTCGCATACGTCATGTGACGGATCTGTCGTGTTTTGGCGGACGCGACGCACAAAAAAAGTTCAATGTAACAATTTTTTGTGCGACGTGTCCGCCATTTTCGACAGCGCTTGCGCAGCAGAAACTCCGCCCCCTCCTCCCTGCTCATCACAATGGGCAGCAGATGCGTTGTAAAACTGCATCATCTGTCCACGTTGTGCTAAATTTAGCACAACGTCCGTCGGTACGTCGGGCCGACGGTTTGCAACGGCCCCGTACCGACAGAAGTGTGAAAGTAGCCTAACAGACAGCGTGTCGGAAATCCTGTCACGTGATTGCGGGTCACTGATGGGTTGGCATGACAACCAGAGGTCTGAAGCAGACCTCTATGGTTGTCATTGCCATATTGCTATAAGTGCCGTCCTGTGGTCGGCACTCATAGCAAGTGAGCATTTCTGCTACACACAGGCGATCTGATCATCGCATGTGTGTAGCAGAGGTGATCAACTACAGCTTCTAGTCTCCCATGGAGACTATTGAAGCATGCAAAAAGTAAGAAAAAAAGTTATTAAAAATGTTACAAAATATATAAAGTTCAAATCACCCCCTTTCGCTCCATTCAAAATAAAACAACTTAAAAAAAAATAAAATATACACATATTTGGTATCGTCGCCTTCAGAATCGCCCGATCAATATAAAAAAAAAAGAATGAACCCAATCGCTAAATGGCATAACAAGAAAAAAATTAAAAATGCCAGAATTACTAGTTTTGGTCGCCGCTGCATTGCAATAAAATGCAATAACGGGCGATCAACAGATCGTATCTACCCCAAAATGGTATCAATAAAAACGTCAGCACAGAGCGCAAAAAACAAGCCCTCACCCAGCCCCAGATCACGAAAAATGCAGTTGCTACAAGTTTACACACACAGAGAGATTGATAGATAGATGGAAGATAGGTAGATGATAGATAGATAGATAGATACAGTAGATAGATAGGTAATAGATAGAGATAGATAGATAGATAGTTAGATAGATAGATAAATAGATAGATAGATAATAGATAGAGATAGATAGATAGGTAATAGATAGATAGGTAATATATAGATAGATGCATAGATAGATAATAGGTAGATAGATGATAGATACATACATATATACATACCTAATTAATTAATTAATCTGGCTTTCAGCTGGAGAGGCAGCCGCCTCAGCAAACAGACATATGGCAAAATACTCTGACGTCTTTCCAGACGCACAACTTGATTATGTGCTGTGTCTGGTGGTGCTGGTGTTGTGTTACTCTTTTGTACGTATAGTGAGCTCATGCTAATCTACTCTATACTAAAAACTACTCATAAGTACCGGCCCGAGTACTGTGGCTCCCAGTAATCTGCCTAGGGCCCATAAAAAAGTTCATTGTGGGCCCGAGATTCTCCATCCCTACTCGGATGGAAATGTAGCCACTGAGCTTTGCAATGGCAATGACTAGAAAAAAGGAATCAAATAAATGTGCAAGAACCTAGCTACAGTAATTAATCAATGGAGTATTGTATGTAGACTGCATGGGAATTCTTCATTCAGAAAGGAATTTTATATACCCAAAGTGTCGGTTGCAAGGAACAATGCAAACCAAAGCCATTTAAGGTTCTCTTTATGAATGCATCAGTGGACATCCATTTCTGAGTGAGCCATTGGGTTATACATGGAGAAATACAGTTTATAATTATGTAATTTTCCTTACAGTAGGGCAGTCTGATGACCAGTTAATAAAAAGAATTCCTATGTTGAATACAAGGTGATAAGAAATCTGATTTGGTTATATATTGACCCATCTATGATCATGTTTTATTATTTATGTTATGTTTTATAAATATGTGTATTAATAAAATGTTATTATATTTGAAGCACTTTAGACTTGAATTGTTCTTCTATGTATACTGCATCCCTAGAAAGTGTGTAGCACTGTTCCAGTTGCTAGACATTTTGTCAAACCTAGCCTACTCATTTTAAATAGGTTTGAAGGGGTGTAACAAATCTGCTGTAAAATATACTGTACATACAGTGGGGGAAATAAGTATTTGATCCCTTGCTGATTTTGTAAGCTTACCCTCTGACAAAGACATAAACAGTCTATAATTTTAAGGGTAGATTTATTTTAACATTGAGAGATAGAATATCAAAAATAAAATCCAGAAAATCACATTGTAAATCCGCACCAACTTATGTTTGGTAACAACTGGAGAACCCAAACCAGCAAGAATAATACTACAATCTTCACCATCAATATCAAGAATATCATCATTCTACTTCTACCAAACTTCCTTATTACAGTTGTGCCCAAAAGTATTGACACCCCTGCATTTCTGTCAGATAACACTGTTTCTTCCTGAAAATGATTGCAAACGCAAATTATTTGTTATTATTATCTTCATTTAATTTGTCTTAAATGAAAAAACACAAAAAGAATTGTCCTAAAGCCAAATTGGATATAATTCCACACCAAACATAAAAAAGGGGGTGGACAAAAGTATTGGCACTGTTCGAAAAATCATGTGATGCTTCTCTAATTTGTGTAATTAACAGCACCTGTAACTTACCTGTGGCACCTAACAGGTGTTGGCAATAACTAAATCACACTTACAGCCAGTTGACATGGATTAAAGTTGACTCAACCTCTGTCCTGTGTCCTTGTGTGTACCACATTGAGCATGGAGAAAAGAAAGAAGACCAAAGAACTGTCTGAGGACTTGAGAAACCAAATTTGGAGGAAGCGTGAGCAATCTCATGGCTACAAGTCCATCTCCAAAGACCTGAATGTTCCTATGTCTACCGTGCGCGGTGTCATCAAGAAGTTTAAAGCCCATGGCACTGTGGCTAACCTCCCTAGATGTGGACGGAAAAGAAAAATTGACAAGAGATTTCAACGCAAGATTGTGCGGATGTTGGATAAAGAACCTCGACTAACATCCAAACAAGTTCAAGCTGCCCTGCAGTCTGAGGGTACAGCAGTGTCATCCCGTACTATCCGACGGCGTCTGAATGAAAAGGGACTGTATGGTAGAAGCCCCAGGAGACATAAAAAAGCCAGGCTGGAGTTTGCCAAAACTTACCTGAAAAAGCCTAAAACGTTGTGGAAGAATGTTCTCTGGTCAGATGAGACAAAAATAGAGCTTTTTGGGCAAAGGCATCAACATAGAGTTTACAGGAGAAAAAAAGAGGCATTCAAAGAAAAGAACACGGTCCCTACAGTCAAACATGGCGGAGGTTCCCTGATGTTTTGGGGTTGCTTTGCTGCCTCTGGCACTGGACTGCTTGACCGAGTGCATGGCATTATGAAGTCTGAAGACTACCAACACATTTTGCAGCATAATGTGGGGCCCAGTGTGAGAAAGCTGGGCCTCACTCAGAGGTCATGGGTCTTCCAGCAGGACAATGACCCAAAACACACTTCAAAAAGCACTAGAAAATGGTTTGAGAGAAAGCACTGGCGACTTCTAAGGTGGCCAGCAATGAGTCCAGACCTGAATCCCATAGAACACCTGTGGAGAGATCTAAACATGGCAGTTTGGAGAAGGCACCCTTCAAATATCAGGGTCCTGGAGCAGTTTGCCAAAGAAGAATGGTCTAAAATTCCAGCAAAGCATTGTAAGAAACTCATTGATGGTTACCAGAAGCGGTTGGTCGCAGTTATTTTGGCTAAAGGTTGTGCAACCAAGTATTAGGCTGAGGGTGAGTATTAGGCACAAGGAGAGGCTATGGGGTCCTCATGCGGCACATCGGGAGGCTGTGTGGGGCTTGTGCTGTATATAGGGAGGCTGTGTGGGGCTCATGCAGTGTATATAGGGAGGCTGTATGGGGATCATGCAGTATATAGGGAGGCTGTGTGGGTGGTCATTGTTATGATCTGGTGGCCTAGGAGCAGCATGAGATGTACTCTGGAGAAGGTGGTACCTGTACTGACCGCAGACCCTGAACTTAACACCGCAACTAGAAGTAGCCGTGGGATATACCTACCAATCCTAGACACCTCGACACAGCCGGAGGACTAAATACCCCTATAGATAGAAACGGGAAAACTATCTTGCCTCAGAGAAAATCCACAAAGGATAGAAAGCCCCCCACGAATATTGACTGTGAGAGGAGAGGGAAATAACAGACGCAGACTGAAAACAGGATTTAGCAAAGGAGGCCACTCTAGCTAAATAGAAAGGATAGAACAGAGTACTATGCGGTCAGTATGAAAACCCTAGAAAATATCCACCACAGAAAATACAAAATCTCCACATCTAACTAAAGATATGGAGGGTATATCTGCATCTCCAGAGATTCCAGCTTGGCTGAATAAATCCTTACACAGACAAAGCTGGACAAGACAAAACAGAAATGCACTGAACTATAAGGCCCACAGCATGTGGACTGCAAAAACAAAGCCAGAACTTATCTTTGTTGATTTGGACAGCAAAGCAGGAGAAACCAGGCAGGGATGTGAATCCTCCAAAAACAATGGACAACTGGCACCTACTAAAGGATCCAGGAAGACTAAATAGCCCAGTCAAAATTGCAATAAGTGGACACACCTGATGAATGCTGCAATCCAAAGACAGCAGCACTACCACTTATAACCACCGGAGGGAGCCCAAGAGCAGAATTCACAACAGTACCCCCCCCTTGAGGAGGGGTCACCGAACCCTCACCAGAACCCCCTGGCCGATCAGGACGAGCCAAATGAAAAGCACGAACCAAATCGTCAGCATGAACATCGGAGGCAACAACCCAAGAATTATCCTCCTGGCCATAACCCTTCCATTTGACAAGATACTGAAGCTTCCGCCTCGAAAAACGAGAATCCAAAATCTTCTCAACCACACACTCCAACTCCCCATCAACCAACACCGGGGCAGGAGGATCACCAGAGGGAACAACGGGCACCACATATTTCCGCAACAAAGATCTATGGAAAGCATTATGGATGGAAAAAGAGGCTGGAAGGGCCAAACGAAAAGACACTGGATTGATAATCTCAGAAATCCTATAAGGACCAATAAACCGAGGCTTGAACTTAGGGGAAGAAACCTTCATAGGAACATGACGGGAAGACAACCAGACCAAATCCCCAACCCAAAGCCGGGAACCAACACACCGACGACGGTTAGCAAAACGCTGAGCCTCCTCCTGAGACAACACCGAATTGTCCACCACATGAGCCCAAATTTGCTGCAACCTGTCAACCACAGAATCCACACCAGGACAATCAGAAGGCTCAACCTGCCCTGAAGAAAAACGAGGATGAAAACCAAAATTACAAAAGAAGGGCGAAACCAAGGTAGCAGAACTAGCCTGATTTATTAAGGGCAAACTCGGCCAATGGCAAGAAAGCCACCCAATCATCCTGATCAGCAGACACAAAGCATCTCAAATAAGTTTCCAAAGTCTGATTAGTTCGCTCGGTTTGGCCATTTGTCTGAGGATGAAATGTGGAAGAAAAAGACAAATCAATGCCCAGCCTTACACAAAAGGCCCGCCAAAACCTAGAAACAAACTGGGAACCTCTGTCAGACACAATATTCTCCAGAATGCCATGCAAACGAACCACATGCTGAAAAAACAACGGAACCAAATCAGAAGAGGAAGGCAATTTAGGCAAAGGTACCAAATGAACCATCTTAGAAAACCGGTCACAAACCACCCAGATAACCGACATCCTCTGGGAAACCGGAAGATCTGAAATAAAATCCATAGAAATATGCGTCCAAGGCCTCTCAGGAACCGGCAAAGGCAAAAGCAACCCACTAGCACGGGAACAGCAAGGCTTAGCCCGCGCACAAGTCCCACAGGACTGCACAAAAGAACGCACATCCCGTGACAAAGAAGGCCACCAAAAGGACCTAGCAACCAAATCTCTGGTACCAAAAATCCCAGGATGGCCAGCCAACACAGAACAATGAACCTCAGAAATCACTTTACTAGTCCATCTATCAGGAACAAACAGTTTCCCCACTGGACAGCGGTCAGGTCTATCAGCCTGAAATTCCTGAAGAACCCGTCGTAAATCAGGGGAGATGGCAGAAAGAATCACCCCTTCCTTCAGAATGCCGACTGGCTCAAGGACCCCAGGAGAATCAGGCAAAAAGCTCCTAGAGTGGGCATCAGCCTTAACATTCTTAGAACCCGGAAGATACGAGACCACAAAATCAAAACGGGAAAAAAACAGGGACCATCGAGCCTGTCTAGGATTAAGCCGTTTGGCAGTCTTGAGGTAAATCAGATTCTTATGATCGGTCAAGACTAGGGTTGAGCGAAACAGGTCGGCCATTTTCAGAAGTCGCCGACTTTTGGCAAAGTCGGGTTTCATGAAACCCGACACGACCCCTGTGTGGGATCGGCCATGAGGTCGGCGATCTTCTGAATCTGGTATCGGAATTCCGATACCGAGTTCCGATATGTTTGCGATATCGGAAATCGGTATCGGAATCCACATTTAAGTGTAAAATAAAGAATTAAAATAAAAAATATTGATATACTCACCTCTCCGACACAGCCTGGACCTTACCGCTGGTAACCGGCAGCCTTCTTTGCTTAAAATGAGCGCGTGAATGGCCTTAGATGACGTCACGGCTTCTGATTGGTCGCGGCCGCCCATGTGACCGCCACGCAACCAATTACAAGCCGTGACGTAATTCTCAGGTCCTAAATTCCTAGAATAATAAAATAAAATAAAAGTCGCTCAACATTAGTCAAGACCACAATACGGTGCTTGGCCCCCTCAAGCCAATGTCGCCACTCCTCAAATGCCCACTTCATAGCCAACAACTCCCGATTGCCGACATCATAATTGCGTTCCGCAGGCAAAAACTTACGGGAAAAGAAGGCACACGGTTTCATCAAGGAACCATCAGAATTCCTCTGAGACAAAACGGCCCCTGCCCCAATCTCAGAAGCGTCAACCTCAACCTGAAATGGAAGAGAAACATCTGGCTGACGCAACACAGGGGCAGAAGTAAATCGGCGTTTAAGCTCCTGAAAGGCAGAAACAGCCGCAGAGGACCAATTCGTCACATCAGCGCCTTTCTTCGTCAAATCGGTCAGGGGTTTAAAAATTAGCAAAGCCCAAAAATTTTTGAAGGCTCTTCACGGATGTGGGCTGAATCCAATCATGAATGGCCTGAACCTTAACCGGATCCATTTCTATAGATGAGGGAGAAAAAATGAAGCCCAAAAAAGAAACCTTCTGCACTCCAAAGAGGCACTTAGACCCCTTCACAAATAAAATAATATAATAAAGACATCCCACAATGGACAAAAATGCTTTTAATCTCACACACATACTCGTCGTATGTTGTTAGAGAAATGGCCACATACAAAAATCATATAGCCAATCAAGGACACTCCCAGAGCACATTGAATAGACCAGAGAACAATAAACGGAGTATGAGTCCCATTTTATAAACTAGATAAAAATACACGTTTTTATTGGTAGAAAAGTATAAATTACAGAAATTATTCAAAAAATGCGATAATACAGCAAGGGAACATGACAGAAAACACTGAAAAAATCCTCACGTCAGTGACTACCCCTATGGCACACTAGAACCATTTCATCAATAAAGTGCTATGAGTGCAAATGAAACGGTAACATAACCATTGAAACAGAAACACATTACTAGTCAGATTTTATCCACCCCACAGTGGGGACCCGTTTTGCTCAACCCAGGGGCTGCGGCGGTGACCCCCCTGGTACCAGATTGATGGGTAAGAACTATTGAACCAACGCTAGTTGAGTACATGCTGATTGAGCAAAACGGGTCCCCACTGTGGGGTGGATAAAATCTGACTAGTAATGTGTTTCTGTTTCAATGGTTATGTTCCCGTTTCATTTGCACTCATAGCACTTTATTGATGAAATGGTTCTAGTGTGCCATAGGGGTAGTCACTGCCGTGAGGATTTTTTCAGTGTTTTCTGTCATGTTCCCTTGCTGTTTTATCGCATTTTTTGAATAATTTCTGTAATTTATACTTTTCTACCAATAAAAACGTGTATTTTTATCTAGTTTATAAAATGGGACTCATACTCCGTTTATTGTTCTCTGGTCTATTCCCTTCACAAATAAAGCATTATCACGAAGGATCTGAAATACCATCCTGACATGTTTCACATGAGACTCCCAATCATTGGAAAAAATCAAAATATCATCCAAATATACAATCATGAATTTATCAAGATAATTCCGAAAGATAATATGCATGAAGGACTGAAACACAGATGGAGCATTAGAGAGCCCGAATGGCATCACAAGGTATTCAAAATGGCCTTCGGGCGTATTAAACGCAGTTTTCCATTCGTCACCCTGCTTAATACGAACAAGATTATATGCCCCTCGAAGGTCAATCTTAGTAAACCAACTAGCCCCCTTAATCCTAGCAAACAAAACAGAAAGCAAAGGCAAAGGGTATTGAAATTTGACCATGATCTTATTCAAGAGGCGATAATCAATACAGGGTCTCAAGGAGCCATCCTTCTTGGCAACAAAAAAAACCCGCTCCCAATGGTGAAGAAGATGGCCGAATATGCCCTTTCTCCAAAGACTCCTTAACATAACTCCGCATTGCGGTATGTTGTGGCACAGACAGGTTGAAAAGTCGGCCCTTAGGGAACGTACAGCCTGGAATCAAGTCAATAGCACAATCACAGTCCCTATGCGGTGGAAGGGAACTGGATATTGGGCTCATCGAATACATCCTGGAAATCTGACAAAAACTCAGGAATTTCAGAAGAGGGGGAAGAGGAAATTGACATCAAAGGAACGTCATTATGAACCCCCTGACAACCCCAACTAGTCACAGACATAGATTTCCAATCTAACACCGGATTATGTACCTATAACCATGGAAAACCCAGCACAATAGCATCATGCAAATTATGCAACACCAGAAAACGACAATCTTCCTGATGGGCTGGCGCCATGCACATGGTCAGCTGTGTCCAAAACTGAGGTTTATTTTTAGCCAAAGGTGTAGCATCAATGCCCCTTAAAGGAATAGGGTTCTGCAAAGGCTGTAAGGGGAAACCACAACGCCTGGCAAATTCTAAGTCCATTAAGTTCAAAGCGGCGCCTGAATCCACAAATGCCATGACAGAAAATGACGATAATGAGCAGATCAAGGTCACAGATAACAGAAATTTAGGTTGTACAGTACTGATGGTAACTGAACTAGCGATTCTCTTTGTACGCTTGGGGCAATCAGAAATAACATGAGCAGAATCGCCGCAGTAAAAACACAACCTATTCTGACGTCTGAATCCTTGTCGTTCAGCTCTAGACAAAATTCTATCACACTGCATAGGCTCAAGACTCCGCTCGGAGGACAATGCCATAGTGTGCACAACTCTGCGCTCGCGCAAGCGCCGATCAATCTAAATGGCCAGAGACATAGAATCACTCAGACCAGCAGGCGTGGGGAACCCCACCATAACATCTTTAACGGATTCAGAAAGACCCTTTCTGAAAATTGCCGCCAAAGCATCCTCATTCCATTTAGTCAGCACAGACTATTTTCAAAATTTCTGGCAATACGATTCTGCCGCTTCTTGACCCTGACACAGGGCCAACAAGGTCTTCTCTGCATGATCCACTGAATTAGGTTCATCATACAATAACCATAGCGCCTGAAAAAAGGTGTCTACATCAAGCAAAGCCGGATTCCCAGATTCCAGGGAAAATGCCCAATCCTGAGGATCACCACGCAGCAGGGAGATGACAATTTTAACCTGCTGAATGGGATCACCAGAGGAATGGGGTTTCAGAGCAAAAAACTGTTTACAGTTATTTTTAAAGCTCAAAAATTTGGACCTGTCCCCAAAAAACAAATCAGGAGTTGGAATTCTAGGCTCTAAATCCGGAGTCTGAACAATATAATCGGAAATACCCTGTACTCTAGCAGCAAGTTGGTCCACACGAGAAGCCAATCCCTGAACATCCATGCCAGCGCCAAACTCCTGAGCCACCCAGAGGAAAAGAGGGAAGGAAAGACACAACAGACTACAGAAAAAAAAAATGTCTCAGCACTTTTCTTCCCTTCTTCTGAGATGCGTTTAACTCATTGTTGGCCAGTTGTACTGTTATGATCTGGTGGCCTAGGAGCAGCATGAGACGTACTCTGGAGAAGGTGGTGCCTGTGCTGACTGCAGACCCTGAACTTAACACCGCAACTAGAAGTAGCTGTTGGATGTACCTACCAATCCTAGACACCTCGACACAGCCGGAGGACTAAATACCCCTATAGATAGAAACGGGAAAACTATCTTGCCTCAGAGAAAATTCCCAAAGGATAGAAAGCCCCCCACGAATATTGACTGTGAGAGGAGAGGGAAATAACATACGCAGACTGAAAACAGGATTTAGCAAAGGAGGCCACTGTAGCTAAATAGAAAGGATAGGACAGAGTACTATGCGGTCAGTATTAAAACACTAGAAAATATCCACCACAGAAAATACAAAATCTCCACATCTAACTAAAGATATGGAGGGTATATCTGCATCTCCAGAGATTCCAGCTTGGCTGAATAAATCCTTACACAGACAAAGCTGGACAAGACAAAACATAGAAATGCACTGAACTATAAGGCCCACAGCATGTGGACTTCAAAAACAAAGCCAGAACTTATCTTTGTTGATTTGGACAGCAAAGCAGGAGAAACCAGGCAGGGATGTGAATCCTCCAAAAACAATGGACAACTGGCACTGACTAAAGGATCCAGGAAGACTAAATAGCCCAGTCAAAATTGCAATAAGTGGACACACCTGATGAATGCTGCGATCCAAAGACAGCAACACTACCACTTATAACCACCGGAGGGAGCCCAAGAGCAGAATTCACAACAGCTCATGCAGTATATAGGGAGGCTGTGTGGGCTCATGCTGTATGTGGGGAGGCTGTGTTGGGCTCATCCTGTATATAGGGAGGCTGTGTGTGGCTCAGGCAGTATATGGGGAGGCTGTGGGGCTCATGCAGTGTATATAGGGAGGCTGTGTGGGGCTCATGCAGTATATGGGGAGGCTGTGTGGGGCTCATGCAGTGTATATAGGGAGGCTGTGTGGGGCTTATGCAGTATATGGGGAGGCTGTGGGGCTCATGCAGTGTATATAGGGAGGCTGTGGGGCTCATGCAGTATATATAGGGAGGCTGTGTGGGGCTCATGCAGTGTATGTAGGGAGGCTGTGTGAGGCTCATGCAGTATATGGGGAGGGTGTGTGGGGCTCATGCAGTGTATATAGGGAGGCTGTGTGGGGCTCATGCAGTATATATAGGGAGGCTGTGTGGGGCTCATTCAGTGTATATAGGGAGGCTGTGTGGAGCTCATGCAGTATATGGGGAGGCTGTGTGGGGCTCATGCAGTGTATAGGAAGGCTGGGGCTCATGCAGTATATAGGGAGGCTGTGTGGGGCTCGTGCAGTGTATAGGAAGGCTGTGTGGGGCTCATGCAGTATATATAGGGAGGCTGTGTGGGGCTCATGCAGTATACAGGGAGGCTGTGTGGGGCTCATGCAGTGTATATAGGGAGGATGTGTGGGCCTCATGCAGTGTATATAGGGAGGGTGTTTGGGGCTCATGCAGTATATAGGGAGATTGTGTGGGGCTCATGCTGTATATGGGGAGGCTGTCTGGGGCTCATGCAGTATATAAGGAGGCTGTGTGGGGCTCATGCAGTATATATAGTGAGGCTGTGTGGGGCTCATGCTGTATATAGGGAGGCTGTGTGGGGCTCATGCAGTGTATATAGGGAGGCTGTGTGGGGCTTGTGCTGTATATGGGGAGGCTGTGTGGGGCTCATGCAGTATATAGGGAGGTTGTGTGGAGCTCATGCAGTGTATATACGGAGGATGTGTGGAGCTCATGCAGTGTATATAGGGAGGCTGTGTGGAGCTCATGCAGTGTATGTAGGGAGACTGTGTGGGGCTCATGCAGTGTATATAGGGAGGCTGTGTGGGGCTCATGCAGTATATAGGGAGGCTGTGTGGAGCTCATGCAGTGTATATACGGAGGATGTGTGGAGCTCATGCAGTGTATATAGGGAGGCTGTGTGGAGCTCATGCAGTGTATATAGGGAGGATGTGTGGAGCTCATGCAATGTATATAGGGAGGCTGTGGAGCTCATGCAGTGTATAGGGAGGCTGTGTGGGGCTCATGCAGTGTATATAGGGAGAATGTGTGGAGCTCATGCAGTGTATATACGGAGGATGTGTGGAGCTCATGCAGTATATATAGGGACGCTGTGTGGAGCTCATGCAGTGTATATACGGAGGATGTGTGGAGCTCATGCAGTATATATAGGGAGGATGTGTGGAGCTCATGCAGTATATATAGGGAGGCTGTGTGGGGCTCATGCAGTGTATATACGGAGGATGTGTGGAGCTCATGCAGTATATATAGGGAGGATGTGTGGAGCTCATGCAGTATATATAGGGAGGCTGTGTGGAGCTCATGCTGCATATAGGGAGGCTGTGGAGCTCATGCAGTGTATATACGGAGGATGTGTGGAGCTCATGCAGTGTATATAGGGAGGCTGTGGAGCTCATGCAGTGTATATAGGGAGGATGTGTGGAGCTCATGCAGTGTATATAGGGAGGCTGTGTGGGGCTCATGCAGTACATAGGGAGGTTGTGTGGGGCTCATGCTGTATATGGGGAGGCTGTCTGGGGCTCATGCAGTATATAAGGAGGCTGTGTGGGGCTCATGCGGTATATATAGTGAGGCTGTGTGGGGCTCATGCTGTATATAGGGAGGCTGTGTGGGGCTCATGCAGTGTATATAGGGAGGCCGTGTGGGTTTTGTGCTGTATATATAGGGAGGCTGTGTGGGGCTGATGCAGTGTATATAGGGAGGCTGTGTGGGGCTCATGCTGTGTATATAGGGAGGCTGTGGGGATCATGCTGCATGTAGGGAGGCTGTGTGGGGCTCATGCAGTGTATATAGGGAGGCTGTGTGGGGCTCATGCAGTATATAGGGAGGATGTGTGGAGCTCATGCTGTATATAGGGAGGCTGTGGGGCTCATGCAGTATATAGGGAGGCTGTGTGGGGCTCATGCAGTATATATAGTTAGGCTGTGTGGGGCTCATGCAGTGTATATAGGGAGGCTTTGTGGGGCTAATGCTGTATATAGGGAGGCTGTGTGGGGCTAATGCAGTATATATAGGGAGGCTGTGTGGGGCTCATGCAGTATATATAGTGAGGCTGTGTGTGGCTCAGGCAGTATATGGGGAGGCTGTGTGGGGCTCATGCAGTGTATATAGAGAGGCTGTGTGGCTCATGCAGTATATAGGGAGGCTGTGTGGGGCTCGTGCAGTGTATATAGGGAGGCTGTGTGGGGCTCATGCAGTATATATAGGGAGGCTGTGTGGGGCTCATGCTGTATATAGGGAGGCTGTGTGGGGCTCATGCTGTATATAGGGAGGCTGTGTGGGGCTCATGCTGTATATGGGAAGGCTGTGTGGGGCTCATGCAGTATATAGGGAGGCTGTGTGGGGCGCATGCAGTATATAGGGAGGCTGTGTGGGGCTCATGCAGTATATATAGAGAGGCTGTGTGGGGCTCATGCAGTATATAGGGAGGCTGTGTGGGGCTCATGCTGTATATGGAGAGGCTGTGTGGGGCTCATGCAGTGTATATAGGGAGGATGTGTGGGGCTCATGCAGTGTATATAGGGAGGCTGTGTGGGGCTCATGCAGTATATATAGGGAGGCTGTGTGGGGCTCATGCTGTATATAGGGAGGCTGTGTGGGGCTCATGCAGTATATAAGGGGAGGCTGTGTGGGGCTCATGCAGTATATATAGGGAGGCTGTGTGGGGCTCATGCAGTATATAAGGGGAGGCTGTGTTGGGCTCATGCAGTATATATAGGGAGCCTGTGTGGGGCTCATGCAGTATATATTGGGAGGCTGTGGGGCTCATGCAGTATATGGGGAGGCTGTGTGGGGCTCATGCAGTGTATATAGGGAGGATGTGTGGAGCTCATGCAGTATATGGGGAGGCTGTGTGGGGCTCATGCAGTGTATATAGGGAGGATCTGTGGAGCTCATGCAGTGTATATAGGGAGGCTGTGTGGGGCTCATGCAGTATATAGGGAGGCTGTGGGGCTCATGCTGTATATAGGGAGGCTGTGTTTGGCTCATGCTGTATATAGGGAGGCTGTGTGGGGCTCATGCTGTATATAGTGAGGCTGTGTGGGGCTCATGCAGTGTATAGGGAGGCTGTGTGGGGCTTATGCAGTATATGGGAAGGCTGTGTGGGGCTCATGCATTGTATATAGGGAGGCTGTGTGGGGCTCATGCAGTGTATATAGGGAGGCTGTGTGGGGCTCATGCAGTATATATAGGGAGGCTGTGTGGGGCTCATGCTGTATATAGGGAGGCTGTGTGGGGCTCATGCCGTATATGGGAAGGCTGTGTGGGGCTCATGCAGTGTATATAGGGAGTTTGTGTGGGGCTCATACAGTATATAGGGAGGCTGTGTGGGGCTCATGCAGTATATATAGAGAGGCTGTGTGGGGCTCATGCAGTATATAGGGAGGCTGTGTGGGGCTCATGCAGTATATAGGGAGGCTGTGGGGCTCATGCAGTATATATAGAGAGGCTGTGTGGGGCTCATGCAGTATATAGGGAGGCTGTGTGGGGCTCATGCTGTATATGGGGAGGCTGTGCGGGGCTCATGCAGTGTATATATGGAGGCTGTGTGGGGCTCATGCAGTGTATATAGGGAGGCTGTGTGGTGCCCATGCAGTATATAGGGAGACTGTGTGGGGCACATGCTCTACATAGGGAGGCTGTGTGGTGCTCATGCTTTATATAGGGAGGCTGTGTGGGGGCTCTTGCAATATATAAGGGGGGGCTTATACGATATACAGAAGGGGCTGTACTTGTGTTCAAATGATATTTAGGAGGATGTCAGAATATTTACCTTATGTACTTAAGTATAAGCCAAGGAAAGTAATTTTGCCACAAAAAAAACTGGGAAAACTTATTGACACGAGTATAAGCCTAGTGTGGGAAATGCAGCAGCTACTGATAAATTTCAAAAATAAAAATAGATACCAATAAAAGTAAAATGAATTGAGACATCAGTAGGTTAAATATTTTTGAGTATCCATTTTGAATCAGCAGCCCCATATGATGCTCCATACAAAATACGCCCCATATAATGCTCCAAAAAGTTCATGATGGGCCCCATAAGATGTTCCATAAAGTTTATGATGGGCCCCATAAGATGTCCCATAAAGTTCATGATGGGCCCCATAAGATGCTCCATAGAAAGCAATTGAGAGACAATTACCTTTCACAACTGGTTCAGGACCCAACAAGAAGGGGGGCACTGCTAGACCTAATATTAACCAACAGGCCAGACCGCATATCAAATATAAGGGTTGGGGGTCACTTGGGGAATAGTGATCACAAAATAATAAGTTTTCATGTCTCCCTTAATAAGATGTGTAGTAGAGGGGTGACAAGGACTCTAAACTTGAGGAGGGCAAATTTCCAACGGATGAGAGAGGATCTTGGTGCAATTAACTGGGACGATATCCTGAGACACAAAAATACACAAAGAAAATGGGAGATGTTTATTAGCATCCTGGATAGGACCTGTGCACAGTATATACCGTATGGGAATAAACATACTAGAAATAGGAGGAAACCACTATGGCTAAATAGAGCTGTAAGGGGCGCAATAAGTGACAAAAAGAAAGCATTTAGAGAATTAAAGGAAGTAGGTAGTGATGAGGCATTAAATAACTACAAAAAATTAAATACATTCTGTAAAAACAAATCAAGGCAGCAAAAATTGAGACCGAGAGACTCATTGCCAGAGAGAGCAAAAATAATCCCAAAATATTCTTTAACTACATAAATAGTAAGAAACAAAAAAATGAAAGTGTTGGCCCCCTTAAAAATAGTCTGGGTGAAATGGTGGATGAGGATGAGGAAAAAGCCAATATGCTAAATGACTTTTTTTCATCAGTATTTACAAAAGAAAATCCCATGGCAGACAATATGATCAGTGGTAACAAAAATTCCCCATTAAGTGTCACCTGCTTAACCCAGCAGGAAGTATGGCGGTGTCTAAAAATCACTAAAATTGACAAATCTTTGGGCCCGGATGGGATACACCCCCGAGTACTGCAGGAATTAAGTACAGTCATTGATAGATCATTATTTTTAATCTTTAAAGACTCCATAATAACAGGGTCTGTACCACAGGACTGACGAATAGCAAATGTGGTGCCAATATTCAAAAAGGGGACAAAAACTGAACTCGGAAATTATAGGCCAGTAAGCTTAACCTCTACTGTGGGTAAAATCCTGGAGGGTTTTCAAAGAGATGCTATACTGGAGTATCTGAAGAGGAATAACCTCATGACCCAGTATCAGCACGGGTTTGCTAGGGACCGTTCATGTCAGACTAATCTAATCAGCTTCTATGAAGAGGTAAGTTCCGGACTGGACCAAGGGAACCCAGTGGATGTACTTTATATGGACTTTTCAAAAGCTTTTGATATGGTGCCACACAAAAGGTTGATACATAAAATTAGAATAATGGGGATAGGGGAAAATATGTGTAAGGCTACGTTCACATTTGCGTTGTGCGCCGCAGCGTCGGCGCCGCAACGCACAACGCAAACAAAAACGCATGCACAACGCTGTGTTTTGCGCCGCATGCGTCCTTTTTTTCTTTGATTTTGGACGCAGCAAAAATGCAACTTGCTGCGTCCTCTGCGCCCGGACGCGGGCGCCGCAGTGACGCATGCGGCGCAAAACGCAAGTGCGACGCATGTCCATGCGCCCCAATGTTAAATATAGGGGCGCATGACGCATGCGGCGACGCTGCGGCGCCCGACGCTGCGGCGCCGACCGCAAATGTGAACGTAGCCTAAGTGGGTTGAGAGCTGTCACAGGGATAGGAAACAAAGGGTGGTTATTAATGGAGCACACTCGGACTGGGTCGCGGTTAGCAGTGGGGTACCACATGGGTCAGTATTGGGCCCTCTTCTTTTTAACATATTTATTAATGACCTTGTAGGGGGCATTCAGAGAAGAATTTCAATATTTGCAGATGACACTAAACTCTGCAGGGTAATCAATACAGAGGAGGCCAATTTTATATTACAGAATGATTCATGTAAACTAGAAGCTTGGGCTGATAAATGGCAAATGAGTTTTAATGGGGATAAATGTAAGGTCATGCACTTGGGTAGAAGTAATAAGATGTATAACTATGTGCTTAATTCTAAAACTCTGGGCAAAACCGTCAATGAAAAAGACCTGGGAGTATGGGGTGGATGACAAACTCACATTTAGTGGCCAGTGTCAGGCAGCTGCTACAAAAGCAAATAAAATAATGGGATGCATTAAAAGAGGCATAGATGCTCATGATGAGAACATAATTTTACCTCTATACAAGTCACTAGTTCGACCACACTTAGAATACTGTGCACAGTTCTGGTCTCCGGTGTATAAGAAAGACATAGCTGAACTGGAGCGGGTGCAGAGAAGAGCGACCAAGGTTATTAGAGGACTGGGGGGTCTGCAATACCAAGATAGGTTATTACACTTGGGGCTATTTAGTTTGGAAAAACGAAGACTAAAGGGTGATCTTATTTTAATGTATAAATATATGAGGGGACAGTACAAAGACCTTTCTGATGATCTTTTTAATCATAGACCTGAGACAGGGACAAGGGGGCATCCTCTACGTCTGGAGGAAAGAAGGTTTATGCATAATAACAGATGCGGGTTCTTTACTGTAAGAGCAGTGAGACTATGGAACTCTCTGTCATATGATGTTGTAATGAGTGATTTATTACTTAAATTTAAGAGGGGACTGGATACCTTTCTGAAAAAGTATAATGTTACAGGGTATATACACTAGATTCCTTGATAGGGCGTTGATCCAGGGAACTAGTCTGATTGCCGTATGTGGAGTCGGGAAGGATTTTTTTTTTCCCCAATGTGGAGCTTACTCTTTGCCACATGGGGTTTTTTTTGCCTTCCTCTGGATCAACATGTTAGGGCATGTTAGGTTAGGCTATGGGTTGAACTAGATGGACTTAAAGTCTTCCTTCAACCTAAATAACTATGTAAAAAAAATATGCCCCATATAATGCTGCATAAAGGTTAATGATGTCCTCATAAGATGCTCCATATTAAAATATGCCCCATATAATGCTGCTGCTGCGATAAAAAAAAAAAAAAATGACACTCACCTCTCGTCGCTGCCCGCTGCTCCTTCAGCATCGCCGGCGCTCTGCAGTGAATGTTCAGGCAGAAGGCGCGCACTGATCTGAACGTCGCAGCCAGAGGACCCAGAAGATATTACTTTAATGAGTGCAAACCACGTGACCGCTCAGCACAGGAAAGAAGACAGTAAGAGAGATGCAGGGACTTATATGCAACGATGACTCCAGGAGGGTAAGTATGATGTCTCCTGCTCCCCCGCCAGCAATGACTCATGTATAAGCCGAGAGGGGTGTTTTCAGCACAAAAAAAGTGCTGAAAATCTCGGCTTATGCATGTGTATATACAGTAATTCTGCTCAATATTAAGTGATACAATTAATAATATAATTACCGTATATACTCGAGTATAAGCCGACCCGAGTATAAGCCGACCCCCCTAATTTTGCCACAAAAAACTGGGAAAACTTATTGACTCGAGTATAAGCCTAGGGTGGAAAATACAGCAGCTACCGGTGAATTTCAAAAGTAAAAATGGATGCTCCATACTGTTCATTATTGCCCCAAAGGAGGTTCCATATAAAGCTGTGCCATATATAATGCTCCATACCGTTGATTATTGCCCCATAGATGATCCATATATAGCTGTGCCATATAGAATGCTCTGCACCGTTCATTATGGCCCCATAGATGCTCCTTATAAAGCTGTGCCATATAGAATGCTCTGCACCATTCATTATGGCCCCATAGATGCCCCATATACAATGCTCCGCACCGTTCATTATGGCCCCATAGATGCTCCTTATAAAGCTGTGCCATATATAATGCTCTGCACCGTTCATTATTGCCCCATAGATGCTCCTTATAAAGCTGTGCCATACAGTTAGGTCCATATATATTTGGACAGAGACAACATTTTTCTAGTTTTGGTTATAGACAATACCACAATGAATTTTAAACAAAACAATTCAGATGCAGTTGAAGTTCAGACTTTCAGCTTTCATTTGAGGGTATCCACATTAAAATCGGATGAAGGGTTTAAGAGTTTCAGCTCCTTAACATGTGCCACCCTGTTTTTAAAAGGACCAAAAGTAATTGGACAGATTCAATAATTTTAAATAAAATGTTCATTTTTAGTACTTGGTTGAAAACCCTTGGCTGGCAATGACTGCCTGAAGTCTTGAACTCATGGACATCACCAGACGCTGTGTTTCCTCCTTTTTTATGCTCTGCCAGGCCTTCATTGCGGTGGTTTTCAGTTGCTGTTTGTTTGTGGGCCTTTCTGTCTGAAGTTTAGTCTTTAACAAGTGAAATGCATGCTCAATTGGGTTGAGATCAGGTGACTGACTTGACCATTCAAGAATATTCCACTTCTTTGATTTAATTAACTCCTGGGTTGCTTTGGCTTTATGTTTTGGGTCATTGTCCATCTGTAGGATGAAACGACGACCAATAAGTTTGGCTGCATTTGGCTGGATCTGAGCACACAGTGTGGCTCTGAATACCTCAGAATTCATTCGGCTGCTTCTGTCCTGTGTCACATCATCAATAAACACTAGTGACCCAGTGCCACTGGCAGCCATGCATGCCCAAGCCATCACACTGCCTCCGCCGTGTTTTACAGATGATGTGGTATGCTTTGGATCATGAGCTGTACCAAGCCTTCGCCATACTTTTCTCTTTCCATCATTCTGGTAGAGGTTGATCATGGTTTCATCTGTCCAAAGAATGTTCTTCCAGAACTGTGCTGGCTTTTTTAGATGTTTTATAGCAAAGTCCAGTCTAGCCTTTTTATTCTTGATGCTTATGAGTGGCTTGCACCGTGCAGTGAACCCTCTGTATTTACTTTCATGCAGTCTTCTCTTTATGGTAGATTTGGATATTGATACGCCGACCTCCTGGAGAGTGTTGTTCACTTGGTTGGCTGTTGTGAAGGGGTTTCTCTTCACCATGGAGATTATTCTTCTATCCTCCACCACTGTTGTCTTCCGTGGACGCCCAGGTCTTTTTGCATTGATGAGTTCACCAGTGCTTTCTTTCTTTCTCAGGATGTACCAAACTGTAGATTTTGCCACTCCTAATATTGTAGCAATTTCTCGGCTTGTTTTTTTCTGTTTTCGCAGCTTAAGGATGGCTTGTTTCACTTGCATGGAGAGCTCCTTTGACCGCATGTTTACTTCACAGCAAAACCTTCCAAATGCAAGCACCACATCTCAAATCAACTCCAGGCCTTTTATCTGCTTAATTGAGAATGACATAACGAAGGGATTGCCCACACCTGTTCATGAAATAGCCTTGGAGTCAATTGTCCAATTACTTTTGGTCCCTTTAAAAACAGGGTCGCACATGTTAAGGAGCTGAAACTCCTAAACCCTTCATCCAATTTTATTGTGGATACCCTCAAATGAAAGCTGAAAGTCTGAACTTCAACTGCATCTGAATTGTTTTGTTTAAAATTCATTATGGTAATGTCTATAACCAAAATTAGAAAAATGTTGTCTCTGTCCAAATATATATGGACCTAACTGTATATAATGCTCTGCACCGTTCATTATTGCCCCATAGATGCTCCTTATAAAGCTGTGCCATATATGCTCTATACTCTATAGCGTTCATTATGGCCCCATAGATGCTCCTTTTATAGTTTAACCATCAGGTCATTCCGGGTGCTCCTAACCACCAGGTCCATAACAGGGCCCTCAAAAGCTTAGTTGAGAACCAATATTTTAGACCCTTATAGATGCATCTTTTACAAGGGTATAAGCTTAAGGGGGTAGAGCTTTAGAAATTTAAACACAAGTGCACTTTTAATTTTAGAGTTCATGCTTCTCACATTTCAGGAGATAATTATGAGTTTTGGTCTAAAAAAAAGGTGAAGGAGCAAGGGCATTTACACATAAGTAAATTTTGGTTGCACTGCACAAAAAGAGGGAGAAGAAAACTGAATAAAGGACAAAAAGCTGCATTGCAAACAACATCCCATAAACAACCATCCACCCCAATGCTGGACTGTTCTCTAGTCCATAACCAAACTTGCTAACAAAATGTGTATCTACACCCTAATAGCATGTCAAAAGAAAACAGTAGGAAATAGGAGGATTCTACCCTTCCTATTAACAGTAACTAGGGGAATGTAATACCCTTACTTCAATGTGGCCCTGTACTCGGGACCGGTTTTAGGCAAAGTGGGGCCCTAGGCTAAAGTTTAAAATGGGGCCCCAAATGCTAACATACTGCACATCACACAGAAGCATTTCTGTTGTATTTACATGCGCTGAGTTTAGGCTGCTAAACGAGTGTGATCGTCATTATTGAAGTCGTTCACTTGTTTCCCGGCCTCTTTACACCAACTGAGAAAGAATGATGGGAACAGAGCAATCACTATTAGATCAATCTGTCCCCATACAGGATCATGTTATCAGCAGCATATCTACAGTTTACACTGGCGATGTGCAGCTGAGAACAATTAGTTTTGTTCCGTCATAAACAATCCTATCACTCAATGAATATGCAGCATTTTGCTTGTTTAGTATAATGCACCCCATATGGGGCAGAGGGGGCCATCGCCCTGGGCCCAGTGCTCAGAAGGGGCCGACCTGGAGCTACGCTACTGTAACTATTTGTGTGCACAGCGTGCCTATACAGTTACATTATTAGCCCCCCACCTATCATCGCAGGGTCAGCTGTATTGGCATCTAGGTGATGCAGCTGACCGCATTGATGAGAGAAGGAGCGCTACGCTCCTCCCATCATCCCCCTGTCAGCATCTGAAGATGCCGACACTGACGGGGCGCGATGACGTCACTGCCTGGCACCCACGGTCCGGAGGTGAGCGGGAGCAGTGCAGGAACCAGGAAGAAGAGAGGTTAGTATTTATTTGTTTTTCTTTATGGGGCTGCCTTATATTACAGGGTCTGCCTGTGCGGGGGGTGCTGCCTTATACTACAGAGTCTAGCAAAACAAGAAAAAAATCCAGCTTCCAAAAATAATCCAATTTATTGAGAGTAAAATGCAAAGTCCAAAAAACGTGGTGAACAAGAGAGTGAGTAGCAGCAGGCTACGCATTTCGAACAGTGTGTTCTTTTTCAAAGCTGCTCCATATGCATCACAGCAGGATTAAATACCAGCCGTAACCAATCAGAATGATTGGAACTCACATTTGACACATATATATAAGTCCACAAAAAAAGATAAGGAAAACATAATATACAAAATACAAATACACAAGAGACCGATAAAAATATACAAAAGTGATGACCTAATAGTAAAACGTAATTTCTTTGCGAGCATTTAAGCCTGCAGGATAGCAGGTATTAAGACAGAAAATTCAGTAAACTTCATACATTATTAACCCCTTAAGCCCCGAGGGTGGTTTGCACGTTAATGACCGGGCCAATTTTTACAATTCTGACCACTGTCCCTTTATGAGGCTATAACTCTGGAACGCTTTGACGGATCTTGGCGATTCTGACATTGTTTTCTCGTGACATATTGTACTTCATGTTAGTTGTAAAATTTATTCGATATAACTTGCGTTTATTTGTGAAAAAAATGGAAATTTGGCGAAAATTTTGAAAATTTCGCAATTTTCCAACTTTGAATTTTTATGCCCTTAAATCACAGACATATGTCACGCAAAATACTTAATAAGTAACATTTCCCACATGTCTACTTTACATCAGTACAATTTTGGAACCAAAATTTGTTTTTGTGACGGAGTTATAAGGGTTAAAAGTTGACCAGCAATTTCTCATTTTTACAACACCATTTTTTTTTAGGGACCACATCTCATTTGAAGTCATTTTGAGGGGTCTATATGATAGAAAATACCCAAGTGTGACACCATTCTAAAAACTGCACCCCTCAAGGTGCTCAAAACCACATTCAAGAAGTTTATTAACCCTTCAGGTGTTTCACAGGAATTTTTGGAATGTTTAAATAAAAATGAACATTTAATTTTTTTTCACACAAAATTTATTTCAGCTCCAATTTGTTTTATTTTACCAAGGGTAACAGGAGAAAATGGACCAACAAAGTTGTTGTACAATTTGTCCTGAGTACGCTGATACCCCATATGTGGGGGTAAACCACTGTTTGGGCGCATGGCAGAGCTCGGAAGGAAAGGAGCGCCATTTGACTTTTCAATGCAAAATTGACTGGAATTGAGATGGGACGCCATGTTGCGTTTGGAGAGCCCCTGATGTGCCTAAACATTGAAACCCCCTACAAGTGACACCATTTTGGAAAGTAGACCCCCTAAGGAACTTATCTAGATGTGTGGTGAGCACTTTGACCCACCAAGTGCTTCACAGAAGTTTATAATGCAGAGCCGTAAAAATAAAAAATCATATTTTTTCACAAAAATGATCTTTTCGCCCCCAATTTTTTATTTTCCCAAGGGTAAGAGAAGAAATTGGACCCCAAAAAATGTTGTGCAATTTGTCCTGAGTACGCTGATACCCCATATGTGGGTGTAAACCATTGTTTGGGTGCATGGCAGAGCTTGGAAGGGAAGGAGCGCCATTTGACTTTTCAATGCAAAATTGACTGGAATTGAGATGGGACGCCATGTTGCGTTTGGAGAGCCCCTGATGTGCCTAAACATTGAAACCCCCTACAAGTGACACCATTTTGGAAAGTAGACCCCCTAAGGAACTTATCTAGATGTGTTTTGAGAGCTTTGAACCCCCAAGTGTTTCACTGCAGATTATAACGCAGAGCCGTGAAAATATATATTTTTTTTTTCTCAAAAATGATTTTTTAGCCCCCAGCTTTGTATTTTTACAAGGGTAACAGAATAAATTGGACCCCAAAATTTGTTTTCCAATTTGTCCTGAGTACGCTGATACCCAATATGTGGGGGGCAACCACTGTTTGGGCGCATGACAGAGCTCGGAAGGGAAGGAGCGCCATTTGGAATGCAGACTTAAATGGATTGGTCAGCAGCTGTCACGTTGCATTTGCAGAGCCCCTGATGTACCCAAACAGTACAAACCCCCCACAAGTGACCCCATATTGGAAACTAGACCTCCCAAGGAACTTATCTAGATGTGTTTTGAGAACTTTGAACCCCCAAGTGTTTCACTAAAGTTTATAGCGCAAAGCCGTGAAAATAAAAATTATTTTTTTTTTCACAAAAATAATTTTTTAGCCCCCAGTTTTGTATTTTCACAAGAGTAACAGGATAAATTAGACCACAAAAGTTGTTGTCCAATTTGTCCTGAGTACGCTGATACCCGATATGTGGGGGGGAACCACTGTTTGGGCGCATGACAGAGCTCGGAAGGGAAGGAGCGCCATTTGGAATGCAGCCTTAAATGGATTGGTCAGCAGGCGTCACGTTGCATTTGCAGAGCCCCTGATGTACCCAAACAGTACAAACCCCCCACAAGTGACCCCATATTGGAAACTAGACCTCCCAAGGAACTTATCTAGATGTGTTGTGAGAACTTTGAACCCCCAAGTGTTTCACTACAGTTTATAACGCAGAGCCGTGAAAATAAAACATCTTTTTTTTTCCCACAAAAATGATTTTTAGCCCCCCAAATTTTTATTTTCCTAAGGATAACAAGAGAACTTGGACCCCAGAAGTTGTTGTTCAATTTGTCCCGAGTACGCTGATAACACATATGTTGGGGTAAACCCCTTTTTGGGCGCACGGGAGAGCTCGGAAGGGAAGGAGCACTGTTTTACTTTTTCAACGCAGAATTGGCTGGAATTGAGATTGGACGCCATGTCGCGCTTGGAGAGCCCCTGATGTGCCTGGACAGTGGAAACTCCCCAATTCTACCTGAAACCCTAACCCAAACACACCCCTAACCCTAATCCCAACGGTAACCCTAACCACACCCCTAGCCGTGACACACCCATAATTCTAATCCCAACCCTAATCCAAACCGTAAATGTAATCCAAACCCTAACCCTAACTTTAGCCCCAACCCTAACTTTAGCCCCAACCCTAGCCCTAACCCTACCCCTAACCCTAAACGTGACTGAAATACGTGGCACTGAAATACGTGGCACTGAAATACGTGGCACTTAAATACATGGCACTGAAATACGTGGCACTGAAATACGTGGCACTGAAATACGTGGCACTAAAATATGTGGCACTGAAATACGTGATACGTGGCACTGAAATACGTGGCACTTAAATACGTGGCACTGAAATACGTGGCACTGAAATACGTGGCACTGAAATACGTGATACGTGGCACTGAAATACGTGGCACTGAAATACGTGATACGTGGCACTGAAATACGTGGCACTGAAATACGTGGCACTGAAATACGTGGCACTAAAATATGTGGCACTGAAATACGTGATACGTGGCACTGAAATACGTGATACGTGGCACTTAAATACGTGGCACTGAAACACGTGGCACTGAAATACGTGGCACTGAAATACGTGGCACTTAAATACGTGGCACTTAAATACGTGGCACTATGACTGTCAGAAAATGTTCATTAAACGGTTAGGGGTGAGGTTATGGGTAGAGTTAGGGTTAGGGTTTGGATCCCTTTATCACCTTGATGGTGGTGGGTGGCTTTTCAGTGTGTTTTTTTTTTTTTTTTTTTATAAAAACGCATGCGTTTTTAACGCAAACGCATGTGCTTAAAAACGCAAGAAAATACTGCAGGTTGTATTTCTGAAAATGAACACATGCAGAAAAAAACGCATGCGTTTGATAACGCGACCAAACGCGTACAAAAAACGCATGCGTTTTCAATGTTAAATATAGGGAAAAATGCATGCTTTTTTTGTGCAAAAAACGCTGCAGACAAAAACGCAAGTGTGAAACCAGCGACGCTTTTTATAGCAAAAAAGTTTTTGCGTCTCCACATTTTGAGACCTATAATTTTTCCACATTTTGCTCCACAGAGTCATGTGAGGTCTTGTTTTTTGCGGGACGAGTTGACGTTTTTATTGGTAACATTTTCGGACACGTGACCATTTTTGATCACTTTTTATTCCGATTTTTGTGAGGCAGAATGACCAAAAACCTACTATTCATTAATTTCTTTTGGGGGAGGCGTTTATACCGTTCCGCGTTTGGTAAAATTGATAAAGCAGTTTTATTCGACGGGTCAGTACGATTACAGCGATATCTCATTTATATCATTTTTTTATGTTTTGGCGCTTTTATACGATAAAAACTATTTTATAGAAAAAATAATTATTTTTGCATCGCTTTATTCTCAGGACTCTAACTTTTTTATTTTTTTGCTGATGATGCTGTATGGCAGCTTGTTTTTTGCGGGACAAGATGACGTTTTCAGCGGTACCATGGATATTTATATCAGTCTTTTTGATCGCGTGTTATTCCACTTTTTGTTCGGCGGTATGGTAATAAAGCGTTGTTTTTTGCCTCGTTTTTTTTTTTTTTCTTACGGTGTTTACTGAAGGGGTTAACTAGTGGGGCAGTTTTATAGGTTGGTTCGTTACGGACGCGGCGATACTAAATATGTGTACTTTTATTGTTTTGTTTTTTTATTTAGATAAAGAAATGTATTTATGGGAATAATATATATATTTTTTTTATTATTTATTTAGGATTTTTTATTTTATTTTTTTTACACATGTGGAAATTTTTTTTTTTACTTTGTCCCAGGGGGGGACATCACAGGTCGATGATCTGATAGTGTGCACAGCACTCTGTCAGATCACCGATCTCACTGACAGGGCTGCAGGCTTACCAGCGTCTGCTCTGAGCAGACACTCGGTAAGCCACCTCCTTCCCTGCAGGACCCGGATGCCGCGGCCATCTTGGATCCGGGACCTGCAGCCAGGAAGGAGGTAGGAGACCCTCGCAGCAACGCGATCACATCGCGTTGCTCCGGGGGTCTCAGGGAAGCCCGCAGGGAGCCCCCTCCCTGCGCGATGCTTCCCTATACCGCCGGTACACTGCGATCATGTTTGATCGCGGTGTGCCGGGGGTTAATGTGCCGGGGGCGGTCTGTGACCGCTCCTGGCACATAGTGCCGGATGTCAGCTGCGATAGGCAGCTGACACCCGGCCGCGATCGGCCGCGCTCCCCCCGTGAGCGCGGCCGATCGCGTATGACGTACTATCCCGTCACCGGGAATTAAGTCCCAGGTCACCTTGACGGGATAGTACGTCATACGGGATTAAGGGGTTAATCATTTTCTTGAAGTCTCCTCCTATAGCCAATATCACAAATCTCTCAATGCTGGTAATCCAAAGATAGTCCATGTTCCACTAATAACAAAATGCGGAAAGCATATAACATTAAAAAAAAACTACCATAAAAATACACAGGAAAAAAAAAAAATAATAGTGAGACATAATTTCTTTGCGAGCATTTAAGCCCGCAGGATGGCAAGTGTTCAGACAGAACATCCAATAAGCTTCACGCGTCATTAAACATCTTTTGAAGTCTCCTCCTCTGGCTGACATCGCAAGTCTTTCAATGCCAATGATCCGAAGAAAGTCCGTTTTCCCCTGATGACAGGTAACAAAATGCTTAGAGGCGTATGACATGGAGCAAATGCTATTAGTAGAAAGAAGAATATCAGTGATATGTTCTGAAATACGAGTTTTAAGCATACGAGTAGTGCATCCTATGTAACTCAGATTACATTTAATACATGTAATCATATATACTACATTTTTACTATTGCAGTTAATAAACTGCTGTATTTTAAATTCTTGTCTATTGCCACTGTCATAAAAGGAATGTGCGATAACAGAATGCGCACATGTTCGGCATTTGGCAGCTCCACAATGATAGATGCCAGTATGATGCAACCAGGTACGAGAAGTATTGCCAGGATTAAAGAAGCTTGGAGAAAGAATGTCAGATAAAGTGGTGGCTTTTTTGTGACCACTTGACAGCCTGATGCCAATATAGTAGATAAAGTCTCATCTTCATATAGAATTGGGATGTTTTTTAGTATAAGAGACTTGCATTTTACTCTCAATAAATTGGATTTTTTTTTTGGAAGCTGGATTTTTTTTCTTGTTTTGCTCTACTATTTACATGATGACTGCACGGTATCCGAGCTTCCCCACAGCACATGCCTAGCAGGTGAGCTGGTTTCATTTTTTTTTTCTTTCTTTACTACAGAGTCTGCCTGTGGGGGGAGCTGCCTTATACTAGAGTCTGCCAGTGGGGGGCTGCTGCCTTATAATACAGGGTCTGCCTGTAGGGGGTGCTGCCTTATACTACATGGTCTGGATGTGGATGGGTGCTGCCTTATAATACAGAGTCTGCCTGTAGGGGATGCTACCTTATACTACAGGTTCTGCCTGTGGGGGAGGTGCTGGCTTATACTACAGAGTCTGTCTATGGGGGGAGGTGCTGCCTTATACTACAGGGTCTGCCTGTGGGGGGGTGCTGCCTTATACTTCATGGTCTGCCTGTGGGGGGTGCTGCCTTATACTACAGAGTCTGCCTGTGAGGGGGTGCTGCCTTATACTACAGTGTCTGCCTGTGGGAGGTGCTGCCTTATATTACAGATTCTGCCTGTGAGGGGTGCTGCCTTATACTACAGAGTCTGTCTGTGGGGGCGTGCTGCCTTATGCTATAGAGTATGCCTGTGGCGTGGTGCTGCCTTATACTACAGAGTCTGCCTGTGGGAGGTGCTGCCTTATACTGCAGAGTCTGCCTGTGGGGGTTGCTGCCTTATAATACAGTCTGCCTGTAGGGGGTGCTGCCTTATACTACATGGTCTGCCTGTGGGGGGTGCTGCCTTATACTAGAGTCTGCCTATAGGGGGTGCTGCCTTATACTACAGGTTCTGCCTGTGGGGGGTCCTGCCTTATACTACAGGTTCTGCCTGTGGGGGGAGGTGCTGCCTCATACTACAGAGTCTGCCTGTGTGGAGAGGTGCTGCCTTATACTACAGGGTCCGCCTGTGGGTGGTGCTGCCTTATACTTTATGGTCTTCCTGTGGGGGTGCAGCCTTATACTACAGAGTCTGCCTGTGAGGGGGTGCTGCCTTATACTACAGTGTCTGCCTGTGGGGGGTGCTGCTTTTACTACACGGCCTGCCTGTGGGGGTGCCTTATATTACAGGGTCTGCCTGTGGAGGGGTGCTGTCTTATACTACAGAGTCTGCCTCTGGGATGTGCTGCCTTATACTTCAGAGTCTGCATGTGGGGGGTGCTGCCTCATACTGCAAAGTCTGCCTATGCAGTGGTGCCTTATACTACAGGGTCTGCCTATGGGGTGCTGCCTTATACTACAGAGTCTGCCTATGGGGTGCTGCATTATACTACAGAAGTTTGCCTATGGGGTGGTGTCTTATACTACAGGGTCTGCCTATGGGGTGGTGTGTTATACTACAGAGTCTGCCTATGTGGTGCTGCCTTATACTACAGGGTCTGCCTATGCGGTGGTGCCTTATACTACAGGGTCTGCCTATGGGGTGCTGCCTTATACTACAGAGTCTGCCTATGGGGGTGCTGCATTATACTACAGAGTCTGCCTATGGGGGTGCTGCATTATACTACAAAAGTTTGCCTATGGGGTGCTGTCTTATACTACAGGGTCTGCCTATGGGGTGGTGTGTTATACTACAGAGTCTGCCTATGTGGTGCTGCCTTATACTACAGGGTCTGCTTATGGGGTGCTGCCTTATACTATAGAGTCTGCCTATGGGGGTGCTGCATTGTACTACATTGTTTGCCTATGGGGTGCGGCCTTACACTACAGAGTCTGCCTATGGGGTGCTGCCTTATACTGCAGAGTCTGCCTTTTGGGTGCTGCCTTATACTACAGGGTCTGCCTATAAGTGCTGTCTTATACTGCAGAGTCTACCATTGGGGTGCTGCCTTATACTACAGGGTATGCCTATGGGGTGTTGCCTTATACTATAGAGTCTGCCTGTGGGGGGCTGCCTTATACTACAGAGCCTGCCTATGGGGGCTGCCTTATGCTATAGAGTTGACAGAATGGGGGCGCAGAATGGGTGCAGCACGTGACAGAATTGGGTCGCATGATGGGAGCAAATCACAGGATGAGTGCACAGGAAGAGATTAGCACATGACAAGATGGAGGCACACAAAACAGGATGAGGGTGCAGGATGGGAGCTGCACAGGACAGGAAGGGGGTGCAGGATGGGGGCTGCACATGACAGGAAGGGGGCGCAAGATGGTAGCAACACATGACAAGATTAGGGCGCAGGATGGAAGAAACACATACCAGGATAGAGACCATATACCAATATAAATGCTCGCCACCCAGGCGTAGAACAGGTTCAATAGCTAGTAGAATATAATGTAGCTGAACCCAGTCCAGTACTCACTCATTGATAGATTTTTAAAAAAAAACACAATCCTGACCTCTCTTCGTGCTCCCGGCTCCGGTCTCAGCAGCTGCAGTCTGCCCTGCCACACAGCAGGTACGCGATGATGTGATGTCATCGCGTGCTCGCAGTGTCAGTGGCAGAGGGGAATGATGGGAGAGGGAGCGTCAGCTGACGCTCTCTCCTCCATCATTGCATTGAACTGTAATGCACGGCATCATAGTTCAATGCGGCGGCGCTAGCGGGGGGCAGTCGGCGCTGGTGGGGGAGAGCTGGCGCTGGCGGGGGGAGTTGGTGCTGGTGGCAGGCGACTGGCTGTAGGAGCGGAGGCCCTAGGCAGCTGACTGGTCTGCCTTCCGCTATCGTCGGACCTGCTTGTATTACAAAACCCAAATACAATATTAAAACAGAACACTTATTTTAATCATGGAAAACAAAGATTCTGAGGTATTTATAAACAATGAAAGCGTAAGATCATACCGCCTCCTGTTTCTCAGGTATAGGAGGATGCTCTGGAAAGTGTCAGCTGTACACAATAAATGGGTAATCTAGGGTTCAGTGATACTCCAGCTAACTGATTACATCTTTTGGTCTCTTTTGAAGTGACATTGGATATAATTAACATTTAATTTTGCAGGACATAACACGGCATAATTGTAAAGTTTTGTTGCCTCCAAGTAGAAGTCAGGAAACATTCATACATCTTCTACTTCAACCTTAAGTGGATTGGATCCTATTCAGCTCCAAAATCTTATCACAGTCACAATAATTCAATAGTTTAGCAATAAAAGTTCTCCTCATGTGACAGATTTCAAAGGAATACTGTACCTCCATTTATCACAAGAAGATGGAAAAAGGAGTCCGTTCCATAGGTGTCTCTGAGAAGTGTTTCCGGAAAATTATTGGTGTTCTTCCCTTTAGATCCTTCAGGCAGCACCGTAAGTCTAATGTTACATCTTTGCAGGTGGTTCTCTAAGTACCTTCATTCTCTTCTTTTTTGCTACAAAACAGACTCCAGAGCTCCAGCTTGGCTATAAGCATGATGTTCACATCTTTAAAATGAGATACCTACCTCTCCACTCCGTTCATCCTCTGTAGCAAGTAAAATTTTAATTAATCACTGAGTGACAGTCAGTAATGGCCTGAAGAACATCCAATATCGTTGGATTCTCTGCAGCCACGTCACTGATGCTCTAAACTAGTGTTTCTCAACTCCAGCCCTCAAGACCCACCAACACGTCATGCTTTCAGGATATCCTTAGTATTGCACAGGTGAGAATTTCATCACCTGCTCAAGCATTAATTCCATCACCAATGCAATGCAATGTTAAGGAAATCCTGAAAACATGACCTGTTGGTGGGTCTTGAGGACTGGAGTTGAGAAACACTGCTCTAAACGATTAAAAGAAAATAATTCAATGATTTTGACTTTGTCTCATTTACAAAGATCACATTTTCTCAAGCATGCACTCTAGTCTTTGTGTTGAATATACAGTCATGGCCAAAAGTATTCACACCCCTCCAATTCTGTCAGATAATACTCAGTTTCTTCCTGAAAATGATTGCAAACACAAAGTCTTTGGTATTATTATTGTCGTAGCTGTTTTCATGCTGACCCAATGTCAGTACGCCAGATCACCAGTGAGGCCAAATCAGGTAGTTACGCCCGTCATTTTGCAAGCGCGCTTGGAGACAAAAAGACACCTCACACATATCCTGTGAGCAAGTCACTTTTATCTGATCTATCAAAAACCAAGGCAATGTTTTATACCATTTACAACAAATGCATTTCAATGTAAGTCAAGTAGCCCCCACCATCACCCAGGGTCATACTTTATTTACCAAGCACCCAGAACATGTTGTGGCTGACTATTGAGAACATACATGATAAGAAGTATAGTCTCCTTGGAGAGGAGACCATCAGACTACTGCGTCAACAGATTCTAGTAATTCTAGCAATTAAAGGCACTTAAAGGCAAACTATTAACCCTTCTATATCAATTTCCCCCTTTTGTAAATGGTATAACCTCTGCCACGGGGTCAGCAGATGTCCACAAAGGAGCTACTGTCTCATGGGTCTAGTACGCACAAGGGGGCTTTCTACCTGCTTCGCCCATCCACCCTCAGTGTGGACACTCACCTCCCCCATCAGCAGTGGCCATACGGGGCCTATGATACACTACAGAAGGTTCAGCCTTAGGTAATACATATATTAGCGCTTTTACGGCTACATAAAACAATAAGAAACGCAACAAAATTTGCATACAAGTCTGAAAAATACCAAAAATAATCGATTCTGCTAGGCCACTAAGCCAATTGGCTGGATTTAAAACGGAGTTTCTATATTGTATTAGTCTTATTAAGAACCTTAAGGAACCTAGAAAATCTGAGCCCAAGTCTCATTGGGTATGCAGTGTGGTGTTAATACCTTCCTTGGCTCCTGGGGTAAGGCTAAGTACAGCATAGTCCTTGCAGATACTGGTCTGTGTGTACAGATCGAACAGTCCAGCAGTTTTTGGTCCTTTCGCATCTTTTATAAGAAAAGCAAGATGTTGAATAAGTTTCTTGTCCCTGTCAACATTTAAAAGTTTATCCAGTGTCTCTGTAAGGTGCAAACATCCTACCACTGCCAGCAAGATGATTAAAACAACAGTCTTTTTGCTAGTGAAAAGATCTTTTTGCAGTGACTGGAATGCATCCGGGTGGGCTTTTCCTCAAGTTTCCCTGAGGTGAATGTGGTCAGCTGGACTTTACAATGGGCCGTCAAACCGTGGGTCTAGGCTCCTTCTCACGTGTCTGTGTATGACCACCCAATCACCTGGATTCAGCTGATGTACGTCTGCACTGGCATTAAGATCTGGAATTGATGAAAACACATGTTTATCCACATTAAGTCTTTTCTGCAAGGCCTGGACATGGGCTGTCATAGCACCGTGTGGCATTTGTAGCACCTGTGGGAAGTACAGACCAGTCTCTGGTAAAACTACTAAACAGGACTTCAAAAGGAGACAAGCCTGTCTTTCTATTTGGAGTGTGTCTGACTGACAAGAGTGCAAGAGACAAGCACTCTACCCCGCTCTTTCCTGTGTCAACCATGGCCTTTGAATTTTCAGTTTAAGTGTCCCATTTAGTCTCTCCACTTTCCCACTACTTTGTGATCTATATGGTGCATGATATGCTTGCTGTACTCCCAGGGCCTGCATGACTTCCCTCATTATTTCTCCCGTGAAGTGTGTGTCCCTATCGCTTTCTATGGTTTCTGGGACACCATACCTGCAGATCAGTTCTTTCGTCAGTTTGTCTGCAGTCGCTTTAGCATTTGCACATTTTACCGGATAGGCTTCCCGCCAACCAGAGAAGAGATCTACACATACTAGGACATTTTTCACACACTCCTACCTTGGGTAGCTGTATGTAGCCAGTCTGCAGTCTCTGAAATGGGTAGAGAGGCCTGGGTGTCGCTTTCTTAGGGATTTTTACTGTTTTACCTGGGTTGTGCTGTGCACAGATGAGGCATGACTGTACGAGCTTTGCGGCTGTGTAACTGAAACCAGGAGCAATCCAGAAGGCATCTACCATGGACACATGTGACATTTTGAGGTGTGAGTGGGGCCGTGTGCTGCTTGCGCCATAATTAGGAACAGGGACCTTGGTATATAAAATTTATCCTTATTATCCCATACTCTTTCTGAGTTCAGCTCAGCTCCCATTCTTCCACAGTGTTCCTTCTCTGTTTGGGCAGCTGAAGGGATTTCAGGACATCTAGGCTCAGTGTGGCTGGAATACGCTGACTCCCCACCACTGTCCACTGCTCCCTAGGCCGCCTTGCTGCTACTTTAGCAGCCTCATCCGCCCTTCTGTTGCCCTCTACCTCCACAGAGTCACCGTTCGTGTGTGCTGTTACCTTGACGATGCCAACCTGGACTGGTAACATCAATGCCTCCACTAATTGTTTCACCAGCACTGCATTTTTAATGGGCTTACCGGCTGATGTAAGAAACGTTCTGCTTCTCCAGATAGGACAATAATCATGGGATATTCCCCGTGCACAATTCAAATCTGTGTAAATATTAGTGACTTTACCTGCAGCAGCTCTACATGCCTCAGTGAGTGCCTTCAACTCTGCCTCCTGCTCCGACATGTGAGGAGGGAGTAGTTCAGCTCAGATTACCTCATGTGAGGATACTACTGCATGTCCAGTGTAGAACCGCCCATCCTGGTGGTATCTGGAGCCATCTACAAAAATAAAAACCTCAGAATATGCATTAGGAACAGGTTTTTTTCCATGAACATATGTAAAACCCACTGTCTCCTGACTCATCAGTTCCTATGCATGTTCATGCGTCATGTCAACGTACCAGAGTACTCTCACTTTTTTTTTTTTTTCTTCTTCCAACACTGTCACCAATTCCCCCTTTTCTGAATCCACAGGCAGATGATTGGCTGGATTCAGAACATTATATCTTTTGAGGGTGACGTATTCAGGAATTAGTATTTGAGCACATTCAAGTGTGATCTGTCTAGCCATAGACAGGTGTTTTGGTTGAACTTGTACGACTATGGCATTAATGTCATGTGGGGAACAAATTGTCAAAAGGAAAAGTCAGTGTGAGCTCACATGCCTAGCAGTAATACAGCAGCTCTTACAGCACGGACACACGTAGGAGACCCTCTAATCACTGGGTCTAATTGTGCTGAGTAGTAAGCTATCGGTCTCTGTTTCCCTCTATGCTGCTGTGTCAGCACTGCCTGTTTTTTTTTTTTCTCTTTTCTTTTAATCAGAAGTCTTATACCTTTAGAAATATCGTGGCCTAAAAATGTCACCTTTTGTTTGTAATACTGTAGCTTGTCACGTGAGACTCTGCAACCCTTTCCTGCCAAAAACCACAGCAAGGACATCTGGTCCAGGCAGCAGAGCGGGAGGTCATCCACGTACTGTAATAGTACAATCTGTGGATGAGGTGAAGAATGCATTTGCCAAATTAGTGATTGTGAAAACATTTTGACGTGGCTGGGATCTGTGACTGTACGGGGTGTGTATTAGGGACAGTTGAGGTCACAATCACTGTAACATCATTAATAGCCCGTTAATCATGAACTATTCTGTAAGTGTCAGGGGAACCCTTGGGTCCTTTTTATTTTAATGGAATACAAAGGGGTGTTGCAGGGGGAAGATCTCTGCACTAGAACCCCTGCCTTAATATACTTCTTTAATATCCCTGCTCAGGGACATTGATTTGACTAGGTTTAAGGGGTATTGCTTTAACAAAAAGGAGTGGTTCCTTCTTTTAATTTAATCATGACAAGGGGAATGGGCAGCCGACCCACGTCAGATTTTCCCCTTGCTCAAACGGTGTCTGGTGCCTGACTCTTTTCCCTGTCCTCAGACATTCTGGTGTCAGGTGTTACTTTCACTACTCTTGCCATATACACCATTTCTGCAATATTACACAATTGTTTATATGAATCACACATTAATGTCCAAATATTATTTATACCCGTATTTGATTGGGTAGAGTACCCCTTAAGAAACTCAATTTGAATCACCAAATATGTTACCAACAGAAAATTATATATATGAAAATATATAATTACGAAAGATGCTGAGTCATAAAATGGGGTAGCACACACAATGCCATAGGCCACAGCAAAGCACAAGCTTATTTTAAGAAGGTAGCAGCCCTATATAAATCCATAACTAACACTTCCAAATACAAAAGAAGGGATTTGAAAAATACCAAATATCAATTCCAGTGGTTGCGATAAGGTATAAGAAATGGAAAAGACAAATAAACAATGACTATGATTTGAGCCAATATAATGAATGGCTAAAAAACTATATATCATATGAAGGCAACCTAGAAATACACGGTAACTATAACATCTTGTGTAAGGAAACTACTAAACTGGCAAATGAATGGAATTAAGTGTAACTATATTTGGGCATGATTTACCTGTGGTATAATGTGCACATGACAGACCCTGGCGTCCCTCTGCCCCAAGTGTTTATATGAAAGGGGGCTTGTGACTGTAATACCCTCAGGAGAGTACTGTATAGTGGCCTAGACAGCACTCAACTCTGCTCCCAGCAAATTCATAGGGGTATTGTCACTAACAATAAGTTTGTAAGCACCTCTTGGCTGTCTCGTGATTCTAGTCTTATTTGTTTAGTCATAGGGGCTTCTGTCGCTTGTCCCTCAACCCTCACGTATTCCACAGTCTCATCAGTAATCATGTCTGGCATTATCAAGTCTTTGTGTACGACAGTTCCGGCTGCCCCAGTGCCAGTCAAGAATTTTGTCTCTTTCCCTCCCGGCATTGTTATGGTGGTCATCAAGGCAGGACCAGGTCCGGAGGGGACAAGAACAGGGCACACATTTGTCACTGGGTTGTCAGTTTCCTAGTCTGAAGGTGAAGGAGGTGGAAGATTGGTCTGTGTGTCCATTTTCTCCACAATTCCAGCTCTTCACTGTTTCTAAGTCCTTAGGTCCCTTACTACGTCTCTACTGTTTTCCTTGTTCTCCAGCATACATGACACGTCGTCTTATTGTCCTAGTTTGTTCAACTCCTTTAGGAACCTTCAGGTCTTTTGGATCTACATTTCTCCATTCTGGTCTGGCTGTCTGTACTGCGTCTCGTAAGCCTTTGGTCATACCGTCAATGAATGTATTTACCAATATTTTAACATCAAGTGGGTTTATGGGACTGTACCCCATGTCTGCCCATTTCAGCTGTAACCGTCCAAAGTACATCTCTACACTCTCTCCTTTTGTCACATCTGTAAAAGTCTTAATTTGCATCCTAGTACGTCACCTGCTTTTATGCTCACCAACTCTCTAGGTCTACCCAGGTGCACTTATACGTCCATCATATTGTCTTTGTCTGTAAAATGGAAAAGGTTGGTTCTCAGGGTCAGCCAATTGTTTTAGCGTAGCTAGCTAGTCAGAGGGCTTCCAGGGATAATACTCCTGTATCTGTCTTACCCTACCTGTTGTGGTTGATTCTCTGGTGGTGGGGGTGACTAGATGTCCGGTTGGGGGTGACATGACATGCTGGTCTACAGCTCCTTCCCAAAAGGATTACTGTCAGCCTACTCCCAAAAGTTAATGTCCCCACTATCCACCAACCACAATCCTGTGTCAGTTTCTTATGTCACTACATGTGATCTTGTCTGGACAGGATTCAGTGCAATTCTCTTAGGTCGGGTTGCAGCACAGATCATACAAGTATTTCTCCAGTCTGGGTTTGTCTGACCACAGTGTTTAGAAATCCATCTGTCTTGTCTGGGTCTCTGGTTATACAAAGGTATGACCGTAGCAGTAATGTGTCAGTCATAGTCAGACTTTTAAGCATCAAAACATTCATAATACACCTTACTTCCGTCCTGCTGCAGTCTCTCAGACGCCATTTATTCACTTGCTATTTTCCTCCTTTGTCTGTGCCTTTTTGAACATCCAAACATCCACTCACTGGCATTTTTGCCTTTTTCAATATTGGTTTCACATCTTTCACTGCTTCCTTTTTCAATCTGTATAGCGGATCCCATTGGGGCACTGACTGCACACACAGAACAAGTTGCCCATGGCTTCAACTTATTCCTCAGACAGCTCACCTTTGTTCTGCAAATGCCCTTTTTAGTGTGCCTTACCATCTACGGGCGGCCACACGTAGCAAGTCAGAGCGAGTATCAAGATTTAGCGGGAAGGCTTTTCTTGCCTCTCACCTGTTAGATCAACTGGCTAGAAAAGGAAGGCCCAGGTGTGTTAGGCCTCTAACCTTTCAGCTCAGCTCCATGGAGCGGGAAGGCTTTTCTTGCCTCTCACCCGCAACAAAAACCAGCTGACTGTAGCAAGAAGGCCCAGATGTGTTAGGCCTCTCACCTACTACATCAGCAGTGCAGTTGGCTACCTCCTCCATTGATCCTCAATTTGCTATATCATTCACTCACTTGAAGCAGGAGAATCTTTTTACCAATCTTTCAATCCCACTGATAACCAAACAATCACAAGTTTCCTTCTAAAACTAGGCACAGTTCTTTTCACTTTCAACTTACAATATTTCTTTCTACTTCAATACATACAGTACTATTGCTTTAAACACAAATCTCCCAGCGTGTACTACACCAAGGACAAGATATTTGAGCGCAGCTCTATGCCCCCCTTCCTCTGGCACTCAGCACAGATAAGGACAGAAAGGAGAAATCACAAACAATTCACGCAGCAGTTTGCTTCCCTCCCATCAGGTATTCTGCACAGATAAGAGCTTGGTGTCTTACACACACATAAACAGAATGCAGCAGTTTTCAGACTTAATCTCTAGAAAACATTCATCCTCTCGGAATTAAAAACAGTTTCTCTATACAGGAAAATCACTGCATAACTTGAATAAGCTGATTCTGACCGTGTCCGGCCAAAACACATATAGAAACCTATCCAGTATCAAACCATATATAACATGGGTTTCACTGAATCTCAGATGTAAATTAAATGTACATTAAAAATATCCACAACTACTCATTCATCCTGGACCTTCAACAACAGTTAGATAAGTAATGATACTTATGTGATCACTCATTCATACGTGCTCATTCAGGGATTGTTTTTTCCTTTTTCCTTTCACTTTTTAGTTGAGTTTTACAAGAAGAATATCCCTTATCTCAATCACTCCACCTAATTCAGCTCAAACTGAGTTGAATAATGTCTCCTGTCACATACAGCGGACCACACCTAACGGAACCCCTCATCAATCAGGGATTTATCTATTTATCCCTTATAGTTATTTACTCACCTCTCATCTCATTCAGAGGTTCTCATAGACATACATACAAGGTTCACACAGCCTGCCTATTTTGCACTTTGGAATTAACACAACTTTATATAAATAAAACTGCAGCAGTGTCCACTGACACTCTGAAAGCACTTTAAGCCCAAACAACAAAAACCACAGCCTTATACAAAATACAGCTTCATATAATGTACTGCCAATCCAAAATGACCAAAATAATAACACTGCACAGAGTCTATCCCAGCTCTGTATTACACACAAACACTAAACAAATACATAACCAATTAGGATATTGACAAATAATACAGATAACAATTATCACAATTATCATCTTATAACTCTATTATTCAACTCTCATACGGACATAAACAGACAAAACACAAAACTCACTGGTGATGTGGATTCTTTGAACCGTGTTCACAGCCTTTTACCCAGAGGTATGGAGAGATCCAGAAGAGAGATTGCAAGTGCAAAACAGATTGTAAGAATAAAATTTCTCACCTTGCTGCAGCTGGTGTTTTGCATGTCCAACCTCCCAGGAAGCTCCCACATACCGATTCCGAATAGGCTGGTTACCACGGCCCCGGTCGGGCGCCAAAACTGTCATAGCTGTTTTAATTCTGACCCAATGTCAGTACGCCAGATCACCAGTGAGGCCAAATCAGGTAGTTACGCCTGTCATTTTACAAGCGCGCTTGGAGACAAAAAGACACCTCACACATATCCTGTGAGCAAGTCACTTTTATCTGATCTATCAAAAACCTAGGCAATGTTTTATACCATTTACAACAAATGCATTTCAATGTAAGTCAAGTAGCCACCACCATCACCCAGGGTCATACTTTATTTACAAAGCACCCAGAACATGTTGTGGCTGACCATTGAGAACATACATGATAAGTATAGTCTCCTTGGAGAGGAGACCATCAGACTACTGCATCAACAGATTCTAGTAATTCTAGCAATTAAAGGCAAAAGGCACTTAAAGGCAAACTATTAACCCTTCTATATGCAATGTTAAGGAAATCCTGAAAACGTGACCTGTTGGTGGGTCTTGAGGACTGGAGTTGAGAAACACTGCTCTAAACGATTAAAAGAAAATAATTCAATAATTTTGACTTTGTCTAATTTATGAAGATCTCATTTTCTCAAGCATGCACTCTAGTCTTTGTGTTGAATATACAGTCATGGCCAAAAGTATTCACACCCCTGCAATTCTGTCAGATAATACTCAGTTTCTTCCTGAAAATGATTGCAAACACAAATTCTTTGGTATTATTATCTTCATTTAATTTGTCTTAAATTAAAAAACACAAAAGAGAATGAAGCAAAAAGCAAAACATTGATCATTTCACACAAAACTCCAAAAATGGGCCAGACAAAAGTATTGGCACCCTCAGCCTAATACTTGGTTGCACAACCTTTAGCCAAAAGAACTGCGACCAACTGCTTCCAGTAACCATCAATTAGTTTCTTACAATGCTCTGCTGGAATTTTAGACCATTCTTCTTTGGCAAACTGCTCCAGGTCCCTGATATTTGAAGGGTGCCTTCTCCAAACTGCCATTTTTAGATCTCTCCACAGGTGTTCTATGGGATTCAGTTCTGGACTCATTGCTGGCCACCTTAGAAGTCTCCAGTGCTTTCTCTCAAACCATTTTCTAGTGCTTTTTGAAGTGTTTTGGGTCATTGTCCTGCTGGAAGACCCATGACCTCTGAGGGAGATCCAGCTTTCTCACACTGGGCCCTACATTATGCTGCAAAATTTGTTGGTAGTCTTCAGACTTCATAATGCCATGCAATCGGTCAAGCAGTTCAGTGCCAGAGGCAGCAAAGCAACCCCAAAACATCAGGGAACCTCCGCCATGTTTGACTTTAGGGACCGTGTTCTTTTCTTTGAATGCCTGTTTTTTTCTCCTGTAAACTCTATGTTGATGCCTTTGCCCAAACAGCTCTACTTTTCTCAGGTAAGTTTTGGCAAACTCCAGCCTGGCTTTTTTATGTCTCGGGGTAAGAAGGTGGGATCTTCCTGGGTTTCCTACCATACAGTCCCTTTTCATTCAGACACCGACAGATAGTACGGGTTGACACTGTTGTACCCTCAGACTGCAGGGCAGCTTGAACTTGTTTGGATGTTAGTCGAGGTTCTTTATCCAACATCCGCACAATCTTGCGTTGAAATCTCTTGTCAATTTTTCTTTTCCGTCCACATCTAGGGACGTTAGCCACAGTGCCATGGGCTTTAAACTTCTTGATGACACCGCGCACGGTAGGCACAGGAACATTCAGGTCTTTGGAGAAGGACTTGTAGCCTTGAGATTGCTCATGCTTCCTCACAATTTGGTTTCTCAAGTCCTCAGACTGTTCTTTGGTCTTCTTTCTTTTCTCCATGCTTAATGTGGTACACACAAGGACACAAGACAGAGGTTGAGTCAACTTTAATCCATGTCAACTGGCTGCAAGTGTGATTTAGTTATTGCCGATTGCCTCTTCTGAGAAAAAGAGGACTTAACTCTATAGCGCCACCTGTTGGAAGTAGCGATCCTACAAGTCATAATCAACCCTTTAACGAGTCGTGCAATATGACTTAGGATAAAAGCCAAATCAGTATCTCAATTCGCAGACACGGTGTTTCTGTCTGTTGGCCCTCGTCAGTGCGAAGCATGAGAACTGATTTGGCTTGACAAGCCAGCTGGTATGTCACTCTCCATAAGGAGAAACGTTACCCCTTAGACCCCAGTCCAGAGCCTCTCACCTAGCCAAATCAGTTCTCATGGGATTTTGCTGCACAAGGGACTGGTGCACTTCACAAAATAGATGGCATCATGAGAAAAGAAGATTATGTGGCAATACTGAAGCAACATCTCAAGACATTAGCCAGGAAGTTAAAGCTTGGGCAGAAATGGGTCTTCCAAATGGACAATGACCGGAATCATACTGTCAAAATGGTAACAAAGTGGCTTAAGGATAACAAAGTCATTGTTTTGGAGTGGCTATCACAAAGTTCTGATTTCATTGAAAATTTATGGGCAAAGTTGAAAAGGCAGGTGTGAGCAAGGCGACCTACAAATCTGGATCAGTTACACCAGTTTTGTCAGAAGGAATGGGCCCAAATTCCGATCAACTATTGTGAGAAGCTTATGGAAGGATATCCCAAATGTTTGACCCAAGTCATTCAGTTTAAGTTATGAAATGTTACGTCAATGTTACGAAATACTAATGAAATGTATGTAAACTTTTTACTTTGCGGTGAGTTATAAAAATGCCTTAAAACATTCTCTCATTATTCTGGCATTCGGCAAATACTAATAATTACGGTAATCCTAATTGACCTAAGAAAAGTTTATTCTGATTTCATGTCAGATATTGAGAAAAACATGCAGATGTGTCTTTTTATATGTACTGTATGTGTATGTAAACTTCTGGTTTCAACTGTATATAGACCATTAAAAGACTAAACTTCTGCTAACTTCAATAATAACCTAGAAAAGCACACTCAAATAGCAAGATTACTTTAATCTTAGTGGACTAAAGCTATGTTCACAAGTGGCGTTTTTGCTTAGTTTTTTCTGCAGGTAAAATCTGCTCTCTTGGCGGTAAAGAAACTGCTTGCAAAATGCAGGTTTTGCTGCATTTTTCAGGATCCCAAAGTTCAGCTTTGCTTCCACCTTAGAAGCATGGACAATGCAAGGTGTTAGGTCACCAGTGCAAGACATATGTGAAATCATAAAACTATTAAAAAAAGAGCAATTTGATCATATTATATCAAATTACTTAGTGGGAAAAAATGTATGTCTAAAAAAATAGTGACTATTCTGAACAAAAAACATGAGTTCATGAAAAAATACACAATTTTAATATAACAGTGGTTGAAGGTGAATTGGTCGGTAATAGTTTACCTATGACTATGTTCACACATTAAGTTTTTGCTGCATTTTTTAATGCAATTTTTTTTCATAAACTAGCTTATTAATTGAGAACAGCATATAGTTACAATATTTCTAAATACAACCAAAGAGGTAGTTTTCATAAGTGTTACAGACCACAGTGATACTGTCAAAAGTTTTAAAAAATAGCAAGATAATATGTTAACGTCAAATCACATATCAGAATACACCTTTTTTAAGAAAAGTATGACATATTAACAAATTGTTCTTTATCTTCACACAATTAAGTTGGGTTTTGTCAAGCCTGACAAAGGAAAGAAAAGAAAAGAACTTTTAGTAGAAAATGATAACAAAATAGAAAAGTCAAGAAGAGATCCTAAGGGGAGAGGAAGAGATGAGCAAGGTTTATGAATCCACCCAGATTCAGGTATGTACAAGTACAATATATAGTGTCTTTATCACGATAGGAAAATTGAGGAGTACTCCAGGGAATATTGTAATAAAATCCATCCTTGTCAAGTACGGAAAAAGTTGTCCGAGCTAATGCTATTATGAGCAGAGAGTCTTACCATTCTACATAAAAAATCCATTTCAAGAGACCATTCTTTGATAGATGGCTTGATTCAAGGATGCCAGTGTTGGGGAATGACTGTTTTAGTGGCGGATAAACAGTGTCTCAGCAATCCTCTTTTGATAGATTTAAAAGACCCTGGTATCATAGAAAGAACTATCTGGTTCTAGATGATGATTATTGATGATGATGATGATGATTAGATCAAAGACTTTGCTCCACAGGCCATTTATTTGTGGGCATTCCCACCAGATATGAAGCTTAGTGCCTTCAGCAGTTTCACATCTCCAGCATTTATTGAAGATAGAGGAAAATATCTTATGAAGATCTTCTGGGCAACAATACCAACTAGTTATGATTTTGTATTTTTTTTCTTGAACTTTGCAAGCCAATGGAAGTCTGTGTGTGCAAAAGAAAGTTTTGTTCCATTGCTACTCTGAGGTCATCCCAATCTCGCCCACTCTTTTTTGAACCATAGGAGCTCTGTGTTAGTTTGAGATGACAAAATATAATATATTTGGGAAATCGTATGCTTGGGTGCAACTTCTCGATCAGCAATGAATGAAACTAAGAAGGGTCAGACTTGAGCACTGAGAACTGCTGAAGGGAATCAATGAATGATCGGAACTGGAGGTATGAAAACCAAGGTATGGTTTGATTGGGGTAGAGAGATTTAAAGAAGTTGTCCACTACTATTACTTTTTTTTTCATAAATCTTGCTATTATGTGCCACTGAAAACATCTACTGTGTTTATTTTAGTAATATTACCTTTTATCATGCTGTAGCAGCACATCTTTAGTGCTGGATCCAGCTCTCATGGGGTTAATCGACAACTTCCTTTCTCCTGAGTTATTGTGCTCTAATACTACAAGTTCCATGATGCATTGGACTCGCCTGTAACTCTGCACCTGGCACTCCCACTCCAAAACACACCCCCTCCCTCCTCTCCCCCCTCTATCTTCAAAAAGATTTGTGATGTCATTTCTGTCCAACCTCCTCTTTTACATTTGTCCAACCCACACTCCATTACACACAGATAGATGGATAGATAGATAGATAGCAAATAGATAGATATATGAATACATACAGATATATCTATGTCTATTTCCATAGATATGTCCATATCCATGTTTCTAAACCTCTTCACCCCTGGAGCTTTTTTGTTTTTGTTTATCGCTCCCTTTCTTTCCAGAGCCATAATTTTTCAGTAAATATGGTCATGTGAGGGCTTATTTTTTGCGGGACAAGTTCTACTTTTGAATGACACCATTGGTTTTACCATGTCGTGTAACAGAAAATGTGAAAAAAATTCAAAGTGCAATGAAATTGCAAAAAAAGTGCAATCCCACGATTGTTTTTTGCTTGGCTTTTTTGCTAGGTTCACTAAATGCTAAGGCTATGATTGCAGATCCGCAGCGTTTTTTGCCGTACGGAATAGCATCAAATCCGCAGTGTAGTGCACAACCAATGTTAGTCTATGGGAGCCGCAGACTTGTGCACATGTTGCGGAAAAAGCCGCACCGAAACGCAGCTTTTTTTTCCCGCAGCATGTCACTTCTTTTGTGCGGAACTGCAGCGTTTCTGCACCCTTAGACTTTCATTGACTCGGGCACATCAGCAGCAAAACCGCAGATGTAAAAAAGATCTGCAGTTTTGCTGTGGATGTGGGTCCGAGAAACGCTGCAGTTCGGGAGGAGGTAAGTGTGTGGGCGGAATGTGGGCGGTGACGGTGTGCGTGTATGTGTGTGCTGGGTCTGCGGGCTGTTCGGATGTGTGCAGGACTGTTCGTGGCTGTGCGGGGGTGCTTTTGGGGTGTGTGTGCAGGCATCATCATCCGATGGGACTACAAGTACGCAGCATCCAATCTGCAGCTAATTCGGATGTAATCCGGACAGTGGACACACACCCTATGCTATCTATACATCTATCAATAGATATATCTATCCAGATATATCTATAGATAGCGCTTCAAGAGAAAAATGGGTGTGAACGGCACTGAATGCTGTACTTCACATAGAGATATATAGGTATACTCGATCCTTTGTAGATCAGGACATTCAGAGGTTAGCTACTGACATGGGTGGTGCACAACTTATAAAATTGAAAGTCCATGAAGTAAATAAGAGAAGAAAAAGTGGCACTCACACTTCTGTGCAGTATAAGTGTTGTCCTTTATTTGCGATTAGCAGATTACAGACATTTTCTGCGGTGGCTGGTGAGGAGAGGGGTGCGGGGAGTGAACGACTGGACGACGGCCGTTTCACGCTCTTGTGCTTCTACGGGTCCATGCAATGACGCCCGCCCGCCGCAGACCCCAGCACGGCCAGCGGACCTACCACGCCGCCCGGCGCCGACACATCCCGGCGCAGGCACCGGCACATCCCGGCGCCGGCACCACAGCACATCCCGGCGCCGACACATTCCGGTGCAGGCACTGGCACATGGCGGCACCATGGCACATTCCGGCGTCAGCACCACGGTACATCCCGGCGCCGGCACCATGGCACATCCCGCAGACTCCCCCGCTCCCGCCCTTCCCAGAACACAGCGTTCACATCCCTGCCTATTAACTAGCCACGCCTGCCCCCAGCACAGCCCCCAGCCCCGCCCACAACCCAGTCACTCTTGATGAGTGACTGCTGCCTGTGGAGGCTGGGTCACGCCTGCTCATGTCGTCACGTCAATTTCCAGAGTTTGGAAATTGATGTGACATTGGAGGAAATTAGTGGCGGCTGCAGCCTGGGGGTCACGTGACCCGGACTCAACCACCAGCATAGCGTCGCTCACAGGCGAAAACGGCAACGGAAGGTATTTACACAATTCATCAGGGGCCCCGGGGGATACATTGGGGGGTTAATTGAAAGTAGTGGACAACCCCTTTAAGCTTGTTTAGCGATGGTATATTAATTAAATTTGCATGGACCTGATGGAGTCTAGTTTTATAGTTGAAGACCAGGAATTTACTCACTCCAACACCAGGGGGCAATTCTGGATTGTCAATGATCTGTGTCATAGGTCCTGGAATCTTAGAAATCTTAAGTTTCATTACCAATTGGTCCCAAACTCTGAGAAGATTAACTGTGAATGGGGGGGAGGGCTCCCTTTGAAGAACAAAGGTGCTTAGAAATCCAGGGTAGAGAAGTTAAGTCTAGGCATGATAGGAATGACTCTAGTGTGACCCAACACTTCTGATTCGCACCATAAAACCAGTCCAACATCTGCCTCAGCACAGCCGCAGCATGATAGAGTTGAAAATTTGGGAGGCCAGCCCCCATTGAGAATTAGATCTAGCCAAAAATTTAGTCTGTTTTTTTATGCAAAATTTATGCACAGTTTTATAGTACTTGCAAAGGCTATGAGAGTTCAGAAATCTCATGTACATACTGTCAAGACTCTTTCCCTGTCCTTTAAGGTACCTTCACACTATGCGACTTAACAACGATAACGATAGCGATCCGTGATGTTGCAGCGTCCTGGCTAGTGATATCGTTGTGTTTGACACGCAGCAGCGATCAGGATACCGCTGTGAGATCGCTGGTCGTTGCTGAAAGTCCAGAACTTTATTTCGTCGCTGGATCTCCCGCTGACATCGCTGAATCAGTGTGTGTGACACCGATCCAGCGATGTCTTCACTGGTAACCAGGGTAAACATCGGGTTACTAAGCGCAGGGCCGCGCTTAGTAACCCGATGTTTACCCTGGTTACCATTGTAAATGTAAAAAAAAAAACACATACTCACATTCCGATGCCCGGCGTCCGCTTCCCTGCACTCCTCCTGCATCCTGTGTCAGCGCCGAACATCTCCGGCATCTCCCACAGAGCACAGCGGTGACGTCACCGCTCTGCTTTACGGCCGGCACTTACACAGGATGCAGGAGGAGTGCAGGGAAGCGGACGCCGGGCACCGGAATGTGAGTATGTGTTTTTTTTTTTTACATTTACGCTGGTAACCAGGGTAAACATCGGGTTACTAAGCGCGGCCCTGCGCTTAGTAACCCGATGTTTTCCCTGGTTACCAGGGGACTTCGGCATCGTTGGTCGCTGGAGAGCCGTCTGTGTGACAGCTCTCCAGCGACCACACAACGACTAAACAGCGACGCTGCAGCGATCGGCATCGTTGTCTGTATCGCTGCAGCGTCGCTTAGTGTGAAGGTACCTTAACTCTAGGGTGTGCCCTAGCTCGCCCTGCTCCCTAAATTACTTCTGATAATGAAGAAGCCGGGGCATTCCTATGCCCTTGCCTCCTCCTTCTCCTCCATCTCACATTGCGCCGACGCTCCATGTGGGCACAGCTCCTTGTGGGATCTCCTTCACATCCAGGTTCAGGTTGCATGAAATCTTCTGACCCCCGCATCCAGGGGACACCTTTATTGTCTTTTGGCAGAAGCTTTCCCTGACCTAAAGGAGGAAGTCCCTGCACCATCATCCTTATGGTTATGTGGTGCATTGGCGCTATTTATTTTCTGGTTTTCATCTTTTTGCAGTATTCCTTCCAAGGACATAGCAAGCAGATGTCAATACTATACAATTTTTGGACGTAAGAATTAAGCGGGACAATACTAATACTTTACAAATGGATTTATTTTGCAAACCGACTGTGGTTAATATGTTATTACACGCATCTTCGGCCCACCCCTCTTCTATGATCAATGCTATCCCAACTGGCCAATTCCTTTGATTGCGTCGAATCTGCTCTTCTGAGACAGATTTCCTCAGGATTTAAAAATACGCCTATGGGAATGTGGATATAGTCATAGATCAGTGAAAAAGGCATACCACTGTGCCAAACATGCATCAAGACATGACTTATTGTATTCAACCAAAAAAGTGTCCAATGATAATCAATTTAGATTTATCACTAAATTTCATTCATGTGCTGACGCTATGAGAGAATGTCTTAACAAATCATGGCCGATCTTACTTGCAGATCCAATTCTATCTAACTTTCTCCCAAAAAAAAACACAGTTAAAATTCTGTCGCTCCAGAAATTTGTATGATAAATTAGTCAGTAGTGTTGAGCGATACCATCCGATACTTGAAAGTATTGGTATCGGATAGTATCAGCCGATACCCGAAAAGTATCGGATATCGCCGATACCGATACCCGATACCCATACAAGTCAATGGGACACCAAGTATCGGAAGGTATCCTGATGGTTCCCAGGGTCTGAAGGAGAGGAAACTATCCTTCAGGCCCTGGGATCCATATCCATGTAAAAAATAAAGAATTAAAATAAAAAATAGGGATATACTCACCCTCTGACGCGCCCTGGTTGTAACCGGCAGCCTCCGTTCCTAAAAATGAGCAGTTTAGGACCCTCGATGACGTCGCAGCTTCTGATAGGTCGCGTGCCGCTCATGTGACCGCTCACGAGACCAATCACAGGCTGCGACGTCATCGCAGGCCCTAAACTCCCTGCGATGGCCTGCGGGGAGTTTAGGACCTGCGATGACGTCGCGGCTTGTGATTGGTCGCGTGAGCGGTCACATGAGCGGCACGCAACCAATCAGAAGCCGCGACATCATCGAGGGTCCTAAACTGCTCATTCTTAGGAACGGAGGCTGCCGGTTACAACCAGGGCGCGTCAGAGGGTGAGTATATCCCTATTTTTTATTTTAATTCTTTATTTTTTACATGGATATGGATCCCAGGGCCTGAAGGAGAGTTTCCTCTCCTTCAGACCCTGGGAACCATACACTGGGAACTTCCGATTCCGATTTCCGATACCACAAAAGTATCGGAACTCAGTATCGGAATTCCGATACCGCAAGTATCGGCCGATACCTGATACTTGCGGTATCGGAATGCTCAACACTATTAGTCAGTAGTCACTATCAACCAACTTCTCCATCTAAATTTTTGGACAACTTCTCTCCACAAGTTGGCTGCTTTCCTTGTGGTAGATGTATAGCCTGCCCCAATGTTGAATGTGCAGATTCCTTTTCAGATTCTGCAAATCTGAATACCTTCCAGATTACACGGCGTATAACATGTACTACAAAAGCTGTCATTTATTACGCACAATGTCCTTGTCCCATGATTTATGTTGGACTTACCACTAGACAGTTGAAGGTACGTGTTCGGGAACACATCCTTGGGATTCTAGCTGCAAAAGAAATGGAGGATGTTTCTACATTAAAAACATTACCGAAACATTTCAGAATATTTCACAACTGTGATGCGTCACTATTAAAAATATGGGGTATCGATACAATCACTACAAACATTAGGGGCGGGAACATCAGTCGTCGCCTTGCTCAATTGGAGACTAAATGCAGTCCATCCTCATGGCCTTAATGAATATAATACATTTGTCCCTTTTCTCTGACCATCTGATGTTGTATATATAACAATTTTTATGTTTTTTAATTGTTTGTCCTTTGTTTCTTGTATTGGTTTTAGCCGTTTTGTGTCATAATTAATATGTCATCCTTATATTATAGAATAACTGTACATTTCCTGGGCAATCCTCGTATACTGGAATTACTGTATGTTCTTGGAGCTAATGACGTTCTATGACAACCAAATTAATGGAAGTCCGTTTCCTGCACACAGCAACTTTATTGGATCCCACTGCTTTTATATCTATTATATTTGTATATATTTTTTCAATATATATATATATTTTTTTGTTATTATTTTTATTCATTGTAGTCACTATATGCACCTTCACCATATATAATCTTTGTTCACCGCTGCTATATCTATATATATAATTGTCTAAGGGTTTTTCCGTCTGTCTGTCTGTCTGTCTGTCTGTCTGTCCTGGAAATCCCACGTCTCTGATTGGTTGAGGCTGCCAGGCCTCGACCAATCAGAGACGGGCACAGCATGGCGACGATGATGTCATAAAGGTTGCCTCGACCAATCAGCGACGGGCACAGTCTGCTGCCAGGCCTCGACCAATCAGCGACGGGCACAGTATCGACATGCATATTCTAGAATACCCGATGCGTTAGAATCGGGCCACAATCTAGTTTTAATATATTCAGATATTATTTATAGTTTGTGTTTTTACAGTTCATGAGGACATCCAGCAGAGGGCGCATCACCGCAACTCAAGGTAACTACAGATCATCCTGCTTTCCTTTCAGTACCCAGGGTTTACAGGCACGAGCGAGTGCATTAGCACAGCTCCTGGCTTTAAAATGATTTAACCCCTTCAGATGGATTTACTTCGTGGGACGTGACAGATCATCTGAAGGTATGTATATTGTTGGTTTATTATTTTTCAGAGCGAGGGTCTTCAGGTGGATTGAGAGAGCAATAAAATATTAAAACAACCTGTGTGTTTATTTCATTAAAATACTTTTTAATAATGTGTGTGGTTTTTTTTAACCCTTTCATACAATTGGATTAATAATGGATAGGTGTCATAATTGACGCCTCTCCATTATTAATCTGGCTTAATGTCACCTTACAATAGCAAGGTGACATTAACCCTTCATTACCCCATATCCCACCACTACACGGGAGTGGGAAGAGAGTGGCCAAGTGCCAGAATAGGCGCATCTTTCAGATGTGCCTTTTCTGGGGTGGCTGGGGGCAGATGTTTGTACCCAGGGGGGGCCAATAACCATGGACCCTCTCTAGGCTATTAATATCTGCCCTCAGTCACTGGCTTTACCACTCTGGCAGAGAAAATTGCGCGGGAGCCCACGCCAATTTTTTCCGCCATTTAACCCTTTATTTTACAAGCTACAGCACCCAAATTTTGTACATACACACTACTAACATTTTGACATTATGTAAACCATGTCTCATATCCTGTCGGGTTTGTGAAGGAGAAATGAAAAGCCGGCAATTGAATTACCGGCTTTTCTATAGAACACCGCTGTGTATTTCTTGCAAGTCACACTGCTGGTTCGTGAGTAATCCGTATTTTTCTCGCCCCCATAGACTTTCATTGGCGATTTTTTTTGCACAATACGGTGACAAACGCAGCATGCTGCGATTTTCTATGGCCGTAGAAGACCGTATAATACGGATCCATAAAATACGGCTGATAGGAGCTGGGACATAGAGATTCATTGGGCCGTGTGTTATGCATATTTTACGGATGTATTTTCTGTGCTCATATGTCCGTAAAACTCGCTAGTGTGACGCCGGCCTTAAGATGCAAGACTCGTCCGAGTTTCTCGCATGTGTGATCCATCTATCGTATCTATCTATCGTATCCATCTATCTATCTTATCTATTAATCTATTATCTATCTAGCAATATATCTATCTATCTATCGATACATTTATATATAGATAGATATATTTATAGATAGATATATCAGTAGATAATAGATAGATATATCGATAGATAGATACGATTCTAACGCATCGGGTATTCTGGAATATGCATGTCCCCGTAGTATATGGACAATGATGATTCCAGAATTCGCGGCAGACTGTGCCCGTCGCTGATTGGTCGAGGCAACCTTTATGACATCATCGTCGCCATGGCAACCATTATGACATCTACGTCGATACTGTGCCCGTCGCTGATTGGTCGAGGCCTGGCGGCCTCGACCAATCAGAGACGTGGGATGAGTAAACACGTGACCGGAAAACACCGGTCACATAGAGACGCGGTCGGCAAGGGAACACAGATGCATCTACGCATGCGCGTGTGCCGTCTTCTCCCTGGAGATGAAAGAATGAGTCGATATAGTTTAGAAAAAGCTGGGCAGCTAATACATCCCTACTATATATGAAAAGTATTTAAGAATTGGAGGATGACATACCGTATAGGGAGCAGTGAACAAAACAAAGTGATAATGGTGTACATATTATATATAAATACTAAATATCTATATATATAATTGTCTAAGGGTTTTTCCGTCTGTCTGTCTGTCTTTCTGTCTGTCTGTCTTTCTGTCCTGGAAATCCCGCGTCTGATTGGTCGAGGCCGCCAGGCCTCGACCAATCAGAGACGGGCACAGCATGGCGACGATGATGTCATAAAGGTTGCCTCGACCAATCAGCGACGGGCACAGTCTGCCGCCAGGCCTAGACCAATCAGCGACGGGCACAGTATCGACATGCATATTCTAGAATACCCGATGCGTTAGAATCGGGCCACAATCTAGTTTTTATATATTCAGATATTATTTATAGTTTGTGTTTTTACTATTTGCATATTTTTGCTGGTTCAATTTATTCATTATTATTCTATAATATTTAGTATTTATATATAATATGTACACCATTATCACTTTGTTTTGTTCACTGCTCCCTATACGGTATGTCATCCTCCAACTCTTAAATACTTTTCATATATAGTAGGGATGTATTAGCTGCCCAGCTTTTTCTAAACTATATCGACTCATTCTTTCATCTCCAGGGAGAAGACGGCACACGCGCATGCGTAGATGCATCTGTGTTCCCTTGCCGACCGCGTCTCTATGTGACCGGTGTTTTCCGGTCACGTGTTTACTCACGTGCCCTCTGTATCGCCGGTCACATGACGCGGTTGCCGGGGTTACTCACTCGCGTCTATATATGCTGCGCGTCACTCCACGCCTCCTCCCTGTGATTGGATGCGATCCTACACACCCTTTCACATTTCTTTGGCTCACCGCACTATATAGAGCATTCTGGTCCGTGATTTCTCCACCCTCTGAAGAAGGCGGAAGCCGAAGTGCGTGTCAGGGTGGACGCCACACGGCAGAAGGGGCTACATTCATGTAAGTTTACTATTTGATTATAACTTCACTTTATATGTCCCACACTCTGAGGTGACTCACCGTATATAGATCAATCATGAGATAAATACCTCCTTATGTTTCTAATACCTTATATTTAAATGTACTAACTATCCAATACAGGTGTGCACTGGCACTTTACCTTTCCTTTCTCTCATTATGAGACTTATTACTATGGTACTTGAATTGGGATGTATATATTTTCCATAAGATCATATATAAACTATGTTGGTTGTTGTTCTCCTTTACACATTGTGATATATCCTGTGTGTGCGTCCCTGGTTTTTAACTTTGGTTTGAATATCTTTGTGCTGCTACTTCTTTCTAAATAAAATTACCTGTATTTATACATTATACATTGCTTTGGGAATTTATTTGATTGGCTTTTTTCTCCCCCTTTCTTATCACTTCCAAGGACTTAGTCACCTTATTCTGACAGCACTACTTTATGTTATTTGAACATATTGTATAGGCGCTATTTGTACTAATATCCTTGTAATTATTTGATAAAAGTAACACTGCTGTTGAATTTTGGGAAATATAATTTTCTTGGGGTTTGGCAGGGGCATGACCTTATTGTAGGTCTATGTTAAATGTCTGCATTATGCAGTTTTAATTGTTTTTAACTTTTGTAGTGCAGTGTTGTGATGTCTTCCTAATAAAACTATTTTTGATATTAATAGTCTTGGTGATCCCTGGTAATTGCATGCTACCTTTCTTGTTTGCCTGAAGAAGTCTGGGCCATGTGCCTTGCCTTAGCTCCTGAATTCGCCCTCAGTTTTTACCCTTTCCTACCCAGGGAAGAGGGGATTAGTAGTAGTATACCGTACTGCACCAACACCAACCAGACTAACAAGGTAGTATAAACAAGTAATGAAAATACCAAACATACAAATGTACTCACACAAGAGGAATGCACCAGGGAGTGGAAGATGGGGTTAAACCAAAGTAGGGGAAAGGAAAATATTACATACTCCAAACCTAGCAACAGACTCAGATAAATCCACCAAATGTCTTCTCCAAAAACAACAATAACCTCCAGCCATGCAGCAAAAGCTACTCTGTCAATGAGTGCTAGCCAGGGTCCAGATTATATGGGCGTGGCTAACAGTGCACAGCTGAGAGCATAAGTGCTCCAGGAACTATCAACAGAGCAAATTAACCCCTGCACTGAAAAAAAGAAATTTACACCATTTAATAAGAAGGTGAAGTGCTTCGAATCAGGAGTCAGATAAATAAGACGCTGTGGTCTCCTGGCTCCCCTCTATCGCGGTAAACCCATGACACATTGGGGTTTTTTCCTGACTTATTTGGAAAACTGCTGTTTTTGCAAAATGTAGCATTCACTTCACAGCTGTGTTGCAATGTTTTTTCACCTGTAGAAAGCAATGGGTAAGCGCAGAAGCTCAGGTATTAGGTTTTGGTGCAAAAACCTGAGAAATCTGAATCATGTTGTTTTTATGCACTAAACTTTATCAGCATGCGCAAGAGAGAAATTAACCTGACAAAAACGCAGTAATAACTGAGCAAAAACCTCTTCTTGTAAGCAGCAGTTTTTTTACTGCCAAGACAGCAGGTTTTGCCTGCAGATAAACATGCAGCAAAATCGCAACATGTAAACACAGCCTAAGATATTGGTAAAGCATTAAGTTTGCAGGACACTCTTTACTTTCCCACTTTGGTCAGCCCTTGAGTTGGTCAGGTATTGTTCAATTTCACACCGTTAGGGTTGGCGGATTGCACTAAATAAAAGAGTAATGAAGGGCAATTGCAACCTGGGGTCCACCATGCAGAGATGGAAAGCTGCTGCTATAGAGCAATGGTGGAACCAGGCAGCTAGGTGGAAACTAAATCATACAGTGTTCAAGCAACACAGTGTGTGACCAGAACACTACGTGTCCAGCTCTGTTACCGCACAGAGAGGGACAGCTAAAAACAAAGTGCTGACCCTGTTACACGTCACAGGGAACCAGCACGTGGATAGAGCTCACACTGTGAGTAAATTGTGCTAACCGCCCGAAGGATGCTAGATGCACGTCCCGGACGCTTTCCCAGGTCTAGCCTGAGGGTTGGTACTTGCTCTGTGACTCAACTGTGCTAACTGCACACATGAAGGAAGCAGATGCTAAGCCAAGCAAAGTATGACGAACTAACCCTGCCTAGCCACGTAAGTACTCTCTGGGATTTTGAGCATCACATTCACACTTGCAGACTGAGCAGTAGAGTATCCACTGGAAACAACCACACATAAATTATACTAGCACACCAGTGTGCGCCTCTGAGAACCTTTTATTCACTAGGCTCATGTCTAGTTGGACAGGACCTTGCCCGTGGACCAATCCGGCACTGCCACATCACCAGAGCAGTTGATGTCCGATCACCAATAAGAAGATGTCATCTCATGGTCATGCTCAGTACGGTGATCTCCAGACTTAGACTCCAGAGTGCCTGACTGCACCTGAATATTAATGGTTACTAAGGGCTTGGCTAGAGAGCCAGCAGTAACCAAGTGTACACCACGCAAGATGCTGGGACTGAGGTCTATGCTCAGCAGCACCCACAGCGGCCAAAGCAGAATGGGAGACTGCAGAGGCAGATAAGGCTCGGGATCTATCCTGTGCAGTGGGAGAATTCTATTGTCGTAGCTGTTTTCGTTCTGACCCAATGTCAGCTGACAGATCACCAGTGAGACCAAATCAGGTAGTTACGCCCGTCATTTTACAAGCGCGCTTGGAGACAAAAAGACACCTCACACATATCCTGTGAGCAAGTCACTTTTATCTGATCTAATGCAGCAAAAGGCAATATTTTATACCATTTACAACAAATGCATTTCAATGTAAGTCATGTAGCCCCCACCATCACCCAGGGTCATACTTTATTTATCATAACCCAGAACATGTTGCTGCTGACTATTAAGAACATACATTGATAAGAAGTATAGTCTCCTTGAAAGGAGACCATCAGACTACTGCGTCAACAGATTCTAGTAATTCTAGCAATTAAAGGCAAGAGGCACTTAAAGGCAACTTATTAACCCTTCTATATCAATTTCCCCCTTTTGTAAATGGTATAACCTTTGCTACGGGGTCAGCTGATGTCCACAAAGGAGCTACTGTCTCATGGGTCTAGTACCCACAAGAGGGCTTTCTACCTGCTTCGCCCATCCACTCTCAGTGTGGACACTCACCTTCCCAATCAGCAGTGGCCATACGGGGCCTATGATACTCTACAGAAGGTTCAGCCTTAGGTAATACATATATTAGCGCTTTTACGGCTACATAAAACAATAAGCAAAGCAACAAGATTTGCATACAAGTCTGAAAAATACCAAAAATAATCCATCCTGCTAGGCCGCTAAGCCAATCGGCTGGATTTAAAAAGGAGTCTCTATATTGTATTAGTCTCATTAAGAGCCTTAAGGAACCTAGAAAATCTGAGTCCAAGTCTCATTGGGTATTCTGTGTAGTGTTAATACCTTCCTTGGCTCCAGGGGTAAAGGCTAAGTACAGCATAGTCCTTACAAATACTGGGTTGTGTATACAGATCCAACAGTCCAGCAGTTTTTGTCCTTCCGCGTCGTTTTTAAGAAAAGCAAGATGCTGAATAAGTTTGTTGTCCTTGTCAACACTTAAAAGTTTATCCAGTGTCTCTGTAAGGTGCAGACATCCTACCACTGCCAGCAAGGTGATTAGAACAACAGTCTTTCTGCTAGTGAAAAGATCTTTTTGCAGTGACTGGCATGGATCCAGGTGGGCGTTCCCTCAAGTGAATGTGGTCAGCTGGACTTTACAAAGGGCCGTCAAACCGTGGATCTAGGCTCCTTCTCACGTGTCTGTGTATGACCACCCAATCACCTGGATTCAGCAGATGTATGTCTGCACTGGCATTAAGATCTGGAATGGATGAAAACACATGTTTATGCACCACATTAAGTCTTTTCTGCAAGGCCTGGACATGGGCTGTCATAGCACCGTGTTGCATTTGTAGCACCTGTGGGAAGTACAGACCAGTCTCTGGCAAACTACTAAACAGGACTTCAAAAGGAGACAAGCCTATCTTTCTATTTTGAGTGTGTCTGACTGAGAAGAGTGCAAGAGACAAGCACTCTACCCCGCTCTTTCCTGTGTCTGCCATGGCCTTTGAACTTTCAGTTTAAGTGTCCCATTTATTCTTTCCACTTTCCCACTAGTTTGTTGTCTATATGGTGCATGATATGCTTGCTGTACTCCCAGGGCCTGCATGACTTCCCTCAATATTTCTTCCGTGAAGTGTGTGCCCCTATCGCTCTCTATGGTTTCTGGGACACCATACCTGCAGATCAGTTCTTTCATTAGTTTGTCTGCAGTTGCTTTAGCATTTGCACATTTTACCGGATAGACTTCCAGCCAACCAGAGAAGAGATCTACACATACTAGGACATTTTTCACACACTCCTACCTTGGGTAGCTGTATGTAGCCAGTCTGCAGTCTCTGAAACGGGTAGAGAGGCCTGGGTGTCGCTTTCTTAGGGATTTTTACTGTTTTACCTGGTTTGTGCTGTGCACAGATGAGGCATGACCGTACGAGATTTGCGGCTGCGTAACTGAAACCAGGAGCGATCCAGAGGGCATCTACCATGGACACATGTGACATTTTGAGGTGTGTGTGGGGCCAGGTGTTGCTTGCGCCATAATTAGGAACAGGGACCTCGGTATATATAATTTATCCTTATTCTCCCAAAACTCTTTTTGAGTTCAGCTCAGCTCCCATTCTCCCCCGTGTTCCTTCTCTGTTTGGGCAGCTGGAGGGATTTCAGGACATCTAGGCTCAGTGTGGCTGGAATACGCTGACTCTCCGCCACCGTCCACTGCTCCCTAGGCTGCCTTGCTGCTACTTTAGCAGCCTTCTCCGCCCTTCTGTTGCCCTCTACCTCCACAGAGTCACCGTCTGTGTGTGCTTTTACCTTGACGATGCCAACCTGGACTGGTAATGTCAATGCCTCCACTAATTGTTTCACCAGCTCTGCATTTTTAATGGGCTTACCGGCTGATGTAAGAAACATTCTGCTTCTCCAGATGGGGCGATAATCATGGGATATTCCCCATGCACAATTCGAATCTGTGTAAATATTAGTGACTTTACCTGCAGCAGCTCTACACGCCTCAGTGAGTGCCTTCAACTCTGCCTCCTGCACCGACATGTGAGGAGGGAGTGGTTCAACTCGGATTACCTCATGTGAGGATACTACTGCATGTCCAGTGTAGAATCGCCCATCCTGGTGGTATCTGGAGCCATCTACAAAAATAAAAACCTCAACATATGCATTAGGAACAGGTTTTTCGTGAACATATGTAAAACATACTTTCTCCTGACTCATCAGTTCCTATGCAGTCATGTTTGAGCGTCATGTCAACGTACCAGAGTACTTTTTTTTTTTTCTAATGCAGTCACCAATTCCCCCTTTTCTGAATCCACAGGCAGATGAGTGGCTGGATTCGGAACATTATGTCTTTTGAGGGTGACGTATTCAGGAATTAGTATTTGAGCACATTCAAGTCTGATCTGTCTGGCCATAGGCAGGTGTTTTGGTTGAACTTGTACGAGTATGGCATTAATGTCATGTGGGTAACAAATTGTCAAAAGAAAAAGTCAGTGTGAGCTCACATGCCTAGCAGTAATACAGCAGCTCTTACAACACGGACACACGTAGGAGACCCTCTAATCACTGAGTCTAATTGTGCTGAGTAGTAAGCTATTGGTCTCTGTTTCTCTCCATGTTGTTGTGTCAGTACTGCGGTAGCATGTCTTCCCTACTCTGTTCAAAATAAGAAAAATGGATGATCATAGTTTGGAATGCCTAAGGCCGGGGCTGACACAATGAGCAGCTTCAGAGAATAGAAGGAATCAATTGCTTCTTGAGTGAGATTGTAGGGGTCTGATGACAACCTGTCATAGAGTGGTTGCATCATTTGTGAAGCAGACCTTATCCAAGGCCTACAGTAGGTCACCAAACCTAGGAAAATGCATAGATGCTGGTGTTACCTGGGTAAAGGGAGATTTTGTATTGCCTGTTTCCTGTCTTTAGTCAGGTGTCTTGTACCTTCAGCAATACAATGTCCTAAAAATGTCCCATTTTGTTTGCAATACTGTAATTTGCTACGTGAGACCTTGCAACCCTTCTCTGCCTAAAAACACAGCAAGGAAACTGTAGCTTCCTTGCAGGACGTCTGGTCCGGGCAGCAGAGCAAGAGGTCATCCACGTACTGCAATAGTACAGTCTGTGGATGAGGTGGTTGCCACTGCTCAAGAATCCCTGCCATCGCTGTTGAATAGATGGTTTGGGAGTTCTTTCCCCCTTGTGGGAGGACAGTCCAACAGTATTGTTTACCTTCGTGAGTAAAAGAGAAAAGACACTGACAGTCAGAGTGCAGGGGTACAGAGAAGAATGCTTTTGCCAAATTAATGACTGTAAACATTTTGTGACCGTACGGTGTGTGTATTAGGGACAATTGAGATTATACTCACTGTAACATCATTAATAGCCTGTAAGTCATGAACTATTCTGTGTCAGGGGAACCCTTGGGTCCTTTTTTCTTCTTAATGGGATACAAAGGGGTGTTGCAGGGGGAAGATCTCTGCACTAGAACCCCTGCCTTAATATACTCCTTAACCCCTTCCCGACATCTGACGTAATAGTATGTCAGATGTCGGGTCCCCTGCTTTGATGTGCGCTCCGGCGGTGAGCGCACATCAAAGTCGCGACATGTCAGCTGTTTTTTACAGCTGACATGTGCGCGCAATAGCGGCGGGTGAAATCGCGATCACCCGCCGCTATTAACTAGTTAAATGTCGCTGTCAAACGCAGACAGCGGCATTTAACTACCGCATCCGGCCGTGCGGCCGGATATGAGCGCATCGCCGACCCCCGTCACATGATCGGGGGTCGGCGATGCTTGTACATTGTAAAGAGGTCCTGGAGACCTCTATGGTTACTGATCGCCGGTGGCTGTGAGCGCCACCCTGTGGTCGGCGCTCACAGCACACCGGCATTTCTGCTGTGTAGCAGCGATCTTATGATCGCTGCTGCATAGCAGAGTTGATCGGGCTGTGCCTGCTTCTAGCCTCCCATGGAGGCTATAGAAGCATGGCAAAAGTAAAAAAAAAAGTAAAAAAAAATGTGAAAAAAATAAAAAAAATATAAAAGTTTAAATCACCCCCCTTTCGCCCCAATCAAAATAAATCAATAAAAAAAAACCCCAACCTACACATATTTGGTATCGCCGCGTTCAGAATCGCCCGATCTATCAATAAAAAAAAAGCATTAACCTGATCGCTAAACGGCGTAATGAGAAAAAAAATCGAAACGTCAGATTTACGTTTTTTTGGTCGCCACGACATTGCATTAAAATGCAATAACGGGCGATCAAAAGAACGTATCTGCACCAAAATGCTATCCTTAAAAATGCCAGCTCGGCACGCAAAAAATAAGCCCTCACCTGACCCCAGATCACGAAAAATGGAGACGCTACGAGTATCGGAAAATGGCGCAATTTTGTTTTGTTTTTTGCAAAGTTTGGAATTTTTTTTCACCACTTAGGTGAAAAATAACCTAGTCATGTTAGGTGTCTATGAACTCGTACTGACCTGGAGAATCATAATGGCAGGTCAGTTTTAGCATTTAGTGAACCTAGCAAAATAGGCAAGCAAAAAACAAGTGTGGGATTGCACTTTTTTTGCAATTTCACTGCACTTGGAATTTTTTTCCCATTTTCTAGTACACGACATGGTAAAACCAATGATGTCGTTCAAAAGTACAACTCGTCCCGCAAAAAATAAGCCCTCACATGGCCAAATTGACGGAAAAATAAAAAAGTTGTGGCTCTGGGAAGGAGGGGAGCGAAAAACAAAAACGGAAAAACGGAAAAAGCTCCGGGGGTGAAGGGGTTAATATCCCTGCTCAGGGCCATTGATTTGACTAGACTTAAGGGGTATTGCCTTAACCAAAAAGGAGTGGTTCCTTCTTTTAATTTTTTTTTTGTAAATTCTTTATTTAAAGTAAAGACTGGGAACATTACATACAGTTTGTGAAAGAGTAAAGGTACCGTCACACTAAGCGACGCTGCAGCGATACAGACAACGATGCCGATCGCTGCAGCGTCACTGTTTGGTCGCTGGAGAGCTGTCACACAGACCGCTCTCCAGCGACCAACGATGCCGAGGTCCCTGGGTAACCAGGGTAAACATCTGGTTGTTAAGCGCAGGGCCGCGCTTAGTAACCCGATGTTTACCCTGGTTACCAGTGTAAAATGTAAAAAAACAAACAGTACATACTTACATTCGCGTCCCCCGGCGTCCGCTTCCTGCACTGAGCGCCGGCCCTAACAGCAGAGCGGTGACGTCACCGCTGTGCTGTGGTTTCACTTTACGGGCAGCGCTCAGTCAGTCAGTGCAGGAAGCGGACGCCGGGGGACGCGAAGGTGAGTATGTACTGTTTGTTTTTTTACATTTTACACTGGTAACCAGGGTAAACATCGGGTTACTAAGCGCGGCCCTGCGCTTAGTAACCCGATGTTTACCCTGGTTACCAGTGTAAAACATCGCTGGCATCGTTGCTTTTGGTGTCAAACACGACGATACACGCCGGTCTGACGACCAAATAAAGTTCTAAACTTTCTTCAACGACCAGCGATATCACAGCAGGATTCTGATCACTGCTGCGTGTCAAACACAACGATATCGCTAGCCAGGACGCTGCAACGTCACGGATTGCTAGCGATATCGTTTAGTCTGAGAAGGCAGAAAGATAATGTCCATATATATGGGAGCAACCCCAAAACATGTCAAAAAATGCAAAAATAGTAAAAGGCTTTTATTTATAATCATACAGCAGCAACAATGACATACAACAAAAACATTTAAAAACATTTAAAAGTGCAAAGTGCAACACAAGAAAACACAGCAGTCATCTCCTAGTATAGGGAGAATGACAAACCACCTCCCTACTCTCTCTAATAAATATAAAGTGCAATAACCCAGACTACGATGGTAAAGCCGGGGACGCCTAGAGAAGATAAATTTAGAATACAATCAGACAACAATAAATATTAGGCTCTAAGCACATGACTGAAAAACAACGTCCTCCTGTTCAATGCATAACAATACCCCTCTGTATCACAGTACCACCTTACCCATAAGGAAAGCCAAAGAAAAAAGGTGATTCTTATCGGCAGGCTTCTGATGGACAATAATGCCCATAGTAGTAATCCGAGCCTAGGTAAGGGTCTGCATGTGCCCTATGAATCTCAAACTAGGCAAAGCAGAGATTAGTGGTGCATGGACTGGCGAAAGACGAGACAATGTGGGAGAGAGAAAAGGAAGTGGGGTGCAAACCCACGCGTATCGCCGCAACTATGGCGGCTTCCTCAGAGAAAAATATGGCATGCTGTAAGAGTAGTTGTACAGGTTTATATACATATTTATAATGAGATGAATGGTAATCACCTGTTTGGAGCGGCGACAAAAGAAGAACAAACACGAGGAGTTTAGCTGGCGGCCGCCATATTGTCATGTTCAGCATATCACAAATAAAGTTTCCCTTGTTGTGCTGGTAACCGAGTGTGCGCAAGCGCACTACAAGAGGCCACCGCACACACAAAGTACTTCACAAACCAAAGAATTACACATAAATGCGCATGCGTACTAGATACAAGTCAAGTTACATTGGCGCAGGTAGCAGAGGAATGAATATATAAATATAGATAGATAAATTAATAATGAAACGCCAACCATAGCGCATGCGCGGTGAATCACCACCCGACCAGAGTTCTCTTTAAACAAAAAAGCTGCATAAATGCGTCTGAACGCTAAGCGCAAGTCAAAATATATTTAGACAGATGGAAAAGATCTATTTTTAAATTGACCTGAATAATGTTTTTTGAAAACCAAATATTGCGCATGCGCAGTGGACACCAAGCTGCTGATAGAATCCTAGCTATAGTTACCATCAATGAGAAACCTGCGCATATCCCATCAGGGCAATACAGAATAAAAATAGAGAGAGCCCCGTAAGTATATGCACTATGTGCAACTGAAAAAGTATGATAAAAGACGTTCAAAGTATGAAATACAATTAGTGCAGTGTAAAGTTGGCTTGCATATTTATTTATCAGGAAATACAAAGTACATAAATAGTACTATGTGAAGATTAATATGGTTATGCACCCATAGGGATATGTAGTTCATAAATAGGCTAGTAACATGATATACAATGATGTCCTAAGGGAATACAAGTCTGTTATATCCAATTACCAATAGTCAATATTCAATAGTGTCCACCCTAAAAGAACGGGACAAAGAAATTTGTCCAGCAAATGCACGTCTACCCGCCTGGTCGCCATGGACCCCCAATGGACAAGGTCTGTGGCGTACCATAGCCCTAAGGCAAACAAAAATGAAGATACACATGTGTCAAAGCATGACAAAAAATGAACAACATAGTACATCCAGGCTAATAAAGATTATTATTGTCACCCAAAAAGAGGGACTATGGCAAAGTGTACCAACATAGGCCACAATGGATGAACAAAAAAAGTCCCTCCCATATGAACAACTATGGTATAGTTTTGAGCCATGAAAATTGATTAGACCCGAAAAGAAATATAATGTGGTACTGTGATACATGCCCCAAAAAAGATTTTTTGTTTATTTATACGAGAACTAGACTCCCAATTGCCTGCGGACAATGCTCAAAAAGGATAATAATGATATTAATTGCATGAGAACAGAACAGGAGATATATGTATATCAAAGAGTCAGAAAAGTCAAAAAAGTCAAACAATGGCCCAAATGGCTCAGGAGCACCGGATCAGGCATAAAAGCCATTGAACAAAAGCTCCTCATTGAGTCCATTCGGTGACAAACTCTTGAGATCAAAGATCCACCGTGACTCCCGGCGCAAGAGTTCCTTCGTGAGATCCCCTCCACGAATACTGCTCACGACCTGATCGACCACCATAATCCGCATCTTCTGGTACTTGCTGCAATGATGTGCCAAAAAGTGGGATGCAACAGAAGAAATGTTCTTTCCTTTTTCCATGTCTGCTTTTGCATTAACAATGTTCGACATGTGCTGTTGAGTCCTCCGTCTCACTTCTTGGGTCGTTTGACCGACATAAAGTTTTGGACACGGGCAGATCAGGACGTAGATCACATTTCTTGACCTGCAGTTGAAATATTTCCTCGCCTTGAGTTCTCCTGGAAAAATTGACAAAGTTAGGGAGTCAGTGGCGGTCATATACGGGCACACATTGCAATTTCCACACGGGAAAGAGCCCTTTAAATTCTGTCCTGACCCCAGACTCACAGCAGGCCTCTTAAAGTGGCTGGTGGTGAGAACATCTTTGAAGTTCTTAGCCCTCCTGGCAGTGACCATAGGACTATCTGATAGAAATGGTCGCAGTCTAGGCTCATTTAACAAAATCCCCCAATGCCTACCCAAAATATTGTAGACATCCCTCCATTGATTATTATATGCCGTAATCAGGTTTATTGTTGGCATATTTTTATGTACCTGGGGCTCCAAAAGACTACATCTAGCCCTTTGTCGGGAGTGCTCAAAGGCACGTGCAATTGTCCTTTTAGGATATCCCCGTTTCAGCAACCTACTGGTAAGATCACCTGCCCCCTCACGAAAGTCCGAGTCCAGACTGCAATTGCGTCTTACCCTCAAAAATTGGCCTTTCGGAAGGTTATTCCGTAGGTGTTGAGGATGAAAGCTGGAGAAATGGAGAAGATTGTTTGTAGCTGTAGTTTTGCGAAAAATCTTGGTTTGGATCTGATTGCCCACCTTCATCACCTTTAAATCCAAAAATTCAACTGATGTAGTGGATAAAGAAGCTGTGAGAGAAATGTTAAATACATTACTGTTCAGTGTGGAGATGAAATTCCTGCAGTCATGTTCAGAACCAGTCCAAAGGACCAGCAATTCATCAATGTATCGGTACCACCGAAAAACATTGGTTCCGAATTCCTGCAGGGGGCGCACCTGTGTCTCCTCCCACCAACCCATGAAGAGGTTGGCATAGGAGGGTGCACAGCGGGCGCCCATCGCTGTCCCAGCAACCTGCTTATAGAAAACTCTGTCAAAGACAAAATAACTATTGGACAAAACAAAGGACAGGAGGTCCAAAATAAAGGATGTCTACGGTCACCTGTAATTTGTTGGTTCAAGAAAAATGCAACCGCCTCAATGCCCAGTGCATGCCCAATGCAGGTATAAAGTGAGGCGACATCCATCGTGATTAAAATGGTGTTCTCCGGGACAGTGAGGTCCTGCAGCTGCCTTATCAAATGAGAGGTGTCCTGGATATAGGAATCTAAATGAGTAACAAATGGTTGCAAAAAATGATCTAAATAGATGCAAGGCCTCTCATACAAACCCCCAATCCCAGCCACAATCGGCCTACCAGGTGGTTCTTGAATAGATTTGTGAATCTTCGGAAGAAGATACAGGGTAGGCACAATCGGGGATGCTGTGGTAAGAAATTTGAATTCTCTGTTGTCCAAGATGTTATTAGACCTGGCGGACGTCAGAAGGCGATCCAGCTTCTTTTTAAAAGTACCTGTGGGGTCAGAGGGCAAAACCTGGTAACATCGAGTGTCACTTAACTGACGCCGGGCCTCCCTCAGATACATGTCAATGGGCCACAAAACAATGTTCCCGCCCTTGTCCGCCTCCTTTATAATAAAGGACGGATTGTTTTTGAGTCTTGTTAAAAGTTGTCTCTCTCTTATCCCCAGATTTTCCCCTTGATGTTTATTAAGCTGAAGTCTGGCCACGTCCTGACTTACCATGTTGTAGAAGATTTGGACAGTTGGGGAGATGGAGAATGATGGGGTAACTTGGGAGGGCAAATGCCAAAGCCTCTGACCATCCCTAGAGCATTCATTTTCATCCAAAAGCTGTACAAGGTCACCGAAGACCTGCCTTTCATCCTGAGGCAATGAGTCCATGATGGAGGGTTGATGATATATGAGTTTGAAGACCAATTTTCTGCAAAATAAATATACATCTTTTATAAGAGTGAACTTGTCCAACCTGTTCATGGGGGAGAAGGATAAACCCAGTGTCAAAACACGCCTTTCTTCATCTGTGAGTACATAGTCAGACAAATTCACAATTTGTAGATTACCTGCATCATTGGTATCCATTCCTAAAGTTGCTTCCTCCTGCTCTGTCTCACTGGCCTCCTGTATGTTGGGGACCATGTTTGGTACCTCCGTCCTTTCTTTCTTGTGTTGGGCAGGTTTTCGGCGACCTCTTCTATTGCGCTTCCTTGATCGCTTGCGCTTGAAGATAAAAAATCACTGGTTGAAGAGTCCCCAGCCCCTGCTGGCATAGAGGGCCTTCTCTGATGATGGTCTGAGCCGTTGAACTTCCTAAACCGACCATTGCCTTGGTGTGTCCATTTAAAAATCTGCTGGTTATCAAAATCGTATTTGTCTCGAAGAAATTTTTTCTTTTTCTTTTGTATAATGTCTTTTTCTAGGGTCTCAATTGTCTCTTTTAGTTTAAGCTGAAATGGTAAAACAACACTATGTGTATCTAGAGTACTCAACTGAGTCTCCTTTTCTTTGATGCTTTCCTTGAGTTTGCCCAAAAGCTTGCGATCATGGTCAATCAATAGATTGATCAAGATAGAGGAACACTTAAGGAGACCAGCCTCCCAAGTACTCTTAAACTCTTTATCTGCCTCCCATGCTGGGAAAATTTTAACTCTCAAACCCCTTGGGACAATGCCTAATTTATTATATTCCTCCAGGCTCTTGATATTTAGCCATGTTTTAGTTAATGATTTATGAAGATCAGTAATTTCAGAGCACAAGCCATTGGTGGTGGTATCCGTGCCAGAAACCAAATTGGGAGGACCAAAAATGTCCTCAGTTTGGCCCCTCCATGCCAACTCCCTCATCTCCAAATTCATGGCTGTCGGAGAAAACCAAGAACAAACAATAGCAATGACCGACAAAACAACCAAAAAACCAAGCACAATTAGTAATGATTGACAAAAAAATGTATATATATATAGACCATAAGTATCGTGTGCCAACACTCCACTAGAAGAACCTGAAAAAGGAGCCAGAGAAAGCTCCAACAGGCTACAATGACAGGTGTATACAGAAAAGAAAAAAGCGGAGGGCACCACTAAAGTATGAGGTATGGGGGCTCACCATGGACAAGAAAACACTGAAGACTGAGAAGGCAGAAAGATAATGTCCATATATATGGGAGCAACCCCAAAACATGTCAAAAAATGCAAAAATAGTAAAAGGCTTTTATTTATAATCATACAGCAGCAACAATGACATACAACAAAAACATTTAAAAACATTTAAAAGTGCAAAGTGCAACACAAGAAAACACAGCAGTCATCTCCTAGTATAGGGAGAATGACAAACCACCTCCCTACTCTCTCTAATAAATATAAAGTGCAATAACCCAGACTACGATGGTAAGGCCGGGGACGCCTAGAGAAGATAAATTTAGAATACAATCAGACAACAATAAATATTAGGCTCTAAGCACATGACTGAAAAACAACGTCCACCTGTTCAATGCATAACAATACCCCTCTGTATCACAGTACCACCTTACCCATAAGGAAAGCCAAAGAAAAAAGGTGATTCTTATCGGCAGGCTTCTGATGGACAATAATGCCCATAGTAGTAATCCGAGCCTAGGTAAGGGTCTGCATGTGCCCTATGAATCTCAAACTAGGCAAAGCAGAGATTAGTGGTGCATGGACTGGCGAAAGACGAGACAATGTGGGAGAGAGAAAAGGAAGTGGGGTGCAAACCCACGCGTATCGCCGCAACTATGGCGGCTTCCTCAGGGAAAAATATGGCATGCTGTAAGAGTAGTTGTACAGGTTTATATACATATTTATAATGAGATGAATGGTAATCACCTGTTTGGAGCGGCGACAAAAGAAGAACAAACACGAGGAGTTTAGCTGGCGGCCGCCATATTGTCATGTTCAGCATATCACAAATAAAGTTTCCCTTGTTGTGCTGGTAACCGAGTGTGCGCAAGCGCACTACAAGAGGCCACCGCACACACAAAGTACTTCACAAACCAAAGAATTACACATAAATGCGCATGCGTACTAGATACAAGTCAAGTTACATTGGCGCAGGTAGCAGAGGAATGAATATATAAATATAGATAGATAAATTAATAATGAAACGCCAACCATAGCGCATGCGCGGTGAATCACCACCCGACCAGAGTTCTCTTTAAACAAAAAAGCTGCATAAATGCGTCTGAACGCTAGGCGCAAGTCAAAATATATTTAGACATAGATGGAAAAGATCTATTTTTAAATTGACCTGAATAATGTTTTTTGAAAACCAAATATTGCGCATGCGCAGTGGACACCAAGCTGCTGATAGAATCCTAGCTATAGTTACCATCAATGAGAAACCTGCGCATATCCCATCAGGGCAATACAGAATAAAAATAGAGAGAGCCCCGTAAGTATATGCACTATGTGCAACTGAAAAAGTATGATAAAAGACGTTCAAAGTATGAAATACAATTAGTGCAGTGTAAAGTTGGCTTGCATATTTATTTATCAGGAAATACAAAGTACATAAATAGTACTATGTGAAGATTAATATGGTTATGCACCCATAGGGATATGTAGTTCATAAATAGGCTAGTAACATGATATACAATGATGTCCTAAGGGAATACAAGTCTGTTATATCCAATTACCAATAGTCAATATTCAATAGTGTCCACCCTAAAAGAACGGGACAAAGAAATTTGTCCAGCAAATGCACGTCTACCCGCCTGGTCGCCATGGACCCCCAATGGACAAGGTCTGTGGCGTACCATAGCCCTAAGGCAAACAAAAATGAAGATACACATGTGTCAAAGCATGACAAAAAATGAACAACATAGTACATCCAGGCTAATAAAGATTATTATTGTCACCCAAAAAGAGGGACTATGGCAAAGTGTACCAACATAGGCCACAATGGATGAACAAAAAAAGTCCCTCCCATATGAACAACTATGGTATAGTTTTGAGCCATGAAAATTGATTAGACCCGAAAAGAAATATAATGTGGTACTGTGATACATGCCCCAAAAAAGATTTTTTGTTTATTTATACGAGAACTAGACTCCCAATTGCCTGCGGACAATGCTCAAAAAGGATAATAATGATATTAATTGCATGAGAACAGAACAGGAGATATATGTATATCAAAGAGTCAGAAAAGTCAAAAAAGTCAAACAATGGCCCAAATGGCTCAGGAGCACCGGATCAGGCATAAAAGCCATTGAACAAAAGCTCCTCATTGAGTCCATTCGGTGACAAACTCTTGAGATCAAAGATCCACCGTGACTCCCGGCGCAAGAGTTCCTTCGTGAGATCCCCTCCACGAATACTGCTCACGACCTGATCGACCACCATAATCCGCATCTTCTGGTACTTGCTGCAATGATGTGCCAAAAAGTGGGATGCAACAGAAGAAATGTTCTTTCCTTTTTCCATGTCTGCTTTTGCATTAACAATGTTCGACATGTGCTGTTGAGTCCTCCGCCTCACTTCTTGGGTCGTTTGACCGACATAAAGTTTTGGACACGGGCAGATCAGGACGTAGATCACATTTCTTGACCTGCAGTTGAAATATTTCCTCGCCTTGAGTTCTCCTGGAAAAATTGACAAAGTTAGGGAGTCAGTGGCGGTCATATACGGGCACACATTGCAATTTCCACACGGGAAAGAGCCCTTTAAATTCTGTCCTGACCCCAGACTCACAGCAGGCCTCTTAAAGTGGCTGGTGGTGAGAACATCTTTGAAGTTCTTAGCCCTCCTGGCAGTGACCCTAGGACTATCTGATAGAAATGGTCGCAGTCTAGGCTCATTTAACAAAATCCCCCAATGCCTACCCAAAATATTGTAGACATCCCTCCATTGATTATTATATGCCGTAATCAGGTTTATTGTTGGCATATTTTTATGTACCTGGGGCTCCAAAAGACTACATCTAGCCCTTTGTCGGGAGTGCTCAAAGGCACGTGCAATTGTCCTTTTAGGATATCCCCGTTTCAGCAACCTACTGGTAAGATCACCTGCCCCCTCACGAAAGTCCGAGTCCAGACTGCAATTGCGTCTTACCCTCAAAAATTGGCCTTTCGGAAGGTTATTTGTTGTGAATTTGGATTCTGGCTCCCCCGGTGGCTACTGGTGGAATTGAACTGGTGTCTTCATCTTCTCTGTTCACCTGTTCCCATCAAGATGTGGGAGTCGCTATATAACCTTGCTGCTCTGTTAGTTGCTTGCCGGTCAACAATGTTATTAGAAGCCTCTCTGTGCTTGTTCCTGCTCCTAGACAACTACTAGATAAGTTGGACTCTTGTCCATGTTTGTTTTTGCATTTTTGTTCCAGTTCACAGCTGTAGTTTCGTTACTGTGTCTGGAAAGCTCTTGTGAACAGGAATTGCCACTCTGGTGTTATGAGTTAATGCCAGAGTTTTAAAGTAATTTCTGGATGGTGTTTTGATAGGGTTTTCAGCTGACCATGAAAGTGTCCTTTCTGTCTTCTGCTATGTAGTAAGTGGACCTCAAATTTGCTAAACCTATTTTCATACTACGTTTGTTATTTCATCTTAATTCACCGCCAATACATGTGGGGGGCCTCTGTCTCCTTTCGGGGTATTTCTCTAGAGGTGAGCTAGGACTAATATTTTCCTCTGCTAGCTTTATTTAGTCCTCCGGCTGGTGCTGGGCATCTAGAATCAACGTAGGCATGCTACCCGGCCACTGCTAGTTGTGCGTTAGGTTTAGCTCATGGTCAGCTCAGTTCCCATCTTCCAAGAGCTAGTTCCTATATATGCTGATGCTATGTTCTCTTGCCATTGAGATCATGACAGTTTGACCGGCCCACTAAAGGGTTAAAATCCTTGGCTGAGAAAGGAGAGAAATAAGTAGTCTGCTGAAATTTTTTTTTTTTTTTTTTTTTTTTCTCCTTCTAATCTTTGAATGGCTCTGTGTCCACCTGTTTGTAATGGATCTTCAGAGTGTAACTGCAGGTTTGAATAATCTCGCCACGAAGGTACAAAATTTGCAAGATTTTGTTTTTCATGCACCTGTATCTGAGCCGAGAATTCCTTGGCCGGAATTTTTCTCGGGGAATAGATCCGGGTTTCAGAATTTTCGAAATAATTGCAAATTATTTTTGTCCCTGAAATCTCGCTCTGCCGGAGACCCTGCACAGCAGGTCAGGATTGTGATTTCCTTGCTCCGGGGCGACCCTCAAGACTGGGCTTTTTCATTGACACCAGGGGATCCTGCGTTGCTCAATGTGGATGCGTTTTTTCTGGCCTTGGGGTTGCTTTATGACGAACCTCATTTGGAGCTTCAGGCAGAAAAAACTTTGATGTCCCTATCTCAGGGGCAAGATGAAGCGGAAATTTACTGCCAAAGATTCCGTAAATGGTCTGTGCTTACTCAGTGGAATGAGTGCGCCCTGGCGGCGACTTTCAGAGAGGGTCTCTCTGATGCCATTAAGGATGTTATGGTGGGGTTCCCTGTGCCTGTGGGTCTGAATGAGTCCATGACAATGGCTATTCAGATCGATAGGCGTTTGCGGGAGCGCAAACCAGTGCACCATCTGGCGGTGTCCACTGAGAAGTCGCCAGAGAGTATGCAGTGTGATAGAATTCTGTCCCGAAGCGAGCGGCAGAATTTTAGACGGAAAAATGGGTTGTGTTTCTATTGTGGTGATTCTACTCATGTTATATCAGCATGCTCTAAGCGCACTAAAAAGCTTGGTAAATTTGTTTCCATTTGCACCTTACCGTCTAAGTTTATTCTATCTGTGACCCTGATTTGCTCTTTGTCATCTATTACCACGGACGCCTATGTCGACTCTGGCGCCGCTTTGAGTCTTATGGATTGGTCCTTTGCCAAACGCTGTGGGTATGATTTAGAGCCTTTGGAGACTCCTATTCCTCTGAAGGGGATTGACTCCACCCCATTGGCTAATAATAAACCACAATACTGGACACAAGTAACTATGCGTATTAATCCGGATCACCAGGAGATTATTCGCTTTCTGGTGCTGTATAATCTACATGATGATTTGGTGCTAGGATTGCCTTGGCTGCAATCTCACAACCCAGTCCTCGACTGGAGAGCTATGTCTGTGTTGAGCTGGGGATGTAAGGGGGCTCATGGGGATGTACCTGTGGTTTCCATTTCATCATCTATTCCCTCTGAAATTCCTGAGTTCCTGTCTGACTATCGTGAAGTCTTTGAAGAATCCAAACTTGGTTCGTTACCTCCGCACCGAGAGTGCGATTGTGCCATAGATTTAATCCCGGGTAGTAAATACCCAAAGGGTCGTTTATTTAATCTGTCTGTGCCTGAACATGCTGCTATGCGAGAATATATAAAGGAGTCCTTGGAAAAGGGACATATTCGTCCATCGTCATCTCCCTTAGGAGCCGGTTTTTTCTTTGTGTCAAAAAAAGACGGCTCTTTGAGACCATGTATTGATTATCGGCTTTTGAATAAAATCACTGTTAAATATCAATACCCATTGCCGTTGCTGACTGATTTGTTTGCTCGCATAAAGGGGGCCAAGTGGTTCTCTAAGATTGACCTTCGTGGGGCGTATAATTTGGTGCGAATCAGGCAGGGGGATGAGTGGAAAACCGCATTTAATACGCCCGAGGGCCACTTTGAGTATTTAGTGATGCCTTTTGGTCTTTCAAATGCTCCGTCAGTTTTCCAGTCCTTTATGCATGATATTTTTCGCGATTATTTGGATAAATTTATGATTGTGTATCTGGATGATATTCTGATTTTTTCGGATGACTGGGACTCTCATGTCCAGCAAGTCAGGAGGGTTTTTCAGGTTTTGCGGTCTAATTCTTTGTGTGTGAAGGGTTCTAAGTGTGTTTTTGGGGTACAGAGGATTTCCTTTTTGGGATATATTTTTTCCCCCTCTTCCATTGAAATGGATCCTGTCAAGGTTCAAGCTATTTGTGATTGGACGCAGCCCTCTTCTCTTAAGAGTCTTCAGAAATTTTTGGGCTTTGCTAACTTTTATCGTCGATTTATTGCTGGTTTTTCGGATATTGCTAAGCCATTGACCGATTTGACTAAGAAGGGTGCTGATGTTGCTGATTTGTCCCCTGATGCTGTGGAGGCCTTTCGGGAGCTTAAGCGCCGTTTTTCCTCTGCCCCTGTGTTGCGTCAGCCTGATGTTGCTCTACCTTTTCAGGTTGAGGTCGACGCTTCTGAGATCGGAGCTGGGGCAGTGTTGTCGCAGAAAAGTTCTGACTGCTCCGTGATGAGGCCTTGTGCCTTCTTTTCCCGTAAATTTTCGCCCGCTGAGCGGAATTATGATGTTGGGAATCGGGAGCTTTTGGCCATGAAGTGGGCTTTTGAGGAGTGGCGCCATTGGCTTGAGGGGGCCAGACATCAGGTGGTGGTATTGACTGACCACAAAAATTTGATTTATCTTGAGACCGCCAGGCGCCTGAATCCTAGACAGGCGCGCTGGTCATTATTTTTCTCTCGGTTTAATTTTGTGGTGTCATACCTACCGGGTTCTAAGAATGTTAAGGCGGATGCCCTTTCTAGGAGTTTTGAGCCTGACTCGCCTGGTAACTCTGAGCCCACAGGTATCCTTAAGGATGGAGTGGTATTGTCTGCCGTTTCTCCAGACCTGCGGCGGGCCTTGCAGGAGTTTCAGGCGGATAGACCTGATCGTTGCCCACCTGATAAACTGTTTGTTCCTGATGATTGGACCTGTAGAGTCATCTCTGAGGTTCATTCTTCTGCGTTGGCAGGTCATCCTGGCATTTTTGGTACCAGGGATTTGGTGGCAAGGTCCTTCTGGTGGCCTTCCCTGTCACGAGATGTGCGAGGCTTTGTGCAGTCTTGTGACGTTTGTGCTCGGGCCAAGCCTTGTTGTTCTCGGGCTAGTGGATTATTGTTGCCCTTGCCTATTCCTAAGAGGCCTTGGACGCACATCTCGATGGATTTTATTTCAGATCTGCCTGTTTCTCAGAAGATGTCTGTCATCTGGGTGGTGTGTGACCGTTTTTCTAAGATGGTCCATTTGGTTCCTCTGCCCAAGTTGCCTTCTTCTTCCGAGTTGGTTCCTCTGTTTTTTCAGAATGTTGTTCGTTTGCATGGTATTCCTGAGAATATCGTTTCTGACAGAGGGACCCAATTCGTGTCCAGATTTTGGCGGGCATTCTGTGCTAGGATGGGCATAGATTTATCTTTTTCGTCCGCTTTCCATCCTCAGACGAATGGCCAGACCGAGCGGATTAATCAGACTCTGGAGACATATCTGAGGTGTTTTGTGTCTGCTGACCAGGATGATTGGGTTGCTTTTTTGCCATTGGCGGAGTTCGCTCTCAATAATCGGGCCAGCTCTGCCACTTTGGTGTCCCCGTTTTTCTGTAATTCGGGGTTTCATCCTCGATTTTCCTCTGGTCAGGTGGAATCTTCGGATTGTCCTGGAGTGGATGCTGTGGTGGAGAGATTGCATCAGATCTGGGGGCAGGTGGTGGACAATTTGAGGTTGTCCCAGGAGAAGACTCAGCTTTTTGCCAACCGCCACCGTCGTGTTGGTCCTCGGCTTTGCGTTGGGGATTTGGTGTGGTTGTCTTCTCGTTTTGTCCCTATGAGGGTCTCTTCTCCTAAGTTTAAGCCTCGGTTCATCGGCCCGTATAAGATATTGGAGATTCTTAACCCTGTTTCCTTCCGTTTGGACCTCCCTGCATCCTTTTCTATTCATAACGTTTTTCATCGGTCATTATTGCGCAGGTATGAGGTACCGGTTGTGCCTTCCGTTGAGCCTCCTGCTCCGGTGTTGGTTGAGGGTGAGTTGGAGTACGTTGTGGAGAAAATCTTAGACTCTCGTGTTTCCAGACGGAGACTCCAGTATCTGGTCAAGTGGAAGGGATACGGCCAGGAGGATAATTCTTGGGTGAATGCATCTGATGTTCATGCCTCTGATCTGGTTCGTGCCTTTCATAGGGCCCATCCTGATCGCCCTGGTGGTTCTGGTGAGGGTTCGGTGCCCCCTCCTTGAGGGGGGGGTACTGTTGTGAATTTGGATTCTGGCTCCCCCGGTGGCTACTGGTGGAATTGAACTGGTGTCTTCATCTTCTCTGTTCACCTGTTCCCATCAAGATGTGGGAGTCGCTATATAACCTTGCTGCTCTGTTAGTTGCTTGCCGGTCAACAATGTTATCAGAAGCCTCTCTGTGCTTGTTCCTGCTCCTAGACAACTACTAGATAAGTTGGACTCTTGTCCATGTTTGTTTTTGCATTTTTGTTCCAGTTCACAGCTGTAGTTTCGTTACTGTGTCTGGAAAGCTCTTGTGAACAGGAATTGCCACTCTGGTGTTATGAGTTAATGCCAGAGTTTTAAAGTAATTTCTGGATGGTGTTTTGATAGGGTTTTCAGCTGACCTTGAAAGTGTCCTTTCTGTCTTCTGCTATGTAGTAAGTGGACCTCAAATTTGCTAAACCTATTTTCATACTACGTTTGTTATTTCATCTTAATTCACCGCCAATACATGTGGGGGGCCTCTGTCTCCTTTCGGGGTATTTCTCTAGAGGTGAGCTAGGACTAATATTTTCCTCTGCTAGCTTTATTTAGTCCTCCGGCTGGTGCTGGGCATCTAGAATCAACGTAGGCATGCTACCCGGCCACTGCTAGTTGTGCGTTAGGTTTAGCTCATGGTCAGCTCAGTTCCCATCTTCCAAGAGCTAGTTCCTATATATGCTGATGCTATGTTCTCTTGCCATTGAGATCATGACAGTTATTCCGTAGGTGTTGAGGATGAAAGCTGGAGAAATGGAGAAGATTGTTTGTAGCTGTAGTTTTGCGAAAAATCTTGGTTTGGATCTGATTGCCCACCTTCATCACCTTTAAATCCAAAAATTCAACTGATGTAGTGGATAAAGAAGCTGTGAGAGAAATGTTAAATACATTACTGTTCAGTGTGGAGATGAAATTCCTGCAGTCATGTTCAGAACCAGTCCAAAGGACCAGCAAATCATCAATGTATCGGTACCACCGAAAAACATTGGTTCCGAATTCCTGCAGGGGGCGCACCTGTGTCTCCTCCCACCAACCCATGAAGAGGTTGGCATAGGAGGGTGCACAGCGGGCGCCCATCGCTGTCCCAGCAACCTGCTTATAGAAAACTCTGTCAAAGACAAAATAACTATTGGACAAAACAAAGGACAGGAGGTCCAAAATAAAGGAGTGATGTCTACGGTCACCTGTAATTTGTTGGTTCAAGAAAAATGCAACCGCCTCAATGCCCAGTGCATGCCCAATGCAGGTATAAAGTGAGGCGACATCCATCGTGATTAAAATGGTGTTCTCCGGGACAGTGAGGTCCTGCAGCTGCCTTATCAAATGAGAGGTGTCCTGGATATAGGAATCTAAATGAGTAACAAATGGTTGCAAAAAATGATCTAAATAGATGCAAGGCCTCTCATACAAACCCCCAATCCCAGCCACAATCGGCCTACCAGGTGGTTCTTGAATAGATTTGTGAATCTTCGGAAGAAGATACAGGGTAGGCACAATCGGGGATGCTGTGGTAAGAAATTTGAATTCTCTGTTGTCCAAGATGTTATTAGACCTGGCGGACGTCAGAAGGCGATCCAGCTTCTTTTTAAAAGTACCTGTGGGGTCAGAGGGCAAAACCTGGTAACATCGAGTGTCACTTAACTGACGCCGGGCCTCCCTCAGATACATGTCAATGGGCCACAAAACAATGTTCCCGCCCTTGTCCGCCTCCTTTATAATAAAGGACGGATTGTTTTTGAGTCTTGTTAAAAGTTGTCTCTCTCTTATCCCCAGATTTTCCCCTTGATGTTTATTAAGCTGAAGTCTGGCCACGTCCTGACTTACCATGTTGTAGAAGATTTGGACAGTTGGGGAGATGGAGAATGATGGGGTAACTTGGGAGGGCAAATGCCAAAGCCTCTGACCATCCCTAGAGCATTCATTTTCATCCAAAAGCTGTACAAGGTCACCGAAGACCTGCCTTTCATCCTGAGGCAATGAGTCCATGATGGAGGGTTGATGATATATGAGTTTGAAGACCAATTTTCTGCAAAATAAATATACATCTTTTATAAGAGTGAACTTGTCCAACCTGTTCATGGGGGAGAAGGATAAACCCAGTGTCAAAACACGCCTTTCTTCATCTGTGAGTACATAGTCAGACAAATTCACAATTTGTAGATTACCTGCATCATTGGTATCCATTCCTAAAGTTGCTTCCTCCTGCTCTGTCTCACTGGCCTCCTGTATGTTGGGGACCATGTTTGGTACCTCCGTCCTTTCTTTCTTGTGTTGGGCAGGTTTTCGGCGACCTCTTCTATTGCGCTTCCTTGATCGCTTGCGCTGGAAGATAAAAAATCACTGGTTGAAGAGTCCCCAGCCCCTGCTGGCATAGAGGGCCTTCTCTGATGATGGTCTGAGCCGTTGAACTTCCTAAACCGACCATTGCCTTGGTGTGTCCATTTAAAAATCTGCTGGTTATCAAAATCGTATTTGTCTCGAATAAATTTTTTCTTTTTCTTTTGTATAATGTCTTTTTCTAGGGTCTCTGTTATGGTTCTCAATGGCAAGAGAACATAGCCCAGCAAACATAAGAACTAGCTCTTGGAAGGATGGAAACTAAACTGACCATGAACTAAACCTGCCGCACAACTAACAGTAGCCGGGTAGCGTTGCCTACGTTTTATCCCTAGACGCCCAGCGCCAGCCGGAGGACTACCTAATCCTGGCAGAGGAAAATATAGTCCTGGCTCACCTCTAGAGAAATTTCCCCGAAAGGCAGACAGAGGCCCCCACATATATTGGCGGTGATTTTAGATGAAATGACAAACGTAGTATGAAAATAGGTTTAGCAAAGTTGAGGTCCGCTTACTAGATAGCAGGAAGACAGAAAGGTCACTTTCATGGTCAGCTGAAAACCCTATCAAAACACCATCCTGAAATTACTTTAAGACTCTAGTATTAACTCATAACATCAGAGTGGCAATTTCAGATCACAAGAGCTTTCCAGACACAGAAACAAAACTTCAGCTGTGAACTGGAACAAAATACAAAAACAAACGAGGACTGAAGTCCAACTTAGCTGAGAGTTGTCTAGCAGCAGGAACATGCACAGAAAGGCTTCTGATTACAATGTTGACCGGCATGGAAGTGACAGAGGAGCAAGGTTAAATAGCGACTCCCACATCCTGATAGGAACAGGTGAACAGAAAGGATGATGCACACAAGTTCAGTTCCACCAGTGGCCACCGGGGGAGCCCAAAATCCAATTTCACAACAGTACCCCCCCCTCAAGGAGGGGGCACCGAACCCTCACCAGAACCACCAGGGCGATCAGGATGAGCCCTATGAAAGGCACGGACCAGATCGGAGGCATGGACATCAGAGGCAGTCACCCAAGAATTATCCTCCTGACCGTATCCCTTCCATTTAACCAGATACTGGAGTTTCCGTCTGGAAACACGGGAGTCCAAGATTTTTTCCACAACGTACTCCAACTCGCCTTCAACCAGCACCGGAGCAGGAGGCTCAACGGAAGGCACAACCGGTACCTCATACCTGCGCAATAATGACCGATGAAAAACATTATGAATAGAAAAAGATGCAGGGAGGTCCAAACGGAAGGACACAGGGTTAAGAATCTCCAATATCTTGTATGGGCCGATAAACCGAGGCTTAAACTTAGGAGAAGAAACCCTCATAGGGACAAAACGAGAAGACAACCACACCAAGTCCCCAACACAAAGCCGAGGACCAACCCGACGCCGGCGGTTGGCAAAAAGCTGAGTCTTCTCCTGGGACAACTTCAAATTGTCCACTACCTGCCCCCAAATCTGATGCAACCTCTCCACCACAGCATCCACTCCAGGACAATCCGAAGATTCCACCTGACCAGAAGAAAATCGAGGATGAAACCCCGAATTACAGAAAAACGGAGACACCAAGGTGGCAGAGCTGGCCCGATTATTGAGGGCAAACTCCGCTAAAGGCAAAAAAGCAACCCAATCATCCTGATCTGCGGACACAAAACACCTCAAATATGTCTCCAAGGTTTGATTCGTCCGCTCGGTCTGGCCATTAGTCTGAGGATGGAAAGCAGACGAGAAAGACAAATCTATGCCCATCCTAGCACAGAATGCTCGCCAAAATCTAGACACGAATTGGGTACCTCTGTCAGAAACGATATTCTCCGGAATACCATGCAAGCGGACCACATTTTGAAAAAACAGAGGAACCAACTCGGAAGAAGAAGGCAACTTAGGCAGGGGAACCAAATGGACCATCTTAGAGAAACGGTCACACACCACCCAGATGACAGACATCTTCTGAGAAACAGGAAGATCCGAAATAAAATCCATCGAGATGTGCGTCCAAGGCCTCTTCAGGATAGGCAAGGGCAACAACAATCCACTAGCCCGAGAACAACAAGGCTTGGCCCGAGCACAAACGTCACAAGACTGCACAAAGCCTCGCACATCTCGTGACAGGGAAGGCCACCAGAAGGACCTTGCCACCAAATCCCTGGTACCAAAGATTCCGGGATGACCTGCCAACGCAGAAGAATGGACCTCAGAAATGACTCTACTGGTCCAATCCTCAGGAACAAACAGTCTACCAGGTGGGCAACGATCAGGTCTATCCGCCTGAAAGTCCTGCAAGGCCCGCCGCAGGTCTGGAGAAACGGCAGACAATATCACTCCATCCTTAAGGATACCTGTAGGTTCCGAGTTACCAGGGGAGTCAGGCTCAAAACTCCTAGAAAGGGCATCCGCCTTAACATTCTTAGAACCCGGCAGGTAGGACACCACAAAATTAAACCGAGAGAAAAACAACGACCAGCGCGCCTGTCTAGGATTCAGACGTCTGGCGGACTCAAGATAAATTAGATTTTTGTGGTCAGTCAATACCACCACCTGATGTCTGGCCCCCTCAAGCCAATGACGCCACTCCTCAAAAGCCCACTTCATGGCCAAAAGCTCCCGATTCCCAATATCATAATTCCGCTCGGCGGGCGAAAATTTACGCGAAAAAAAAGCACAAGGTCTCATCACAGCGCAATCGGAACTTCTCTGCGACAAAACCGCCCCAGCTCCGATTTCCGAAGCGTCGACCTCAACCTGAAAAGGAAGAGCATGCTGATATAACATGAGTTGAATCACCGCAATAGAAGCACAACCCATTTTTTCGTCTAAAATTCTGCCGTTCACTTCTGGACAGAATTCTATCACATTGCATATTCTCTGGCGTCTTCTCAGTAGACACCGCCACATGGTGCACAGGTTTGCGCTCCCTCAGACGCCTATCGATCTGGATAGCCATTGTCATGGACTCATTCAGACCCGCAGGCACAGGGAACCCCACCATAACATCCTTAATGGCATCAGAGAGACCCTCTCTGAAATTCGCCGCCAGGGCGCACTCATTCCACTGAGTAAGCACAGCCCATTTACGGAATTTTTGGCAGTATATTTCAGCTTCGTCTTGCCCCTGAGATAGGGACATCAAGGCCTTTTCTGCCTGAAGCTCTAAATGAGGTTCCTCATAAAGCAACCCCAAGGCCAGAAAAAACGCATCCACATTGAGCAACGCAGGATCCCCTGGAGCCAATGCAAAAGCCCAGTCTTGCGGGTCGCCCCGGAGCAAGGAAATCACAATCCTGACCTGCTGAGCAGGATCTCCAGCAGAGCGAGATTTCAGGGACAAAAACAACTTGCAATTATTTTTGAAATTTTGAAAGCATGATCTATTCCCCGAGAAAAATTCAGGCAAAGGAATTTTAGGTTCAGATATAGGAACATGAACAACAAAATCTTGTAAATTTTGAACTTTCGTGGTGAGATTATTCAAACCTGCAGCTAAACTCTGAATATCCATTTTAAACAGGTGAACACAGAGCCATTCCAGGATTAGAAGGAGAGAGAGAGAGAAAGGCTGCAATATAGGCAGACTTGCAAGAGATTCAATTAGCACACTCAGAACTGAAGAGAAAAAAAAAAAAAAAAAAAAAAAATCTTCAGCAGACTTCTCTTTTCTCTCCTTTCTCTGCCAATTACTTTAACCCTTTGTGGTCCGGTCAAACTGTTATGGTTCTCAATGGCAAGAGAACATGGCCCAGCAAACATAAGAACTAGCTCTTGGAAGGATGGAAACTAAACTGACCATGAACTAAACCTGCCGCACAACTAACAGTAGCCGGGTAGCGTTGCCTACGTTTTATCCCTAGACGCCCAGCGCCAGCCGGAGGACTACCTAATCCTGGCAGAGGAAAATATAGTCCTGGCTCACCTCTAGAGAAATTTCCCCGAAAGGCAGACAGAGGCCCCCACATATATTGGCGGTGATTTTAGATGAAATGACAAACGTAGTATGAAAATAGGTTTAGCAAAGTTGAGGTCCGCTTACTAGATAGCAGGAAGACAGAAAGGTCACTTTCATGGTCAGCTGAAAACCCTATCAAAACACCATCCTGAAATTACTTTAAGACTCTAGTATTAACTCATAACATCAGAGTGGCAATTTCAGATCACAAGAGCTTTCCAGACACAGAAACAAAACTTCAGCTGTGAACTGGAACAAAATACAAAAACAAACGAGGACTAAAGTCCAACTTAGCTGAGAGTTGTCTAGCAGCAGGAACATGCACAGAAAGGCTTCTGATTACAATGTTGACCGGCATGGAAGTGACAGAGGAGCAAGGTTAAATAGCGACTCCCACATCCTGATAGGAACAGGTGAACAGAAACGATGATGCACACAAGTTCAGTTCCACCAGTGGCCACCGGGGGAGCCCAAAATCCAATTTCACAACAGGTCTCAATTGTCTCTTTTAGTTTAAGCTGAAATGGTAAAACAACACTATGTGTATCTAGAGTACTCAACTGAGTCTCCTTTTCTTTGATGCTTTCCTTGAGTTTGCCCAAAAGCTTGCGATCATGGTCAATCAATAGATTGATCAAGATAGAGGAACACTTAAGGAGACCAGCCTCCCAAGTACTCTTAAACTCTTTATCTGCCTCCCATGCTGGGAAAATTTTAACTCTCAAACCCCTTGGGACAATGCCTAATTTATTATATTCCTCCAGGCTCTTGATATTTAGCCATGTTTTAGTTAATGATTTATGAAGATCAGTAATTTCAGAGCACAAGCCATTGGTGGTGGTATCCGTGCCAGAAACCAAATTGGGAGGACCAAAAATGTCCTCAGTTTGGCCCCTCCATGCCAACTCCCTCATCTCCAAATTCATGGCTGTCGGAGAAAACCAAGAACAAACAATAGCAATGACCGACAAAACAACCAAAAAACCAAGCACAATTAGTAATGATTGACAAAAAAAATGTATATATATATAGACCATAAGTATCGTGTGCCAACACTCCACTAGAAGAACCTGAAAAAGGAGCCAGAGAAAGCTCCAACAGGCTACAATGACAGGTGTATACAGAAAAGAAAAAAGCGGAGGGCACCACTAAAGTATGAGGTATTGGGGCTCACCATGGACAAGAAAACACTGAAGACTGAGAAGGCAGAAAGATAATGTCCATATATATGGGAGCAACCCCAAAACATGTCAAAAAATGCAAAAATAGTAAAAGGCTTTTATTTATAATCATACAGCAGCAACAATGACATACAACAAAAACATTTAAAAACATTTAAAAGTGCAAAGTGCAACACAAGAAAACACAGCAGTCATCTCCTAGTATAGGGAGAATGACAAACCACCTCCCTACTCTCTCTAATAAATATAAAGTGCAATAACCCAGACTACGATGGTAAGGCCGGGGACGCCTAGAGAAGATAAATTTAGAATACAATCAGACAACAATAAATATTAGGCTCTAAGCACATGACTGAAAAACAACGTCCACCTGTTCAATGCATAACAATACCCCTCTGTATCACAGTACCACCTTACCCATAAGGAAAGCCAAAGAAAAAAGGTGATTCTTATCGGCAGGCTTCTGATGGACAATAATGCCCATAGTAGTAATCCGAGCCTAGGTAAGGGTCTGCATGTGCCCTATGAATCTCAAACTAGGCAAAGCAGAGATTAGTGGTGCATGGACTGGCGAAAGACGAGACAATGTGGGAGAGAGAAAAGGAAGTGGGGTGCAAACCCACGCGTATCGCCGCAACTATGGCGGCTTCCTCAGGGAAAAATATGGCATGCTGTAAGAGTAGTTGTACAGGTTTATATACATATTTATAATGAGATGAATGGTAATCACCTGTTTGGAGCGGCGACAAAAGAAGAACAAACACGAGGAGTTTAGCTGGCGGCCGCCATATTGTCATGTTCAGCATATCACAAATAAAGTTTCCCTTGTTGTGCTGGTAACCGAGTGTGCGCAAGCGCACTACAAGAGGCCACCGCACACACAAAGTACTTCACAAACCAAAGAATTACACATAAATGCGCATGCGTACTAGATACAAGTCAAGTTACATTGGCGCAGGTAGCAGAGGAATGAATATATAAATATAGATAGATAAATTAATAATGAAACGCCAACCATAGCGCATGCGCGGTGAATCACCACCCGACCAGAGTTCTCTTTAAACAAAAAAGCTGCATAAATGCGTCTGAACGCTAGGCGCAAGTCAAAATATATTTAGACATAGATGGAAAAGATCTATTTTTAAATTGACCTGAATAATGTTTTTTGAAAACCAAATATTGCGCATGCGCAGTGGACACCAAGCTGCTGATAGAATCCTAGCTATAGTTACCATCAATGAGAAACCTGCGCATATCCCATCAGGGCAATACAGAATAAAAATAGAGAGAGCCCCGTAAGTATATGCACTATGTGCAACTGAAAAAGTATGATAAAAGACGTTCAAAGTATGAAATACAATTAGTGCAGTGTAAAGTTGGCTTGCATATTTATTTATCAGGAAATACAAAGTACATAAATAGTACTATGTGAAGATTAATATGGTTATGCACCCATAGGGATATGTAGTTCATAAATAGGCTAGTAACATGATATACAATGATGTCCTAAGGGAATACAAGTCTGTTATATCCAATTACCAATAGTCAATATTCAATAGTGTCCACCCTAAAAGAACGGGACAAAGAAATTTGTCCAGCAAATGCACGTCTACCCGCCTGGTCGCCATGGACCCCCAATGGACAAGGTCTGTGGCGTACCATAGCCCTAAGGCAAACAAAAATGAAGATACACATGTGTCAAAGCATGACAAAAAATGAACAACATAGTACATCCAGGCTAATAAAGATTATTATTGTCACCCAAAAAGAGGGACTATGGCAAAGTGTACCAACATAGGCCACAATGGATGAACAAAAAAAGTCCCTCCCATATGAACAACTATGGTATAGTTTTGAGCCATGAAAATTGATTAGACCCGAAAAGAAATATAATGTGGTACTGTGATACATGCCCCAAAAAAGATTTTTTGTTTATTTATACGAGAACTAGACTCCCAATTGCCTGCGGACAATGCTCAAAAAGGATAATAATGATATTAATTGCATGAGAACAGAACAGGAGATATATGTATATCAAAGAGTCAGAAAAGTCAAAAAAGTCAAACAATGGCCCAAATGGCTCAGGAGCACCGGATCAGGCATAAAAGCCATTGAACAAAAGCTCCTCATTGAGTCCATTCGGTGACAAACTCTTGAGATCAAAGATCCACCGTGACTCCCGGCGCAAGAGTTCCTTCGTAAGATCCCCTCCACGAATACTGCTCACGACCTGATCGACCACCATAATCCGCATCTTCTGGTACTTGCTGCAATGATGTGCCAAAAAGTGGGATGCAACAGAAGAAATGTTCTTTCCTTTTTCCATGTCTGCTTTTGCATTAACAATGTTCGACATGTGCTGTTGAGTCCTCCGTCTCACTTCTTGGGTCGTTTGACCGACATAAAGTTTTGGACACGGGCAGATCAGGACGTAGATCACATTTCTTGACCAGCAGTTGAAATATTTCCTCGCCTTGAGTTCTCCTGGAAAAATTGACAAAGTTAGGGAGTCAGTGGCGGTCATATACGGGCACACATTGCAATTTCCACACGGGAAAGAGCCCTTTAAATTCTGTCCTGACCCCAGACTCACAGCAGGCCTCTTAAAGTGGCTGGTGGTGAGAACATCTTTGAAGTTCTTAGCCCTCCTGGCAGTGACCCTAGGACTATCTGATAGAAATGGTCGCAGTCTAGGCTCATTTAACAAAATCCCCCAATGCCTACCCAAAATATTGTAGACATCCCTCCATTGATTATTATATGCCGTAATCAGGTTTATTGTTGGCATATTTTTATGTACCTGGGGCTCCAAAAGACTACATCTAGCCCTTTGTCGGGAGTGCTCAAAGGCACGTGCAATTGTCCTTTTAGGATATCCCCGTTTCAGCAACCTACTGGTAAGATCACCTGCCCCCTCACGAAAGTCCGAGTCCAGACTGCAATTGCGTCTTACCCTCAAAAATTGGCCTTTCGGAAGGTTATTCCGTAGGTGTTGAGGATGAAAGCTGGAGAAATGGAGAAGATTGTTTGTAGCTGTAGTTTTGCGAAAAATCTTGGTTTGGATCTGATTGCCCACCTTCATCACCTTTAAGTCCAAAAATTCAACTGATGTAGTGGATAAAGAAGCTGTGAGAGAAATGTTAAATACATTACTGTTCAGTGTGGAGATGAAATTCCTGCAGTCATGTTCAGAACCAGTCCAAAGGACCAGCAATTCATCAATGTATCGGTACCACCGAAAAACATTGGTTCCGAATTCCTGCAGGGGGCGCACCTGTGTCTCCTCCCACCAACCCATGAAGAGGTTGGCATAGGAGGGTGCACAGCGGGCGCCCATCGCTGTCCCAGCAACCTGCTTATAGAAAACTCTGTCAAAGACAAAATAACTATTGGACAAAACAAAGGACAGGAGGTCCAAAATAAAGGAGTGATGTCTACGGTCACCTGTAATTTGTTGGTTCAAGAAAAATGCAACCGCCTCAATGCCCAGTGTATGCCCAATGCAGGTATAAAGTGAGGCGACATCCATCGTGATTAAAATGGTGTTCTCCGGGACAGTGAGGTCCTGCAGCTGCCTTATCAAATGAGAGGTGTCCTGGATATAGGAATCTAAATGAGTAACAAATGGTTGCAAAAAATGATCTAAATAGATGCAAGGCCTCTCATACAAACCCCCAATCCCAGCCACAATCGGCCTACCAGGTGGTTCTTGAATAGATTTGTGAATCTTCGGAAGAAGATACAGGGTAGGCACAATCGGGGATGCTGTGGTAAGAAATTTGAATTCTCTGTTGTCCAAGATGTTATTAGACCTTGCGGACGTCAGAAGGCGATCCAGCTTCTTTTTAAAAGTACCTGTGGGGTCAGAGGGCAAAACCTGGTAACATCGAGTGTCACTTAACTGACGCCGGGCCTCCCTCAGATACATGTCAATGGGCCACAAAACAATGTTCCCGCCCTTGTCCGCCTCCTTTATAATAAAGGACGGATTGTTTTTGAGTCTTGTTAAAAGTTGTCTCTCTCTTATCCCCAGATTTTCCCCTTGATGTTTATTAAGCTGAAGTCTGGCCACGTCCTGACTTACCATGTTGTAGAAGATTTGGACAGTTGGGGAGATGGAGAATGATGGGGTAACTTAGGAGGGCAAATGCCAAAGCCTCTGACCATCCCTAGAGCATTCATTTTCATCCAAAAGCTGTACAAGGTCACCGAAGACCTGCCTTTCATCCTGAGGCAATGAGTCCATGATGGAGGGTTGATGATATATGAGTTTGAAGACCAATTTTCTGCAAAATAAATATACATCTTTTATAAGAGTGAACTTGTCCAACCTGTTCATGGGGGAGAAGGATAAACCCAGTGTCAAAACACGCCTTTCTTCATCTGTGAGTACATAGTCAGACAAATTCACAATTTGTAGATTACCTGCATCATTGGTATCCATTCCTAAAGTTGCTTCCTCCTGCTCTGTCTCACTGGCCTCCTGTATGTTGGGGACCATGTTTGGTACCTCCGTCCTTTCTTTCTTGTGTTGGGCAGGTTTTCGGCGACCTCTTTTATTGCGCTTCCTTGATCGCTTGCGCTTGAAGATAAAAAATCACTGGTTGAAGAGTCCCCAGCCCCTGCTGGCATAGAGGGCCTTCTCTGATGATGGTCTGAGCCGTTGAACTTCCTAAACCGACTATTGCCTTGGTGTGTCCATTTAAAAATCTGCTGGTTATCAAAATCGTATTTGTCTCGAAGAAATTTTTTCTTTTTCTTTTGTATAATGTCTTTTTCTAGGGTCTCAATTGTCTCTTTTAGTTTAAGCTGAAATGGTAAAACAACACTATGTGTATCTAGAGTACTCAACTGAGTCTCCTTTTCTTTGATGCTTTCCTTGAGTTTGCCCAAAAGCTTGCGATCATGGTCAATCAATAGATTGATCAAGATAGAGGAACACTTAAGGAGACCAGCCTCCCAAGTACTCTTAAACTCTTTATCTGCCTCCCATGCTGGGAAAATTTTAACTCTCAAACCCCTTGGGACAATGCCTAATTTATTATATTCCTCCAGGCTCTTGATATTTAGCCATGTTTTAGTTAATGATTTATGAAGATCAGTAATTTCAGAGCACAAGCCATTGGTGGTGGTATCCGTGCCAGAAACCAAATTGGGAGGACCAAAAATGTCCTCAGTTTGGCCCCTCCATGCCAACTCCCTCATCTCCAAATTCATGGCTGTCGGAGAAAACCAAGAACAAACAATAGCAATGACCGACAAAACAACCAAAAAACCAAGCACAATTAGTAATGATTGACAAAAAAATGTATATATATATAGACCATAAGTATCGTGTGCCAACACTCCACTAGAAGAACCTGAAAAAGGAGCCAGAGAAAGCTCCAACAGGCTACAATGACAGGTGTATACAGAAAAGAAAAAAGCGGAGGGCACCACTAAAGTATGAGGTATGGGGGCTCACCATGGACAAGAAAACACTGAAGACTGAGAAGGCAGAAAGATAATGTCCATATATATGGGAGCAACCCCAAAACATGTCAAAAAATGCAAAAATAGTAAAAGGCTTTTATTTATAATCATACAGCAGCAACAATGACATACAACAAAAACATTTAAAAACATTTAAAAGTGCAAAGTGCAACACAAGAAAACACAGCAGTCATCTCCTAGTATAGGGAGAATGACAAACCACCTCCCTACTCTCTCTAATAAATATAAAGTGCAATAACCCAGACTACGATGGTAAGGCCGGGGACGCCTAGAGAAGATAAATTTAGAATACAATCAGACAACAATAAATATTAGGCTCTAAGCACATGACTGAAAAACAACGTCCACCTGTTCAATGCATAACAATACCCCTCTGTATCACAGTACCACCTTACCCATAAGGAAAGCCAAAGAAAAAAGGTGATTCTTATCGGCAGGCTTCTGATGGACAATAATGCCCATAGTAGTAATCCGAGCCTAGGTAAGGGTCTGCATGTGCCCTATGAATCTCAAACTAGGCAAAGCAGAGATTAGTGGTGCATGGACTGGCGAAAGACGAGACAATGTGGGAGAGAGAAAAGGAAGTGGGGTGCAAACCCACGCGTATCGCCGCAACTATGGCGGCTTCCTCAGGGAAAAATATGGCATGCTGTAAGAGTAGTTGTACAGGTTTATATACATATTTATAATGAGATGAATGGTAATCACCTGTTTGGAGCGGCGACAAAAGAAGAACAAACACGAGGAGTTTAGCTGGCGGCCGCCATATTGTCATGTTCAGCATATCACAAATAAAGTTTCCCTTGTTGTGCTGGTAACCGAGTGTGCGCAAGCGCACTACAAGAGGCCACCGCACACACAAAGTACTTCACAAACCAAAGAATTACACATAAATGCGCATGCGTACTAGATACAAGTCAAGTTACATTGGCGCAGGTAGCAGAGGAATGAATATATAAATATAGATAGATAAATTAATAATGAAACGCCAACCATAGCGCATGCGCGGTGAATCACCACCCGACCAGAGTTCTCTTTAAACAAAAAAGCTGCATAAATGCGTCTGAACGCTAAGCGCAAGTCAAAATATATTTAGACATAGATGGAAAAGATCTATTTTTAAATTGACCTGAATAATGTTTTTTGAAAACCAAATATTGTGCATGCGCAGTGGACACCAAGCTGCTGATAGAATCCTAGCTATAGTTACCATCAATGAGAAACCTGCGCATATCCCATCAGGGCAATACAGAATAAAAATAGAGAGAGCCCCGTAAGTATATGCACTATGTGCAACTGAAAAAGTATGATAAAAGACGTTCAAAGTATGAAATACAATTAGTGCAGTGTAAAGTTGGCTTGCATATTTATTTATCAGGAAATACAAAGTACATAAATAGTACTATGTGAAGATTAATATGGTTATGCACCCATAGGGATATGTAGTTCATAAATAGGCTAGTAACATGATATACAATGATGTCCTAAGGGAATACAAGTCTGTTATATCCAATTACCAATAGTCAATATTCAATAGTGTCCACCCTAAAAGAACGGGACAAAGAAATTTGTCCAGCAAATGCACGTCTACCCGCCTGGTCGCCATGGACCCCCAATGGACAAGGTCTGTGGCGTACCATAGCCCTAAGGCAAACAAAAATGAAGATACACATGTGTCAAAGCATGACAAAAAATGAACAACATAGTACATCCAGGCTAATAAAGATTATTATTGTCACCCAAAAAGAGGGACTATGGCAAAGTGTACCAACATAGGCCACAATGGATGAACAAAAAAAGTCCCTCCCATATGAACAACTATGGTATAGTTTTGAGCCATGAAAATTGATTAGACCCGAAAAGAAATATAATGTGGTACTGTGATACATGCCCCAAAAAAGATTTTTGTTTATTTATACGAGAACTAGACTCCCAATTGCCTGCGGACAATGCTCAAAAAGGATAATAATGATATTAATTGCATGAGAACAGAACAGGAGATATATGTATATCAAAGAGTCAGAAAAGTCAAAAAAGTCAAACAATGGCCCAAATGGCTCAGGAGCACCGGATCAAGCATAAAAGCCATTGAACAAAAGCTCCTCATTGAGTCCATTCGGTGACAAACTCTTGAGATCAAAGATCCACCGTGACTCCCGGCGCAAGAGTTCCTTCGTGAGATCCCCTCCACGAATACTGCTCACGACCTGATCGACCACCATAATCCGCATCTTCTGGTACTTGCTGCAATGATGTGCCAAAAAGTGGGATGCAACAGAAGAAATGTTCTTTCCTTTTTCCATGTCTGCTTTTGCATTAACAATGTTCGACATGTGCTGTTGAGTCCTCCGTCTCACTTCTTGGGTCGTTTGACCGACATAAAGTTTTGGACACGGGCAGATCAGGACGTAGATCACATTTCTTGACCTGCAGTTGAAATATTTCCTCGCCTTGAGTTCTCCTGGAAAAATTGACAAAGTTAGGGAGTCAGTGGCGGTCATATACGGGCACACATTGCAATTTCCACACGGGAAAGAGCCCTTTAAATTCTGTCCTGACCCCAGACTCACAGCAGGCCTCTTAAAGTGGCTGGTGGTGAGAACATCTTTGAAGTTCTTAGCCCTCCTGGCAGTGACCCTAGGACTATCTGATAGAAATGGTCGCAGTCTAGGCTCATTTAACAAAATCCCCCAATGCCTACCCAAAATATTGTAGACATCCCTCCATTGATTATTATATGCCGTAATCAGGTTTATTGTTGGCATATTTTTATGTACCTGGGGCTCCAAAAGACTACATCTAGCCCTTTGTCGGGAGTGCTCAAAGGCACGTGCAATTGTCCTTTTAGGATATCCCCGTTTCAGCAACCTACTGGTAAGATCACCTGCCCCCTCACGAAAGTCCGAGTCCAGACTGCAATTGCGTCTTACCCTCAAAAATTGGCCTTTCGGAAGGTTATTCCGTAGGTGTTGAGGATGAAAGCTGGAGAAATGGAGAAGATTGTTTGTAGCTGTAGTTTTGCGAAAAATCTTGGTTTGGATCTGATTGCCCACCTTCATCACCTTTAAGTCCAAAAATTCAACTGATGTAGTGGATAAAGAAGCTGTGAGAGAAATGTTAAATACATTACTGTTCAGTGTGGAGATGAAATTCCTGCAGTCATGTTCAGAACCAGTCCAAAGGACCAGCAATTCATCAATGTATCGGTACCACCGAAAAACATTGGTTCCGAATTCCTGCAGGGGGCGCACCTGTGTCTCCTCCCACCAACCCATGAAGAGGTTGGCATAGGAGGGTGCACAGCGGGCGCCCATCGCTGTCCCAGCAACCTGCTTATAGAAAACTCTGTCAAAGACAAAATAACTATTGGACAAAACAAAGGACAGGAGGTCCAAAATAAAGGAGTGATGTCTACGGTCACCTGTAATTTGTTGGTTCAAGAAAAATGCAACCGCCTCAATGCCCAGTGCATGCCCAATGCAGGTATAAAGTGAGGCGACATCCATCGTGATTAAAATGGTGTTCTCCGGGACAGTTAGGTCCTGCAGCTGCCTTATCAAATGAGAGGTGTCCTGGATATAGGAATCTAAATGAGTAACAAATGGTTGCAAAAAATGATCTAAATAGATGCAAGGCCTCTCATACAAACCCCCAATCCCAGCCACAATCGGCCTACCAGGTGGTTCTTGAATAGATTTGTGAATCTTCGGAAGAAGATACAGGGTAGGCACAATCGGGGATGCTGTGGTAAGAAATTTGAATTCTCTGTTGTCCAAGATGTTATTAGACCTGGCGGACGTCAGAAGGCGATCCAGCTTCTTTTTAAAAGTACCTGTGGGGTCAGAGGGCAAAACCTGGTAACATCGAGTGTCACTTAACTGACGCCGGGCCTCCCTCAGATACATGTCAATGGGCCACAAAACAATGTTCCCGCCCTTGTCCGCCTCCTTTATAATAAAGGACGGATTGTTTTTGAGTCTTGTTAAAAGTTGTCTCTCTCTTATCCCCAGATTTTCCCCTTGATGTTTATTAAGCTGAAGTCTGGCCACGTCCTGACTTACCATGTTGTAGAAGATTTGGACAGTTGGGGAGATGGAGAATGATGGGGTAACTTAGGAGGGCAAATGCCAAAGCCTCTGACCATCCCTAGAGCATTCATTTTCATCCAAAAGCTGTACAAGGTCACCGAAGACCTGCCTTTCATCCTGAGGCAATGAGTCCATGATGGAGGGTTGATGATATATGAGTTTGAAGACCAATTTTCTGCAAAATAAATATACATCTTTTATAAGAGTGAACTTGTCCAACCTGTTCATGGGGGAGAAGGATAAACCCAGTGTCAAAACACGCCTTTCTTCATCTGTGAGTACATAGTCAGACAAATTCACAATTTGTAGATTACCTGCATCATTGGTATCCATTCCTAAAGTTGCTTCCTCCTGCTCTGTCTCACTGGCCTCCTGTATGTTGGGGACCATGTTTGGTACCTCCGTCCTTTCTTTCTTGTGTTGGGCAGGTTTTCGGCGACCTCTTCTATTGCGCTTCCTTGATCGCTTGCGCTTGAAGATAAAAAATCACTGGTTGAAGAGTCCCCAGCCCCTGCTGGCATAGAGGGCCTTCTCTGATGATGGTCTGAGCCGTTGAACTTCCTAAACCGACTATTGGCTTGGTGTGTCCATTTAAAAATCTGCTGGTTATCAAAATCGTATTTGTCTCGAAGAAATTTTTTCTTTTTCTTTTGTATAATGTCTTTTTCTAGGGTCTCAATTGTCTCTTTTAGTTTAAGCTGAAATGGTAAAACAACACTATGTGTATCTAGAGTACTCAACTGAGTCTCCTTTTCTTTGATGCTTTCCTTGAGTTTGCCCAAAAGCTTGCGATCATGGTCAATCAATAGATTGATCAAGATAGAGGAACACTTAAGGAGACCAGCCTCCCAAGTACTCTTAAACTCTTTATCTGCCTCCCATGCTGGGAAAATTTTAACTCTCAAACCCCTTGGGACAATGCCTAATTTATTATATTCCTCCAGGCTCTTGATATTTAGCCATGTTTTAGTTAATGATTTATGAAGATCAGTAATTTCAGAGCACAAGCCATTGGTGGTGGTATCCGTGCCAGAAACCAAATTGGGAGGACCAAAAATGTCCTCAGTTTGGCCCCTCCATGCCAACTCCCTCATCTCCAAATTCATGGCTGTCGGAGAAAACCAAGAACAAACAATAGCAATGACCGACAAAACAACCAAAAAACCAAGCACAATTAGTAATGATTGACAAAAAAATGTATATATATATAGACCATAAATATCGTGTGCCAACACTCCACTAGAAGAACCTGAAAAAGGAGCCAGAGAAAGCTCCAACAGGCTACAATGACAGGTGTATACAGAAAAGAAAAAAGCGGAGGGCACCACTAAAGTATGAGGTATGGGGGCTCACCATGGACAAGAAAACACTGAAGACTGAGAAGGCAGAAAGATAATGTCCATATATATGGGAGCAACCCCAAAACATGTCAAAAAATGCAAAAATAGTAAAAGGCTTTTATTTATAATCATACAGCAGCAACAATGATATACAACAAAAACATTTAAAAACATTTAAAAGTGCAAAGTGCAACACAAGAAAACACAGCAGTCATCTCCTAGTATAGGGAGAATGACAAACCACCTCCCTACTCTCTCTAATAAATATAAAGTGCAATAACCCAGACTACGATGGTAAGGCCGGGGACGCCTAGAGAAGATAAATTTAGAATACAATCAGACAACAATAAATATTAGGCTCTAAGCACATGACTGAAAAACAACGTCCACCTGTTCAATGCATAACAATACCCCTCTGTATCACAGTACCACCTTACCCATAAGGAAAGCCAAAGAAAAAAGGTGATTCTTATCGGCAGGCTTCTGATGGACAATAATGCCCATAGTAGTAATCCGAGCCTAGGTAAGGGTCTGCATGTGCCCTATGAACCTCAAACTAGGCAAAGCAGAGATTAGTGGTGCATGGACTGGCGAAAGACGAGACAATGTGGGAGAGAGAAAAGGAAGTGGGGTGCAAACCCACGCGTATCGCCGCAACTATGGCGGCTTCCTCAGGGAAAAATATGGCATGCTGTAAGAGTAGTTGTACAGGTTTATATACATATTTATAATGAGATGAATGGTAATCACCTGTTTGGAGCGGCGACAAAAGAAGAACAAACACGAGGAGTTTAGCTGGCGGCCGCCATATTGTCATGTTCAGCATATCACAAATAAAGTTTCCCTTGTTGTGCTGGTAACCGAGTGTGCGCAAGCGCACTACAAGAGGCCACCGCACACACAAAGTACTTCACAAACCAAAGAATTACACATAAATGCGCATGCGTACTAGATACAAGTCAAGTTACATTGGCGCAGGTAGCAGAGGAATGAATATATAAATATAGATAGATAAATTAATAATGAAACGCCAACCATAGCGCATGCGCGGTGAATCACCACCCGACCAGAGTTCTCTTTAAACAAAAAAGCTGCATAAATGCGTCTGAACGCTAGGCGCAAGTCAAAATATATTTAGACATAGATGGAAAAGATCTATTTTTAAATTGACCTGAATAATGTTTTTTGAAAACCAAATATTGCGCATGCGCAGTGGACACCAAGCTGCTGATAGAATCCTAGCTATAGTTACCATCAATGAGAAACCTGCGCATATCCCATCAGGGCAATACAGAATAAAAATAGAGAGAGCCCCGTAAGTATATGCACTATGTGCAACTGAAAAAGTATGATAAAAGACGTTCAAAGTATGAAATACAATTAGTGCAGTGTAAAGTTGGCTTGCATATTTATTTATCAGGAAATACAAAGTACATAAATAGTACTATGTGAAGATTAATATGGTTATGCACCCATAGGGATATGTAGTTCATAAATAGGCTAGTAACATGATATACAATGATGTCCTAAGGGAATACAAGTCTGTTATATCCAATTACCAATAGTCAATATTCAATAGTGTCCACCCTAAAAGAACGGGACAAAGAAATTTGTCCAGCAAATGCACGTCTACCCGCCTGGTCGCCATGGACCCCCAATGGACAAGGTCTGTGGCGTACCATAGCCCTAAGGCAAACAAAAATGAAGATACACATGTGTCAAAGCATGACAAAAAATGAACAACATAGTACATCCAGGCTAATAAAGATTATTATTGTCACCCAAAAAGAGGGACTATGGCAAAGTGTACCAACATAGGCCACAATGGATGAACAAAAAAAGTCCCTCCCATATGAACAACTATGGTATAGTTTTGAGCCATGAAAATTGATTAGACCCGAAAAGAAATATAATGTGGTACTGTGATACATGCCCCAAAAAAGATTTTTTGTTTATTTATACGAGAACTAGACTCCCAATTGCCTGCGGACAATGCTCAAAAAGGATAATAATGATATTAATTGCATGAGAACAGAACAGGAGATATATGTATATCAAAGAGTCAGAAAAGTCAAAAAAGTCAAACAATGGCCCAAATGGCTCAGGAGCACCGGATCAGGCATAAAAGCCATTGAACAAAAGCTCCTCATTGAGTCCATTCGGTGACAAACTCTTGAGATCAAAGATCCACCGTGACTCCCGGCGCAAGAGTTCCTTCGTGAGATCCCCTCCACGAATACTGCTCACGACCTGATCGACCACCATAATCCGCATCTTCTGGTACTTGCTGCAATGATGTGCCAAAAAGTGGGATGCAACAGAAGAAATGTTCTTTCCTTTTTCCATGTCTGCTTTTGCATTAACAATGTTCGACATGTGCTGTTGAGTCCTCCGTCTCACTTCTTGGGTCGTTTGACCGACATAAAGTTTTGGACACGGGCAGATCAGGACGTAGATCACATTTCTTGACCTGCAGTTGAAATATTTCCTCGCCTTGAGTTCTCCTGGAAAAATTGACAAAGTTAGGGAGTCAGTGGCGGTCATATACGGGCACACATTGCAATTTCCACACGGGAAAGAGCCCTTTAAATTCTGTCCTGACCCCAGACTCACAGCAGGCCTCTTAAAGTGGCTGGTGGTGAGAACATCTTTGAAGTTCTTAGCCCTCCTGGCAGTGACCCTAGGACTATCTGATAGAAATGGTCGCAGTCTAGGCTCATTTAACAAAATCCCCCAATGCCTACCCAAAATATTGTAGACATCCCTCCATTGATTATTATATGCCGTAATCAGGTTTATTGTTGGCATATTTTTATGTACCTGGGGCTCCAAAAGACTACATCTAGCCCTTTGTCAGGAGTGCTCAAAGGCACGTGCAATTGTCCTTTTAGGATATCCCCGTTTCAGCAACCTACTGGTAAGATCACCTGCCCCCTCACGAAAGTCCGAGTCCAGACTGCAATTGCGTCTTACCCTCAAAAATTGGCCTTTCGGAAGGTTATTCCATAGGTGTTGAGGATGAAAGCTGGAGAAATGGAGAAGATTGTTTGTAGCTGTAGTTTTGCGAAAAATCTTGGTTTGGATCTGATTGCCCACCTTCATCACCTTTAAATCCAAAAATTCAACTGATGTAGTGGATAAAGAAGCTGTGAGAGAAATGTTAAATACATTACTGTTCAGTGTGGAGATGAAATTCCTGCAGTCATGTTCAGAACCAGTCCAAAGGACCAGCAAATCATCAATGTATCGGTACCACCGAAAAACATTGGTTCCGAATTCCTGCAGGGGGCGCACCTGTGTCTCCTCCCACCAACCCATGAAGAATTCGGAACCAATGTTTTTCGGTGGTACCGACACATTGATGATTTGCTGATCCTTTGGACTGGTTCTGAACATGACTGCAGGAATTTCATCTCCACACTGAACAGTAATGTATTTAACATTTCTCTCACAGCTTCTTTATCCACTACATCAGTTGAATTTTTGGATTTAAAGGTGATGAAGGTGGGCAATCAGATCCAAACCAAGATTTTTCGCAAAACTACAGCTACAAACAATCTTCTCCATTTCTCCAGCTTTCATCCTCAACACCTACGGAATAACCTTCCGAAAGGCCAATTTTTGAGGGTAAGACGCAATTGCAGTCTGGACTCGGACTTTCGTGAGGGGGCAGGTGATCTTACCAGTAGGTTGCTAAAACGGGGATATCCTAAAAGGACAATTGCACGTGCCTTTGAGCACTCCCGACAAAGGGCTAGATGTAGTCTTTTGGAGCCCCAGGTACATAAAAATATGCCAACAATAAACCTGATTACGGCATATAATAATCAATGGAGGGATGTCTACAATATTTTGGGTAGGCATTGGGGGATTTTGTTAAATGAGCCTAGACTGCGACCATTTCTATCAGATAGTCCTAGGGTCACTGCCAGGAGGGCTAAGAACTTCAAAGATGTTCTCACCACCAGCCACTTTAAGAGGCCTGCTGTGAGTCTGGGGTCAGGACAGAATTTAAAGGGCTCTTTCCCGTGTGGAAATTGCAATGTGTGCCCGTATATGACCGCCACTGACTCCCTAACTTTGTCAATTTTTCCAGGAGAACTCAAGGCGAGGAAATATTTCAACTGCAGGTCAAGAAATGTGATCTACGTCCTGATCTGCCCGTGTCCAAAACTTTATGTCGGTCAAACGACCCAAGAAGTGAGACGGAGGACTCAACAGCACATGTCGAACATTGTTAATGCAAAAGCAGACATGGAAAAAGGAAAGAACATTTCTTCTGTTGCATCCCACTTTTTGGCACATCATTGCAGCAAGTACCAGAAGATGCGGATTATGGTGGTCGATCAGGTCGTGAGCAGTATTCGTGGAGGGGATCTCACGAAGGAACTCTTGCGCCGGGAGTCACGGTGGATCTTTGATCTCAAGAGTTTGTCACCGAATGGACTCAATGAGGAGCTTTTGTTCAATGGCTTTTATGCCTGATCCGGTGCTCCTGAGCCATTTGGGCCATTGTTTGACTTTTTTGACTTTTCTGACTCTTTGATATACATATATCTCCTGTTCTGTTCTCATGCAATTAATATCATTATTGTCCTTTTTGAGCATTGTCCGCAGGCAATTGGGAGTCTAGTTCTCGTATAAATAAACAAAAATCTTTTTTGGGGCATGTATCACAGTACCACATTATATTTCTTTTCGGGTCTAATCAATTTTCATGGCTCAAAACTATACCATAGTTGTTCATATGGGAGGGACTTTTTTTGTTCATCCATTGTGGCCTATGTTGGTACACTTTGCCATAGTCCCTCTTTTTGGGTGACAATAATAATCTTTATTAGCCTGGATGTACTATGTTGTTCATTTTTTGTCATGCTTTGACACATGTGTATCTTCATTTTTGTTTGCCTTAGGGCTATGGTACGCCACAGACCTTGTCCATTGGGGGTCCATGGCGACCAGGCGGGTAGACGTGCATTTGCTGGACAAATTTCTTTGTCCCGTTCTTTTAGGGTGGACACTATTGAATATTGACTATTGGTAATTGGATATAACAGACTTGTATTCCCTTAGGACATCATTGTATATCATGTTACTAGCCTATTTATGAACTACATATCCCTATGGGTGCATAACCATATTAATCTTCACATAGTACTATTTATGTACTTTGTATTTCCTGATAAATAAATATGCAAGCCAACTTTACACTGCACTAATTGTATTTCATACTTTGAACGTCTTTTATCATACTTTTTCAGTTGCACATAGTGCATATACTTACGGGGCTCTCTCTATTTTTATTCTGTATTGCCCTGATGGGATATGCGCAGGTTTCTCATTGATGGTAACTATAGCTAGGATTCTATCAGCAGCTTGGTGTCCACTGCGCATGCGCAATATTTGGTTTTCAAAAAACATTATTCAGGTCAATTTAAAAATAGATCTTTTCCATCTATGTCTAAATATATTTTGACTTGCGCTTAGCGTTCAGACGCATTTATGCAGCTTTTTTGTTTAAAGAGAACTCTGGTCGGGTGGTGATTCACCGCGCATGCGCTATGGTTGGCGTTTCATTATTAATTTATCTATCTATATTTATATATTCATTCCTCTGCTACCTGCGCCAATGTAACTTGACTTGTATCTAGTACGCATGCGCATTTATGTGTAATTCTTTGGTTTGTGAAGTACTTTGTGTGTGCGGTGGCCTCTTGTAGTGCGCTTGCGCACACTCGGTTACCAGCACAACAAGGGAAACTTTATTTGTGATATGCTGAACATGACAATATGGCGGCCGCCAGCTAAACTCCTCGTGTTTGTTCTTCTTTTGTCGCCGCTCCAAACAGGTGATTACCATTCATCTCATTATAAATATGTATATAAACCTGTACAACTACTCTTACAGCATGCCATATTTTTCCCTGAGGAAGCCGCCATAGTTGCGGCGATACGCGTGGGTTTGCACCCCACTTCCTTTTCTCTCTCCCACATTGTCTCGTCTTTCGCCAGTCCATGCACCACTAATCTCTGCTTTGCCTAGTTTGAGATTCATAGGGCACATGCAGACCCTTACCTAGGCTCGGATTACTACTATGGGCATTATTGTCCATCAGAAGCCTGCCGATAAGAATCACCTTTTTTCTTTGGCTTTCCTTATGGGTAAGGTGGTACTGTGATACAGAGGGGTATTGTTATGCATTGAACAGGTGGACGTTGTTTTTCAGTCATGTGCTTAGAGCCTAATATTTATTGTTGTCTGATTGTATTCTAAATTTATCTTCTCTAGGCGTCCCCGGCCTTACCATCGTAGTCTGGGTTATTGCACTTTATATTTATTAGAGAGAGTAGGGAGGTGGTTTGTCATTCTCCCTATACTAGGAGATGACTGCTGTGTTTTCTTGTGTTGCACTTTGCACTTTTAAATGTTTTTAAATGTTTTTGTTGTATGTCATTGTTGCTGCTGTATGATTATAAATAAAAGCCTTTTACTATTTTTGCATTTTTTGACATGTTTTGGGGTTGCTCCCATATATATGGACATTATCTTTCTGCCTTCTCAGTCTTCAGTGTTTTCTTGTCCATGGTGAGCCCCCATACCTCATACTTTAGTGGTGCCCTCCGCTTTTTTCTTTTCTGTATACACCGATATCGTTTAGTGTGACAGTACCTTAAGTCAAAGCGTCACCGATTCAATAATAACAATATGTAAACCCAGACTGACAACATTGGGAAAAGGAAGGAAAAGAGAAGGTAAAAAGGGGAGGGGGAAGGAAGGACGAAGGAAAGGGAAAAGGGCCTGGGTGGGAATGACTAGGGGAGGGAAAATTGGGAAAAAGGGGGAAGGGGGAGAACAATTAACAAACAGATCATACACACATGAACTTAACGTCCAATAATATGCAATACAGTAGTATAGCTTCTCAAAAAAGCAAAAAACAGAGCAGTAAAGTAGCAACCTTAGGGCACCTCGGATCTAAACATTTTCCAGGGGAGCCAATTCGAGGCAAAGCGTTCATGGGCATGCGCTTCCCAGCTTGAGAGTTCTTCTAGTCTATAAATATGGTCAATTTTGTTGAACCATTCTTCTAGTGTAGGAGGAAATTCACTCTTCCACCTAGTGGTTATTAAAAGCTTTGCCGCACTAAGCATTAGGGAGAGGAGGCCATGTTTAGATGGTCTGAAATTATTTGTCGGGTACGAGAGAATAGCCTCAACAGCAATAAGATTAGTTTTAGTAAGTTTTAATTTTTTAAGTGTTGAATCAACTCCCCCAGAACTTTCTAATGACAGGGCATTCCCAGAATATGTGTGAATGGCTTCCCTGGACAGCCCGACACCTCCAGCACAAGTCGGAGTCAGACAAACCAAGGTGAAGAAGCTTGACTGGCGTCATGTGCCATCTGGTTAGTATCTTGTATGAGTTCTCCTGAAGCAGGATGCAACAAGAGAAACCTCGGGCAAACCTCAACATCTTAGAAACCTGGTCATCTGAGAAAGTGAAGTTCAACTCAGATTCCCAAGAGTATATGAAAGAGGGTTTAAATGGTAGAGAAGGAGTAATGAGTCGGGAGTACATGCGCGATATGACTTTATATCTGGTTGAACCTGTCTTAAACATAAGGTCCAGCCACGTCCAGTTGGACTTGTGTGGGAACCGTTATCTGAATTGAATAAGTATACGTTTGATGTGATGTTCTTGTAAAAAATTTCTCGGGGATGCTAGGGCATTGCTAGGCCAAATGTTATTTTGGAGGATTTTACCATCGTAGAAGCTAGAGAGAGATTCCATAGGGAGCTTCGACCACAGGTTATAAGAGTCCACAATGTTAGGGTCAATTAAACATGGAATGGTTGCGATAGGGGTTAAGGATGATGGGAATGATTCTGGAGGCAAATCGCTCATAACAGAGCGTCTAATGTGTAGAGTTGCTAAGGTTATTTCATCTAGACCTAAAAAAGACGTTGGCTTTGAGCGCGACCACACGAATGGGATTCCTCTCTTGTCCAATAGAGCCATGTCTACCGTGTCTATTATGTCTTTCTCAAGGCTAACTGCCACTCTCAGCCATCTGCTTAAATGTATGGCCTTGTAGTAGACGCGAGGGTCAGGTAATCCCAAACCACCACATGAGATGGGGTATGACAATAATTTAAAAGGTAGCCTGGCTGGTTTATTTCTCCATATGAATTTGGATATTAAGGTCCTTATATATTTAAAGAAAGTGAGGGGAAGACGAATGGGTACCATGTTCATAAAATACAATATCAGTGGCATAAGATAGGCTTTAAATACATTGACACGTCCTATCCACGATAATGTGGGCAAGTTGTATAATTTCATCTGCGCTTCTATTTTCTTAAGTAAGGGTGAAAAGTTGTAGTCGAATAGGTCTAAGGGTTCTCTGGTGATATGGACGCCCAAATATTTAATTGATGTTGTGGACCAGGAGAAGGGGGTTAGTTTACGCAAGTTTGTTAGCTGGGAGTCCGGTAGGGTGATGTTGAGTGCTTCTGATTTAGTGTTATTAATTTTGAAGTTTGATAATTTGTTTAGTATATTGATGATGATGGGAAATGCTTCTAGCGGGTTGGAAACGAGAAAGAGCAGGTCATCCGCGAATGCTAGTGTTTTTAATTCCAATCTACCTATCCGTAGTCCCTGAACTTGATTATCTTGCCTAATTCTCTGTATTAGTGTTTCTATAACTAATATAAATAAGGTTGGGGATAAGGGGCAACCCTGCCTGGTGCTGTTACTGATATTGAAGGCGTCTGATAGAACACCATTCACTCGGACTCTGGCAGTGGGGAGAGAGTAAAGGGACAAGACCGCTGTGATATACTGGGGAGGGAGGCCAAACCTATGTAAGACCCTCTCCATATATCTCCAGCTTACCCTGTCAAACGCCTTCTCGGCGTCAGTAGATAGAAGGGTCAGTGGTAAATTCCTCTTTTTAACGTACATTATAGATTGAAGGACTTTGGTTGAATTGTCCCTTCCTTCTCTACCTCGCACAAAACCTGCCTGGTCCGAGCGAATCAATCTGGGGAGTATGTTACCTAACCTAGTCGCTAAAAGTTTCGCCCATAGCTTTGTATCCGTGTTGAGGAGTGATATAGGCCTATAGCTAGAGCAGGAATTAGGGTCTTTCCCTTCTTTTGGTAACACTGTAATAAAGGCTTCTAAGGCTTGTTTTGGGAGTGGTTGCCCTGCTAGGAAAGAATTAAATAATGTTACTATATGGGGTAGAAGGGCTTTTATTAGTGTCTTGTAGTAAATGATGGGGAGGCCATCAGGGCCCGGGGCTTTTCCATTAGGAATACTGGAAAGAATCTCCAGTACCTCTTCAGGAGTTATTGGGGCCATTAGAGATGAAGAATCCTCTGGGGACAAGGAGGGGAGTTTCAAGGATGATAGGAAGGTGTCTATTGTTTCCAGAGCTGTACCGGGATCCCCCATGTCTTCAGGTGTATCTAAATTATAAAGATTCTCGTAGAAGCGTTTGAATTCATTAGCAATGTCTTTGGTCTCCGAGATAATCAGGCCATTTGAACCCTTCAGCTGTGTTGATAAAAGTACGTCCCCTACGCTTTCTCAGAAGAGAGGTCATGAGTTTGCTCCCTCTGTTGCCGTGAAAGTAAAACTGTTGTTGGCTTCTCATATAAGCCTTAGCTGAATGTATGTTCAAAAGATCTCTTAGTGATCTTCTGAGTGAGACGAGTTCCGTCTGATATTTATCTGTCTGAGAGCGTTTGTGTAACTTTTCCACAGAGCCAATCTGGTGTAAAATAGCCATTACCTCTTTGGACCTTTCTTTTTTCAAATATGAGCCCAAGGCTATAAATTCTCCTCTCAATACAGCCTTATGAGTCTCCCAAACCAGAGACATGGGAGTGCCCGGAAGACAGTTCTCCTTGAAGAAAAGATTGATTGAGGTGGAGAACTTGGTCACATAAGAATTAGATCCCAGTAGAGTTTCGTTTAGTGTCCAAGTAAAGGAAGTAGGGGGAAGAGTTTTAATATACATTTCTAAAAGGATCGGAGCATGGTCTGAAAGGGATATGACGTCTATTTTTGTGGATTTCACCAACTGGAGGTGACAGGATTGAATTAGAAAATAGTCTAATCTGTGATAATTGTTATGGGGTGAGGAGAAGAAAGTGAAATCTTTAATTGTTGGATGTAACGTTCTCCATGGGTCAATTAAGTTTAAAGATTGTAGATTGATATGAAGTTTCCTAAGTGCTTTTTGTGGAATGGAAGATTTTCCTGATGAAGAATCTATCAATGGATTGAAAGTGATGTTGAAGTCGCCCCCCAAAATTATAATCCCTTCTTTAAATAGTTTGAGGGTGTTCAAAACTTGACACAACCAACCAATTTGGTTCTGATTCGGGGCGTAAATGTTGCAAAGGGTGACTTTTGTGTTTGCTAATAGACCTTTTAACATTATATATCTCCCATCAGCATCTGACAGGGTGTCTATCAAGGTAAAGGGAACATTTCTTTTGAATGCTATGCTAACTCCTCTTGAAGCAGTGGATCCAGTATTATGATACAATGTGGGGAATTGAGTTCTGGACATGTCTGGGGTCCTATTTTTTTTTAAATGAGTTTCTTGGAAAAATGCGATACTAGAATTTTTAGATTGTAGAAATCTCAACAGTTGCCCTCTTTTCCTTGGGGAACGCATGCCTTTCACATTGTAGGAAGCCAACACCAAGGTGGCTGTATTTGGAACACTACTGGTCATGAATTATAAAATAAACTAGAGTGACATCTATACACGTGTGATGAGCAAACAATTTAAGCATAACAGCAACAAGAACAGCATGGGGGAAAGAGTATAACATATAACCAATACAGATCCCGTCTATGGCGGAGGCCAGGGCACGAAACATCCTCCTAAAACAGACAGGACAGTCCATTGCAGGCGCACAAGCAGCAAACAGTAGGTTAATTTTACTTGTTAACAAATTCTATAGTAAATTCTATAGTAAAGGCCATTTGGAGAAAAAAAAAAAAAATTCTTTATCGACCTATTATATATATATATATATTTTTTTTATCCATCTCCGATCTGAACATAGTAAAGAGATCGGATTTACCCAGCAAACCGAAATAAGGAACAAAAGTGTTACACAATCTTCTCAAGGAGGGAGTTTCTTCTTAGGTCCAGCCTTGCTCTGTTTCAGAGACTTGGCTGGCGACCACTCTCCCTGGTCCAGCAAAGGGCGGAGGTTGGGAGGGCCATCTAGCATCATGTCCATAGGCAGCCAAGAGGGGACAGCAACTGCTTCGATGTTGAACGTGGACCAAACTTTGGTGAGGTCATCTGGATGGCGGATTGTGACTTGCTTACCTCCTCCATGTATAGCCAAACCGAAGGGGAATAGCCACTTGTATAGTATCTTATTTGAGCGTAGAACATCCAGCAGGGGTTTCAGAGCCCTTCGTTTGGCGAGCGTCGAAGGTGCCAAGTCTTGATACAGTTGAATGGATGATCCTTTGTAGGATACATTTTTATTGTCTCTGGAAGCATTTAAAATGGCCGAAGTATCTAAATAGTTCAGAAGACCACATATCACGTCTCTTGGGGGGTCCGTGAGTTTGGGTTTAGGTCTGAGCGAGTGATGTATCCTCTCAATGACCATTTGATCGCATCGTTCCTGAGGCAACAGAGAAGAAAATATTTCCTTGGCTGACTTTTCAAGTATCTCATTAGAGACACTCTCAGGGATTCCTTTAATTCTGACATTTTTCCTGCGGCTCCTATTTTCTTGGTCCTCTATATTCAAAGCCACCGTGTTTAATTGAGCCTTGTGAAAGTCCAAATGATCTTTAATTTTATTAGAATGACTTATGAGGGAGGACTGAGTGGCTTCTAGGGATTCTACCCTATTGCCAATTTGTTGAATATCTTGTCGTAGGCCTGAGACTTCCGCAATCAGTGGTTTCATTGCTTGAATTAGAGCTTTTTTAAGGAAGGATTTTGAGATACCTCCAGAGTCTATTTGTGTAGTGTCACTTCCTGAAGCTTCCTCACTGGAATCTAAGTCGTCTGCAGGGTCGTCCATTTTCGTGTTGGGATGGGAAATCCTGCGGGCAGATCGGGCTGACGAAGGTTTATGTTTCAAATATTTCTCCATGGCACTTTGTTTGTCTTGTTGTGTAACAGATAGAGAAGATTTCCGGCGCTCTTTATGAATTTTGACCATTCTATCTAAATATAGCGCTTGTTCTCAAAAATGCCGCCTGCGCGCCAGCAACACTTTTAGTTCTTCATATCCATATTTACAGTTGAAAGAAGCTAGACAATGGCGCCATTTGAGTAGGGAGGATTAATAACTCCAAAAAAAAAATTCTATGATGGCCAGTTAAAGAGATAAGATGTAGGACTTTTATGCTGCCACTAGATGGCAGAGTAGCACCACCGAATAGTCTCTTTATTGCTGGCTATTAGAGGTTGTGCTCCTAGAAGAGATCTCTAACACTGACAGTGAAAAATGTATATCAAATCAGGCAGAGGGTGTCACTTCTACTTTAGGTTAGGATAGCATTATATAGCCATGCAGAGAAAAAAAAAAATAAATAAAAGAGAGAAAAGAAAATAGAAAAAACTAAAAAAAAATAAAAATAAAAGGAACTTGCACGAGTAGGTGCTAAGCTGAGGGCAGTATATTATATTGGTTTGGAGCAACAGGAGGCAGGCATTCCGTGGGAGGTACCAGCACACACTTATGGAGCTGGAGCTGGGTTTGCTCAGGAGGGTCCAAGATGGCGGCGTGTGGCGGGAAAAGAGGTGACGAAGAGGAAGAAGGTGTTTCACCTCACTGTCAGGCTGCCGGTCGTTAGGGTCTGGCACCAGACCTGGGGGAGCTGTGCACACACCGCAACAGCAAGTCCTCAGCTCCCGCCCAAAGTGGTCGTGGACCATGGAGGCCTCTGGCACAGGGGGACCGCGGAAGCAAGCAGGGGAGACCGCGAGGAGTTCCGGCGGGCGTACCTGCGAGACCGGCGCCGGAATGAGCGCGTGGACCTCCAGACGCAGCTTGTCCAGGCCAGGGAGGATGAAGCGGCGGCGGCACCTTAAGGTATGTTCTCTGTGTAGCGGTTCCTCTCGCCTCGCAGCAGTAGCAAGATGGCGCCTCCCCGTCCTCTCTCTCACCAGGCGGGTACCAGAAAAGGCAGCAACCCGGGCACGGCTGCACAACTGGGTGAGTCTTCGGTCTCCAGCGACGTGGGGGGGATCTCCTCCGCAAGACGCTTAGCACAATCCCCGCTCCAATCTCGGCAGCAGTGGGTGGGCGAGGTGTGCCTTCAGTGGCGCCAAGGCCCTCCGTGGGTGTCGGGGTTCCCCCGTGATCCCTGCACGGAGCCACACTCCAAAAAGGTTCAAAATCACACTCTGAGTGAGAATTTAGTTAAATGTGCCCTCCTGGATGATGGATGGGCTGTATAAGTCTCTAATTTGGTTGGATTATGGTGGTCAGCAGAGGAGCCTTCAGAAAGCACGTCCTGCTCCCTCGGCTGCTGGCCACGCCCCCTCCTTCTTTTAATTTAATCATGACAGGGGGAATGGGCAGCTGACCCACATCAGATTTTCCCCTTGCCCAAACGGTGTCTGGTACCTGACTCTTTTCCCTGTCCTCAGACATTCTGGTGTCAGGTATTACTTTCACTACTCTTGCCATATACACCATTTCTGCAAATTTACACAAGTGTTTATATAAATCACACATTAATGACCAAATATTATTTATACCCGTATTTGATTGGGTAGAGTACCCCTTAAGAACTAAATTTGATTCACAGAATATGTTACCAAAAGAAAATTATATATATGAAAATATATATATTTACGGAAGATACTGAGTCGTAAAATGGGAGAGCACAATGCCATAGGCCACAGCAAAGCACAAGCTTATTCTAAGAAGGTAGCAGCCCTATATAAATCCATAACTAACAGTTCCAAATATAAAAAGGGATTTGAAAAATACCAAATATCAATACCAGTTGCTTGCGATAAGGTATAAGAAGTGGAAAGGACAAATAAACAGTGACTATGGTTTGAGCCAATATAATGAATGGCTAAAAACTATATATCATATGAAGACAACCTAGAAATACACGGTAACTATACCATCTTGTGTAAGAAACTACTAAACTGGCAAATGAATGTAATTAAGTGTAACTATAATTGGGCATGATTTACCTGTGGTATAATGCGCATGTGGAAGACCCTGGCGTCCCTCAGCCCCAAGTGTTTATATGAAAGGGGACTTTTGACTGTAATACCCTCAGGAGAGTACTGTATGGTGGTCTAGCCAGCACTCAACTCTGTTCCCATCAAATTCATAGGGGAATTGTCACTAACAATAAAGGTACCTTCACACTAAACGATATCGCTAGCGATCCGTGACGTTGCAGCGTCCTGGCTAGCGATATCGTTTAGTTTGACACGCAGCAGCAATCAGGATCCTGCTGTGATATTGCTGGTCGTTGAATAAAGTTCAGAACTTTATTTGGTCGTCAGATCGGCGTTTATCGTCAGGTTTGACACCAAAAGCAACGATACCAGCGATGTTTTACGCTGGTAACCAGGGTAAATATCGGGTTACTAAGCGCAGGGCCGCGCTTAGTAACCCGATGTTTACCCTGGTTACCAGCGTAAAAGTAAAAAAAACAAACAGTACATACTCACCTTCGCGTCCCCCGGCGTCCGCTTCCTGCACTGACTGACTGAGCGCTGCCCGTAAAGTGAAAACACAGCACAGCGGTGACGTCACCGCTCTGCTGTTAGGGCCGGCGCTCAGTGCAGGAAGCGGACGCCGGGGGACATGAATGTAAGTATGTACTGTTTGTTTTTTTACATTTTACATTACTCACCTGCGCGTCCCCTGCCGTCCGCTTCCTGCTTTGACTGAGCGCCGGCCCTAAAGTGAAAGTAAAAGCACAGCGGTGACGTCACCACTGTGCTGTTAGGGCCGGCGCTCACACAGTACAGGAAGCGGACACCGGGGGACGCGCAGGTGAGTATGTACTGTTTGTTTTTTTTACTTTTACGATGGTAACCAGGGTAAACATCGGGTTACTAAGCGCGGCCCTGCGCTTAGCAACCCGATGTTTACCCTGGTTACCCGGGGACCTCGGCATCGTTGGTCGCTGGAGAGCGGTCTGTGTGACAGCTCTCCAGCGACCAAACAGCGACGCTGCAGCGATCGGCATCGTTGTCGCTATCGCTGCAGCGTCGCTTAATGTGAAGGTACCTTAAGTTTGTAAGCACCTCTTGGCTGTCTCGTGATTCTAGTCTTATTTGTTTAGTCATAGGGGCTTTAGTCGCTTGTCCCTCTACACTCACGCATTCCACAGTCTCGTCAGTAATCATGTCTGGCGTTATCAAGTCTTTGTGTACCACAGTTCCGACTGCCCCAGTGTCAATCAAGAATTCTGTCTCCTTCCCTCCCGGCATTGTTATGGTGGCCATCAAGGCAGGACCAGGTCCGGAGGGAACAAGAACAGGGCACACATTTGTCACTGGGTTGTCAGTTTCCTAGTCTGAAGGTGAAGGCGGTGGAAGATTGGTCTGCGTGTCCATTTTGTCCATTCAGGTCTGGCTCTCTGTATTGCGTCTCGTAAGCCTTTGGTCATACCGTCAATGAATTTATTTACCAATATTTTAACATTGAGTGGGTTTATGGGACTGTACCCCATGTCTGCCCATTTCAGCTGTAACCGTCCAAAGTACATCTCTACACTCTCTCCTTTAGTCACATCTGTAAAAGTCTTAATTTGCATCCTAGTACGTCACCTGCTTTTGTGCTCACTAACTCCCTAGGCCTGCCCAGGTGCACTTCATGTCCATCATATTGTCTTTGTCTTTTTGTCTGTAAAATGGGAAAGGTTGGTTCTCAGGATCAGCCAATTGTTTTAGCGTAGCTAGCTAGTCAGAGGGCCTCCAGGGATAATACTCCTGTATCTGTCCTACCCTACCTGATGTGGTTGGTTCTCTGGTGGTGGGGGTGATTAGATGACCGGTTGGGGGTGACATGACATGCTGGTCTACAGCTCCTTCCCAAAAGGATTACTGTCAGCTTACTCCCAAAAGTTAATGTCCCCACTATCCACCAACCACAATCCTGTGTCAGCTTCTTAAGTCACTACATGTCATCTTGTCTGGACAGGATCCAGTGCAATTCTCTTAGGTCAGGTTGCAGCACGGATCATACAAGTATTTCTCCAGTCTGGGTTTGTCTGACCACAGTGTTTAGAAATCCATCTGTCTTGTCTGGGTCTCTGGATATACAAAGGTATGACCATAGCAGTAATGTGTCAGTCATAGTCGGACTTTTAAGCATCAAAACATTTATAATACACCTTACTTCCGTCCTGCTGCACTCTCTCAGACGCCATTTATTCTCTTCCTATTTTCCTCCCTTGTCTGTGCCTTTTTGAACATCCAAACATCCACACACTGGCATTTTTGCCTTTTTCAATATTGGTTTCACATCTTTCACTGCTTCCTTTTTCAATCTATATAACGGATCCCATTGGGGCACTGACTGCACACACAGAACAAGTTGCCCATGGCTTCAACTTATTCCTCAGACAGCTCACCTTTATTCTGCAAATGCCCTTTTTAGTGTGCCTTACCATCTACGGGTGGCCACACGTAGCAAGTCAGAGCGAGTGTCAAGATTTAGCGGGAAGGCTTTTCTTGCCTCTCACCCGGTAGACCTAAAGGATGTAACGGGAAGGCTAAAACTGCCTCTCACCCGTTAGATCAACTGGCTAGAAAAGGAAGGCCCAGGTGTGTTAGGCCTCTAACCTTTCAGCTCAGCTCCATGGAGCGGGAAGGCTTTTCTTGCCTCTCACCCGCAACAAAAACCAGCTGACTGTAGCAAGAAGGCCCAGATGTGTTAGGCCTCTCACCTACTACATCAGCAGTGCAGTTGGCTACCTCCTCCATTGATCCTCAATTTGCTATATCAATCACTCACTTGAAGCAGGAGAATCTTTTTACCAATCTTTCCAATCACTTACAAGTTTCCTTCTAAAATAGGCACAGTTCTATTGCTTTAAACACAAATCTCTCAGCATGTACTAAACCAAGGACAATATTTGAGCGCAGCTCTATGCCCCCCTTCCTCTGGCACGCAGCACAGATAAGGAGAAGAGAGGAGAAATCACAAACAAGTCACGCAGAGGTCTGCTTCCCTCCTCCCATCAGGTATTCCGCGCAGATAAGAGCTTGGTGCCTCACACACACAGAAACAGAATGCAGCAGTTTTCAGACTTAATCTCAACAATACATTCATCCTCTCGGAATTAAAAAAACAGTTTCTCTATACAGGCAAATCACTGCACAACTTGAATAAGCTGATTCTGACCACGTCCGGCCAAAACACATATAGACACATATAGAAACCTATCCAATGTCAAACCATATATAACACATCCAATGAATAACAAAGAAAAAAAGAGACCTCCGCACCGCTGTTTTTGTGAGAGGCTAGACTCTGTTATATGATATACCACCCTTTGTTAGTGAGCCGACTTACAATCCTTTTCATACAACGGGGTGCAACTTGCAAAATTGTACATAATAGTCCATGAAAAAGGTAAAAAAAGTGCACTTACCCAAGTATGTAGAAAAGTCACAACTTTATTCGGACAAAAAATTACAACATGGCCAGGGAGAGTGTAGAAAAAATGCGGACAAATGCGGTCCGCATTTTTTCTACACTCTCCCTGGCCATGTTGTAATTTTTTGTCCGAATAAAGTTGTGACTTTTCTACATACTTGGGTAAGTGCACTTTTTTTTACCTTTTTCATGGACCATATATAACAGGTTTCACTGAATCTCAGATGTAATTCAAATGTACATTAAGAATATCCACAACTCATTCATCCTGGACCCTCAACAACAGTTAGAAAAGTAATGATACTTATGTGATCACTCATTCATACGTGCTCATTCAGGGATTGTTTTTTTCTTTTCCTTTCACTTTTTAGTTGATTTTTACAAGAAGAAAATCCCTTTTTCTCATTTACTCACCTCTCCTCTCATTCAGAGGTTCTCATAGACATACATACATACAAGGTTCACACAGCCTGCCTATTTTGCACTTTGGAATTAACACAACTCTATATAAATAAAACTGCAGCAGTGTCCACTGACACTCTGAAAGCACTTTAAGGCCAAACAACAAAAACCACGGCCTTATACAAAATACAGCTTCATATAATGTACTGCCAATCCAAAATAACCAAAATAACAACACTGCACAGAGCCTATCCCAGCTCTAGTTCACACAGACACTCTAATACACAACTAATTAGGATATTGACAAATAATACAGATAACAATTATCACAATTATCATCTTATTACTCTATTATTCAACTCTCATACAGACATAAACAGACAAAACACAAAACTCACTGATGATGTGAATTCTTTGAACCGTGTTGGCAGCCTTTTACCCAGAGGTATGGACAGATCCAGAAGAGAGATTGCAATTGCAAAACAGAGTGTAAGAATAACATTTCTCACCTTGCTGCAGCTGGTGTTTTGCATGTCCAGTCTCTCAGGAATCTCCCACATACGGATTCCGAATAAGGCTGGTTACCACGGCCCCCGTTCGGCGCCAAAACTGTCGTAGCTGTTTTCGTTCTGACCCAATGTCAGCTGACAGATCACCAGTGAGACCAAATCAGGTAGTTACGCCCGTCATTTTACAAGCGCGCTTGGAGACAAAAAGACACCTCACACATATCCTGTGAGCAAGTCACTTTTATCTGCTCTAATGCAGCAAAAGGCAATATTTTATACCATTTACAACAAATGCATTTCAATGTAAGTCATGTAGCCCCCACCATCACCCAGGGTCATACTTTATTTATCATAACCCAGAACATGTTGCTGCTGACTATTAAGAACATACATTGATAAGAAGTATAGTCTCCTTGAAAGGAGACCATCAGACTACTGCGTCAACAGATTTTAGTAATTCTAGCAATTAAAGGCAAGAGGCACTTAAAGGCAACTTATTAACCCTTCTATATCACTATCATTACCCCACTGCTAACGTCCCTCCAGCAACCTTCGCCACGTTTGAAGGCCGCATTAAGCAGGGGGGCACGAATGTGCTACACCGACATCCAGGTTCTATCCTCTGGCCCATAACCTCTTCAAAAAATTGTTTTTGCCATGCTCCACCGTGGAACTGACAATTGCATTCACCTCAAAATCGTCCAAGGATGTATCCAAAGCCCCAACAGGAGACTCTGAAAACCGAGACATATGCACAGGCTTTAAGAGAGAGACGTGAAAGGTGTCTGTAATTTTTAGGTGCGACAGAAGACTCAGGCGATACACTACAGGATTCACCTGCTCCAGGACCTTGAAAGGACTGGCAAGGAGCAAATTTAGTGGACTCAATGTGCAGCTTGATGTTATGTGCTGACAGCCAAACTAAGTTCCCCGGCGCAAAGACTGGTGCCCTCATCCTCTCCTTAGATAGCCTAATAGCATCCTGTGTGCAATCCCAGATATCACGAGCCTCCACTACCCAATCCTCCACTCTTGGGTAGGAAGACGAGACGGGCATGGGCACAGGCACAGTTATCATGACAAGCAGACATATAATGCCACAAATACGTGACCAGATTCCGATTGGTCCGCTCCACTAGCCCATTTGTTTCAGGATGGTATGCAGAGGACAGGTTGAGCTGTATACTGAGCAATTGACAAAGCTTCCTCCAAAAACGAGTTGCGAACTGGGGACCCTGATCACTGACAATCTTGTCAGGCATCCCATGAAGGCGGAAAAAGTGCTTAATAAATAATACGGACAGAGCTTGTGCGGATGGTATACGTGGAAGAGGAACTAAATGCACCAAGGGATAAAGTAAACCTGCTGGTCTCTGCCTGGAAGAGCCATTCCTGGCACACAAGAAACAGGCCTGCATGTATTCTTTTATTTCACGTGCCATCTGAGGCCACCAGTAGGACCTCACGAGAAGCTTGGTGGTCCTCTTGATACCAAAATTACCCCCCACCTTGGATGTGTGTGCCCATGAGAGAACCTCCAGCTGCAGATTTGGGAAAACACTAGTCTTGCCCGGAAGTACCTGCTCAAGCGCTACCGGTCCCACCATCCAAAGACTCTCAAAATGGACAATAGGACATGGTTCATCCCCATCTTCGGATGAGACTACAGAGTAAGAAAGGGCATCGGAGCGTAAATTGTTCTCTCCAGATAAAAATGAATGGTAAAATTGTACCGGGAGAAGAACAAGGACCACCTGGCCTGACTAGAGTTCAGGCGTTGGGCGGTCTGTGAATAAAGGAGATTTTTGTGGTCTGTCAAAACTTTAAAGTGGTATCCAGCCCCTCCAGGAGATGTCTCCAGTCAGAAAAGGCTAATTTCATGGCCAATAGCTCCCTGTCCCTGATGGAATAATTCCTCTCTGCTGGTGATAAGGTCTTGGAGAAAAAGAAACAAGGATGTTTCCGATGTTGAGCATCCTTGTGATATAGGGCGGCTCCAGCTCCAAGGAGGAGGCATCCATCCACCTCTAGGATGAAGGGATTATCCACATCAGGCCAATGCAGAATTGGCACCCTAGCAAAATGGGATTTCAGGGATGTAAAGGTGCTGGCGACCTCCAGAGACTACTGCCTAGGGTTAGCTCACCTTCTTGGTGAGGGCTACCAAAGGAGCCGCCAAAGTGGAGAAATGGGGAATGAACTGGCAATAGTAATTAATAAACCCCATAAAGCGCTGCACCGCTTTAAGAGAGTGAGGTTCTTGCCAGTTCAAAACCAACTCCAACTTGGTAGGGTCCATAGCTAGGCCCTTGGCAGAAATTATATTCCCTAGGAATGGTAGAGACTCTTGCTCAAATACACATTTCTCCAATTTAGCATAAAGAGAATTAGCATGCAAAAGCTCTGAAACTCTACAAATATCTTTGTGGTGGTAGTTGATATCCGTAGAATAGATAAGGATGTTATCCAGATATACCACCACCGAGGTGAATAACATCTCCTGAAAGATGTCATTCACGAAATCTTGAAAGACTGCAGGGGCATTACAGAGACCGAATGGCATTACTAGGTACTCGTAATGACTGTCCCGAGTATTAAAAGCGGTTTTCCATTCATCCCCCTCTCGTTTATGAATTAAATTGTAAGCCCCACGCAAGTCTAACTTGGTAAATATCCTTGCACCCCACAGTCTATCAAAGAGCTCAGAGATTAGCGGCAGAGGATGCTTAATTTTGACAGTGGTGACATTCAGGCCCCGATAACACTGCGCAACAAATTTCAGGGAAGATCCTCATAATGGGATGGGGAATATGTATTCCATTGTCTGGTTATTTGGCATGAGGGAGGGACCTCCCAAATGTAGGAGTGAAAACCCTCACAAAGTTTAAAAGAAAAAATAAAGCCAAAACGCTAAGTGTGAACATATGCTATAATTTTTTTTATTTTGCGTTATAGACAAGTTACTATGAAGGAAAAATGTTTCTTAGCATTTTTCCCTGGATAAAAACAATTTAAGTTTAGTTTGAGAGGTTGTTACGGAACTGCAACACAGAACTTGGATAGAAGGGGGAAAACTGACCCTGCACTGAGAATAGGCTGATACCCTACGATGGAGTGGGCGACCCATTCCTTGCGAATAGACCCACCAACGATCCTAGGTTAATCTCAGCAAAGACCTATAGATAGGGGGAAGGAGGTCCCTGAAAGATCTAAGGACTGGGTATAAAAACAAGTCACCTCCTAATAGAAAACACAAAGAAGGCTGCAGAAACTAACTGAAAACAGAAACTATGGATAGCAGAACCAGAGATCCCAGAACTACATGAAATCCAACACAGAAAGCTATCAGAGCACCTAGCCAGAACTCTAGTGGATTAACACTGTTGTCCAGCAAGGATTGGGAGGCAGGTGCTGGGTAATAAAGGGTGACACAATTACCTGACCTAAGACAACCCAGCACCAGGGGAAAAAGACCAGCAGCCAGAAAACCACAACAAGATGGCAGAAGGTCAAAAACAAAACAGATTCTAACAGAGGTCTTCTTATAAATCCGTAAAACCGGCGCAATAGTCTGTCAACATTTTTCCCAGATACCGTATGTGCAGGGGTGCTGCTATCATGAGGCAATTTGAGTAGTTTGCCGCAGGCGGCGGAGCATCCCTAAAGACAGAGGGCGGCAGAGTGGCAGTCAGAATACATGGTGCCAACTCTCCCTGTAATCCCTGCTGACACGGTCACAATAACCTTGTGTGCCCGGCAGGTGACTGTTACCACTTACCCGGGCTGAGGTGCAGAAGCGGTGCCCAGTCTCCCGACCTGCTGGGACACACACATTGCTGGGACTAGTCCCACAGAGCAGTAACCAGCAGTAAGTAACTGTAAACATCTTGCACTGGCCCCAAGCCCCTGCTGCACTGCTCTATCATGGTTCACCGCTTCCCTCCATCAGACTCAGAAGTAGATAAGCTATGTGAACCAGCTGGGGTTTTCAGATCTGAAAGCAGTAAGGAGGTCAGATGTAGCAGAGTTGGTGTTCTGTCCTCACTAAATGAGACAGGCCCACGTAGCTATCCAGTCAGCTAAACCGCTATACCGGGGTCCAATAAGAAGACTGTGGTTGAGTCTGTGCTTTATTAAACGTAGTGGTATATTGATGCGGTGAAACTGTGAACAATGATATACATGGAATCAGTACATGGTATAGAACAAATACATACTACACATGATATACATTATGCATAACATTTAGAAAGCTAGTAACTGAACTAGGAGAGCAACTGGTTAAGCTAGGCTAATATAGAGCAGAAATATCTACAGAGAGGATAAAGACATACTGGCAATGCAATCGCAAGGGGGATGAAGTGTAAGCGTCTTTCCTGGAAGGCAAACTAGAGGAAGTGAAGGAAAAATGGAGGGAAATGTAGGCTGGGCTACCATAATGCATTGCAAGGGAGGAGAATCAGACATGAAAAATTTAAAACAGAAAAATAGAACTGTCAACATAACTCTGACCGCTAGAGGGAGACAAAGCACCACAGATAAATAGAGGTATGAATATATCAATACTGTATACTGAGAACTGCAATTATGCAAAGAAATAATCGGGGGTAACAAATTACATGGCGGAGACAGAACACTCCCCGTCTGACATCAACGGATGTCACTACTCCTTTCTTCTGAAGGCAACAATAGGACCAGTTCAGATACCGGTCTGGAAAATGTCTTAGGTTCATTCCCTTTGGTCATCCTTAGTTCAACTTTGCGGACGTTGCAGTCCTTGCTCGGGAACGTTGCGGTAACTAGACCAAGTGGCCACTGGTTCCGATGAATTTGACAGTCTTTCACAAGAACAAGGTCACCTACGTTTAGATTAGGTTTAGTAGATTGCCACTTCATAGGTGGCTGCAGGTTAGACAAATATTGTTTGTGCCACCTGTCCCAGAAAGTATTTGCAAGACTTTGTACCTGTCTCCATTGGCGCTTGTAGAGGTCCTTAGCGTCGAATCCTCCTGGAGGGGCACTGGACAGTCCCGTTTTCTGGGTAAGTAGAGTAGCTGGAGTCAATAGCAAGGGCTCCTCTGGGTCGTTAGGAACTGGAACCAGGGGTCTTGCGTTAATTATAGCTGCAGCTTTCGCCATGAAGGTGATGAGGCTTTCGTGGGTGAGCCTCGATGTTCCTTCTTGAAGAAGAGTGGAGTCAAGAATTCTCCGTACTAGACCAATCATTCGTTCCCAAGATCCTCCCATATGTGAAGAGTGAGGTGGGTTAAATGACCATGTGCAACTTTGGTCACTGAGGAACCTCTCGAGAGTCTTATAGTCTAGATTTGAAGGTATTCCTAATTCCTTTGCTGCACCAACGAAGTTGGTACCTCTGTCTGAACGTATGTGCTTGATAGGACCGCGGATGGCAATAAAGCGTCTTAAGGCATTGATGAAGCTTGACGTATCAAGGGACTCGATGACTTCTATGTGGATGGCTCTGATTGACATGCAAGTGAACATGACTGCCCAACGTTTACTATTGGCTTGGCCGCCTCTAGTACAATGTGTAACAACTGACCAAGGCCCAAACACATCGAGACCTACGCTGGTAAAGGGAGGGTCTGGGCTGAGTCTATCTGCTGGTAGGTCAGCCATCTTTTGGGTTTGAGTCGAGCCACAAAGCTTACGGCAGGTAATACATTTGTAGATGACACTACTGATGAGTCTCTTTCCACCAATGATCCACACGCCAGCAGATCTGATGGCTCCTTCTGTAAATAGTCTTCCTTGGTGCTTGACCAGATTGTGGTAATGTTGTACGATTAGGTAGGCAACATGACATTTTCCGGGAAGTATAAGAGGGAATTTCTCCACAAACTCCATCTCAGCTTCTTTGAGTCGGCCTCGTACTCTCAGTAGGCCACTGTTGTCGATGAATGGGTCGAGCTATCTCAATACGCTGCTCACTGGTATTGGAGCTTTGTTAATAAGACATTGGATTTCTGCAAAGTAGGTTTCTCTTTGAACAGTGAGGATGATGTGATTTCTAGAGAACTCTAAGGCTAGGGTCACATTGCGTTAGGGCAATCCGTTTAGCGCTAAGCGCTAGCGGATTGCGCTAACGCAATGTCTTTTTCTGGGTCGCGTTAAACGTCCCCGCTAGCGCAGATCCCCGATCTGCGAGAGCGGGCGAACGGACCTCGGGCGCGCCGCGGACGCTGCAAGAAGCATCCGAGGCGCGCTACAGAAGAACGGCACATCGTTAGCGCCCGCCCAATGTGGGCGGGCGCTAGCGACGCGTTCACCATTAGAGGCAATGGCGGCATTAACGGACTACGTTAACCCGCGTTATGCCGCGGTGTAACGTAGTCCGTTTAACGCGGTCACATTAACGCAATGTGACCCTAGCCTAAGTCTGAGGTAACGTAGGTATTTTTACAAAGATGCCAACCTTTACATTTTTCTGTGCCACATGTTCTGGTGGCCCTGAATGAGAGAGCTATATGAGTCAGGCAGGTAATGGCTCGAATTAGTGACTTCCAACTTGAGAATCTGTCGAACCTGCAAGATCCAAGCTGGATAACAGAGGTCATTGCATGAAGTGTAGACACCTGAGGGTGGATTTCAGCATCTGAGTCCTCTCCTACTAGTTCAAAGGTGTCTGGGAAACATTCCTCAATGTACAATAGTTTTGGTCCTGAGAGCCACGTTGTGCTTCCTAGTCGACTTGCGTCAACTGCTCTAGTTGCATGATCTGCGGGATTCTAGTCCGTGGGTATGTAATGCCACTGCTTTGGATGAACTGATCTCCTGATTCATAGCACCCTGTTATTGACATAAACGTAGAATCGCCTTGTTTCGTTGTGGATATATCCCAGGACTACTTTGCTGTCTGATTAGAACTTGGCCTGTGTCAGGTCGATATCCATTTCGGATGTGATGAACTCCGCTAACTCAACAGCTAGGACTGTGGCACAAAGCTCTAACCTGGGTATAGTGTGCTCTGGTTGTGGTGCGAGTTTGGCCTTTCCCATAATGAAACCAATGTGACACTGACCTTTGGAGTCTACAGTTTTGAGGTAGGCAACAGCGGCAATTGCTTTGACAGAAGCATCTGCAAATACGTACAGTCTTTGGCTCTGTATCTCAGTAGATGGCACAGGGGCGTATGGTCTTGGCACATTCAGGTTCGAGAGTGCCGCTAACGAGTTCTTCCACTCTTCCCACTGGATCCTCTTATCAGGTGGCAGAGGTGCATCCCAGTCAGATGTTTCCCTAGTTAAGTCTCTTAGTAGGGCCTTGCCTTGTATAGTAACAGGAGCTGCGAAACCCAAGGGATCGTACAGACTGTTGATGGTAGACAGGACGCCTCTGCGAGTGAAAGGCTTTTCTTCCTGGTTGACCTGAAAGGTGAAAGTGTCTGACTGTAGATTCCAGAGAAGCCCGAGGCTGCGTTGCATTGGTGCGGGGTCTGACCCCAGGTCCAGGTCTCTGAGACCATTACATAGGTCCTGAGAAGGGAACGCTTCCATGAGTTCTTGGCTGTTTGAGGCTATTTTATGAAGCCTAAGGTTCGAGCAGGCAAGCATGTCCTGGGCTCTCCTGAGAAGACTGATGGCAGTCTCATTGGAAGGCATGGCTTTCAGACAGTTGTCGACATAAAAGTCCTTTTCTATAAATCGTCTGACATCTGCTCCGTATTCTGCTTCTCCTTCCTGAGCCGACCTTTTGAGTCCGTAAATGGCGACTGCCGGGGCAGGACTGTTGCCGAAGATGTGCACTCTCATTCGATACTGTGACTTCTTTAGTAGGATCATTGTCTCTGTACCAGAAGAATCTTAGGAAGTTCCTGTCTCTCTCTCATGGAAACAATGGAACATTTGCTGGATGTCAGCGATGAAGGCAATGGAATCCTTACGGAAGCGCATAAGTACACCCAGTAGTTTGTTATTGAGGTCTGGTCCTGTCAGTAGAACGTCATTCAGGGAGACATCATTAAACTTAGCACTGGAATCAAACACGACTCTGATCTGGCCTGGTTTCTTAGGGTGGTATACTCCGAACATGGGTAGGAACCAGCATTATTCAGAGTCTTTGAGAGTGGGAGCTAGTTCTGCGTGACAGTTTTCGAAAATCTTTGACATGAAGGAGAAAAAGTGATCTTTCATCTCTGGTTTCTTTTGCAGATTACGTTTGAGAGAGGAGAAACGTTGCAATGCCTGATTTCTGTTGTTCGGGAGACGTGGTCTGTGGGTTTTGAAGGGAAGAGGTGCGACCCAGCTGTTGGTCTCATCTTTAACGAGTCTTGTCCATTACCTCTAAGAACAACTTGTCCTCTACCGACATTGCCACTTGGTTGTCCTGCTTAGTTCTCTGGAAGACTGTGCACCCTAACTGATCCTCATAGCTTCCCGACACTATACTGCTGTCGTGAGTAAAGTCTATTAAATGGTTGGGCAGTTGGATGCTGTGTGGCAGTTCCCTGACATGGAACTCATTGTTACAAGGTTGAAACAGAGATGGTCGTCCTTTCTCCAATGTATTTGTCAGCATGCTTGTCACAGAAGATGGGGCGTGCATGCGTCCCAAGCTTACGTTGCCAATTATGACCCATCCTAGGTCTAGCTTTTGGGCATAGGGGAGCATTGTGGAGTCCATTGCTATGACGTCTCACTTTATGAACCTGCAGGATATCTCTCCCCAACAGCAGAATTATCTGATGGTTGAGTTCCGGTATAAGGTGTGCTATTCGCTTTAAGTGAGCGTGATGGATTGCTACATCTGGCGTAGGGATTTCAGACCTGTTGTCTGGGATCTGGTTACATTCGATGATCGTAGGTAGCGGTAGGCAGAATTGTCCGTCTAACCACTCGATTTGGTAGTCAGTAGCTTTCCTGCCTGCTGTTGTCACAGTACCTGCACACGTCTTTAATGAGTAGGGAGTGCTTTGCCCTTTGATGTTCAATAGGTCAAAGAACGTTGATCTAGCCAAGGATCAATTACTTTGATCATCCAAGATAGCATACAGTCTTACAGCTTGGTCTCTATGGCCCTTTGGGTATACTCTGACGAGGCATATTTTTGAACAGGACCTACTGTTTATTGTCCCTTTGCAGACCTCGGTACATTGTGAAGTGATCTCTGGCGTAGCTGTATCAGTGTTCCTTTCCTCCCCGCCATGCTCACTGTCAGCTGGCGTGTTTTGTGTACTCCATGGAGCTGGGCCAGGGTGTAGAGCGGTGTTATGATCTGTGGTGCCACATTCTGTGCATTTTACACTGACCTTGCAATCCTTGGCGAGATGAGTTGTGGACGAGCAGCACTTGTAGCAGATACCGTTCTCTTTCAGGAAGCTTCTGCGATCTGGCATAGATTTTCCTCTGAAGGCTCGGCATTTCAGGAGAGGATGAGGCTTCTGATGAAGTGGGCACTGCTTGTCAGGGTCCTGCACCTTTGTCTCTGATTGGGAGCAGCCAGCAGACCTGTAATTAGAACCTGAAGAAGAAACATAAGTCTTGTGTACTGCCACGGATGTTCTGCGTGGATTTGCAGGTGGTGATGGTGTGGCATATGGCATTGCAAAGTCAAAGCTGGGATCGTTTCTAATTCTCGCTTGTTGGTGTATAAAGTCTACAAAAACGGAGAAGGGAAGGAATGGAAGGCTGTGTTTGTATTTGTACGTGGAACCATGTGTGAGGCACCTCTCCTGTAGATTGTAGGGCAACTTTTGGACTATAGGGTTAACACCTCTGGCTGTGTCGAGAAATGCAAGTCCCTGTAGGTCGTCCTTGTATTTAGCAACTTGGACTTCCTTTAGTAGGTCGCTTAGCTCTCTATGTTTCTGGAGACCTTTGTTAGATATTTTAGGAAAGTCATCGATTCTTTTGAACAAGGCTCTTTCTATTACTTCTGCTGAGCCGTAACACTCATCTAGCCTTTTCCAGATCTCTTTTAGGCCGGTCTCAGGGCAGTTTATATTAATGTCTCTGATTCTTGCTGCGTGTTTGACTGACTCTTCTCCCAGGTATGTGACTAACAGGTCTATCTCTTCCCTGTGTTGTAGCCCCAAGTCTCTAATGACATTTTGGAAGGAAGCTTTCCAAGCTCTATAACCTTCAGCTTGGTCAGTGAATTTCATGAGTCCCTTGGCAACCAGTTCACGTCGTGTGAGGAACTTGGCAAATTCTGTGGTGAACCTGTTGTCAGCAGAGTATACTGGTGATGGGTCACCCTGATAGTGATGTGAGGTGCGTTCGTACCTGTTAGTGTCCTCGGGGTGGCGCCGGCCGGTGTCGTATTGCTTCGGCCTGACGTACAGAGTGTCAGCAGGGTGATCCACGTTGGTCACCTGGTGAGGGGCAAGGTAGTCATTAGCAGAGTTGTTTTGTCTCACGCTTTCGAGTTTGTTTCTGTCCTGGAGCTGAGCCTCGTGATGACTCTCGCTCACTTCGCTGGAGACATCGTATTCTCGTTTTGGTGATGGTTCAGGGTTGTAGTTTAGATCGGGAAGTTCATTAACATACTGAGATGTGCATTGTGGTGAGTCTTGTAGTGGAAACTCCAGAATCGACATACTGCTTTGGCTATGCAGCTTGGGGTTTTGTACGGCTTCTAGTGATTCTGCTTTGGCGAGGGCTGCGGCAGCTTCCCTTTTTGCTGCTAGGCTTTCTAAGGCGGCATCCACACGTGCCTTCTCTAATTTAAGTTGCATCTCTTGGTCAGCAAAGCTCGCTCGTATTTTGGCAGCTTCAGCATTTGCACGGGCAATGGCGACCGCGCTGCTGATGGATGTTGTCTTTGAGGAGACGGAAGTAACAGATCTTGTTCTATGCGATTTGTGAGACATGGTGTCTTGGGAAAGTGCTTGGCTGTGCAGAGATTGCTGTAGCTGTATTTAGTCTCTGAGTAGCCGGTGACTTGAATCCCACTAGTTGGATGGCTGCCGTTTCACTGTTCTGTCTTCACTAAATGAGACAGGCCCACGTAGCTATCCAGTCAGCTAAACCGCTATACCGGGGTCCAATAAGGAGACTGTGGTTGAGTCTGTGCTTTATTAAACGTAGTGGTATATTGATGCGGTGAAACTGTGAACAATGATATACATGGAATCAGTACATGGTATAGAACAAATACATACTACACATGATATACATTATGCATAACATTTAGAAAGCTAGTAACTGAACTAGGAGTGCAACTGGTTAAGCTAGGCTAATATAGAGCAGAAATATCTACAGAGAGGATAAAGACATACCGGCAATGCAATCGCAAGGGGGATGAAGTGTAAGCGTCTTTCCTGGAAGGCAAACTAGAGGAAGTGAAGGAAAAATGGAGGGAAATGTAGGCTGGGCTACCATAATGCATTGCAAGGGAGGAGAATCAGACATGAAAAATTTAAAACAGAAAAATAGAACTGTCAACATAAGTCTGACCGCTAGAGGGAGCCAAAGCACCACAGATAAATAAAGGTATGAATATATCAATACTGTATACTGAGAACTGCAATTATGCAAAGAAATAATCGGGGGTAACAAATTAGATGGCGGAGACAGAACAGTTGGTGTTACCCTATGTGGATGAGCTGAGGTTGTCAGATATGGTCCTGCTAAGACTGTAAGGTTGTCATATCCAGCAGGCTAGAGTTTGTTGGATCGAGCAAAGGTGAGGTCAGATGTAGCAGAGCTGCGGTTGTCATATACCCGATGAGCTGGGGTTTCACAAACATAAAGATTTTGCCTGTAAGATAGAGCAAACTTGAGGTTGTCAGGAAGCTGTTTTTAGTCGCATTTAGATTGTTGTCAGAATAACTAAAGTTGAGGTTGTCAGATGTAATAAAATCTCAATTTGTCAGATATCCCAAACTGAGAATATAGAATGCGGGTAAGGTTACTATTTGAGAAGAAGCTGCAATGAGTTTGTTGAGTGTAGTAGAGCTGAGGGCAGTAAAAGTGACAGAGGGTGTCTGATATAGCAGAATGGTATCAAGTAAAAAAAAAGGTTGTTAAATCTGCAAGAGCTGAGAATGTGATATGTAAGGCCTCTTTCACACTAGCGTTGTGCACTGCACATCGCTATGCGTCATTTTGCAGAAAAACCGCATCCTGCAAAATTGCTTGCAGGATGCATTTTTTCTCCATAGACTCTTATTAGCGACGCAGTGCGACGCATTGCCACACGTCGCAACCGTCGTGCGATGGTTGCGTCGTGTTACGTCGGACCGTCGCCACCAAAAAACGTTGCAGATATACATCCTATGTCTTTAGTTAGATGTAGTATATAGTATTTTCTGCTGTGGAATTTTCTAGTGTTTTAATACTGACCGCTTAGAACTCTGTCCTATCCTTTCTATCTAGCTAGAAGGGCCTCTTTTGCTATACTCTGTTTTTTCTGCCTGTGTACGTATTTCCTCTTAAACTCACAGTCAATATTTGTGGGGGGCTGCCTATCCTTTGGGGCTCTGCTCTGAGGCAAGATAGGATTTCCCATTTCCATCTTTAGGGGTATTTAGTCCTCCGGCTGTGTCGAGGTGTCTAGGCCTGGTTAGGTACATCCCACGGCTACTTCTAGTTGCGGTGTCAGTATTATGATTGCGGTCAGTACAGGTACCACCTAATCCAGAGATAGTCTCATGCGGCTCCAGGGTCACCGGATCATAACAGTACAACTGGCCAACAATGAGTTAAATGCATCTCAGAAGAAGGGAAGAAAAGTCCTGAGCCATTTTTTTTTCTGCAGTCTGTTTTGTCTTTCCTTCCCTCTTTTCCTCTGGGTGACTGAGGAGCTGTGTGCTAGCATGGATGTTCAGGGATTAGCTTCTCGTGTAGACCAACTAGCTGCTAGGGTACAGGGTATTTCCGATTATATTGTTCAGACTCCAGTTTTAGAGCCTAAGATTCCTACTCCTGAGTTATTTTTTGGGGACAGGTCTAAATTTTTGAGTTTTAAAAATAACTGTAAACTGTTTTTTGCTCTGAAACCTCGTTCTTCTGGTGATTCCATTCAGCAGGTTAAAATAGTCATCTCCCTGCTGCGTGGCGATCCTCAGGATTGGGCATTTTCCCTGGAATCTGGGAATCCTGCCTTGCTTAATGTAGAAGCCTTCTTTCAGGCTCTAGGGTTATTATATGATGAACCAAATTCTGTGGATCATGCTGAGAAGACCTTGTTGACCCTGTTTCAGGGTCAAGAAGTGGCAGAATTGTATTGTCAGAAATTTAGAAAATGGTCTGTGCTGACTAAATGGAATGAGGATGCTTTGGCAGCAATTTTCAGAAAGGGTCTTTCTGAATCTGTTAAAGATGTTATGGTGGGTAGGGTTGAGCGAAACGGGTCGGCCATTTTCAGAAGTCGCCGACTTTTGGCAAAGTCGGGTTTCATGAAACCCGACCCGACCCCTGTGTGGGGTCGGTCATGAGGTCGGCGATCTTCTGAATCTGGTATCGGAATTCCGATACCGAGTTCCGATATGTTTGCGATATCGGAAATCGCTATCAGAATCCACATTTAAGTGTAAAATAAAGAATTAAAATAAAAAATATTAATATACTCACCTCTCCGGAGGCCCCTGGACATCGCCGCTGGTAACCGGCAGCCTTCTTTGCTTAAAATGAGCGCGTTTAGCGCCTTCCATGACGTCACGGCTTGTGATTGGTCGCGGCCGCCCATGTGACCGCTCACGCGACCAATCACAAGCCGTGACGTAATTCTCAGGTCCTAAATTCCTAATTCTAGGAATTTAGGACCTGAGAATTACGTCACGGCTTGTGATTGGTCGCATGGCGGTCACATGAGCGGCCGCGACCAATCACAAGCCGTGACGTCATCTAAGGCCCTTCACGCGCTCATTCTTAAGAAGGAAGGCTGCCGGAAAGAAGCAGGGCGCGTCCGAGGGTGAGTATATACCTATTAGGAATATACTCACCCTCGGCTTCTTTCCGGCAGCCTTCCTTCCTAAGAATGAGCGCGTGAAGGGCCTTAGATGACGTCACGGCTTGTGATTGGTCGCGGCCGCTCATGTGACCGCCACGCGACCAATCACAAGCCGTGACGTAATTCTCAGGTCCTAAATTTTTAGAATTAGGAATTTAGGACCTGAGAATTACGTCACGGCTTGTGATTGGTCGCGTGAGCGGTCACATGGGCGGCCGCGACCAATCACAAGCCGTGACGTCATGGAAGGCGCTAAACGCGCTCATTTTAAGCAAAGAAGGCTGCCGGTTACCAGCGGCGATGTCCAGGGGCCTCCGGAGAGGTGAGTATATTAATATTTTTTATTTTAATTCTTTATTTTACACTTAAATATGGATCCCAGGGCCTGAAGGAGAGTTTCCTCTCCTTCAGACCCTGGGAACCATAGTATCCCATTGCAATGCATTGGGTTTCGTGTTTCGGCCGACCCCGACCCCGACTTTTTTATAGGATCGGCTGATTTCACTCGACCCGACTTTTGAGAAAGTCGGGTTTCGTGAAACCCGACCCGATCCTATAAAAATAAAAGTCGCTCAACCCTAATGGTGGAGTTTCCCATGCCTATTGGTCTGAGCGATTCTATGTCTCTGGCCATTCAGATTGATCGGCGCCTGCGTGAGCGCAGAGTTGTGCGCGCTGTGGCGTTGTCCTCAGAGCAGATACCTGAGCCTATGCAGTGTGATAGGATTCTGTCTGGAGCTGAACGACGGGGATTCAGACGTCAGAATGGGTTGTGTTTTTACTGTGGCGATGCTTCTCATGTCATTTCGGTCTGCCCTAAGCGTATTAAGAGAATCGCTAGTTCAGTTACCATTGGTACCGTACAACCTAAATTTCTGTTATCTGTGACATTGATCTGCTCATTGTTGTCATTTTCTGTCATGGCGTTTGTAGATTCTGGCGTCGCTTTGAATTTAATGGACTTTGAATTCGCTAGACGTTGTGGTTTCCCCTTGCAGTCTTTGGAGAACCCTATTCCTTTAAGGGGCATTGATGCTACACCTTTGGCTAAAAATAAACCCCAGTTTTGGACACAGGTGACCATGTGCATGGCGCCAGTCCATCGGGAGGATTGTCGCTTTTTGGTGTTGCATAATTTGCATGATGCTATTGTGCTGGGTTTTCCATGGTTGCAGGTACATAATCCGGTGTTGGATTGGAAATCTATGTCTGTGACTAGTTGGGGTTGTCAGGGAGTTCATGGTGACGTTCCTTTGATGTCAATCTCCTCTTCCCCCCCTTCTGAAATTCTAGAGTTCTTGTCTGATTTTCAGGATGTGTTCAATGAGCCCAAGTCCAGTTCCCTTCCACCGCATAGGGACTGTGATTGTGCTATTGACTTGATTCCAGGTTGTAAGTTTCCTAAGGGCTGACTTTTCAACCTGTCGGTGCCTGAACATACCGCTATGCGGAGTTATATTCAGGAGTCGTTGGAGAAAGGGCATATTCGGCCATCTTCTTCACCATTGGGAGCGGGATTTTTTTTTGTTGCCAAGAAGGATGGCTCCTTGAGACTTTGTATTGATTATCGCCTCTTGAATAAGATCACGGTCAAATTTCAATACCCTTTGCCTTTGCTTTCTGATTTGTTTGCTAGGATTAAGGGGGCTAGTTGGTTTACTAAGATTGACCTTCGAGGGGCATATAATCTTATTCGTATTAAGCAGGGTGACGAATGGAAAACTGCGTTTAATATGCCCGAGGGCCATTTTGAATACCTTGTGATGCCCTTCGGGCTCTCTAATGCTCCATCTGTTTTTCAGTCCTTCATGCATGATATCTTCTGGAATTATCTTGATAAATTCATGATTGTATATTTGGATGACATTTTGATTTTTTCTCATGATTGGGAGTCTCATGTGAAACAGGTCAGGATGGTTTTTCAGATCCTTCATGACAATGCTTTGTTTGTGAAGGGGTCTAAGTGTCTTTTTGGAGTGCAGAAGGTTTCTTTTTTGGGCTTTATTTTTTCTCCCTCATCTATAGAGATGGATTCGGTTAAGGTTCAGGCCATTCATGATTGGATTCAGCCCACGTCCGTGAAGAGTCTTCAGAAATTTTTGGGCTTTGCTAATTTGTATCGCCGTTTCATTGCTAACTTCTCCAGTGTGGTTAAACCCCTGACTGATTTGACGAAAAAGGCCGCTGATGTGACGAATTGGTCCTCTGTGGCTGTCTCTGCTTTTCAGGAGCTTAAACGCCGATTTACTTCTGCTCCGGTGTTGCGTCAGCCAGATGTTTCTATTCCATTTCAGGTTGAGGTTGACGCTTCTGAGATTGGGGCAGGGGCCGTTTTGTCTCAGAGGAATTCTGATGGTTCCTTGATGAAACCATGTGCCTTCTTTTCCCGAAAGTTTTCGCCTGCTGAACGTAATTATGATGTCTGCAATCGGGAATTGTTGGCTATGAAGTGGGCGTTCGAGGAATGGCGACATTGGCTTGAGGGAGCCAAGCATCGCATTGTGGTTTTGACCAATCATAAAAATTCCGATTTACCTCGAGTCTGCCAAGCGGCTGAATCCTAGACAGGCTCGATGGTCTTTGTTTTTTTCCTGTTTTGATTTCGTGGTCTCGTATCTTCCGGGTTCCAAGAATATTAAAGCTGATGCCCTCTCTAGGAGCTTTCTGCCTGATTCTCCGGAGGTCCTTGAACCGGTCGGCATTCTAAAGGAAGGGGTGGTTCTTTCTGCCATCTCCCCTGATCTACGACGGGTCCTTCAGGAATTTCAGGCTGACAAACCTGACCGCTGTCCAGTGGGGAAACTGTTCGTTCCTGATAAATGGACTAGTAGGGTGATTTCGGAGGTTCATTGTTCTGTGTTTGCTGGTCATCCTGGTATTTTTGGTACCAGAGATTTGGTTGGTAGGTCTTTTTGGTGGCCTTCTTTGTCGCGGGATGTGCGTTCTTTTGTGCAGTCCTGTGGGACTTGTGTGCGGGCTAAGCCTTGTTGTTCCCGCGCTAGTGGGTTGCTTTTGCCTTTGCCGTTCCCTGAGAGGCCTTCGACGCATATTTCTATGGATTTTATTTCAGACCTTCCGGTTTCCCAGAGGATGTCAGTTATCTGGGTGGTTTTCTAAGATGGTTCATTTGGTGCCTTTGCCTAAGTTGCCTTCATCTTCTGATTTGGTTCCATTGTTTTTTCAGCATGTGGTTCGTTTGCATGGTATTCTGGAGAATATTGTGTCCGACAGAGGTTCCCAGTTTGTTTCTAGGTTTTGGCGAGCCTTGTGTGCTAGGCTGGGCATTGATTTGTCTTTTTCTTCCGCATTTCATCCTCAGACAAATGGCCAAACCGAGCGAACCAACCAGACTTTGGAAACTTATTTGAGATGCTTCGTGTCTGCTGATCAGGATGATTGGGTGGCTTTCTTGCCATTGGCCGAGTTTGCCCTTAATAATCGGGCTAGTTCGGCTACCTTGGTTTCGCCATTTTTTTGTAATTTTGGTTTTCATCCTCGTTTTTCCTCAGGGCAGGTTGAGCCTTCTGATTGTCCTGGTGTGGATTCTGTGGTGGACAGGTTGCAGCAAATTTGGGCTCATGTGGTGGACAATTTGGTGTTGTCTCAGGAGGAGGCGCAACGTTTTGCTAATCGTCGTCGGTGTGTTGGTTCCCGGCTTCGGGTTGGGGATTTGGTCTGGTTGTCTTCCCGTCATGTTCCTATGAAGGTTTCTTCCCCTAAGTTTAAGTCTCGGTTTATTGGTCCTTATAGGATTTCTGAGATTATCAATCCGGTGTCTTTTCGTTTGGCCCTTCCGGCATCTTTTGCTATCCATAATGTTTTCCATAGATCTTTATTGCGGAAATATGTGGTGCCCGTTCTTCTCTCTGTTGATCCTCCGGCTCCTGTGTTGGTTGATGGGGAGTTGGAGTATGTGGTTGAGAAGATTTTGGATTCTCGTTTTTCAAGACGGAAGCTTCAGTACCTTGTCAAATGGAAAGGTTACGGCCAGGAGGATAATTCTTGGGTTTTTGCCTCTGATGTCCATGCTGCTGATTTGGTTCGGGCCTTTCATCTGGCTTATCCTGATTGGCCTGGGGGCTCTGGTGAGAGTTCGGTGACCCCTCTTCAAAGGGGAGTACTGTTGTGAATTCTGCTCTTGGGCTCCCTCCGGTGGTTGTTAGTGGTAGTGCAGTGGTCTCTGGATTATAGGCCAGGGCAGGTGTTTCTGCTTATTGCAGCTCTACTAGGTATTTAGGTTTGTAGGATCCATCAATCCCTTCCAGTTGTCCATTGTATCTTGGAGGGATTGCATCTCTGTCTGGCTCCACTGCCCTGCTGTCATTTCAGCTAAGATAAGTGCCTTGTTTTGGTTCTCTGTAGCACGCATGCAGTGTGCTTTTATGTGCAGTGCAATCTATTGTGTTTTTGTCCATCTTGACTTGTTTGGATTTTTCTGTCATGCTGGTTTCTCTGGAGATGCAGATATACATCCTATGTCTTTAGTTAGATGTAGTATATAGTATTTTCTGCTGTGGAATTTTCTAGTGTTTTAATACTGACCGCTTAGAACTCTGTCCTATCCTTTCTATCTAGCTAGAAGGGCCTCTTTTGCTAAACTCAGTTTTTTCTGCCTGTGTACGTATTTCCTCTTAAACTCACAGTCAATATTTGTGGGGGGCTGCCTATCCTTTGGGGCTCTGCTCTGAGGCAAGATAGGATTTCCCATTTCCATTTTTAGGGGTATTTAGTCCTCCGGCTGTGTCAAGGTGTCTAGGCCCGGTTAGGTACATCCCACGGCTACTTCTAGTTGCGGTGTCAGTATTAGGATTGCGGTCAGTACAGGTACCACCTACTCCAGAGATAGTCTCATGCGGCTCCAGGGTCACCGGATCATAACAGGCGCTGCACCCCTGTATTGCTCCTGTCATCACAAGGACAGTTCCCAAGTGTAGGCTGCTAAAATGTACCCACAATTAGATGTATTATCCTCCCTTTGTGTCTCCTCCCCCTTGTGAGGGATTCATCAGGGGAGTAAAACATTATTATGGGAAAAAGAAAGGGTAACATGTTCCTGCAGTGGCAAGGAACCCAATGTCAGTTTTGACAGGTCCTGTCATAACCCACTTGGGGACTGTCCTTGTGAGGGCAGGGGCAACACAGGGGCACAACAGGGAATTATAGGATAAAATTAAAAATGATAAAATCAGAATGACTTATCTTCCCCAGGTCAAAGGATGCTTATATGCTGCATCTTTATTTACAGGCTACAGTGGTGACATCACACTCATGATTACTGCACACGTGACCACTGCATCTTAGGTTAATGGCACAAGCTGCTGAACCCAATGATTAGCTAAAGTGGTCATGGGATTTGTGGTTGTGATGTCACCACTACAGACTGTAAAACAAAGACTGAGCCGTAGTGGAAGGCATTGCCTGACCCTAGGAAAATTTGCTGCCCTGATTTTATTATTTTTCCTTTATACAACCATATAGGCATAGAAACAACTAAAATGAAAAATCCAATTAAAGAGACTCTGTCAACACAGAATGACTGTTCAAACCAGGTACAGATGCTCAATGCACAAATATGTGGCCAAATACATCTTCCCTCCTGCTTGTATTCCCTTAATCTCCACCCACTCTTCTTTGATTGACAGCTTTAATTTCATAGAGCCAAAGTTAGGCGGCTTAACTCCCCCTAAGCCATCTAGATAGTCATGCAAATTAATAGTGTCAGACTTGTAAATCAGGAGAGTGGCTGGGTGATGGTGGGATCTCTCAGTAGGCTCAACCATCCTAAGCCATCTACATAGTCATGAAAGTTCAAACCCAGCAGCTCCTGTGTTCCAGATGGCAGCTCTTCTCTCTGAGCTATTCAGCTCGCTGGACAGTTCCGTGCTAACTCAAATACTTGTACCTATGTTGTTGCTGATGTCTCCATCCTGAGTTTCCTGTTGGTCACCACCGTGAGTTTCTGATTGGCTCCATCCTGATTGAACATCCTATTTAAACCTGGCCTTGCTCTCCTTTCCTTGCGTGATTATTGAGCTACGAGCCTCTAGTCAAGCTTCCTTCCACCTGCTGCATCTTCATATGACATTGCTGCTCCTGATATCGACCTCTGGCTTTCCTGACTACGATTTATGCTTATTCCTTCAAACGACATTGTTGCTTCTGGTAATGACCCCTGGCTTTCCTTACTACGATTCCTGCTTATTCCTTCAAACAACATTGCAGCTCCTGGTAACGACCCCTAGCTTTCCTGACTACAATTCCTGCTTATTCCTTCAAACTACATTGCTGTTCCTGTGTACTAGCTCTTTGGCTATCCCTGACTACGCTACCTGCCGATGCTGTTTATAGTGGTTGCAATATCACTACTTCAAACCAGACCAGTCCCTTAAGGTACCGTCACACTAAGCAACGTTGCCAGCGATCTGTGATGTTGCAGCGTCCTAGGGAGCGATATCGCTGTATTTGACACGCAGCAGCGATCAGAATCCCGCTGTGAAATTGCTGGTCGCTGCTAGAAGGTCTGCACATTATTTGGTCGCTAGGTCGCCGTGTATCGCCATGTTTGACAGCAAAAGCAACCATACCAGCGATATTTTACACTGGTAACCAGGGTAAACATCGGGTTACTAAGCGCAGGGCCGCGCTTAGTAACCCGATGTTTACCCTGGTTACCAGCGTAAAATGTAAAAAAAACAAACAGTACATGCTCACCTGCGCGTCCCCCAGCCTCTGCTTCCTGACTCTTACTGATCGCCGGCCCTAAACTGAAAGTGAAAGCACAGCGGTGACGTCACCGCTGTGCTGTTAGGGCCGGAGCTCAGTCAGCGTCAGGAAGCAGAGGCTGGGGGACGCGCTGGTGAGCATGTACTGTTTGTTTTTTTAACTTTTACGCTGGTAACCAGGGTAAACATCGGGTTACTAAGCGCGGCCCTGCGCTTAGCAACCCGATGTTTACCCTGGTTACCCGGGGGCCTCGGCATCGTTGGTCGCTGGAGAGCGGTCTGTGTGACAGCTCTCCAGCGACCAAACAGCGACGCTGCAGCGATCGGCATCGCTGTCGCTATCGCTGCAGCGTCGCTTAGTGTGACGGTACCTTAACATTAACTGTATCAGACTGAAGATCAGGAGAGCGGCTGGGTGATGGTGCGATCTCTAGGTAGACTCAATGTTCCTAAGCTATCTACATTGTTATGCAAGTTAACAGTGTCAGAGTTGTAGATCAGGAGAGCGGCTGGGTAATGGTGAAATAAAACAGTGCACTGTCCACTTCAGGAATACATTATATCCAAATGCTCGTAGTGACACCTGATCTAAGGAGAAACATTCAGTAGTCCATGTTGAGGGGTGAGTGCAATCACAGTCACACTTGTACATTTGTAATCCACCCTTCACGAGCGCCATCACCCATCTTCTTTACCATTGTAAATCAGGAGAGTCATTACATGTCTCACAATTTAAAATAATCTCTAGAGGCAGATTCTCATGAAGATCTGTATCCTGCACATAGATCTAAACAGCTTATTGACATATTAAGAAAATGTGGATATCTCTGGAATAAGACATCAGATCGCAGATGTCAAGGTATCATTATATTCAATGCTCTATTACCTGCATGCACATATTGACAGCTAAGGAGGGTAGATCTTAGTGACAGAGTAACTTTAAAGAGGAGGGTCCATACACATCAGCATAAGGTTTTACAGGCATTACGTCTTGGAAAATATCTTCAATATTTCATTAATTTGTTGTGAGATTATCTCAGTAACTTACAGCCCTTTCCTATACAATGACTTGTACTATAACTATAATAGTAATTTAATCCTTGTTCTTTATGTTTCTAAGGTAATAATCTCCATTCAAAATAGATTGCTTTGTAGTCACTTTAGTAGGATAAAAAAAAAAATGTCAGAGCTATACTAGCTTTCACAGTCCATCAGCTGAGTGATAAATCTTTGTTTTAGTGCCCTGCAGCTGATGATATAAATGACGCCTGATTTAAAGCCCTGCATGAGAGGCTTTGCCAACTTTGTACAATGTGATTCCTCTGGCTTCAACCATGCATTTTCCTCTTTGGTTAAAATGCCATTCAGAAAATGTTGCTTTCTGGATGTGAATTTTGCAGCAATTCCAAAAATGTGATTATTACAACATAAAACAAGACCATTGAAAAGTAATTCCATGTATTGATTATATAGTCTCTGGGGCATGGCTGTATTTTATACCCATTGCAAATAGTAACTGCACTGTAACTATAAGTAGCACAGAGGAAAAATATTTTCTTTCATCGTATTCTGCAGGAATGTTAAAAGCCCAAGATTTAAAGAGAGATTAGGATTAACCCTTCTGGTGCTTCACAGGAATTTATGAAATGTTTAAAAAAAAGAACATTTAACTTTTATTCACAAAATAATTAAATCATATCCAAATTATTTAATTTTCCCAAGGATAACAGGAGAAATTGGATACCAAAAGTTATTGTGCAATTTCTCCTGAGTACGCTGATACCCCAGATGTGGGGGGAACTACTGTTTCTGCGCATGGCAGAGCTTGGAAGGGAAGAAGCGCCGTTTGACTTTTTCAACGCAAAATTGGCTGGAATTGAGATTGGACACCATGTCGCATTTGGAGAGCCCCTGATGTGCCAAAACAGTGGAACCCCCCCACAAGTGACCCCATTTTGGAAACTAAACCCCCCATGGAACTGATGTAGATGTGTTTTGAACCCCCAGGTGTTTCACTAAAGTTTATAGCACCCTGGCGTGAAAATAAAAAAATCATATTTTTTCCACAAACATGATCATTTAGTCCCCAATATTTTTATTTTCCCAAGGGTAACAGGAGAAATTGGACCCCAAAAATTGTTGTGCAATTTGTCCTGAGTGCGCTGAAACCCCATATGTGGGGTAAACCACTGTTTGGGCGCATGACAGAGCTCCGAAGGGAAGGAGCACCATTTGACTTTTTAACGCAGAATTAACTGGTATTGAGATCAGATGCCATGTCACGCTTGGAAATCCCCTGAAGTGAGTAAACAGTGGAAACCCCCAATTCTAAGTCCAACCCTTACCCCAACACACCCCTAACCCTAATCCCAACCCTAACCATAACCCTAACCACAAACCTAACCCTAACACACCCCTAACCCTAATCCCAACCCTAACCCTATCCCAACCATAACCGTAATCCTCACATTAGCCCCAACCTTAACCCAAACCTTAACCCTAATTATTTATTATTTTTCCCTAACTAAGGTGATAAAGGGGGGTCTAGTCAACTATTTATGGCAGGTTTTTATGTTTGGCAGCTGTCACACATTAAAAGACGCTTTTTATGGCAAAAAATAGTTTTTTCACCTCCACATTTTGAGAGCTATAATTTTTCCATATTTTGGCCCACAGAGTCATGTGAGGTCTTGTTTTTTGCAGGACGAGTTGACGTTTTTATTGGTACCATTTTGGGCACATGACATTTTTTGATCGCTTTTTATTCTGATTTTTGTGAGGTAGAATGAACTAAAACCTGCAATTCATGAATTTCTTTTGGGTGGGGGCATTTATACTGTTCCGTGTGTGGTAAAATTGATAAAGCAGTTTTAGTCTTTGGGTCAGTACAATGACAGCGATATCTCATTTATATAATTTTTTTATGTTTTGGTGCTTTTATACAATATAAACTATTTTTTATATAAAAAATAGTTACTGTATATACTCGAGTATAAGCCGAGATTTGCAGCCATTTTTTTGGGCTGAAAGTCCCCCTCTCGGCTTATACTCGAGTCATACCCAGGGGTTGGCAGGGGAGGGGGAGCGGGGGCTGTCTAATTATACTCACCTGCTCCTGCCTTGGTCCCTGGGCATCCCTGGCTCCTTGGCGCCGGCAGCTTCTTCCTGTACTGAGCGGTCACATGGTACCGCTCATTACAGTAATGAATATGTGGCTCGACCTTCCATAGGGGTGGAGCCGCATATTCATTACTGTAATGAGTGGTAATGGTGACCACTCAATACAGGAAGAAGCTGCCGGTGCCAGGGAGCCAGGGACTGCACCGCACCAGGAGCAGGTGAGTATAACAGGGAGGGGAGCAATGCGTGATATTCACCTGCTCCCCTTTCCAGGCGCCGCTCCGTCTTCAGCATCTTCTGCAGTGATGCTCTGGTCAGAGGGGGCGGTGACGTGGTTAGTGCACGCCCTCTGCCTGAACATCAGTGCAGAAGACGCTGAAGATGGAGCGGCACCGGAACATGGAGCAGGTGAATATTAAAAGTGCCGGGGGCCTGAGCGACGAGAGGTGAGTATGTGATTTTTTTTTATCGCAGCAACAGCAAATGGGGAAAGTGTCTGTATGGAGCATCTATGGGGCCATAACTGTTATGATCCTGGTGGTAGGATCTCAAACTGACCTGACAAATAATACCCTGAGTATATAGGACAAGTTCTGGGGATGTGGAAGCTATACTGACCGCAATCCTGATCCTATCCAAACACACTAAAGGTAGCTGTGGAACGTTATCTGAAAACCTAGACGTCTCGTCACAGCCTGAGAAACTGACTACCCCTAGAGAGAAAGCAAAGACCTCACTTGCCTCAGAGAAATGTACCCCAAAGTTTTAGACAGCCCCCCACAAATAATAACGGTGAGTCAAGGGGAAACACAAACGTAGAGATGAAACAGATTTAGCAAATGAGACCCGCTAATACTAGATAGGCAGAAAATAGATAGGTGTCTGTGTGGTCAGTACAAAACTATCAAAAGTAAACCACGCAGAGAATACAAGAACCCCCACACCGACTCACGATGTGAGGGGCGCACTCTGCACCCCAGAACTAACCAGCAAGCAAAAAATCACATAAAAGCAAGCTGGGCTGAACTCATAATATAATGAGAAACGTTTTCAAGGAAATAATGAGAAACTGAACAAGCAAACTTAGCTTCTCATAGCAGGAGACTGGTCACAAGGAATATTCAGGAGAGCACAGGAGCAGGACTGAATACACCGACAGCAGGTGACAAGTGAAGGTCCAGGTGAGTTAAATAGGCCCAGCCTAGCAGGAGATGAAACAGCTGAGCCCAGCCAAGACCAGCCATATCGCTAAAGGCCACCAGAGGGAGCCCAAGACCAAACTCACACAGTACCACTCATGACCACAGAAGGGAGCCCGAGAACGGAATTCACAACAGTACCCCCCCCTTGAGGAGGGGTCACCGAACCCTCAACAGAGCTCCCAGGCCGATCAGGACGAGCCAAATGAAAGGCACGAACCAAATCGGCCGCATGGACATCGGAGGCGACAACCCAGGAATTATCCTCCTGACCATAACCCTTCCATTTCACTAAGTACTGAAGCCTCCGTCTCGAAATACGAGAATCCAAGATCTTCTCCACCACATATTCCAACTCCCCCTTGACCAAGACCGGAGCAGGAGGATCAACAGAAGGGACCACAGGCACCACATATCTCCGCAACAATGACCTATGGAACACATTATGAATGGCAAACGATGTTGGGAGGTCCAAACGAAAAGACACAGGGTTGAGGATTTCCAAAATCTTATAAGGACCGATGAAACGAGGCTTGAACTTAGGAGAGGAAACCTTCATCGGGACATAACGAGAAGACAACCATACCAAATCCCCCACACGAAGTCGGGGACCCACACAGCGACGGCGGTTAGCAAAGCGCTGAGCCTTCTCTTGGGACAAAGTCAAATTGTCCACCACATGGTTCCAAATCTGCTGCAACCTATCCACCACAGAATCCACCCCAGGACAGTCAGAAGACTCAACCTGACCCGAGGAGAAACGAGGATGAAAACCAGAATTGCAAAAGAAAGGTGAAACCAAAGTAGCAGAACTAGCCCGATTATTGAGGGCGAACTCAGCCAATGGCAAAAAGGTCACCCAATCATCCTGGTCAGCAGAAACAAAACATCTCAAATAAGTTTCCAAGGTCTGATTAGTTCGTTCGGTTTGACCATTCGTCTGAGGATGGAAGGCTGACGAAAAAGACAATTCAATGCCCATCTTAGCACAAAAGGATCGCCAAAATCTGGACACAAACTGGGATCCTCTGTCGGACACAATGTTCTCCGGAATACCATGTAAACGAACCACATTCTGAAAAAACAATGGCACCAAATCGGAGGAGGAAGGCAACTTAGGCAAGGGTACCAAATGGACCATTTTGGAAAAACGATCACAAACCACCCAGATGACAGACATCTTCTGAGAGACAGGAAGATCCGAAATAAAATCCATGGAAATATGCGTCCAAGGCCTCTTCGGGACAGGCAAAGGCAAAAGCAATCCACTGGCACGAGAACACGAAGGCTTGGCCCGAGCACAAATCCCACAGGACTGCACAAAGGAACGCACATCCCGCGACAAGGAAGGCCACCAAAAGGATCTCGCCACCAAATCCTTGGTACCAAAAAACCCAGGATGACCCGCCAACACCGAAGAATGAACCTCGGAAATAACTCTACTGGTCCATCTGTCTGCGACAAACAGTCTCTCCGGTGGACAACGGTCAGGTCTATTGGCCTGAAACTCCTGCAACACCCGTCGCAGATCAGGAGAGATAGCAGACAAAATCACCCCCTCTTTGAGAACACCAGTCGGTTCAGAAACTTCCGGGGAGTCAGGTACAAAACTCCTAGAAAGGGCATCAGCCTTCACGTTTTTCGAACCCGGAAGATATGAAACCACAAAATTGAAACGAGAGAAAAACAGCGACCATCGAGCCTGTCTCGGATTCAACCGTTTGGAAGACTCGAGATAAGTCAAATTCTTGTGATCCATCAAGACCACCACACGATGCTTGGCTCCCTCAGGCCAATGTCGCCACTCCTCAAATGCCCACTTCATTGCCAACAACTCTCGATTACCAACATCATAATTCCGCTCGGCAGGCGAAAACTTTCTTGAAAAGAAAGCACATGGTCTCATCACAGAGCCATCAGAGCTTCTCTGCGACAAAACAGTCCCTGCTCCAATCTCTGAAACATCAACCTCGACCTGAAAGGGAAGAGAGACATCGGGCTGGCGCAAGACAGGAGCCAAAGAAAACCAACGTTTCAACTCCTGAAAGGCCTCCACGGCCGCAGGAGACCAATTCGTCACATCAGAACCCTTCTTGGTCAAATCCGTCAAAGGCTTCACCACACTAGAAAAATTAGTGATGAAGCGACGGTAAAAATTAGCAAAACCCAAGAACTTCTGAAGACTCTTCACAGATGTAGGTTGAGTCCAGTCATGAATAGCCTGGACCCTGACTGGATCCATCTCGATAGTAGAAGGAGAAAAAATAAAGCCCAAAAAGGACACCTTCTGGACTCCAAAGAGACATTTAGAGCCCTTCACAAACAAGGCATTGGCACGCAGGACCTGAAATACCATCCTGACCTGCTTCACATGAGACTCCCAATCATCAGAAAATACCAAAATATCATCCAGGTACACAATCATAAATCTATCCAGGTACTCTCGGAAGATATCGTGCATGAAGGACTGAAACACAGAGGGGGCATTAGAAAGCCCAAAAGGCATCACCAAGTACTCAAAATGGCCTTCGGGCGTATTAAATGCTGTTTTCCATTCATCGCCCTGCTTTATGCGCACAAGATTATACGCTCCACGAAGATCTATCTTGGTGAACCAAATGGCCCCCCTAATCCGGGCAAACAGATCGGACAACAGTGGCAAGGGATACTGAAATTTGACCGTGATGTTATTTAGAAGGCGATAATCTATACAAGGTCTCAGGGAACCATCCTTCTTGGCCACAAAAAAGAACCCCGCACCCAAAGGGGACGAGGACAGGCGAATATGTCCCTTCTCCAAGGACTCCTTTATATAACTCCGCATAGCGGTATGTTCTGGTACAGACAAATTAACCCCTTCACCCCCGGAGCTTTTTCCGTTTTTCCGTTTTCGTTTTTCGCTCCCCTCCTTCCCAGAGCCATAACTTTTTTATTTTTCCGTCAATTTGGCCATGTGAGGGCTTATTTTTTGCGGGACAAGTTGTACTTTTGAACGACATCATTGGTTTTAGCATGTCGTGTACTAGAAAACGGGAAAAAAATTCCAAGTGCAGTGAAATTGCAAAAAAAGTGCAATCCCACACTTGTTTTTTGCTTGCCTATTTTGCTAGGTTCACTAAATGCTAAAACTGACCTGCCATTATGATTCTCCAGGTCACTACGAGTTCATAGACACCTAACATGACTAGGTTATTTTTCACCTAAGTGGTGAAAAAAAATTCCAAACTTTGCAAAAAACAAAACAAAACAAAATTGCGCCATTTTCCGATACTCGTAGCGTCTCCATTTTTCGTGATCTGGGGTCGGGTGAGGGCTTATTTTTTGCGTGCCGAGCTGGCGTTTTTAATGATAGCATTTTGGTGTAGATACGTTCTTTTGATCGCCCGTTATTGCATTTTAATGCAATGTCGTGGCGACCAAAAAAACGTAAATCTGGCGTTTCGAATTTTTTTCTCATTACGCCATTTAGCGATCAGGTTAATGCTTTTTTTTAATTGATAGATCGGGCGATTCTGAACGCGGCGATACCAAATATGTGTAGGTTTTTTTTTTTTTTTATTGATTTATTTTGATTGGGGCGAAAGGGGGGTGATTTAAACTTTTATGTTTTTTTTATTTTTTTCACATTTTTAAAAACTTTTTTTTTTTACTTTTGCCATGCTTCTATAGCCTCCATGGGAGGCTAGAAGCAGGCACAGCCCGATCGGCTCTGCTACATAACAGCGATCATCAGATCGCTGTTATGTAGCTAAAATGCAGGTGTGCTGTGAGCGCCGACCACAGGGGGGCGCTCACAGCCACCGGCAATCAGTAACCATAGAGGTCTCAAGGACCTCTATGGTTACAATGGAGGAGCATCGCCGACCCCCGATCATGTGACAGGGGTCGGCGATGCGCTCATATCCGGCCGCACGGCCGGATGCGGTAGTTAAATGCCGCTGTCTGCGTTTGACAGCGGCATTTAACTAGTTAATAGCGGCGGGTGATCGCGATTTCACCCGCCGCTATTGCGCGCACATGTCCGCTGTAAAAAACAGCTGACATGTCGCGACTTTGATGTGCGCTCACCGCCGGAGCGCACATCAAAGCGGGGGTCCCGACATGTGACGTACTATACCGTCACATGTCGGGAAGGGGTTAAAAAGTCGTCCCTTAGGGAACTTACTACCAGGAATCAGATTTATGGCACAATCACAATCCCTATGAGGAGGTAGGGCACTGGATTTGGGCTCATCAAATACATCCTGGTAGTCCGACAAAAATTCAGGGACTTCAGAAGGAGTAGAAGAAGCAATTGACACCAAAGGAGCATCACTATGAATCCCCTGGCACCCCCACCTTGACACAGACATTGCTTTCCAATCCAGGACTGGATTATGAGCCTGCAGCCATGGCAGACCCAACACGACAACATCATGCAAATTATGTAGCACCAGAAAGCGAATTACCTCCTGATGTACAGGAGCCATGCACATGGTCAATTGAGTCCAGTACTGAGGTTTATTCTTGGCTAATGGTGTAGCATCAATTCCCTTTAGCAGAATAGGGAATTGTAAAGGCTCCAAGATAAAACCACAGCGCCTGGCAAATGACAAATCCATCAAATTCAGGGCAGCACCTGAATCCACAAAAGCCATAACTGGGTAGGATGACAGAGAGCAAATCAAAGTAACAGACAAAATGAATTTAGGTTGTACAGTACCAATGGTGACAAACTTGGCAACCCTTTTTGTGCGCTTAGAGCATGCTGAGATAACATGAGCAGAATCACCACAGTAAAAGCACAACCCATTCTGACGTCTGTGGTTTTGCCGTTCAACTCGGGTCAGAATCCTGTCACATTGCAAAGGCTCAGGTTTCTGCTCAGAAAATACCGCCAGAGGGTGCACAGGTTTGCGCTCCCGCAAACGCCGATCAATCTGAATGGCCAAAGACATTGACTCATTCAGACCCGCCGGCATGGGGAACCCCACCATAACATCTTTAAGGGCTTCAGAAAGACCCTTTCTGAAAATCGCCGCCAGGGCGTACTCATTCTACTGAGTGAGCACTGACCACTTCCTAAACTTCTGACAATAAACCTCTGCTTCATCCCGACCCTGAGAGAGAGCCAGCAAAACCTTCTCTGCTTGGTCTACCAGATTTGGTTCCTAATAAAGCACTCCAAGCGCCAGAAAAAACGCATCAACATTTAGCAGTGCCGGATCTCCTGGCGCCAAAGAGAATGCCCAATCTTGAGGGTCACCCCGCAACAAAGAAATAAGGCTAGGTTCAGATTGCGTTAGTGCAATCCGTTTAGCGCGAGCGCTAGCGGATTGCGCTAACGCAATGTCTTTTTCAGGGCCGCGTTCAGGGGTCGCGTTAACGTCCCCGCTCTCGCAGATCCCCGATCTGCGAGAGCGGGGAACGGACCTCTGGCGCGCCGCGGACGCTGCAAGCAGCGTCCGAGGCGCGCTACAAAAGACCGGCACATCGCTAGCGCGTGCCGAAAGTGACACGCGCTAGCAATGCGCTCTAACATTGCCGGCAATGGGAGCGCTAACGGACGCGGTGCACGGCGTTAATTTCGCCGTGCAACGCTGTCCGTTAGCGCTATCCCATTAACGCAATGGGAACCTAGCCTAACAATTTTGACTTGCTGAACAGAGTCGCCAGATGAGCGAGGTCTCAGAGAAAGAAATAACTTACAATTATTCTTAAAGTTCAAAAACCTAGATCTATCTCCAGAGAACAGCTCAGGAATAGGTATTTTAGGCTCAGACATAGGACTGCGGACTACATAACCCTGAATGCCCTGTACCCTTGCAGTGAGATGATCCACACTAGAAGACAGACTCTGAATGTCCATATTAGTAGCTGCATACAGAACCACCCAGAGATTAAGGGGAGGAGAGAGGCAAAACACAGTGCAGAGGAAAAAAAAAAAAAATGACCTTAAGATTTCTCTTCTCCCTCTTTAGCTGCATTAACACTTTCGGGCCTGCTGTACTGTTATGATCCTGGTGGTAGGATCTCAAACTGACCTGACAAATAATACCCTGAGTGTATAGGACAAGTTCTGGGGATGTGGAAGCTATACTGACCACAATCCTGATCCTATCCAAACACACTAAAGGCAGCTGTGGAACGTTACCTGAAAACCTAGACGTCTCATCACAGCCTGAGAAACTGACTACCCCTAGAGAGAAAGCAAAGACCTCACTTGCCTCAGAGAAATGTACCCCAAAGTTTTAGATAGCCCCCCACAAATAATAACGGTGAGTCAAGGGGAAAACACAAACGTAGAGATGAAACAGATTTAGCAAATGAGGCTCGCTAATACTAGATAGGCAGAAAATAGATAGGTGTCTGTGCGGTCAGTACAAAACTATCAAAAGTAAACCACGCAGAGAATACAAGAACCCCCACACCGACTCACGATGTGAGGGGAGCACTCTGCACCCCAGAACTAACCAGCAAGCAAAAAATCACATAAAAGCAAGCTGGGCTGAACTCATAATATAATGAGAAACGTTTTCAAGGAAATAATGAGAAACTGAACAAGCAAACTTAGCTTCTCATAGCAGGAGACTGGTCACAAGGAATATTCAGGAGAGCACAGGATCAGGACTGAATACACCGACAGCAGGCGACAAGTGAAGGTCCAGGTGAGTTAAATAGGCCCAGCCTAGCAGGAGATGAAACAGCTGAGCCTAGCCAAGACCAGCCATATCGCTAAAGGCCACCAGAGGGAGCCCAAGACCAAACTCACACAGTACCACTCATGACCACAGGAGGGAGCCCGAGAACGGAATTCACAACACATAACATTTGTGCAGCACTATATGGGGCAAGTGTCTGTATGGGGCCATAACGTTTGTGCAGCACTATATGGGGCAAGTGTCTCTATGGGGCCATAACGTTTGTGCAGCACTATATGGGGAAAGTGTCTGTATGGGGCCATAACATTTGTGCAGCACTATATGGGGCAAGTGTCTGTATGGGGCCATAACGTTTATGCAGCACTATATGGGGCAAGTGTCTCTATGGGGCCATAACGTTTGTGCAGCACTATATGGGGCAAGTGTCTGTAAGGGGCCATAACGTTTGTGTAGCACTATATGGGGCTAATGTCTGTATGAGGCCATAACGTTTGTGCAGCACTATATGGGGCAAGTGTCTGTATGGGGCCATAACGTTTGTGTAGCACTGTATGGGGCAAGTGTCTGTATGGGGCCATAACGTTTGTGCAGCACTGTATGGGGCAAGTGTCTGTATGGGGCCATAATCAACGTTTGTGCAGCACTATATGGGGCAAGTGTCTGTATGGGGCCATAATCAACATTTGTGCAGCACTATATGGGGCAAGTGTATGTATGGAGCATCTTATGGGGCCATAATCAACGTTTGTGCAGCATTATATGGGGCAAATATCTTTATGGAGCAGCTTATGAGGCCATAATCAACATTTGTGCAGCATTATATTGGGCAAATATGTCTATGAAGTATCTTATGGGGCCATTATTAACCTTTATGCAGGATTATATGGGGCATATTTTAATATGGAGCATCTTATGGGGTCATCATAAACTTTATGGAGCATTATATGGGGCTCCTGATTCAATATGGATATTCAAAAACACTTAACCTACTGATGTCTCAATTAATTTTACTTTTATTGGTATCTATTTTTATTTTTGACATTTACCGGTAGCTGCTGCATTTCCCACCCTAGGCTTATACTCAAGTCATTAAGTTTTCCCAGTTTTTGGTGGCAAAATTAGGGGGGTCGGCTTATACTCGGGTCGGCTTATACTCGAGTATATACGGTATTTTTGCATCGCTTTATTTTGACAGCTATAACTATTTTATTTTTCTGGCGATGGAGCTTTATGGTGGCTTGATCTTTGCGGGACAAGATGACATTTTCAGTGGTACCATGTTTATTTATATCTTTTTGATCTCATGTTATTCCACTTTTTCTTTGGCGGTATGATGACAAAGAATTGTTTTTGCCTTGTTTTTTTATGGTGTTCACTAAAGGGGTTAACTAGTGGGACAGTTTTATAGGGTGGGTTGTTATGGACGTGGGGATACCAAATATGTGTACTTTTATTGTTTAGATTTTTTTTCACTCAAATAGTTATTGATTGAATATTTTTTATTATTATTATTTTTGAAAATATTTTTACAGTTATTTAAAAAAAATGTTTTTACTTTATTCTTAATTTTACACTTAGTCTAACTATGAGACACTCATTTTGTGCAGGCTTATCGCTCTATAGCATGCAGATCTGCTGCAGCTACTGTGCACTAACCTCAGAGACTTCCTGACATGCACAGCGCACAGGGGTGGGATTCAAATTTTTAACAACAGGTCCTCTAAGTCGCGGCGGCCGGAATTTTGGCCACGCCCATTTTCAATAACCCCGCCCATACTAATAAGCCACGCCCAGTGGCACGATTCATATTTTTGAAAGCAGTTTGTCTCCCTTAATGACAAGAATACCTTGTGACATACGGTATTAAAGTCATTCAAAGACTCTCAGACCCGCTCGCAGGGCAGGTTTGACAGCCGCTTTGCTGCGATTATACGCACCGTATAATCGCAGCAAAATCGTCCGTGTGCGCCTGCCCTTAGGTAAACCTGCATTCGCAGGGGGTTGGACCCGATGGCCCTTGAGGTCTCTTCCAACTCTACAATTTTATAATTCTAAGAATGCTAGCACCAAAGAACAGGGCGCTGATACTGTATATGGGAGAGGGGTGTTATACGGGTTGTGTACTACAGCACTGCATTTCTCTATACATTATTCAAGGACCAAACAAACCTTGAGGAGTCTTCCATGATGTCAACGTGGCATCCACTGTGTTTCTAGCCAGCAGCTTCAGCTGGTAGCTAAAAATAAGAGAGAAAGTGTTAGGGGCACTGTGATGTCTATATGAACACGATCGTGTCATATACACATCAGCTTCTCCCTCCTATATAGTCCATGACTGGCTGCCACATCCAACAGGGCCCAGGGAAGGCTAGAGGGCTGCAGGGCAAAGAAGGAGGCTAGTGGGGACTGGGTGCTGCAGGGCCCAGGAGGGAGGCTACAGAGTCCAGCGGGAGGCTAGTGGGACTGGGGGCTGCAGGGCCCAGGGGGGAGGCTACAGAGTCCAGCGGGAGGCTAGTGGGACTTGGGGCTGCAGGGCCCAGGGGGAGGCTAGAGGGCTGCAGGGCCCAGGGGGAGGCTGGTGGGGACTTGGGGCTGCAGGGCCCAGGGGGAGGCTACAGGGCTGCAGGGCCCAGGGGGAGGCTAGTGGGGACTTGGGGCGGCAGGGCCCAGGGGGAGGCTAGAGGGCTGCAGGGCCCAGGGGGAGGCTGGTGGGGACTTGGGGCTGCAGGGCCCAGGGGGAGGCTACAGGGCTGCAGGGCCCAGGGGGAGGCTAGTGGGGACTTGGAGCTGCAGGGCCCAGGGGGGAGGCTACTGGGGGCTGCAGAGTCCAGCGGGAGGCTGGTGGGGACTGGGGGCTGCAAGGTCCAGGGGGAGACTCGTGGGACTGGGGGCTGCAGGGCCCAGAGTGGAGTCTAGTGGGGACTGGAGGTTGCATGGTCCAGGTGGAGGCTCGGGGGGTATTGGGGGGCTCCAGGGTCCAGGGGGAGGCAGCGGCTAGTGGGGGCTGCAGGGCCCAGGGGGGAGGCTAGTGGGGGCTGCAGGGCCCCGAGGGGAGACTGGTGGGGGCTGGGGGCTGCAGGGCCCAGAGGGGAGGCTAGTGGGGACTGGAGGTTGCATGGTCCAGGGGAGGCTAGTGGGGACTGGGGGGCTGCAGGGTCCAGGGGGGAGGCTAGTGGGGGCTGGCAGTCCCACTCCCCACTATCCTCCCACTGAACCCTGTTGGATGCAGCCCCCACTCGCCTTCCCTCATCAGCCACACACTGCCAGGCGCAGCCACCTGAAGCCTCATCTGCTCATGAGACTTGCAGAGACTCAGAGAGACTGGCCGCAGTGCACTCTCGTAACTTTCAGTAACTCTGCCTGCCTGACAGCCCGCTGCCTCCCCCTCCTCCTCAGCCTACTTTACCCGCCGACACGTGACCTGGCACACTGCACGCTGCTCTGCTCTGCTCAGAATGAATGAGGAAATGCGAGCACGAGCAGCGTGACGTCAGGAGTCGGACCATGATGCACCCGGCCGGACTCAACTTAAAGGTACAGCGCCCATTTTTGTCCACCCGATGCATTAACAACACTGTAGGTGTATCTTTAAATCACCACAGTGTTGTTATGCATCGGGCGTTCGGCAGAAGCAAACACAGAACAAAATGTCCAGGGGGGGCCCAATGACCGGGGGCGTGGTAACCATTTTCAATTACCGGAACGCTGGCAGATAGAAATTTTAGTAAACGGCTGCCCCGTACCGGATCGTACCGGCTGAATCCCACCCCTGACAGCGCATGACAGGAAGTCTCTCAGCTCTGGAGACCCGAATGTCATCATGACGACATCCGGCCTCCATGGCAGCGATCGGGACCCCGCGGGGTGTCCAATCCAAAAGCAGAGGGGCTGTCAGCCCCTGTGCCAGCTCTGGAAAGCTGCTATTATGTCCATGATTGCTCCTTGCACTTAGTGCCGGGTGTCAGCTGTGAGAATCAGCTGACACCCGGCCGCGATCAACCCCATGATTATCACAGCTGACACCCGACACTAAGTGCCAGGAGCGGTCATGGACCGCTCACGCCACTTTAACCCACGGAACACTGTGATCAAACATGATTGCAGCGTTCCGGAGACGCAATCGCTTAGACGTATTATCCCGTCCATGATCATGCGGGCCCAGGTCACATGGACGGGATAGTACGTCTAATTTCAGAAAGGGGTTAAAGAGTTGACCTCACCATGTGTGCTAATAACAGAATACTCAGACTATGGATTAAAAAGATGCAGCAGGTATATTTACAAACATATAAATAATGAAGCAACATACAGTGAGCCTAAAGTTGGGAACACCTAAACACAAATATATCTATCCCTTACAGTCCCAATATTTATCATATATCCTTTATCAGTTATACAGTGTAGCTGCCTATCAAGCATATGTAACGGTGTCCAGGGTGGTAGCCATAGGCGAGTGTCTTGCCTGCTTTGGTTTTTGTGACTATTGTGACTGTGGACCCCTACTGACTCCTCTGGTCTGCCACCCTTAATGTGATTCCCCGTGACCCCAAAAATTGGAGACCACAACAGTGTGTAAAAACAAGTTCAAATTTACTGCCTGTTTTAGTCATCAACAAAGAACAGAAGGAGATGCAGGCATGTTTCTTAGGGTGACAAAACAGTGGCATGTCTTCAACAAACATTTTCAATGATATAGCTGAAGAAACTTCTCACTAGCAGCATTATGGATTTGCAAGCTTCCTTGACAACTATGACACTTTCGCTGCCCTTTTCCTGTACTTATTATCTTCAGCCCACTTTTCAGGGACCATGTAAACGAAGCGCTTGTCACTAACTTCTTTACTGTACGTGCCCCCGGGTTCTCTCAATTGTTTCTTCTTGGACCTACAGCTCTCAGGCCTTGACTGACACTTTCCATACCTGGAGCCCAGTAGGGTCTCTCACAAAGTTGCTGGGCTAAAGTTCTCTCCCCAACTCGCCTGCTAGAGATATTCCACGGCTACCACTCAAGCTCCTTTCTTTAGTTGTTTTCTTGGATCCCTGTTTTCCTCTTAAACACACACACAAACATCAGTGAAGATCACTTGGACCAGAGGGGGTCCTTCTATCCTTGTATGAGCTACTTACTAATTGAACTTCCTTTTCCTGCCACTGACCCACAATCTCCAGTCCTCCCCAACCTGGGCATGCCTACAGTTAACCCTCTCATAACTGTCTCTGTTCCACTGTCTGTGGCTAGGTGGACTCCACATTTCACCCAGTTCTGTACAAAAGCAAAGAGGGAGACAGTGACATCTTGTGACCGTTGGTTGATACTGGAGCCCCAGGGAGATAACTATTAACTATAATGCAGGACAACTACAATGCAGTACAGTAGTACTTCTGAAAAATACATGTATACATATATTTAAACCACAGGAATGTCAGAGGAGTGGAACACCAGCCTTACCATCCGCACAATTTTTTTTTACATAATTTTCATTAGAATTTTACAGCAGTTTTTGTTCTCAAAATTTACATTGCATTATGAGACAAAAAATTACTTTGTTATGAAGTATCATCGGAATCCATCCATCTTATCCATGAAGAATTATTCAGCTTGGCTTATGATTAAAATAATATAAAAACTTTAACAGAGGTATATCTGTTAAAAGTTACATCAGGGTCATATAATTATGCAGTGAAGGTACTGCTAGCTCAGTCTGTACCAACCCGGAAGGTACATTATTCATGTTTGTCTCTGTTTTAAAAAGAAATATGATCAGCAGGGGAGACAGACAAGTAATATAAATAAAATACAGTGATCAAACAGAACACCTAAGCCAGATGTTTGATTGGCATTTTTGTCTATTGCTGATAATTGCGGTTTTAATTCACAGCAAAAAATGGTAAATCATGTATTAAAATGTTCATTAGTGCTCTAAAGAGTGTCTGGAGAAATATCCTTATTATACAAAAAGAAGTACAAATGAGAACCCCAAGAGTACCTATCATGACAAATTACCACTCCTTTTTTATTTTAACATATTACAGGTAAAAAGAGAAAGCAAATTCTAAATATAAGCAATTAAAAAGTAATTAAGTGCTTTTAATACTATGAGAAAAGATATGCAAATTATAGGCTAATATGACAATCAGTAAAAATCCTTATATACCTGGTGTTGCTACATCATTCCACAGTGGCTCAGCGGTTAGCACTGCAGCCTTGCAGCGCTTGGAGCGTCCCCAGTAGGGTGGCGGGGTACTCGGTACCGGGTCCCTTGGTATTCTGTGGGGATGTCACGGTGGCTGACCTGGTCCATGGCCCTAAGGACGTCTGTTGATAAATGGGGGAAAGGTCTTTAAAGGGATAATGTTTGTGATGCCACCTGTGGTATTCGGTCAGGGTGACCGACGCTGCTTAGGGGTCCGCTGGGGTGATGTGATGGCAGCTAGATGGTATACCTTCCCACAGGTGAAGTGTGTCCCCAGGGCTTCCCAGAGTGTAGGTGGTGGATGGTGTAAGGCGCAGTGAAGAATGAGGACACAAGGTTGCAGTCTCTTTACCTTTACTGAAGGCTTCAGCATCCACAGTCCAGGGTTCAGACCACAAGGTAGGCAGAGTCTGGCCGGTCTGAAGGCAAATCCAGAGTCCCCTTATCCAGGTGGAAATCGGTAGCCTTCCTCTAGTGCTTGGGTGTTGTAGTCCCTCCCTGCTGAGCTTCTCGGTAAGGTCCTCACAACTATTGCAGATGTTATGTCTCTTTCTCTCTGTCCCCCTGATGGATAGGATAGGACAAACCCGTATGGCTGATGGCCTGAGGCTTTTTACAGGGACTCTATCACGCCCCGGCCCCCACAAGTTGCCACCGTGCCTCCTGGGTATAAGGTCGGGCAGCCAACATGGAATTAGCTGTCCTGCCAGTCTCTGAAGTAAAGCGTAGAGATCCTTACTCCCTCGTTGTCCTGGCTACCGGATTCCTGCGCCTCAGTAGGAGGCAGCCTTTTACAGGGCAGAACTCCTTCTGGTTTCCTCTCCTTTCTGCTATGACTTAGTTTCTCACCCTCTGCAATACACTTCTCTTCTAATGTCTCTTTCTTAGGATGCTGCCGCACATGGGGCAGGCGCAGCTCCGTGGACACTCGTCCTCCTCAGACCGCAGTCTGGATCTGACTGGAACTCGCTCCAGCCAGCTTCTCCCTCCCTTTCTGTCCAGACCACCAGTTTTACCTAATTGTGAGGAGTGCCCTAATAGATAGAAGCATAGCTCCCCCTGGCAGCCTGGAGTGTGAGGTTTGTGATACCTGGTAAAGAGATCTCCTTTATCGCCTTCAGACGTAATATCGCCCCCCTAGTGGAAGAACGACACTACTGCAATGACCAGGACTCTGGGGTGCTGCACGCTGGAGTCCTGAGATTAAATCCCACCAAAGACAACATCTGCAAGGAGTTGTATGTTCTCCCCGTGTTTGTGTGGGTTTCCTCTGGGTACTCCAGTTTCATCCCACATTCCAAAGACATACTGATATGGAATCTAGATTGTGAACCACATCTGGGACAGCAATGAAAATATGTGCAAAACTGTAAAGCACTGCAGAATATGTTATCGCTATATAAAGATTATTATTCCAGTAGCATGCACACACATTCACTCCACAAAAGTATGGATCTATTCATCCCACTTTTTTGGCTGACTACTATATACAGATAAACCCTTAGTTACAATGCTCATGTTCAATGTGTACTCAATACATCCGCTGTAGGTGTAATATTAGACTGTGACAGACAACATAAACTGTTGGCTAGAGAAATAGATATTAGTAATGGGCAAGAGTCTGTGCACTGCTCAGTGCTTGTTCAAGTGAGCCTCTTGGTGCTCAAGACGCTGGGCACTCGGTCAAGTATCTGGGTACTCAGCGCCATGCTTGATTCCCCTGCCCCGCTTGTTTGGCACCTGATTTTCTGCCACTAAACATGTGGAGATTGCCTGCCAATCAAAGTAATATTGTAGCCATGTTAGCTACTGGCATTACTGAGATTGGCCGGCTGCATAGCATCATCGGGTCAATATAAGATCTTGTGATGCCATGTTTGGCACATTATACTTGGAAATAGTGTAGGGAGAGTTTCTGCTGCAGAAGAGACAGTGATGCAACATTAAACCACAACCCTTTCTAGGGCTAATTCAAATAGATTCTATTCTATAATACTGTGTTTAGCTGCAATTAGGGCAGGATTAGCTGCTGTACCAGGAATAGTGCATTAGAGGCACTTAGAGCAGGATTGATTGCCTTAAGGTACCTTCACACTGAACGATATCGCTAGCGATCCGTGACGTTGCAGCGTCCTGGCTAGCGATATCGTTGAGTTTGACAGGCAGCAGCGATCAGGATCCTGCTGTGCCATCGTTGGTCGGAGCAGAAAGGCCAGAACTTTATTTCGTCGCTGGATCTCCCGTAGACATCGCTGAATCGGCGTGTGTGACGCTGATTCAGCGATGTCTTCACTGGTAACCAGGGTAAACATCGGGTTACTAAGCGCAGGGCCGCGCTTAGTAACCCGATGTTTACCCTGGTTACCAGCGTAAACGTAAAAAAAACCAAACACTACATACTTACATTCCGGTGTCTGTCCCCCGGCGCTGTCCTTCTCTGCACTGTGTAAGCGCCGGCCGGCCGGAAAGCAGAGCACAGCGGTGACGTCACCGCTGTGCTTTCCGGCTGGCGCTTACACAGTGCAGAGAAGCACAGCGCCGGGGGACAGACACCGGAATGTATGTAGTGTTTTTTTTTTTTACGTTTACGCTGGTAATCAGGGTAAACATCGGGTCACTAAGCGAGGCCCTGCGCTTAGTAACCCCATGTTTACCCTGGTTACCAGGGGACTTCGCATAGTTGGTCGCTGGAGAGCTGTCTGTGTGACAGCTCTCCAGCGACCACACAGTGACGCTGCAGCGATCGGGATCGTTGTCTAGATCGCTGCAGCGTCGCTAAATGTGACGGTACCTTTACAGTCCTTAGTGCTGCTATGTTAAACCAACAGTCCTTTTCAAGGCTAATTCAAATAGATTCTAGTCTCTAATAATACCGGTCTTATCTGCAATTTGTTTAGGGTTAGCGGGAAGAGTAGAAATAGCGTATAACAGGCATTTAGACAGGGTTGATTGCATTACAGTTCTTGTTGCTTTTACATACAAGCAAAATTCCTTTCAGAGACAATTTAAATAGATTTTATTCACTAAAATACCACTCTTATTGCCCTGGAATTGTTGCCTTTTAGACTTGGGGACAATAAGGCTTTCCACAACCTAATGGCAGCAGCCATACTCGGTCCCAAGCCACCAATATTTGTCTCGTAAAGTCGTCCCAGCTTTTCCCCAGAACGTGTCCCATTACATAGCCTGTGCCCTGACCAACACAGTTACTGGGAGGGTCCACTCAACTACTGACATGTGGCAAGTGCTTTTGGTCAAGGATGCTACATTTCCCTAATGGCACACTGGGACAACCTGCTGGAGGCCGGAACCTAGTCAGACCTTGGGACGACACACATGCTACCGATGCTTAGAATTGCGGGCTCACGTTCCATCAGGGTTTCCACCTTCTCCTACACGAGTTTCCGCACCCACTCCTCTTGCTCATTGTCCATCTCTGAATTATCGTCCATATCAGTCGCAAGCTGGAAGCACTGCAGCACTGCCTCGGTGAAGAGGCAACAGGCTCTGCTTAAACTCATATGCTTAGATGGCAAACAGCACACCGAGGCAGAGTTATTGAAAGGCTCTCGCCGCTAAACCTACAACCAAGCATGGTATTGTGTGAGAAAGGCCTTAACCTGGTGGCGGCTCTGAAGCTTGGCAAATTCTCACACATGCAATGTCTGGCCCACATGCTCAACTTAGTGGTTCTGCACTTTCTGAAAACCTACCCCAATTTGCATGGGCTATTGTGAAGGTAGGCAGCTTGTGCACCTATTTCAACAAGTCATCTACAGCTGCTGTTGGTCTGGCTGTGCTACAGAAGCGGTTGCAACTTCCACCTCACCAACTGGTTTGCAGCCTGCCCCATGCTGGAACTCAACATTACACATATTGGCAAGGCTTTGATAGCAGTAGAGGACAGTAGTTGAGTACAAGCTACAACATGCCAGTTGGTATTTCGCTCAGCTTCCGCATATAACAACTGATGAGTGGCCATGGATGTCCGACATCTGTGCAATTCTCCAAAACTTTGATGAATCAACCAATATGATGAGTGGCGATGACAATATAATCAGCGTAACCACCCAGCTTCTGTGTCTGCTGAAATGCTTGCTGCTCATAATTAAAGCAGAAGCTTTGCATGCTTGCCAGGTAGAATGGAGGTAGTGCGATGGAGGTAGAAACTAGACAGTGTGATGCTACCCAACCCTGCCTCATCTGATCTCCTCAAAGCTGATTGGGTGATAAAGAGGAGGCGGAGGCTGAGGAGGAGGAAGAGGAGATTGTTACCTGCGCTACAGAGGGTACTACCAACACCAGCTTCTTGTCTTTTTAGCGTGGATGGCCTGAAGAGGAGAAGAAGGAGGATATGGAGAGTCGTACTCCCAGTGGAACAGGGAAGACTTGCCTGTTGGGAGTCTGGCACACAAGGCAGACTTAAGTCCAGCTTCTTTTCACGTGACCCTAGCACTATATGCATTTTGGCCACCACCGATTACTACGCTACAAGGAGAACTTTACATCTCAGCCTACTGAGGCTACTAAATGGTGCAAAACCAAAAGGCCTTAGATGAAGAATTGGTAAAAAAAGTCCATCTGACAATGCTGGCGGCAGAGGTCATACTTATTTGTAAAACCAAGGTGTAGAGAGGAGGGAGAAACACAACAAGTCCAACAGAGGCAGGATAACAGTATCAAAGGTCTTGGACAGCTTCATTAGACCCTCCAAGCATCCAGGCACTGATGTACAGGGTAATCTAACAGGGAGGGGAAAGTTTTGGAATATGAAGAAGGAGTACCTAGCCCACCGTATTAGTAAGCTCCGTGATTTCTCTTTTTAGTACAACTATTGGGTGTCCAAACTAGACACATGGCATGAACTGTCCCTCTATTCCTTGGAAGTGCTGGCCTGCCCTGCCTCTAGCATTTTGTCAGAGCGGGCTTTTAGTGACTCTGGGATCATCCACCTGACAACTGAAAATGCTGACAGGCTAATTCTTATCAAAATGAGCACACTTCTCAACTCTACTGGATGCAGCAGTGGAAGAAAAAGTCAATTAAAATGTTCTTTTCTTTCTGGTGTATTCTCATGAACCCCTTCCCACCCAATGAAGGGTATACAGTTCTTGTTTCGTAATTTTTAGCTTCCTCTTCCTCCGACACCATTTTTACAGAGTTATGATCTGACCCTGACTCCTAATTTTTCAAGTGTGTGCATGATGCCTTACTATATCATTTTTAAAGGTCTACCCCTAAAATCCTCTAACATACATGTATACCATACAAGGGTCAATGTTATTCAGTTCTTTCATGTAGTGCATTGGCTTTGCCAGTCTAGGAGTCCTGTAAGAGGGTGGTGCTGTTATGGACAGTAAGGAACACGCTGTCACTTTAAGAGACTGCACCCCCTTGGCTGGTGTGATATGGAATGTTCTGCTTTTCCCCTGCTTTAGGCTGTGAAGATGAACTGCCCTAGCTTTAGGGGAGGAGTTGAGCCTGGACTGCGTGTGTGAGCAGAAGCTTCTAGAGAGAGAGAACTGCGTACTGTTTGCTACAAGAAAGATCCCAGGCTGGGACAGAGTTTACTTCTGAAATTTGCAAGACTTTTCCGGGTTGCAGCAAAGGTGGCTTTTCTGTGCTAGTTTGTGAAGCCACGAAGATACTGAGAAAGGGACTTGCAGTTTCTAGGAGCACCCCTAGGATCCAGAATCAAGGAGAAGACCACACTTCACAGAGCTGACAGAAAGCCGTGCGCACCACCGTATAGACTGCTGGGGGCCCCCTGGGACTGGACCTGTGTCTCCAACATCACCGTGAGTTTGTTCCTGTATGGTGCACCTGTTAGGGCCTAGTGCAGGCTTCAGTAGTCAGAACACGGGAGCCATGTGGCCTGCTTAGTAAAGGCCAGGGAGGTTATACATGGAGTAGCATCGTTATTGGTTTTATTGTTTAAAGTTGCTTGTGAGATAAATTCTGAGTCTGTGATTGTTGGAGCACCGCGCTATTTTCCAGACAAGATTACTCATTTATATTGTCTTTTGCTATTGTTAACCCCTGTTTGCATCTTCCTCATTCCCTTCATTCCCTGTCTCCCAATAAATCTACCCTTTGTTGTTTGCACCTCATCTTGTGTACAGTAGTCTTCCTGCACAGTGGTGGTCCCCGGCCATCGCTTCAGTGCCACTCCTTCCAAATGGTAAAAAAACTCCTCCCAACCTCTCGAGCCCCTGTGCAGCCGCACAGGTTGTATCAATAATATGTCCATCCCTAAGCAGAGTTTTCCCACGGATGTTCAACACTTGAATGATGGCGGTTGTTTCCCGTACCTGGTAGAATGAGGGCTGTGCCTCGGCACTAGACCGTCTGGGTTCTGGGTCTTGACTGGTGCAGGCGTGGTCTTCAGGCCTTGACCAGCGGCATCTGGATTATACAATTTGTCTGGTGCCTCCTGGATTCTGCTTCCTGGTGCACCCCAACCCGCTGCTTCTTGCTTACTGTCGTGACCAAGCACACCAGCCTCAGCATCTTTCTCAACACACATCCTGACCATCCCTTCTCTTGGCATCAAATTTTCTCACGTTTTGCAGCAAACTGCCTCATCAAGGTGACCTGACCCGGTGTACTGTGCATTGTTTATGCTACATCCTTTTACAAAGGGGCAAACTAAACCTTGGGCAATCTGTGCTCAATAACAAGGAGTGCTGGATTTGAGGCCACTCAGGGTACAACTGGCACCAAATGGAGTTTCAGGAATGAGACACAAAAGATGCATTTGGCCTTTTATCCATTCAGTAAGTGCTGTTTCATTTTGATGGTCCACGAACTTGAGCCAAATCTGAGGCTCACAGGCTGCAGCCACTACTCCTTCCTTTCCTCCTAAATTTGATTCTGTAGGCAACATGGGTTCAGATGAGGGCAACATGTCCTACCGCGTTTGTTTCCTATCACGAAACAGTTGTTATCTGTAATGTAGCCCGTGCCTTCCCCACATCACAAGGCTTGATCCTGCCAACTTCACCACAGTGATCATGCAGTCCTCACTCAAATGTTTAGAGGGTCATCTTGTGGTCCTCCTCACTCTTAATTTTTCCAGGGTGCGTTTGATGCCCTCCTTCATAGATTTTACAGGATGTGTATGAGGCATACGTCTACAATTATTTTACATATTTATATGCATAGCCTACAGGGATAATTGTTTTCAGTCCTTGCACTTATTGCATAGACTTTATCAGTAGAGATGGGAGAACTCCTGGATGTTTGGGTCCGGCGGGTTCATCTGAACAGTTAAAAAAAGTTCAGTTTGGGTGTTTCTCGCACTGTCATGTGCATGACATTGTGGCAAACACTACCTCTGATAAATAATAATAATAATAATTTTTATTTATATAGCGCCAACATATTCCGCAGCACTTAACAATTAAGCGGGGACATGTACAAACAATAAATTCGGTAAAAGTTAAGACAATTTAAACAGTGACATTAGGAGTGAGGTCCCTGCTCGCAAGCTTACAATCTACAAGGAAATGGGGGGACACAATAAGTGAAAAGTGATTGTTATTTCAGGTCTGGCAATTACAATACATAGGGATTTTCATACAAAGCTGCATGATCCGGTCATCAGCCCGTGTGTTTAAGTGCAATAGTCAAGCATCAAGTGCAGTTTTCATGTGCATGGAGGGTATGGAGACAGATGGATAGTAGGGTGCAGATTCAGAATAATATTTGGAAGGAGGGAACAAGGCAAAGTTAGTTTACTGAGTAGTTGATGTGGTAGGCTTCTTTGAACAGATGGGTTTTCAAAGCACGCTTGAATAGGTCGGGGCTAGGTATCAGTCTGATCGTCTGGGGAAGTGTATTCCAGAGAGCTGGCGCAGCACGAGAGAAGTCTTGGAGATGGAAGTGCGAGGTCCGGATTACGGGGGATGTTAGTCTTAGGTTATTTGTAGAATGGAGGGCACGTGTAGATCGATAGACAGAGATGAGAGAGGAGATATAAGGCGGTACAGAACTGTGGAGAGCTTTGTGGGTGAGAGAGATGAGTTTATACTGGACCCTGTAGTGAATGGGTAGCCAGTGTAATGACTGGCACAAGATGGAGGCATCGGTGAAGCGGCTGGACAGAAATATGACTCTGGCTGCAGCATTCAAGATGGATTGGAGAGGAGAAAGTTTGGTAAGAGGGAGGCCAATTAGAAGAGAGTTGCAGTAGTCCAGACGAGAATGAATAAGATCGACAGTAAGAGTCTTGGAAGTTTCAACGGTGAGAAAAGGTCGGATTCTGGAGATGTTTTTGAGATGCAGGTGACAAGAGCGAGTGAGTGATCGGATATAGGGAGTAAAGGAAAGTTCGGTGTCGAATATGACCCCAAGACAGCGGGCATGCTGCTTGGGAGTTATGGTTGGACCCTCCTGGGTAATTTCGATGTTGGGTAGAGTGAGGTTAGTAGAAGGGAGAAACACAAGAAGTTCCATTTTGGAGAGATTTAGTTTCAGGTAGAGGGAGGACATGATGTTAGAGACAGCAGACAGACAATCCTTGGTATTTTGAATTAGGGTAGGGGTGATGTCGGGGAAGAAGTGTATAATTGGGTGTCATCAGCATAGAGATGATACTGGAACCCAAATCTGCTGATTGTTTGTCCAATAGGGGCCGTGTAAAGAGAGAAGAGGAGGGGGCATAGGACTGAGCCTTGCGGAACCACGATAGTAAGGGGACGAGGAGAGGAAGAGGAGCTGGCAAAAGATACAGTGAAGGAGCAGTCAGAGAGGTAGGAGGAGAACCAGGAGAGGGCTGTGCCCTTGAGGCCTATAGAGCGGAGCATAGTGAGGAGTAGCTGGTGATCCACAGTGTCAAATGCGGCAGAAAGATCCAGGAGAATCAGCAGAGAGCAATGACCTTTGGATTTAGCTGTTATTAGATCATTAGAGACTTTAGTGAGGGCAGTTTTAGTGGAGTGTAAAGAGCGGAAACCAGATTGTAAAGGGTCAAGAAGAGAGTTATCGAAGAGATAGCGGATTAGACGGGAGTGGACCAAGCGTTCCAGGAGTTTAGAGATGAAGGAAAGGTTAGAGACAGGTCTGTAGTTAGCAGTGCAGTTCTGGTCCAGGGATGGCTTTTTAAGTAAAGGGGTTATGATGACATGTTTAAATGAGGAGAGAAAGATACCTGAAGAAAGAGAGAGGTTAAATATTTTAGTCAGGTGAGTGGTGACCACTGGTGAGAGAGACTGCCGGATATGTGAAGGAATGGGGTCACTGTTGCAGGTTGTAGGCCGAGCAGAAGCGAGAAGCTTGGAAACTTCTTCTTCTGAAACAGGCTCAAAGATGTCTAGTGAGCTTGAGGTGCGGCAGGGAAGGGGATCCAGGCACTGAAGTGATTGGGCTGAGATATCCTGATGGATGTGGTTGATTTTTTCTAAGAAATAAGTGGCCAGATCCTCACTGCTGAGTTTGGTGATGGAGGCCTGTACTTTAGGTGTTAGGAGGGAGTTTAAGGTTTCAAAAAGTCGTTTTGGGTTGTTGGATAGTGAGGTGAAGAGGGTGGTGAAGTAGGATTGCTTGGCCAGAGAAAGGGCAGAGTTATAGGTTTTGAGCATGAACTTATAGTGGATGAAGTCTTCTGCTAAGAGAGATTTTCTCCACTGCCGCTCTGCACACCTTGAGCAACGCTAAAGAAAGCGTGCTTGCATAGTGTGCCAGGGCTGCCGCTGTCTGTGTCAGGTCTTTCTGCATGTAGAAGGTGCTGCTTCATCTAGGGCATTCTTCAGTGTATTATTGAAGTGTGACAATGCTAAGTCTGGACAGGAGAGGGAGGGGATGGGGGCTAGAGATGTGTGGAGATTGTCCACAAGCTGCTGGGTATTAATGGTACGTGTATTCCGATAAATGTGGTAAGTGGGGGTGTCCCGGGTAAGGAGACAATTCTTGACAGAGAAGGAAAGAAGGTTGTGATCCGAGAGCGGGAGAGGGGAGTTAGTAAAGTCGTGCAGCGAGCCGGGACGGGAGAAAACCAGGTCCAGAGTATTCCCGTCCTCATGCATAGGAGAATTAGTAAACTGTGAGAGGCCAAATGAAGAAGTTAGAGAAAGAAGATGAGAGGCAGATTGGGAGAGGGGATCATTGATGGGGATGTTAAAGTCTCCCATGATGAGGGCGGGGATGTCACAGGATAGGAAGTGAGTAAGCCAGGTGGCAAAGTGGTCTAGAAACTGGCGGGAGGAGCCTGGAGGGCGATAAACCACCGCCACTTGCAAGGAGAAGGGCTTAAAGAGTCTGACGGCGTGGACTTCAAAGGAAGGGAATGTGAGCGAGGGAACCGAGGGGATGACCTGGAAAGCACATTGTGTCTGTTCTCAGGTCTGGTGGTATGTGAAAATTTCAGCCCACCAAACAAGAGAGCGGCAGCGGCGGTGGTGTCTGACTGCTGGATCCAGGTTTTTGTAATAGCCAGAAGGTTAAGGGAATTAGAGAGGAAAAGATTGTGAATGTAAGTTAGTTTGTTACACACAGACCGTGAATTCCAGAGAGCACAGTGGAAAGCGATAGGAGAAGGCATGCACTGAATGTTAATAAGATTAGCAGGGTTTCTATAAGTAGCTGGAGGAGAGTAATGTATGCTGGTGGAGGGAGGCCCAAGGTTCGGGGAGATGTCACCTGCAACTAGTAGAAGGAGAAAAAACAGAAAGAGCAAGCGGTGGGATGATTTGTATGAACATTTTGAGTGCTGCTTGGAGGTAGTGGCTGGTTTGGAGTGGGTAAGAAATGTCAGTAGAGCCTCAGAGTTATACATGGGAGAAGGGAGGGGTGGATATAGAGAGAGTGGCCAGAATGTGCTAAAGGACGGGCGAGTTGTGAGAAAGCAGAAGCAAAAACAAATAAGAAGCAGATTGATATGATCAATGCATAATGTAGTATGACTGACCAAGAAGCATGATTGCTTGAAAAACTTATGCACCTTACCTGTCTCCTGCCCTGTCCAACTGCCATTATCTAACTGCCAAGCACTTAAAATCTGTTGCACATGCGAACCCGCACGCGTGCTATCCCAGCCAGACTAAATATATATGAAATGGAGTGACTGCTAGCATCAGGAACCAAATGGTCACAATCAGCAATTAACCAATTAGCATAGGGCCAGAGCAGGCATTACTATGGAGGGTAAACAACCAATGCTGAACAAGGCCATAAAGCAGTGGGGCAAAAGGAAAAAAGATAGCTTTGAAAACTTTAAATCAGAAACTAAAAACAGAAAAAAACAACAACACAGGAGTGGTGGATAAAATACCATTTGCAAAGTCTTGCTAAATATGGTTCAGTTCACACTTGCAGTCAGCACACAAAAGGATGGATGGATAAAATACCATTTTCAAAGTCTTGCTAAATATGGTTCAGTTCACACTTGCAGTCAGCACACAAATGGATGGATGGATAAAATACCATTTGCAAAGTCTTGCTAAATATGGTTCAGTTCACACTTGCAGTCAGCACACAAATGGATGGATGGATAAAATACCTGTGTGAAGAAGAGAAGAGAGGAACATCAGCTTCAATGCCGTTTTCTAACTGCCAAGCACTTTAAACTATTGCACTGATCAGCGGTAAGATCTTTACCACCGGTCAGATAGCTGTGGTTCCACACTGTCAAATGACAGCTTGAGCCTGCAGCTGTGATCAGAGGTAAAAAGTTTACCGTCGGTCACTGGTTACTACTACTGACTACTATTCCCATCAGCATATGCCTGCTGCAGCTAATAACAGCGAGAGCAAGTGGCACCTGTGATCTAAATAAATGAGAAAAAATGGTGTGGCTCCCCCCATTTTTGACAACCAGCCAAGCTAAAGAAGGTAGCTAGGGGCTGGTATTCTCAGGTTGGTAAGGGGTCATGAATATTGGCCCCCCAACCTAAAAATAGCAGCCCACAGCTTCCCGGAAAGGGTGCATCTATTAGGGTTATTATTGGGGTTCATATTTGTGGTCTTGATGTCACCTTTAAATTGTCCGGTGAGATGAAGCCCATGGCTTAGTAATTGGGAGGCGTCTATAAGACACCTATCCAATAGTAATCCTACAGTTATATTGTAAATAAACACACAGCCAGTATAAAGTCGTTTATTTGAAATAAAAAAAAGCACATTTTACTTTTTTATTAACAATAACAGAGTTATGCTTACTTAATGCCCAATTCCACTGAAGATGAAGTCTACTGTAAAAAAACAAAATTAAAAACAACCATATCCCTCACCAGTCTGTCGTACTGTCCCATGCCGTAATCTATGTCTGGGGTTAAAAAAATTTCAACCTAGATGGTGCCAAGATGCGACCTTCCAGGCTGAGAACAACTGGGGAATTAGTTGCTGTGAGCTCAGCCTCACTGACTAGCGGTGATATCATCAAGGTTACTGCAGGTCACCGAGGCTGTGTTCTCAGCTGGTCCACTGGACTTCAATGAGCTCAGTGAGATCACTGCTTGCACAGTGAGAAAAAGTTTCCAGGTGAACTCTCTGAGCTCAGCGCTGTACCGTCAGTCACATATGTTGTGACTTCCAGGTCTTTCTCCTCACTAAGCAGTGAGATCTTTCAAGTTATCAGAGACCTGGGGACATATTATTACAGTTTTACCTGCCACTCTGCACCTTCACAATATCACTATCACAATGGTCGTTGCTCTGATCAAAGCGTTTCCACTTTGATATGAGAACAGATACAGTATATTGTATCTACCATGGTAGATAGTGAAGCTGAGGAGCGACACGGAGAAATCTTCTGATAAATTTGCTCTATGGAACAAGGAACAGCATGTTTACAATTTTTTTTGCTTGCATAGGCGCAGAGAGCCCCCAATTAAAAATAGGTACATAAAACAAAGGATTTAGATAGATACTAACTTTCAAAGCAGTCATTATAAGAGATGAGAAAATAAATTCAAATGGAACAGAATTTTACAAAAATCCACATTTGATAAAATGAAGATTTTTTTTGTAATTCGCTTTTGCTCAGATTCAGCATAATGATGGCTAACGGCTGCCATTTTTTAGAACTATAATGGGCCATTAAAAGGTTAAAATATATATATACAGTATATTGGTTCACTCACTTCACTGCTTACATCTTCAACCCCTCCGCTACTCACTGCCACCCATCCGGTCCACGACAGATATTCTGATCCCCATTGATTGCAATGAAATCTTCAGGACTCTTTCAATGTGCGAACTTCCTGGTGTTATAGATCATGGAGTTGGAGAGTTCTGCGCCAAGGAGGTTACACGCATGTTGTGATGACATGATATTGCTGACCTCTTGCATGTATACATCCCCAGAACCACGATCAGTAAATTAATACACCAAACAATAATAATCAGTGCATGGATGCAGCATCAGAACCACCATCATTTTATAAACGGATCACCAGAACCACATCAGTACATGAATACATTACCTGAACCACCATCAGTACATGAATACATCACTATAACCATAATCAGTACAGGAATGTAGCACCAGAACCATCATCAGTACAAGAACATAACAACAGAACCACTATTAGAATATGAACAAAGCACTAGAACAGTGTTTCCCAAACTTCAGTCCTCACGGACCCCCACAGGTCATGTTTTCAGGATATCATTAGTATTGCAAAGGCCAGAGAACTTGTGGCCATTTCTGATGCCTTGATAATAATTCCATCACCTGTGCAATACTATGGAAATCCTGAAAACATGATCTGTTGGGGACTGTGAGGATTGGAGTTTGGGAAATGCTGCACTAGAACCTTCATACAGTAAATATTTAAATAGAACACCAAGCTACTAAGCTTAGTGCTGTGGTCAATTGCAATAGCAGTTCAGCCTCTGGAATATACAGTTGTATTGCATGAACCCATATTACCCAATATGCCCTTAATACTGGTAATAATGGAATTTAGCATTAAATGGAATCTTTAGTAGGAAGGGGGCGTTACCAGTGTGAGACATAGATCAGGAAAGCAGACTGTCAGAGAGTACATGTCTCACACTGGTAGTTTCCCTTTCATTTAAAATATGCTCTGGATTCAGATTGTCAGGGAGATCTATGTCATGCATATATACAGTATATTAACAGCTCATTTACAAATGAAGAAAATGTGGATTTCTCTGGGATAATACATTTGACCTGTCCAAGTAGATTGCTTAGGAGGGTTGATGCCACAGACAAATTCCCTAACTAGATGGTGACGTAACTCCTGATAAATTGACATATACATGGTATTTAAGAGAAATGCTTTCTGAATCCTCAGACAGCACATGTCTGCCTGAGCAGCCTTAAAAGGCTTCAAGTAACTATGGCACAGAGTGCCACATACAAGACTGACGAAGAAGGAAGCAAGGCCTGAGCTGGGACAGTTTAGTAACATACCCATTCCAAGAAAACTTTGGATTTAGGTTTAGTTTACTTTCTTCACTGTTTTTCTATCATTTATGCCATTGAGGATCATCTCATTAAAATGACCTATGTTATTCTCTTCTCTGGGTTCACCAAAAAATTGGAGGCCTCTGCTTCTAAGGACAAGTGAGTGCTGAGAAGCATTGTGGCCCAGATTGCAAAATCGCCAGGGGAATAGAGTGTGGTTACTTACAAAGAATAATCCACTAGAACTGCTGTCTTGTAAGCTAACCTTGCTGTGCTGACAATTCCAGGTGGTGAAGTAGAATAACCCAGTTACTTTTCATTTTAAGCTGCCACCTCCTCTCCAGATTTCCAATATTTTCTGTGTTGCCTGGTTTAACAGTTTTCTATGAAAGTCAATACATCTCCTGCCTCTATCTTGGAGTTCACTTCAAATTTTGAGGTTAATAATATTAGGGATTGCAAGATTTGAGGAAATTATTGTTTTTGTATTGCTGGATTACCAAGAAAAGTGTTTATACTGCTCAGTTCATCAGAAGATTTTATTTGAATCATCTCTGAAATCTCACAAAATCTCTTTGGATAAGTGTCCTGAGTCAGGTACAGTTACTCACTTCTCACAGTTGGGTTTATGTTCGTGGATCAGTGAAATCTAGTTTTCTGCCGCAGTCCTGCTAGATGCTAGAAGGCTTCCCTGCTCTGGCTATATGGTAACATCCAGTTGCCAAGGCAACTTGGAGAAAGAGGACAGTAACAGGCCTGGCAACCCTTTTTAAGAGGATATTAAATGCCTCTTAATTGTTGTTCTCTCCCTTTCCTTGCTCTCATTCATTGCTCTTACTCTTACTGCAGTTTGACCTTGACCGCGACTTGTTCCTGCATATTGCTCCTAAGTCCTGCCTTACTGTTTGCATTATTAGCCGGGTATGTGTTGTACTTTCTTAACATTTGCCTCTGTATTTGATTATACTTCCTTCTTGTCTGCTCAATAATGGCCTTTCCTTGTTCTCATTCATTCTATTTACTTCTAATTGAAGTTGATCTTGACTTGATCCATCTCCTGGATATTACATCTGTCTTGCTGTTTAAATTGTTTGACTGGAATCTGTCAATCTCCTCTTGACTTTCACCCTTGACTTAGTTCCTGACTATGTTGTGTCTTTCCTGGTTATGTATGCCCTAGGTGCTTTTTGCCTTGGTCCAGGTACTCAGGCACATTGCTATATAATCATGCTTAATTTCTGCCTCAGATAAACAAAATCCTAGCTATACTTCTCAGTAGGAAACAGGTTTCTGACAATTACATTACACACACACACACACACGCGCGCGCACATACACACATGCACGCACACACATACACGTCAAAATATATTTTTAATTGAAAGGATTTTAATAATCTTGGTTACTACTCTGTTTTTTTATGTTTTAAATATAATCGCTTAAAAATACGGCACCCATAATTCATCCTTGAGTAATGGTGAAATTAGACTCAATGCCCTGCATTGCACAGAATGTTACCATATCAATTTATGAAGCCGTTTAATATTCAGTTAAATTTATTTGCATCCAGCCTCTGTGGTGCACCAATTTGCATTTAAATTTGACTGTCTAATATAATTCCTTTCCTCATTATTATTATTTGCTCGGGCCCTGGGTAAAACCTCAACTTCTCGGTGTGTCAACACAAACAGCAAACATAACACAGGCTTGTCGTTGCTTTCAAGCGCCAAGAGAGAATTGGAGTTGTTCTACATCAATAGTTCTTTATTCATTTCTTCTTTTACACATGTGTAAACAGGGATAGTCAGCGGTTCATAGGAAACAACAAGAAAAATGATTATAGAAAGACTTCAAAATCTTAGTGCTCTTTAATTGATGACTGGCAGCTTAAAGGGCAAGAACACATTGGAGACATTGGTGGAAATACTATTTTAACTAGATCACATTGGAGACCTATTTGCATAACAAGTTGTAAAGCAAATTTTTTAATGGAGACATGACAATTAGTGTAAAGAAAAAGTGGTAACAAAGTTCTTTTTATTTAAGTAAAGCTTTTTTTTTTCTTAGTGCTCATGTGATCATACTAAGAAATAGCATGGTTAGGAATTACCAAATATTGTATTATCACAATAGCTCTTTTGGTAAAATGCAAGACAGGTAAACAACAGTATTTATACTGTGAATGCATTACAAAAGTGCACATTTTAGTTCTCTGCTATAAGATTGTTTTCAAATCATTCTTACTTTTAAAGGGTTTATCTTGATATATGACATTGATGTCATTGATGTTAGCATAGATCATGAATATCATACCAGTGGGGATCTGACATCCAACTCTCCCACCAATCACCTGTTATTATGTAGTGTTAGCGCCCGGTCCTGCTCCAGCTCCACTCTCCGGGAGACAGCGCGCCTTTTTCAAAATACAGTCAGAACCAATGAATAGCTGGTACTATTTCTGGCACCTCTGTCCTAGAGGAGGTGCCTGAGCAACAAGTGTTTCATGTTGCTGTTCTCAAGTTCCCCGTACCATCGTAGCAGCGTTTTACCAGTGTACTGCCAGTATCCTGTCTGTATCCTGCTAATCCTGTTTGTCTCTTCAGAGTACCAGCCGCACTTCTCTACATCACCTAGGATGATGCCAGAGCTTCCTGTGCCAGTTCCTACCCATTCCTGCTTGCTACCTGTTTCAGCCGCTTGCCAAGTTCATCACTACCTGCAATACCTGCCAGTCCGTCTGTTCCGCTGGGTCAGCTTCCACGTGTTCGAAGTGTAACTGGAGGTAGCACCTGCGTCCCTTGGGCATTCCAATTTGATCCTGTTTGAGGAGCCTTACTATGGGTACGTGGGGCTCGCATAGTCATGCCCCCTTCAGAGCCAACCGGTTCGTGGTCCCGTGGTTCCACAAAATTACAATAAACAAATGTACACTGCAACACCTGTGCCTTAATTTCCATTTGTTACAGATTGCTCAGGCCATTGAACCCACTGGATCCCAAGCAACTCCGGCTGCAGAGTTATGTCAAGAGGTTACCCGCCTGAGAGACCAGCAGGAGAAGATCTCGACCTATCTGCACAACTTGTCTACAAGCGTGGAATCGGTGTTATCCATGGCTTCTTCCATCTTTGCCCAGGCTGTGACTACCTCTGCTGCAGGTTTCCAGGTACCTAGTTATGCGGCAGGAAAAGGAACTCATCTGGTGGCTCCCACCCGGTTTGACGGTGTTCTTGCCCAGTGTCGGGGTTTCATCAATCAGTGCACACTGCACTTTGAACTCCAAGGCCATATGTTTGCATCAGATCAGGCCAAGGTATCCTTCATTATGTCACACCTTGCTGGAGAGGCTCTCGCCTGGCTGAATCCATTATGGGACAAAGAGGTCCCTCTGGTAAATGACCTCCAGTCTTTCCTTGGGGTGTTCCGCAGGACCTTTGATGAGCCTAGCAGTTCATATTCAACAGCTTCCTCTTTTCTTTGCCTATGCCTGGAGGGTCTGACGGTAGCTCAGTATGCTGTTCGTTTCCGCAGCCTTTCCTCTGAGTTATCCGGGAATGATGAGGCCTTGGTGGCCACGTTCTGGGACGGTCTGTCTGGGAGAATAAAGGATGAGCTGGCGGGCCGGAACTTTCCCTCAACTCTGGATGACCTGATATTCCTGGCAACCCAGATTGACCTCCGGTTTCAAAAATGCACCAAGGAGTCCAAGCGAAAGAGGAGACCTTATCGCCTGGCTCCCAGTTTCCAGAGACCAATTACTTCTCAAAATTCAGTCTCTCCTCCGGAAGCTATGTGTCATGGTCCAGTCCTGAGTTTGTTTTCAGCTGTCTTGTCTCTGGACTGGTCATGCGGGAGTTAATCCCCTCTGCCTCACTATGGAGCTGGCTGAGCTATTTCAGTTCTCTGCAGCCTGTGGGCCAGTGTCAGCTATTGTTCAAGCGTCCCGGCTGGAGACCCTGACCTGTATTCCTATTAGTGATCCTTGTTCCTCTGACTGCCTGCATCCGTGTATGACTCAATCTGATTTCTGGACTTCACCCTTTGTTTTCCGTCTTTGATACCACGCTTCCCGACTGGTTTCGACTCTGGCTTGTATCCTGACTTCTTCTTACGTCTCACGTTTTGATTACCATGTTCCCGGTAGGCTCTGACTTCTTGTTTGTCCCCGACTATTCTTCTGACTCCCCCTGTGTACTGCGCTGACCTCTCTGTGTATGACCTTGGCTTGTCTGACTTCTCTTTCATTACCTGCGGCACCTGTGTTGTTGTTCAGTGTTGCTGCGCTGTGTGTACAACCTCTTTTCCCTCACCAGCTCCCCCTGGTGGAGGTTGCACTATACTGCACTGCAGCACATTGCATTATAACTGACCACACATTTAACTGGGATTTTTTCATTTTTTTTTCTCTGGTCATGGATCCGCTTTGCAACCTGGCAGATCAAGTGTCCAGTTTGACACAGATGGTGTGGGATTTTTCGGGGGAACATCGGGCCCTTGTCACGTCTCATACGCTCTTACAAAAAGAACTGACGGAGACTGTTAAGACCATGCAGGGAACCACCCCCCATGCTGTTAGTCAACCTGGTGAGTCGGTAGATGTTATTTTGCATTCTGCCGAACCCTTGGTTCAGCTTCCTGACACCTTTTCTGGTGAAAAAGATACATTTCGTATGTTCAGGGAAAGCTGTAAGTTATTGTTTTCCCTTAGACCTCGATCATCTGGGAATGAGACTCAGCGGGTAGGGATAATTATCTCCTTACTTAGGCAGGGTCCCCAATCTTGGGCTTTCTCACTGCCCCTCACTGCTCCTTAACGAATATCTGTAGATAGGTTCTTTGAGGCCCTAGGACTTATCTATGATGAACCGGACCGTGTCAGGTTGTCAGAGGACACTATTATGGGTCTGGTTCAGGGGAAGCGCTCAGCCAAGTGGTACAGCTCTGAGTTCCGTCGATGGTCCACTTAGGTGTCCTGGGATGACTCCACGCTGAGATGTCTGTTCAGGAGTGGACTGGCGGATTACCTGAAGGATGCTCTGGCTCTTCATCCACCTCCCAGCTCATTGGAGGAGACTATGACTTAGGCTATCCGCATGGATAGGAGGCTGCGGGAGAGAGGTATTGAACAGCGAGAGGGTCCGTTTTTTTCTGCTGGTCCTGTTGTTTCACCCCCGTCTGAACCTATGGAGGTGGGAGTCGCCAATCTCAAGGAGAAGGAGAGGAGACGACGGTTTGAAGCAAAGTTGTGTTTCTACTGTGAAGATCCTGGACATTGGAAAAAAGACTGCTCCTCCTGTCCACCAACCTACAAGCGTCTGAGTCTGGGTGATTGTCATGGTAGTCACCCCGACTCTCAGGTACCTTTTTTTGCATTTTCAAAATTTTAGTTGGAAGTGAAACTTTGTTGTGGTAGTGGCTCCGTGTCCACTTCTGCCTTCGTGGATTGTGGGTCATCCATGAACTTTATTAACTCTGACTTGGTGTCCAGGTGTAAGTTAGGAACAGTTAGGCTGGAGACTCCTATTCATGTTGTTGCCATTGACAAAACACCACTGGCTAAGAATGTCATCAAAATGGTTTCAGAAGAGTTTCTCCTTAAAGTGAGTTCCTTACACCAGGAATGTATTTCATGTTTCATTATGGACAATCTGCCTGCGGGACAGGTGTTGGGGCTTCCCTGGTTGCAATTACATAATCCTGTGATAAACTGGGAATCTCTGGACATTGTTAAATGGGGTCCCAATTGTTCTAAGAGATGTCTTGCTTCTGTATCTGTGTCATCCATCAGTCTGGAGAGTATTTCGGAGTACCTGAAGAACTTTAAGGATGTGTTCTCCGAAAAGGAGGCTGAGGTTCTGCCACCACACCGCCCATTCAATTGTGCGGTTGATCTGGTTCCCGGTGCCAAATTGCCCAAAGCCCGTCTGTACAATCTCTCCACCCCTGAGCGGGCTGCTATGAAGGAGTATATCTCTGATAGTCTCCGCAAAGGGTACATTCGGTCATCTGTCTCTCCTGTGGCTGCGCGGTTCTTTTTCGTGAAGAAAAAGGATGGTGGTTTACGCCCATGCCTCGATTTTCGAGAACTTAATAAAATCACCATAAGAAATACTTATTCTCTCCCACTGATACCCGATTTGTATAATCAATTGTCGGGGGCCAGGTGGTTCTCTAAGTTGGACCTCAGGGGGGCATACAATCTCATCCGTATGCAGGAGGGGGATGAGTGGAAAACTGCTTTTCTCACTTCTGAAGGTTTGTTTGAGAATTTGGTTATGCCCTTTGCCTGACTAATGCGCCAGCAGTGTTTCAGAATTTCATGAATCATGTTTTCTCAGATTTTATTGGGCATTTCATGGTAATTTATTTGGATGACATCCTCATATATTCTTCTGACAAACAGAGTCACATGGACCACCTCCATGCAGTTGTTCTGAGGCTTTGGGAGAACTCACTATTTGCTAAACCAGAGAAGTGTTCATTTTTTGCTCAGGAATTGTCCTTTCTAGGGGTCATTTTGTCCGCTGAGGGGTTTCGTATGGACCCTAGGAAGGTACAGGCTATTGTGGATTGGGTGCACCCAGAGATCTCAAGGGTCTTCAGCGTTTTCTGGGTTTCGTCAATTATTATAGAAAATTTATTAAGGGATTTTCTCAGGTGGTCAAACCCCTCACAGATTTAACTTGTAAGAGGGCTGATCTCAAAAACTGGTCAGCTCCAGCTTTGGTGGCATATTTTTCTTTGAAGAATTGTTTCATGACTGCTCCTGTACTGGTTCAACCTGATTTGTCTAAACCAATTATCATAGAGGTAAACGCCTCGGAGGTGGGAGTGGGTGCTGTGTTATCCCAAGAGCCCACCACGCTTACTAACTTAAGACCTTGTGCCTTCTTTTCGAGAAAATTTTCCTCTGCTGAGAGGAATTATGAAGTGGGTAATCGGGAGCTGTTGGCCATTAAACTAGCATTTGAAGAATGGAGGCATTTTTTGGAGGGGGCTGCCCATCATATTACTGTCATTACGGATCACAAGAATCTGTCTTACATTGAATCTGCCAAAAGTTTGACCCCAAGACAGGCAAGGTGGTCACTTTTTTTTTCCCGATTTCAGTTTTCTATTACTTTCAGACCAGGGTCCAAGAATGTGAAGGCTGATGGTTTATCTTGTAGACTGGATCCAGTTTCACCCCCTGAACCTCCTTCCTCCATTCTTCAGCACGGAGTGGTGGTGGCTGCGGTGTCCTCGGCATTGGAGCGAGAGATTCGTGAGGCCCAATCTCTTGCTCCTTCGTCCGTACCGATGACAAGCTCTTTGTACCTGTCCAGTATCGGTAAAGGGTGCTTCGGGAGTTCCATGACTCGGCTCTTAGTGGGCATCCTGGAATCTCGGCCACGCGTAAAGCCATCAATAGGCTGTTTTGGTGGCCTTCGTTGGTGTCAGGACTCTGAACTTTTTTTTACCTTTTGTGCATTACGGTTACGGAGAGCCCAGGGAAGTTAAGGCTGGTTACCCGGGACCCTGTGATATCCCTCAGACTAGGGGAAACCCTAGCACAGACAGAGTAAACTAAAAACGCACCACGCCGCAGACACACAGGAAAACACTATAATGTGCTCAGCGCAAAGCAAATACAAATATAGGAAGGAGAAATATAACAAAGGTTAATACACCACCAGATACGATATATCTCCTACAAGACCACCACTCCAGACCGGAATCACTAGGCATGAAGCACAAGCTATACACGGCGATGCCCAAAGTCCAGCACAACTATTTAAAGGCTGTGGGCGTGACCCAGACTCCAACCCGAGTACCAGTTAGATTAACCCCGGACAACCTGAATAAAGTCTTGCCGGCGCCACTGAACGTATAGTGGACGTATGTGGAATTACCGCTGCCTGTCGGACGCCCTAGTGTGAATAGCATCCGACATGACAGTACCCCACCTTCTACGAGGGACCCCAGGGCCCTCACGACTTATAGGACCCGGCTTGTCCGGATGGCGGCTGTGAAACATACTAACCAGCCGGTCAGCATGAATGTCTGAGGCTGGAACCCAAGACCTCTCCTCTGGCCCATAACCACGCCAGTGTACCAGATACTGTAATGTGCGGCGCACTACTCGAGAGTCAACTACCTTGGAGACTTCAAACTCCAAATTGCCATCCACCAAGACTGGAGGTGGCATCGGCGCCGCATCCACTGAACCCACCACCTTTTTAATAAAGATCTGTTGAACACGTTGTGTATCTTATATACCGAAGGGAGCTCCAATCGATAGGCTACCAGGTTAATGATGGCAGTGACCCTAAACGGACCAATAAACCTTGGACTCAATTTCATGGATGGTATTTTGAGTTTTATATTTTTTGTGGACAACCAAACCCAGTCACCCACACTCAGGTCCAGACCTGGCACACGTCCACTGTCAGCCACTCATTTGTACCTTGCCCCCACACTCAGCAAGCGTTGTTTCACTCTCCTCCACACCGATTACAGTTGTGCTCCTAGCTGGTCCTCCTCTGGGACTCCAGCAGAGCCCCCCTGATGTAGAGTACAAAATTGAGGATAATGCCCGTAAACACAAAAGAACGGGGACTCCCCAGAGGATTCCTGGCAGTGATTATTTATGGCAAACTCAGCCAAAGGAAGGAACGTCGACCACTCCTCCTGGTTGTCAGAGACAAAGCAGCGTAAGTACTGCTCCAAATTCTGGTTCATACGCTCGGTCTGACCATTTGACTGAGGATGAAACGCCGACGAATGCGACAACTTGATCCCCAGACGTGAGCAAAAAGCTTTCCAAAACTTTGCCACAAACTGAGAACCCCTATCAGACATGATGTCAGATGGGACTCCGTGAAGTCTGACCACCTCCTGCACAAATACCTGAGCCAGAGTCTTCGCGTTAGGCAACGAAGGCAAAGACACAAAGTGCGACATCTTCGAGAACCGATCAACAACCACCAGGATGACCGTGTTCCCAGCTGAGGAGGGCAAATCTGTGATAAAATCCATGGAGATCTCTGTCCATGGTCTACTGGGTACCCCGAGAGGAAGTAGTGTGCCTGCAGGACGGGAGCGGGACATCTTAGCCCTAGCGCACGTGGTGCATGCTGATATGTACGAGACCACGTCCTGTCGGATTTTGGGCCACCAAAACCGACGCAACACCAACTCCAAGGTACCCCTAACCCCTGGGTGGCCAGCCAGAACAGCATCATGATGCTCATCCAACACCTTTAAGCGAAGATGGAGCGGTACAAACGATTTGTTAATGGGAAGCTCTGATGGAACCTCCTCCTGAGCTTCGGCAATCTCAGCCTCAACCTTGTTCGTGAGAGCCGAGACCACAACACCCTTTTGGAGGATGGGTACCGGATCTTCCCGAGGTTCTCCCCCCGGAAAACACCTGGACAAAGCGTCCGCCTTAGTGTTCTTAGACCCAGGTCGGTAAGTAACAAAAAAAAGTTGAATCGTGTGAAAAACAAAGCCCAGTGAGCCTGCCTTGGGGAAAGACACTTGGCTGACTCCAAATAAAGCAGATTTTTATGGTCAGTGATAACTGTAACCTGGTCGACCGACCCCTCTAAGAAGTGTCTCCATTCCTCAAAAGCCAACTTGATAGCCAATAACTCCCTGTTGCCGATATCATAGTTACGTTCGGCGGACGACAGCTTCTTGGAGAAGTAGGCGCAAGGACGCAACTCGCCCAAAGATGAGCCTTGTGATAGCACCGCCCCCACTCCAACCTCAGACGCATCGACTTCCATGGTAAATGGTTTCGATACATCCGGTTGCACCAGAATGGGGGCCGAAGCAAAACTATTCTTCAGGAACTAGAATGCGCGTACAGCAGCCTCAGACCAGGCGGAGAAATTGGTACCTTTTTTCGTCATGTCAGTAAGCGGTTTAGCAATGATAGAAAATTTTTTAATAAACTTTCTGTAATAGTTAGAAAACCCAAGGAACCGCTGGAGCGCTTTTAGGTTATCAGGGCGTTCCCACCGCAACACCGCTTGCACCGTAATCCGCCATCTTTCTTCTTAATGAAGAAGAATCCCGCTGCCACAGGGGAAGTCGAAGGCCTGATGTGCCCTTTGCTCAGACTCTCAGCAATGTAGTCTTTTAAGGCTTGCCTCTCAGAACCAGAAATGTTAAACATCCTCGCTTTAGGCAATTTGGCCCCTGGTTTTAACCTTATAGTACAGTTATAGGGTCGATGTGGTGGCAATTCTGAGCAACCCTTCTCAGAGAACACATCCGCGAAATCCAGTAGTGACTCAGGAATACAAGGAGTCACAGCGGACACACATGTGGCCAGGCAATTCTCCTGGCAGAATCCGCTCCACTGGATTATACCATTTGTGCAGGAAGATTACTGAGCACCCTACATGTAACCTGCTCAATATGTAGGACCCCAATGTGGAGTTTAACCTCAGCCACAAACTCAGTGATCTCCCTCTGAGGGAGAGGAGCGGCATTGATAGTGACCACCCGGATAGGATGAGGCAGTTTTTCGATCCTGAAACCGGCTGTGCGCGCAAACTCCTCATCAATGAGATTAGTGGCGGAACCACTATCCACAAAAACAGTGATTGGCAGCTCTCTGCCGGCAATGATAACTTCAGCAGGAAGCATACACTGAGAGACCACTATGAAGGATATACTTAAGCTCAGATTGGCCTCCTCCACACCCTCTGAGCTTAGTAGTTTTCCGCCGTTTCGCTTTTCTTAGACAGCAGAGGACAAGCATTAACATAATGACCACTTTTACCACAGCAAAAACAGGCTCCCTGCTTCCTGAGCAAAGGGGCTCGACGCTTATCATGTGACACCCCTGCGATTTGCATAGGCTCTGTGGGCTCACCTGCAGCAACCTCACGTGCACCTACGCCCTCCCCCATAGACGGCGTCTCTTGCGCCCCCTGACGCAAATGGCGATCAATGCGGACAACAAGAGTCATAGCAGACTCTAGAGAAGCAGGAGTCTCATACATCAGGAGGGCTTGTTTAACCCTTCCCGAAACCCCATGAACACACTGACTCCGCAGCGCGGGGTCATTCCATTGTGTGTCCACCGCCCAGCGGCAAAATTCAGTACAGTAATCCTCCGCCATACGCTCCCCCTGGCGGAGAGAGCGTATTTTAGATTCTGCTAGAGCCATTCTGTCAGGTTCATCATATATGAGCCCAAGAGCAGAAAAAAAACTCTCCACTGAGGTATATGCAGCTGAATCAGATGGTAAAGAAAAAGCCCATGCTTGGGGGTCCCCGTTCAATAAAGACACCAGGCCCATACGCTGAGCCTCATTACCGGAGGAGATTGGGCGCATATGAAAGTATAATTTGCAAATTTCACGAAAAATAACAAATTTACTGCGTTCCCCAGCAAACTTTTCAGGTAAAGGGATCTTTCAGCTTGCACGTTAGATACTACTAGGCCCTGTTGCTGAACTGCCCCCTTCAACTCAGTGACCTGTAAGGAGAGCTCCTCCAACTGACGGGTAATGGAAGTCATGGGATCCATAGAATACAAAAATATGGGCCGATTACAATGTTACGGAGAGCCTAGGGAAGTTAAGGCTGGCTACCCGGGACCCTGTGATATCCCTCAGACTAGGGGAAACCCTGTCTGTCCCTCTCCCAGAATTTACACTAATGGTGTGCTTGTCTGGGCCACCAGGCCTGACCCTGACTCCTGTTTCAACCCTAAGCTGAAACCACCACCCACCACCCAGGGCAAAGCAAATACAAATATAGGAAATATAGGAAGGAGAAATATAACAAAGGTTAATACACCACCAGATACGATATATCTCCTACAAGACCACCACTCCAGACCGGAATCACTAGGCACGAGGCACAAGCTATAATCGGCGATGCCCAAAGTCCAGCATGACTATTTAAAGGCCGTGGGCGTGACCCAGACTCCAACCCGAGTACCAGCTAGATTAACCCCGGACAACCTGAATAAAGTCTTGCCGGCACCACTGAACGTATAGTGGACGCATGTGGAATTACCGCTGCCTGTCGGACGCCCTAGTGTGAATAGCGTCCGACATGACAATTACTGCCATTTTCCAAGATGGCGTCTTTGGTCTCATGTGCACTGTGTCTTCCTGCTATAAAACTCCACCCCAGCCTTCAGTCTGTGCTAGAGTATTCTGCCTTGCATCCAGCTCCTGACCTCTGATTACTCCCTGGCTATATACCTGCTCCTGTAAACCTGTGTGGAGATCCTGCTACTTTGCTCTGAGTTCCTGCTGCATACACCAGTTCCAGTAATTCTCCTTCATCTGCTGCTCGTGTTTACTTCCATCTGCATTTGCTGGACATGTAAGCGTTTGCTGCTCTGTAAAAACCTGAGACTATTAACCAGGCCTCTCTGGTTGAGCTGATATTATTTGAACTGCCTTATCAGCATATCTATCTGTGTTTTGGACTAAGCAAGGACTTACTCGTGTCAAGTATCCTCAAGAATAATTGTGCTTCATAGACTTTCTGCTTGATTGCATTTTCCTCTGAAGTTTCCTATAGACTACTGAGCTGCATTTGATATTTGCACCAAGTGTTGTGGACTTGAGTTTCTCTCTGCACCTGTTTGAATCACCGTGTGATAATATAGACTTTACCACTTATAAAACTGTGTCCTCTAGCTGTCTTGTTCCACGCAAAGAGTCTCCTGAGTTATCCCCTATAATTATTACAGTTGGCTTCTGACGGCATTGGGTTTGTGTCTTCCTGTGAAACTTGTGCTTGTGCTAAAACCTCCCGTAACCGGCCGGCCGGGGAATTGGTGCCACTGCCAATTCCAGATAGACCATGGGCTCGCCTGTCCATGGATTTTATCACTGATCTTCCCCACTCTAATGGCAAAACCATAATTTGGGTAGTTGTTGATTAGGGTTGAGCGAAACAGATCGGCACTTTTCAAAAGTCGCCGACTTTTAGCAAAGTCGGGTTTCGTGAAACCCGACCCGATCCCACTCTGGGATCGGGTCGGCGGTACACGATCTGTAATCCAAAGTCGGGTTTCGTTTTTATATATATATATATATATATATATATATATATATATATATATATATATATCATAGAGATGATGTGCCCCCTGCTGGATGTCCTCATGGACTGCAGCCTGGGAACTTTTTCCCATGCTCCAGGTCATATGAGGACATCCACCAGGGGGCGCATCACTGCGACTGAAGGTAACTATAGGTCATTGACCTACATTTCCTTCATTCGCCGGGGCTTACAGGCACGAGCACAGCTGCATTAGCAGGGCTCCTGCCTGTAAAATATTTTAACCCCTTCAGATGGATTACCTCGTGGGACGTGACAGTTCATCAGAGGGTATGTATATTGTGGGTTTATTATTTTTCCAAGCGAGGGTCTTCAAATGGATTGAGAGAGCAATAAAATATTAAAACAACCGGTGTGTTTATTTCATTAAAATACTTTTTAATCATGTGTGTGTGTATTTTTTAACCCTTTCAAACAATTGGATTAATAATGGATAGGTGTCATAATTGACGCCTCTCCATTATTAATCTGGCTTAATGTCACCTTACAATAGCAAGGTGGCATTAACCCTTCATTACCCCATATCCCACCGCTACACGGGAGTGGGAAGAGAGTGACCAAGTGCCAGAATAGGCGCATCTTCCAGATGTGCCTTTTCTGGGGTGGCTGGGGGCATATGTTTTTAGCCACGGGGGGGCCAATAACCATGGACCCTCTCCTGGCTATTAATATCTGCCGTCAGTCACTGGCTTTACCGCTCTGGCGGAGAAAATTGTGTGGGAGCCCACGCCAATTTTTTCCGCGATTTAACCCTTAAATTTAATAGCAACAGCGCCGAAATTTTGCACATACACACTACTAACATTAGTAGTGTGGAATATGCAATAAAAAGGGGGATATGAGATGGTTTACTGTATGTAAACCATGTCTCATATCATGTCGGGTTTAGGCAGGAGAAATGAAAAGCCGGCAATTGAATTACCGGCTTTTCAACATTATCGCGCTGAAGCAAATATTAAAAAAGTATGCTTCCCCATTGAAATGCATTGGGTTTCGTGTTTTGGCCGATCCCCGACCCCGACTTTTTAATAAGATTTTTGAGAAAGTCGGGTTTTGTGAAACCCGACTCGATCTCAAAAAAAGAAAAGTCGCTCAACCCTATTGTTGATAGGTTCAGTAAGCAGGCACATTTTGAACTTTGACGGACCTCCCTAATGCTGAGACTCTACCAAAGCTATTCATGGAGCATGTGGTCCGATTGCATGGTGTGCCTGTCAGTGTGGTGTCTGATAGAGGAGTGCAATTTGTGTCAAAATTCTGGAGGGCCTTTTGTAAAAGGCTGGGTATCAGTCTATCCTTTTCATCAGCTTACCATCCCGAGACCAACGGTCAGACTGAAAGGACCAATCAGTCTTTGGAGCAGATATTGCGATGTCTTGCTACGCCCAGACAGGATGATTGGTGCTCTGCGGTACCCATGGCAGAATTTGCTTTCAATAATTGTGTCAATCAGTCCACTGATACATCCTTGTTCTTCTGCAACTATGGGTTTCACCCTCACTTTGGTGAGTTTTCCCAGCTGGATTCGGGGTGTCCAGGGACTGATTCAGCCTTTCTGCGGTTAGAAGAGATCTGGAGGGAGGTTCAGAGAAACATTGGGGAGGCTCAGGGCAAGTATAAATTTTTTGCCCATAAACGACGTTCTGTGGGGCCAACTTACCAGTTGGGGGATAAGGTATGGTTATCCACTAACAATATTATATTGAGGATTCCCTCTGCTAAGTTGGGTCCCGAATTTATTGGCCCTTATGAAATTTTGGAAGTGGTTAATCCTGTGGCCTTCCGTCTGCGCTTGCCTCAAACGTTGCGGATCCCCAATGTATTCCATAAGGCACTTCTGAAGCCGGCGGTGCCTTCCACAGGTGAGACTCCCGCGCACCCGCCGCCTGTTGTGATTGATGGCAAGACTGAATATGAGGTGGAATGGTTGGTGGATTCTCGTATGCTCCGCCGTTCACTACAGTACTTGGTCCATTGGAAAGGTGGGTGCCGATGCGTTCGGTCCATGCAGATCGATTGGCCCGGGCCTTTCATGCTCGTTATCCAGGGAAGCCTGGGGATCCAGAGGCCCCCCATTGAGAAGGGGGTACTGTCATGGTCCAGTCCTGAGTTTGTTTTCAGCTATCTTGTCTCTGGACTGGTCATGCGGGAGTTAATCCCCTCTGCCTCGCTATGGAGCTGGCTGAGCTATTTCAGTCCTCTGCAGCCTGTGGGCCAGTGTCAGCTATAGTTCAAGCGTCCTGACTGGAGCCCCTGACCTGTATTCCTATTAGTGATCCTTGTTCCTCTGACTGCCTGCACCTGTGTATGACTCGATCTGATTTCTGGACTTCGCCCCTTGTTTTCCGTCTTTGATACCACGCTTCCCGACTGGTTTCGACTCTGGCTTGTATCCCGACTTCTTCTTACATCTTACGTTTTGATTACCATGTTCCCGGTAGGCTCTGACTTCTTGTTTGTCCCCGACTATTCCTCTGACTCCCCCTGTATACTGCGCTGACCTCTCTGTGTATGACCTTGGCTTGTCTGACTTCTCTTTCATTACCTGTGGCACCTGTGTTGTTGTTCATTACACTATGCAAGTGGACCGAGTGAACTTGGCTTAACAGCGCCAGGAGGAGCGCCGTTAAGAGGGGAGGTGTTTCTACTGTGGTAGTTCTGAGCATCTGATCTGCTCCTGTCCGGAGAGGTCGGGAAATTCCAGAGCCTAGGGTCGGTAGGAGATGCTTCCCTGGGTGAAGATCATCGCTCTGCTTTGCTGCAGATGACCGTGTCTTTGTCCTTTGGCACTGTTAGTTTTTCTGAGTCTGGCTACCTGGATTCTGGGGCCACGGGGAACTTCATCCAGGAAGCTGTGGTGGACCGTTATCAAATTCCAGTCCAGCATCCCCTGATCTCGGTGCTGGTGACTTCCGTGGGTGGCAAACCCTTGGCCGAGCCCATTCGTTTCCAGACTGAGCTAGTGAAACTTCGGGTAGGTCTGACGCGCTCTGAGAGAATCTGTTTTTATGTTTTGCCTGGTTTGTCTCACCCCTTGCTTTTAGGTTTACCTTGGCTTCGAGGACATGAGCCTGTGTTAAACTGGAAGACCAGAGAAGTCCTGTGCTGGGGAGATTCCTGCTTCAACCGATGTCTCGCTCCCATTCGTCCAGCTCGCCCCCCAGTGGCGCCAACTGCTCTGCTGGGTTTACCATCCTCCTACTGGTCTTTCTCTGATGTCTTGGGTAAAAAGGAAGCAGAGATGCTGCCTCCACACAGGTCATATATCTGTCCCTTTGACCTGCTCCCAGGAACGTCTCCTCCTCGGGGGGCGAATCAATCCTCTATCCCAGGCCGAGATCCATGCCATGTCGGAGTACATCAAGGAGAACCTGGCTAGGGGATTTATTCGGAAGTCATCTTCTATATTATATTTAAATTGGAATAAAAGGAAATAAGAATGATAAGAGAATGCAAAAATATGGTCGTGGGGTTCTATCCCTGGCTCCCGGAAGAAGCTCATTTGCTCATAGCGCGCTGGGTTGGATACAGCTCGCCATTCAGCTGCATTGTACCGTAGCAACATCACACCCATACCAGGTAATGCAATGCCTCAAGAATACCTAAGTATGGGATCTTTTCTGATTTATTGATTTGCTGCATACAGACTTTAGAACTAGTATTGCAATAGGACTACTTACACACTTCTTCACTGACTAGGTCTTTAAGTATTTCACGTGGCCTCATTAATTTTGCATTAGCAATATACTGTACATTTTTGGTGTCCATTTGGACTTTAGTTTATCAGCCCCTATACCTCTATAAAATTTCTTGATCTTTTTCAACATTTGTGAATATTTGTGCAGGCATATTGCATGATGTGCCTTCCTAATATCACTGGTTTACAGTGCAGGTGCCTGTGTTTGTGATTGCTGTTTTCCTCCCCATTGTTTTTTCAGGTTTTCCCTTTCCCCTGTCTTTTTAACACATTCTTTTTAAATTTTGCATCTAATAAAGATATCATTTTAATCTCACCCTTTTTTATCTTGTCACTTCTTACTGTTATGGCACCTTATTATAACAGTGTATATTAGCTAGTATATTGAAGTGCACCTAGCCAGGCTATATTCAAAAAATATGGGAATAACTAAATGCAGGCAGTCAGGGTGATCACTGTTAGTGCTAATTGTTGCAATAGTTGTGTATGTGCTACTGCTAACTCCCACAGCATAACCATATCCACCGATGCCCTGCTAGCATAGGTGAGCACATGAGTTAACCCTTTAGTGACAGAACAAATTTTGTCCTTAATGACCAAGCCAATATTTACAATTCTGACCACAATCACTTTATGAGGTTATAGCTCTGGAACGCTTCAACAGATCCCACTTATTCTGAGATAGTTTTTCGTGACATATTGTACTTCATGATAGTGGTAAAATTTCTTCTATATGACTTGCATTTATTTATTAAAAAAAATGGAAATTTGGCAAAAAATTTTAAAATATAGCAATTTTCAAACTTTTACATTTTGTGCCCTTAAATCAGGGAGTCATAGCACACAAAATAGTTAATAAATAACATTTCCTACATGTCTACTTTACCCCAGCACAATTTTGGAAACATGATTCTTTTGTTAGGAAGCTATAAGGGCTTAAAGTTGACCAGTGATTTTTCATTTTTCCATCAAAATTTACAAAGCCATTTTTTTTAGGGACCACCTCACATTTGAAGTGCGTTTTGGGGGGTCAATATGACAGAAATTACTCCAAATTGACACCATTCTAAAAAAAACACCCGTCAGTGTGCTAAAAAACACATTAAAGAGGTTTATTAACCCTTCAGGTGCTTCACGAGAACTAAGGCAATGTGGAAGGAAGAAAATCAACCACAACATTTGTTGTGCAATTTCTCCAAAGTACGCCGATACCCCGTATGTAGGGGAAAGTCACTATTTGGGCGCATGGCAGGGCTTAGAATGGAGGGAACACTGTTTGACCTTTTGAATGCAAAATTGGCTGGAATTAATAGCGGGCGCCATGTCACGTTTGAAGATACCCTGATGTACCTAAACAGTGGAAAACTCCCCAGCTCTAATTCCAACCCTAATACAGCCCTACCCCTTTCCTTTATCCCAACCTTAACCCTAATCCGAACCCTAACCCTTACCACAACCCTAACCCCAATTCCAACACCATCTTAACACCAACAACCCAACTGTAATTCCAGCACAACTGTATCCCCAACACAACCCTAACCCTAACTCCAGAACATAACCCCAGCACCAAAACCGTAGCCCCATCCATAACCCCAATACAACCTTAACCTTAGCCCCAACCCTAGCCCTACCCTTACCCTAACTATTTCCCCAATCTTAACCCTAGCCCCAACCCTAACCCTAGCCCCAACAGTAACCCTAGCTCTAACACCAACCCTAACCCTTGCCCCTACCCTATCTCTAACTGCAAAGAATGAAACTTTAATTTTATTATTTTACCTAATTAAGGGATGATAAAAGAGGGTTTGATTTACAATTTTTTTATTTTGATCAGTGTGATATGGCTATCACAGTGATCAAAATGAACTAATAGGAAAAATTTCCTATTGTTGCCTGATGCCGGCTGGAGTTCTCAGCGGGCGCACTGCCCATGTGCCCACCATTTTCTTACAGGAAGAAGATGTCAAGGGCCGGGAGACAGAGGCTCCAGGGATACTGGAGGTAACGGAGGGTTTGGGGGACTCTTTCTCTCTGCTCTGGTATCATATCAGAAAAGAGAGAAATTAATGGTAAATCAGACTTTTTTTGCAATCAGTGCCACTCCGTGAATAGCTGCGATCACAAGACTGTGGATGGTAAAAACCGACCCGAATCATGTTCTCCAGGGTCTCAGCTACCCTCAGTTGCCGAGAACTCAGGCGTTTTTTTTGATGCTGGGGGGCGCTATAACCTTATTTTTCAGCGCCGTCAAAAAGTTGTGCTTTTGGGGGTAAGTACCCTTAACTGCCGCCATTAAAAGGGTATTGGTGGTCGTTAAGGGGTTAAGTAGTCACAAGCGTGCTTTTTATAAATCAGTCACATTGGTATAGGTATAACTAGCATGCTTGTGTGAATCAGCTGATGCTGGCTGGTGCTGTCATACATTCACACTGGCTATCGGTCATTACACCTCCACTATCTGTACCATGCCGGGCTCTGCTGTAAGCTGCGTCTACATGTATGCGCCAATACAGGTGGACGCATGTCACCACGGCTCCCACATGTATGGTCTCCCACTCTGATCCCACGTGTTAGTGTTGATCAATATTTCATATGAACCTGTAATCATACGTGTGCTATCACTAAGACAGTGATCTATTAGACTATAGGATCAATTATTGTCTCGACTCAAACATATCCACACTTGCCATATCAATGGTACATAAATCCCTGATGCTTGTTTCGCCGGTATACCGGATTTTTCTAATAGGGCCAAGCATAAGGTGCAGTAGAGTACTGTTATGATCCGGTGGTAGGATCTCAAAACTGACCTGACACATATGACCAGAATATAGGACAAGTTCTGGGGAGGTGGAAGCTATACTGACCGCAATCCTGATCCTATCCACAAACACTAAAGGCAGCCGTGGAGCGTTCCTAAAATCCTAGATGCCTCGTTCACAGCCTGAGAAACTGACTACCCCTAGAGAGAAAGCAAAGACCTCACTTGCCTCAGAGAAATAACCCCAAAGTTTTAGTCAGCCCCCCACAAATAATAACGGTGAGTTAAGGGGAAAAGACAAACGTAGAAATGTAATAGGTTTAGCAAATGAGGCCCGCTAAAACTACATAGACTGAAAATAGATAGGAGTCTGTGCGGTCAGTACAAAAACTATCAAAAATAAACCACGCAGAGAATACAAGAACCCCCACACCGACTCACGATGTGAGGGGCGCACTCTGCACCCCAGAACTAACCAGCAAGCGAAAAATCACATATAAGCAAGCTGGGCTGAACTCATCATATACAGAGAAACGTTTTCAAGGAAATAATGAGCAAAATGAACAAACAAACTTAACTTCTCCAGCAGGAGACTGGTCACAAGGAATATTCAGGAGCTCTCAGAAACAGGACTGAATACATCGACAGCAGGCAACAAATGAAGGGCCAGGTGAATTAAATAGGCCCAGCATAGCAGGAAATGAAGCAGCTGAGCCCAGCCATATTGCTAAAGGCCACCAGAGGGAGCCCCATAACAAACTCACACAGTACCGCTCATGACCACAGGAGGGAGCCCGAGAACAGAATTCACAACAGTACCCCCCCCTTGAGGAGGGGTCACCGAACCCTCACCAGAGCTCCCAGGCCGATCAGGACGAGCCGAATGAAAGGCACGAACCAAATCGGCTGCATGGACATCGGAGGCGACAACCCAGGAATTATCCTCCTGACCATAGCCCTTCCATTTAACTAAGTACTGAAGCTTCCGTCTCGAAATACGAGAATCCAAGATCTTCTCCACCACATACTCCAACTCCCCCTCGACCAAGACCGGAGCAGGAGGATCAACAGAAGGGACCACAGGCACCACGTATCTCCGCAACAATGACCTATGGAACACATTATGAATGGCAAACGATGTTGGGAGGTCCAACCGAAATGACACAGGGTTGAGGATTTCCAAAATCTTATAAGGACCGATGAAACGAGGCTTGAACTTAGGAGAGGAAACCTTCATCGGGACATAACGAGAAGACAACCATACCAAATCCCCCACACGAAGTCGGGGACCCACACAGCGACGGCGGTTAGGAAAGCGCTGAGCCTTCTCCTGGGACAACGTCAAATTGTCCACTACGTGGTTCCAAATCTGCTGCAACCTATCCACCACAGAATCCACCCCAGGACAGTCAGAGAGCTCAACCTGACCCGAGGAAAAACGAGGATGAAACCCAGAGTTGCAAAAGAACGGTGAAACCAAAGTAGCAGAACAAGCCCGATTATTGAGGGCGAACTCAGCCAATGGCAGAAAAGTCACCCAATCATCCTGATCAGCAGAAACAAAACATCTCAAATAAGTTTCCAAGGTCTGATTAGTTCGTTCGGTTTGGCCATTCATCTGAGGATGGAAGGCCGATGAAAAAGACAATTCAATGCCCATCTTAGCACAAAAGGACCGCCAAAATCTGGACACAAACTGGGATCCTCTGTCAGACACAATGTTCTCCGGAATACCATGTAAACGAACCACATTCTGAAAAAATAGTGGCACCAAATCGGAGGAGGAAGGCAGCTTAGGCAAGGGTACCAAATGGACCATTTTAGAAAAACGATCACAAACCACCCAGATGACAGACATCCTCTGAGAGACAGGAAGATCCGAAATAAAATCCATGGAAATATGCGTCCAAGGCCTCTTCGGGACAGGCAAAGGCAAAAGCAATCCACTGGCACGAGAACAGCAAGGCTTAGCCCGAGCACAAATCCCACAGGACTGCACAAAGGAATGCACATCCCGCGACAAGGAAGGCCACCAAAAGGACCTCACCACCAAATCCCTGGTACCAAAAATCCCAGGATGACCCGCCAACACTGAAGAATGAACCTCGGAAATAACTCTACTGGTCCATCTGTCCGGAACAAACAGTCTCTCCAGAGGACAACGGTCAGGTCTATTGGCCTGAAACTCCTGCAACACCCGTCGCAGATCAGGAGAGATGGCAGACAAATTCACCCCCTCTTTGAGGACACCAGTCGGTTCAGAAACTTCCGGGGAGTCAGGTACAAAACTCCTAGAAAGGGCATCAGCCTTCATGTTTTTCGAACCCGGAAGATATGAAACCATGAAATCGAAACGAGAGAAAAACAGCGACCATCAAGCCTGTCTCGGATTCAACCGTTTCGCAGACTCGAGATAAGTCAAATTCTTGTGATCAGTCAAGACCACCACACGATGCTTGGCTCCCTCAAGCCAATGTCGCCACTCCTCAAATGCCCACTTCATTGCCAACAACTCTCGATTACCAACATCATAATTCCGCTCGGCAGGCGAAAACTTTCTTGAAAAGAAAGCACATGGTCTCATCACAGAGCCATCAGAGCTTCTCTGCGACAAGACAGCCCCTGCTCCAATCTCAGAAGCATCAACCTCGACCTGAAAGGGAAGAGAGACATCGGGCTGGCGCAAGACAGGAGCCGAAGAAAACCGACGTTTCAGCTCCTGAAAGGCCTCCACGGCCGCAGGAGACCAATTTGTCACATCAGAACCCTTCTTGGTCAAATCCGTCAAAGGCTTAACCACGCCAGAAAAATTATTGATGAAGCGACGGTAAAAATTAGCAAAACCCAATAACTTCTGAAGACTCTTCACAGATGTAGGTTGAGTCCAGTCATGAATAGCCTGGACCTTGACTGGATCCATCTCAATAGTAGAAGGAGAAAAAATAAAGCCCAAAAAGGAAATTTTCTGGACTCCGAAGAGACATTTAGAGCCCTTCACAAACAAGGCATTGGCATTGGCACCTGAAATACCATCCTGACCTGCTTCACATGAGACTCCCAATCATCAGAAAAGACCAAAATATCATCCAGGTACACAATCATAAATCTATCCAGATACTCTCGGAAGATGTCGTGCATGAAGGACTGAAACACAGAGGGGGCATTAGAAAGCCCAAAAGGCATCACCAAGTACTCAAAATGGCCTTCGGGCGTATTAAATGCTGTTTTCCATTCATCGCCCTGCTTTATGCGCACAAGATTATACGCTCCTCGAAGATCTATCTTGGTGAACCAACTGGCCCCCCTAATCCGGGCAAACCGATCGGACAACAGTGGCAAGGGGTACTGAAATTTGACCATGATGTTATTTAGTAGGCGATAATCTATACAGGGTCTCAGAGAACCATCCTTCTTGGCCACAAAAAAGAACCCCACACCCAAAGGGGACGAGGACGGGCGAATATGCCCCTTCTCCAAGGACTCCTTTATATAACTCCGCATAGCGGCATGTTCTGGTACAGATAAATTAAAAAGTCGTCCCTTAAGGAACTTACTACCAGGAATCAGATTTATAGCACAATCACAATCCCTATGAGGAGGTAGGGCACTGGATTTGGGCTCATCAAATACATCCTGGTAGTCCGACAAAAATTCAGGGACTTCAGAAGGAGTAGAAGAAGCAATTGACACCAAAGGAGCATCGCCATGAATTCCCTGGCAACCCCAACTTGACACAGACATAGCTTTCCAATCCAAGACTGGATTATGAGTCTGCAGCCATGGCAGACCCAACACGACAACATCATGCAAATTATGTAGCACAAGAAAGCGAATCACCTCCTGATGTGCAGGAGCCATGCACATGGTCACTTGAGTCCAGTACTGAGGTTTATTCTTGGCCAATGGCGTAGCATCAATTCCCTTTAGTGGGATAGGGAATTGTAAAGGCTCCAAGATAAAACCACAGCACCTGGCAAATGACAAATCCATCAAATTCAGGGCGGCACCTGAATCCACAAAAGCCATAACTGAGTAGGATGACAGAGAGCAAATCAAAGTAACAGACAAAATGAATTTAGGTTGTACAGGACCAATGGTGACAGACTTGGCGAACCTTTTTGTGCGCTTAGAACACTCTGAGATAACATGAGTAGAATCACCACAGTAAAAGCACAACCCATTCTGACGTCTGTGGTTTTGCCGTTCAACTCTGGTCAGAATCCTGTCGCATTGCATAGGCTCAGGTTTCTGCTCAGAAAATACCGCCAGATGGTGCACAGGTTTGCGCTTCCGCAAACGCCGATCAATCTGAATGGCCAAAGACATTGACTCATTCAGACCCGCAGGCGTGGGGAACCCCACCATAACATCTTTAAGGGCTTCAGAAAGACCCTTTCTGAAAATCGCCGCCAGGGCACACTCATTCCATTGAGTGAGCACAGACCACTTCCTAAACTTCTGACAATAAACCTCTGCTTCATCTTGACCCTGAGAGAGAGCCAGCAAAACCTTCTCTGCTTGGTCTACCAGATTTGGTTCCTCATAAAGCACTCCAAGCGCCAGAAAAAACGCATCCACATTTAGCAATGCAGGATCTCCTGGCGCCAGAGAGAATGCCCAATCTTGAGGGTCACCACGTAACAAAGAAATAACAATTTTAACTTGCTGAACAGAGTCACCAGAGGAGCGAGGTCTCAGAGAAAGGAATAACTTACAATTATTCTTAAAGTTCAAAAACCTAGATCTATCTCCGGAGAACAGCTCAGGAATTGGTATTTTAGGCTGTGACATAGGACTGCGGACTCTCTAATCCTGAATGCCCTGTACCCTTGCAGTGAGATGATCCACACTAGAAGACAAACTCTGAAAGTCCATATCTGCAGCTGAATTCAGAACCACCCAGAGATTAAGGGGAGGAGAGAAGCTAAACACAGTGCAGAAAAAAAAAAAATGACTTCAGGATTTCTCTTCTCCCTCTTCTGCTGCATTAACACTTTTTGGGCCTGCTGTACTGTTATGATCCGGTGGTAGGATCTCAAAACTGACCTGACACATATGACCAGAATATAGGACAAGTTCTGGGGAGGTGGAAGCTATACTGACCGCAATCCTGATCCTATCCACAAACACTAAAGGCAGCCATGGACGTTCCTAAAATCCTAAACGCCTCGTTCACAGCCTGAGAAACTGACTACCCCTAGAGAGAAAGCAAAGACCTCACTTGCCTCAGAGAAATAACCCCAAAGTTTTAGTCAGCCCCCCACAAATAATAACGGTGAGTTAAGGGGAAAAGACAAACGTAGAAATGAAATAGGTTTAGCAAATGAGGCCCGCTAACACTACATAGACTGAAAATAGATAGGAGTCTGTGCGGTCAGTACAAAAACTATCAAAAATAAACCACGCAGAGAATACAAGAACCCCCACACCGACTCACGATGTGAGGGGCGCACTCTGCACCCCAGAACTAACCAGCAAGCGAAAAATCACATATAAGCAAGCTGGGCTGAACTCATCATATACAGAGAAACGTTTTCAAGGAAATAATGAGCAAAATGAACAAACAAACTTAACTTCTCCAGCAGGAGACTGGTCACAAGGAATATTCAGGAGCTCTCAGAAACAGGACTGAATACACCGACAGCAGGCAACAAATGAAGGGCCAGGTGAATTAAATAGGCCCAGTATAGCAGGAAATGAAGCAGCTGAGCCCAGCCATATCGCTAAAGGCCACCAGAGGGAGCCCCATAACAAACTCACACAGTACCGCTCATGACCACAGGAGGGAGCCCGAGAACGGAATTCACAACAGAGTACACACCTTAAAAACTATGACAGGTCTGAGCCTCCTCTTGTTCCCTCTTCTGCTGTGGTCTCAGCATCTATCTCTATCTCTCTTATCAACAGGGCCAAATGCCTCCCAGCAATGAGAGGATATAATGGCATCACCCGCTACAAGGACATCACATCATCATTACTTCCGTCACTGGTACTGGAGTGCCAAATGCGTGAATACATGCAGACTTTTGTAGAGAAACTACTGATGGTTTTCCCAACTGACAGCTGGAGCTCAATGAAAGAATAAGCCAGAGGTGGAGATGGAAATTGCCAACGCAGCAGGGGTACTGCCAGCACCTCGGAAGGCAAGGTTAGCATGGCCAAAATGTGGCAAAACTTTATGAGCACACCACATCATACAGCACAGTGTCATGATGCGTGATCTTAGACAGGCGCATCCACCTGTCCATATCCAGCATGGGGAACTTAACATTCTTTAAAATGAACCAGGTTTGGATCCCACAGGATTTTGCCATACCTTTGTATGACTAGACAATTATTGCAGCAAGTACTCAACTCTATTTGCCATTTGTTTCATTTGGGTGCCTCCTCCATAAATAAGAAACCCAAACAACTGTTTTGGCTTCCACCTCCTCCTCTTCTTCCACCTACACTGCTACATCCACCTCTTTCTCCATTTGGACCTATGCCTCGTTTTTCTAGATAGCATGTTTTAGTTTTTTAAATTCCATGTTGTTTTAAGTCAGTTACAGAACAAAAATTAAAAAAAAATACAAATCAAAAAATTAAAAAAAAAGAAAAAATATATACAAAATGCAAAAAAAATGTGTCGGATTACTTCTCCCCTGCCTCTTCCAACTATACCACCAGGTCCACCTCCTCCTCCACTTGAACCTGTTCCTCCTGGTTCGAGATGTCTGTACGAGTAGTGGACCTAAGAAATAATTTTACTCTACATTTGTGGCCCTGCCTAAGGCCACTTTCACACGTCAGTGCCTTTGGTACATGTAGTGACAGTTTTCTCATGTATCGGAGACCCTGACACATGTAGACCCTCTCAAATGAATGGGTCTATGCAGATGTCAGCGTGTTTTCACGATAAATCTTTACAACCTACAGTAATGGAAACCTTATAATTTCTTGTTTTGTTGATTCTCCTCAGGTAACTTATTGTTCTCAATTTCTTTTTGCATATGTACACATATAACTTGATGGGTTTGTGCTTTAGGTTTTTTTTTAAGGGCCTTAGAGAGATTCAAACACTGAAGTCATCAATATCATATGACTCTTTAGTTATTTGTGTCTTAATACATTATCGCGAGATATTAATGTGATCTAAAGTGGTAACTATGTAAGTCTATATATAGTGCTTAAAAAAGAGTTAAAAATAACTGCAGATCTAACTTGGGAACCTGCTGAGTTCATCCTGTAGAATACATTTAATCTAAATGCAGTAATTATTTTCCGGACATGCTGTATAATTATCTAAGATGTAGATTGCTTTGACTTAAAATGGGGATTTAAATGGTCATTCTTGGATTTTGAAGAATCTTTTCAGGTGTCTTTTTAATATGTAAATTTAAAATATTCAGCAAATGTAATAAGTGCACCCCTCATAAAATCTCCACTTCACAAAACAGTCTGAGGCTATGTGCACACGTCAGGATTTCTGGCAGAAATTTTCCTGACAAAAACCGGACATTTCTGCCAGAAATCCGCATGCATTTTTACCGCGATTTCACCGCGTTTTTGATGCGTTTTTATGCGATTTTTTTGTGTTTTTTCCCAATGCATAGAATAGCAGGAAAAAAATGCAAAATTAATGAACATGCTGCTTTTTTTTACCGTGATGCGTTTTTTCACGGAAAAAAAACGCATCATGTGCACAAAAATTGCAGAATGCATTCTAAATGATAGGATGCATAATGCATGCGTTTTTAATGAGTTTTTATAGTGTTTTTATCGTGAAAAAACGCGAAAAAACCTGAATGTGTGCACATACCCTGAATATGCATTTTGTGAAACAAATACTTTGAGTGAAAGAGTAACAATGTTTTGAACTTTTGACTTTTCAGGCTCCATATCTTATGATCCACTACTGCCTTGAATGTGAGACTACCATTATTTCTTACACAATAATGGTGGCTTTCTCATACCTAAAATTGACTTGCAACTATTTAGCATACGATTAGTTGTGCAGATTCTGGTCATGTCACTGAATTGAATTGTTACTGTTTTGATCCTGTTGGTGGAAAAATATTTTTCTTCCTGTAGTCTACAAATTACAACCTATTCTCACATTCCCTAATAGCTCAGTGTGTTATTAGATTGATTCACAAGCAAAAGGTCAGATTATGAAGCCCTGTTCTCTGGGGAGACCCAGTGCATGTGAACTAGAATTCACAGCCTCATGGTCTTACGGCAGCTGTGAGGCCCAGAAACCTCTAGGGAGCCTTTAAATGTAGACCTGGAGGCTGTGAACTAAGGTTACCAGAATTCACAACCTGAAGGTGTTCCAGCAGCTGGAAACTCTAGTAACCTTAAAGTCTCCCTTAAAGGCTTTCTTAAGGTTAACAGGCCTCAGAGGCGCTGAGTAATGCAAAATGCAGTCTGGCTTTGAACGTGACTAGGCAAAATTGCTGTAGTACGTCGAACTACCGGACTGCACTCTATGGAACACAACGGCTGCACAGTCCGGCAGTCAGGACATACTACAGTATTTCCGCCAGGTGATGAGGATTGCCCGACTGACGGTCATGGTGAGCTCAGGTGGTTGTGAACTATGTAACCTCACTGACTTCACTGAGGTTACATCAGCTCATAGCCGGCCAGTCTCGCAGAGCAGTGTGCCTGGCAGTGGCAGCTATAAACACCTATGGTGCATTGTTATGGCACTCTATATGCTTCAGACAATGTGAGACATCATTGGTTCGTTGTACTACTTTGGAACTGCATGAGATTTTTTTTCTTTTTAAGTGGGAGAATAAGAGCCTTTGTCGGGGACTGTTTTTATGGATACAAGATTTTATTTTCTTTTTTCTTTTTGTTACTGGGTTAGTAATGTGGGTGTCTGACATTACTTCATCTTTTGAGGGAAAAATCTTTTAATGGTCTGCACATCCATGTATTTCTGTTTGGGTACTATTGTGGTTCTTTTTAATGTTTTTAAAACCTTTTGTCTGTTTCTTGTGATCCTAATAAAATATTGAATTATTTTGATAATGAGTAAGTGCACATTTGCATTTTTTGCATACCAGTTTTTACTGTTCTACAGCACTCTAGTGGATTTTCAATAAAGAAAAATGACAGTCCTTAAAGCTATAAAGAAAAATTGTAATATATATTGCTGTTTAAAGTGTGACAATAGGGGTAACATGTGTTAAAGTTCTACTAGTACAATAGCTCTGCTGCTCACCAGAACTGTCACTCAAGGACATCGCCGGACTGGGACTAAAATTCAGCCCTGGCATTTGAAGTTACACAGGCCCACTTGTCACATGGTGACTGTATAATATCATTGTGCACTTGTAGGTTACAAGAAGTGAGGGGAGTGTAACACGACTACATAACATATAATTACAGCTGTATCCAGCATTACAGCTCAGTCCTATTTATTGCTTTTAGTTGCAGTACCAAGAAAAGCCGCTACTTTACCTACATAACTGGATCTCGTAGATAATGAAGGGATGAGATGACCAAAGGCTATGGAACCTCATTCTGATGCTCCATAAATGTTGCCTAGAGCCACTTTTGGTTCCGCTGTGCAGCATGAGACCCGGTGACTCTGAAGAGCGGTGACAGTAACGTCACCGTTCTTCAGATATTCCGGGTCTTGCGCTGAGCTCGGCGACTGTGTAGAGCGGTATTGTTACTACCATCACCGCTCTTCAGAGTCGCTGGGTCTCGCCTTTTCTGGGCTAGTAGTGGGGGTGTCTGATAGACACCTCTCCATTACTTACACCAGGGATTGAGCAGCTGACATTACGCAGCTGACATCAACCCTAAAAATCATTACACATACCAGAATTAAATGCTTTGGCAGCTGGGAAAAGCAGTAGAGATAGCGCTATTCCCAGGCGTTGGGTGCCAACTACAACTGTCATCATCCTTGCCTCAGCTCCCTGTGAAGCATTTCTGTTGTATTTACACGCGCTGATCTCTGGCCCCTAAACTAGTGTGATCGACAATACTAAAGTCGTTCACTTGTTTCCTGGCCTCTTTACACCAACTGAGAAAGAATTATGGGGACAGAACAATCACAATTAGATCAATCTATCCCCATACAGTATCACGTTATCAGCTGCACATCTACAGTTTACACCGGCGATGTGCTGCTGAGAACAAGGATTTCTGTTCCCACATAAACAATCCAATCACTCGATGAATAGGCAGCATTTTGCTTGTTTAGTATAATACACCCCATAGTCCTCCATATATTATAATGTGCACCTCAGTCTTCCATGTAGTATAATAAACTCCTCAGTCCTCCATATAGTATAATACACTCCTCAATTCTGCATATAGTATAATACACTCCTCAGTCCTCCATATAGTATAATAGACTCCTTAGTCCTCCATATAGTATAATACACTCTTCAGTCCTCCATATAGTATAATGTACTGCCGCAGTCCTCCAAATAGTATAATACACTCCTCATAGTGCTCCATATAGTATAATGCCCTGCCATTGTCATCCATGTAGTACAATTCACTTCCCATAGTATAATGCACCCCATAGTTCTTCATATAGTATAATGTATTCCCCATAGTCCTCGATACAGTATAATGCAGCCCACATATAGTATAATGATGCCACTCTAGAGTATAATGCAGCCACCCCACAGAATATATTGTAGCCCCCTGAGTATAATGTAACCCCCCAGAGAATATAATGCAGCCCCCTCATATAGTATAATGCAGCCCCTGCATATATATGAAAGCCCCCTCATAGAGCATAATGCAGCCCCCCATAGAATATAATGTAGCCCCTCCATAGAATATAATTCAGCCCTCATATAGTATAATGCAGCTCCCCATAGAATATAATGTAGCCCCCTCATAGAGTATGATGCAATCACCCCTCATAGAATATAACACAGTCCTCCATAGAATATGATGTAACCCCCAGAGAATGTAATACAGCCCCCCATAGAATATAATATAGCAACCATAGAATATAATACAGCACCCCATAAAATGTAATACAGCCCACCTCCCCACAGAATATAATACAACCCCCATGGAATATAATGGAGCCCCATAGAATGTAATACAGCCCCCCAATAGAATGTAATACAGCCCCCCATAGAATGTAATACAGCCCAGCCCCCATAGAATGTAATACAGCCCAGCCCCCATAGAATGTAATGCAGCCAGCCCCCATAGAATGTAATAAAGCACCCAATAGAATGTAATAAAGCCCCCCCATAGAATGTAATACAGCAATGTAATGCAGCCAGCCCCCATAGAATGTAATGCAGCCAGCCCCCATAGAATGTAATGCAGCCAGCCCCATAGAATGTAATGCAGCCAGCCCCCATAGAATGTAATGCAGCCAGCCCCATAGAATGTAATGCAGCCAGCCCCATAGAATGTAATGCAGCCAGCCTCCATAGAATGTAATGCAGCCAGCCCTCATAGAATGTAATGCAGACAGCCCCCATAGAATGTAATAAAGCCCCCCATAGAATGTAATACAGCAATGTAATGCAGCCAGCAGCCATACAATGTAATGCAGCCAACCCCCATAGAATGTAATGCAGCCAGCCCCATAGAATGTAATGCAGCCAGCCCCCATAGAATATAATGCAGCCAATCCCTATAGAATGTAATAAAGATTCCCCCCATAGAATGTAATGCAGCCAGCCCCCATAAAATGTAATACAGCACAGCCCCCATAGAATGTAATACAGCCCCCCCCAATTGCCCCACAATCCAGTTATTACTCACTGATATATTAAAAAAAACAAAAACACTCTCCTCACCTCTCCTCGTGCCCCGCGCTGCTCCCGGCTCCAGTCTCAGTGGCTGCAGTCTACCCGGCCACACAGCAGGTGCACGATGATATGACATCATCGCGCACCTGCAGTGTCAGTGAGAGGCAGAGCGGGGAATGATGGGAGAGGGAGCGACAGTGAATGATCTCTCCTCCATCGTTGCATTCAACTGTACCGGCGTCATAGACGCCTGCAGGGCGGGCGATTGGGGGGGTGAGTCGGCACTGGCGGAAGAAGTCAGCCCTGGCGCTGCTGAGAGCGGCAGCGGCCCACTCCTGGCACCGGCCCCTCTGGCATTTGTCAGAACTGCCCGATGGCTAGTTCGGCCCTACTCAAGGAGGGCATCTGGCACGATTCTTGAGAATGCAAAAATATAGCTTATGGCTTGTTTGTCTCACAAGGCCAGAAGAACAATTTCTCAGACACATAAGCTTTAGTTTCAGTATTGTTCTTCAGTAGCAAAATGAGGACATAGAGGTATTAAAATGCCATCCTTGTTTGCATTAAAGCAAATTTTATAACAAGTAATTGTGTTATTAAAGTGGTGTTAATGTGGTATATCATGGGTCAATCAATTCACGGTCACACTGTTTCTGCAGGTCCAACACCTCACTATGGCCAGGGTCACACTTGTGAGTTCAATGCGAGAATCTCACGTGAGTCTCTCACATCAAGTCCGGCACTGCCGCCGACACTCGGGACCGGAGTTTGCGGCTGCATGTAATTGTGGCACCCCAGGAGTCTGGGTAAAACAGTGGTATTGCCTGCCACTCGGGGATGGTGATGCCATGCCTGGAAGCGAGGAGGATCCCTTTAACAAGTAACATGTACATTCAACACTTTCTGACTCCAGGCCAGAAGGGGGAGCTCTAGACCCGGTTTCAGGGGAGCTTCCCTATATATAGATTCTGGCTGGAGGAGGAGTTAGAGGACTCGGGAGTTAGTCTGTAGGAGAGTGTGAGGGGAGAAGAAGCAACGGAGAAGTGAGGAGCTGGAGGGGAGCTGCGACTGAGCTCCCTCCATGCTGAAGCGCAGGAACCAGAAACCGAGAGTCCGAGGCTGTGTGGGACTGTATGCCTCACAGCAGAAATCAGAGGGCAGGAGATTTCAAGTTTCATGTCCACAACTACACCTGAAGGCACAGCAGCATATAGAGCCCGGAGTCACCGCAAGTAGGGACACCTGTAAAAACGGCTTGCGCTGCCTCCCATGCAGGTACTGTCCTCCTTATAGGACAGAGAGAGAGAGGACCTTGTGAGAAACCTCAGGCAGCAAGGGACTCATATTTCAGTAAAGTAAGGAAGGCTTCCAACCCCACCTGGATAAGGAGACTCCAAATCGCTTTCAGGCTGCCCGGATCCCAAGATAACCTGTAACCTGTGCCTTGGACCATGAATGCATCAGTAAAAGGTAAAGAGACTGCAAAACCTGTGTCTTGCATTTCCTTTCTACACCCATCATCCTTTACCAACTACACCGGGAGCCCTGGGGACTAAGCTTCACCCAGCGGACCCCCCTTCTAAGCAGCGTCGGTCATCCCTGACCAAATACCACAGGTGGCGTCATGAACATTCTTTATTTCTCACAAAACATCCCTTTAAAGACTTTTGCTTTAACTTGGATGCCCAGGAATACAGACCGGGTCACTGCCACCGTGACTACCTTATTAATGACCACTGGACCCGGCCCGAGTACCCCAAGGTCCTAGCGGGCACTCCATATTTTTATACAGCTGAATGTTCCATTCCCGAGTGTCGGTGGCAGTGTCGGGACTTGATGGTAGAGACTCGCGTGAGTTTCTCGCATTGAACTCGCAAGTGTGACCCCGGCCTATCCCTTGAATTTTCATATTATTATTCACAAACTGAAAATACATCTCTCAATTTTAAGGTTTTTCAGTGCAGCAGTACTACACCACAACAAATGTAGGCCTTTATATCCCCTACTTTTAACAATGAGCTGTGTACCCTGACTCTCTATCGCTAAGCTATAAAATTCCCAAATGGCTGCTGCTTTCTTTGCATCATCTTTCATTGTGCTTGTGATAGTCTACACTGATCATCTGTGATAGACCATGTGATATGATAGCTGTAAAGCATTATGAGAAAGGCTGCACCTGCTGTCATGATCTCTGGCTCATGTAATCTTCAGCAGTGTGCAAAATGGTTCTCGGCAAATTATTTGAACTTATCTCTAATATTTAGTTTAAAGGAAAAAATATTATTAACCTGCAGAAATGGGGTTAATCTGCAGGTTTATAGTGTTTTGAATCTGCCTAGGGCCCATACTGAGAGCCCTACTGCTCAAAGGAAATTAACTATATTCTCCTTGCAGCATTTGGTGTTCAGTCACGTGGGTGGTGTAGGCACGGATTCAGTCACCGCACAGTGTATAGAGAGCGTAAGCTGTAGCCATGCCTGCTGTCACTGTCTGACAGTATGCTCTAGTGATGAGCTACTGTCAGTTAGAGCCAGGAGTGCGGTAACAGCTCTCTATACACAGAGTAGTAACTGAACCCGCACTGACGCCAACCCCGTGAATATGTAAGAGGGTGAGCAGTGCTCAAGAAAACGTCTTGGCAAGTGGTTTAACCCCTTTATGACCACCGATACGCCTTGTAATGGTGGCAGTTAAGGGAACTTATTCCTCAGCGCCACTTTTCAACAGCGCTGAGAAATAAGGTTATAGCGCCCCCCAGTGTCAGAAGTTCTCTGGAGTCTCAGTTACCCCCGTTTTTACCAACCTCAGTGTTGCGATCATGTAATAGCCATGACAGCAAAAAAAGGCCGAATTCCCATTTAATTTCTCCTCTGATATGATCTAGCACATCAGAAGAGAGAGAAATGGGGTCCCCTGAGCCCCCCCAGTACCTCTGGTATACCTGGACCTTCCTGCATCCCTCGGTCATGTCGCTCGTTCATCGGCGGCTTCTTCCGAGAAGAAAATGGCGGGCGCATGCGCAGTGTGCCCGCCGAGATATGCATGCTGGCACCCGGCAACAATAGGAAATTTTTCCTATTGGTTCATTTTGGTCACTAAGGGGTTAAGTTTGATAACAAAAAATTGTTTTGCATATGTTATTTATATGTAAAAATTAGTGATGAGCGAATATACTCGTTACTCGAGATTTCCCGAGCACGCTCGGGTTTCATCCGAGTATTTGTAAGTGCTCAGAGACTGAGGGACACTGCGGCAGTCCCGCTGTCCCCTGACTGCCGGGCCTTTACATGGCTCCTCCCCGGTCTCCCACGGGGGGATGGCGCTGGGGTTTGGAGGCCGCGACGCCGGCAGGCGTGGCCTCATTTGAAAAGGGACTGGCGCGCCTCTCTGCGGTTTCCAGATCCTCTCACTTGGACCCGGACCTGTTTCCCTCCCTCCCTTGGTTTTGGTTTTTGTTTTTTTGTCAGTCGCAGCTGCGGAATGGGTGGAGATTATGGTGGTGAGGATACCTGCACCGGGAGACTGGAAGGCAGACAATCTCCCTACACCCGATTGGTTGGCAAAGTTTTGCCGGTTCTAAGCTGCGACCTTAATTTTAAGCCAAAAGAAAAAGATTGAAGTTATATGAACAAGTTATTTCATAAAATAAACAAGTTATATTTAAATATCCATGTGTGGCGTCACTTTGTGGGAGAATAGTTTCCTGGGTCGCGGCAGTCTTAGTTTTCCCTGCAGCAGCTGAATGATTTACATCTGTTTGCCAGCTTGATTGACGCCAACCCCGTGAATGTGTAAGAGGGTGAGCAGTGCACAAGTAGACGTCTTCGATAAAGTGGTTTATCTACATCGGGGCGATATAGGATGGAAGCGCTAGCAAAATAAGACTTAATATAGAGGAAGGCCTTGGAGGGCTACCAAGGGAGCTACCAGAGTTGAGAAGTGAGGAATTAACTGGCGATAATAGTTAATGAACCCCATAAAGCGCTGCACCGCTTTGAGAGAATGGGGTTCCTGCCAGTCCATCACAGCCGGTAGTTTGGCAGGATCCATAGCCAATCCCTGGGCAGAGATGATATAGCCAAGGAAAGGCAAGGACTCCTGCTCAAACACACACTTCCCCAACTTGGCATAGAGGGAGTTTGCCCGTAGGAGGTAGAAGACTTTGCAAACATCTCTCTCGTGCGAATCCAAATCTGGAGAGTAGATGAGAATATCATCCAGATAAACTATGACCGAGGTGGAGAGCATATCCCAGAAGATATCATTTACAAAGTCTGGGAAAACGGCTGGGGCATTACAGAGCCCAAAGGGCATCACTAGATATTCATAGTGCCCATCCCTGGTGTTAAAAGCCATCTTCCATTCATCCCCCTCACGGATGCGAGTCAGGTTGTAAGCTCCCTGCAGATCTAGTTTAGTAAATACCCTTGCTCCCCGTAGCCTTTCGAAGAGCTCAGATATCAGGGGCAGAGGGTACTTATTCTTAACATGATGGTGCTAAGACCGCTGAGGTATATGCATGGACTTAGTTCTCCGTTCTTCTTCTGCATGAAGAAGAACCCCGCCCCTGCAGGTGACACTGACTTCCTAATGAACCTTATTGCCAAATTCTCCTGGATGTATTGAGTCATTGCCTCCACCTCCAGGAGAGACAGGGGGTAGACCCGAACCCGGGGATGCTCTGCCACAGGCAAGATATCAATAGGACAGTCATTGGGGCGGTGAGGCGGAAGGGTCTCCGCAGCCCTCTTAGAGAACACGTCCGCATAGGACCAATAGCGCCTGGGGAGAGAGGAAAGATCTGCAGGTACCTCTGTAGTGGTAACCTGATCGCACTCCCTCAGATATCTGCCATCACAAGATTCACTCCATCCCAAAATTCTCCCTGAGGACCACTCTATATGAGGGGAGTGGGGGTATCCCTAGCAGAATCTCGTCTATTCCCTCAGGAATGACAAGAAGGGAAATAATCTCCTGATGGGACAGAGACTTAGATGACGTAAATGGGATGGTCTGGTGTGTTATTTGTGAGGGCAGTGTCGACCTATTCACCACTCGTACAATCACCGGCTTGGCGAGCATCACCAGGGGTATTGCGTGGCGTTAGGCAAAGGCAGAGGACATAAAATTCCCCTCTGCCCCGGAATCCACACAAAGCTTGACTGTAAGAGTAGATGAGCCTAAGGTGATTGTCCCTTTGAAAGACAGTTTGGAGGAAAGCGCCGTTGTGTCTAGTGAACCTCCTCCTGCGGTTACTAGACGAGGTCGTTTCCCGGCTGCTGGGGACATTTCTTGGCATAATGTCCTGACTGCTGGCAGACATTACAGACCATGGGTATTCGAGCGGCCTGAGACTTAGGTCCCGCTCGAGAAACCTCCATGGCCTCATGGGGCTCTGATGCCTGAACCGGAGATTCCAGAGGCCTAGCGAAGGTAGGAGCCAACCGAAACCTCTGCCTACACTTGGTTCACTCCAACCTTTGTTCGTTAAAATGAAGACACAAGCGGGTGGATATAGTTATATGCTCTTCCAGTGTGGTGGGAATCTCTATAGTGGCCAAGGCATCCTTCACATGGTCAGGCAGTCCTTTCTAGAACACAGGGATAAGGACTTTATCTGATCACTCCAGCTTAGATGCCAAAGTCCAGAAGTGGACGGCGAAATGACTGACTATGAACGAGCCTTGTGTCAATGCCAGCAATTGGAGTGCTATATCATGGGTGATACGAGGTCCCATAAAGACCTGTTTCAGAGAGTCCAGGAAGTGAGGAGCACTCGGCACCTCATGATCGTCACGCTCCCACAGTGGTATTGCCCACTCCAATGCCCTGCCTAACAGAAGGGATATAATAAATCCCACTTTAGCCCGTTCCATGGGAAAACATGCAGCCAGGAGTTCTAGATGTATGGCACACTGGCTCACGAATCCCCAACACAGCTTACTGTCACCAGCAACTTGTCTGGTAACAGGAGACGGAATAATGTCGGAGCAGGGGTGGCAGTGGACAAACTGGCTGCGGCTACGCTAGCAGTCTGAACAGCGACTGCGGTAACATCCATGGCCGAGGTTGTGCACTCAAGAGCTGCCAACCTACCCTCCTGCTGCTGGATCTACCGTTGTAGATGTGGCACCCCAGGAGTTCAGGTACCACAGTGGTATTGCCTTCTTCTCGGGGAGGGTAATGCCATGCCTTGAGAAAGGAGGAATCTCTTTGGCAGGTAACCTTACATGCAACACATTCTGACTCCAGGCCAGAAGGGGGAGTTCTACACCCGACTTCAGGGGAGCTGCTCTCTCTGTTTGGGAGGATGAGTCAGTTGCTAGGCAGTTGCTAGGCAGACAAGCAGACAGTTGACAGTTGGTAGCAGACAGTGAAGGAGCACAGAAGTACTTAGGAGCTAGAGAAAGACTGCTACTGGGCCTCTCTAAGCTGAGCTCAGAAACCGGGTACCGAGAGCCCGAGGCTGAGGGGGACTGCAAGCCCCACCACAGAACCCAGAGGGCAAGAAACTAAAAGGGACTTGCCCACATAATACCTGAGGTAAAGCAGCAATCAGAGTCAAGAGTTACCGTCAACAGAGACCCAAAAGAGATGGCTGAAGTTGCCTACCGTGCAGGTACTGTCCTTGGACAGGGAAGAAATAGGGTTAGAGAGCTACAGGCAGCAAGGGACTACAGACCAGCGCATAGTGGAAGGCTCCCAAACTGACCTGTCAAGGGGATTTCCACCTGTCTTCAGGCTGCCTGGACTCCAGCTACACCTGTTACCGGTACCCTGGATTGAGGCTGAATACCATCTGAGTAAACTAGGTAAAGACTGCAACCCTGTGTCCTCCAATTATTTGCAGCATTCACCAGCCCTGCCAAATATACCGGAAGCCCTGGAGACACCGCTTCACCTGTGGGAAGCGACAACATCTTTGCTGCAGCACCATCGCCGCCAGAGGACCCCTTTAAGCAGCGTCGGTCACCTCTGACCGAGAACCACAGGTGGCGTCACAAACTTTCCTTATTTCCACAACCCCTTTAAAGACCGTCCCTTTTACTTGGACACCCAGGGCCACGGACAAGGTCGCTGCCACCGTGACCACCCCTTTAATTGTGACTGGACCCTGTTCCGAGTAACCCACGGCCCTGATGGGCGACTCATTTTGGCGTCATGAACAGGATGACCCGACCCAGCAAACGGGTCTTGTGCGCCTCTGAGACTGTGCTTAAAAGAGAGACTTTATTAATTTGTATGCCAGAGACTTTAATGAGTTTCTAAAACATCGCCATCAAAACATCGCCATAACTGTGTCACACCATAACTGCCACCATCACTGTGGTCTAAGGGGTAGCGTTTCTCCTTATGGAGAGTGACATACCAGCTGGCTTGTCAAGGTAAGGAGGCTTATTCGCCGTGCAATGCTCCTCTGGGAATTTAAATATGCAAATTGCCTCTTCTGAGAAAAAGAGGACTTAACTCTATAGTGCCACCTGTTGGAAGTAGCGATCCATCACTGCGTAACACGGTGCGCGCACTTTGTTTTAAAAATAACCACCACCAGCCACCAGAAGGAGCGCCGTGAGGAGCACAAGAAAGAGATGGGTGTGCCAATGTGGGTGGAGCCTGAAGAGAGAGTGCAAAAAGGAAGTGGGTGCCGTGCTGCGAGAAGAACTGCAAGTGAAGACGCTGTGCAGCAGAGCTGCAAGTGAAGACGTTGTGTGGAGGCCCCGGACGGAGGACCGGGAGAAGTGCCCGACCGCTGACAAAAGGAACTGCTGCAGACCGTGCACCAGAGGAACTGCTACAGCCTCCGGAAGAGAGACGCCGGCCCCTGTAAGTTTAGCAGGGGGAAAAAGCCATGTCTGCCCCAGGAGGAGGATTGGCGGCAGTCACAGCTGCAGGCCCCATAGTATCCCCAGGCCCAGCGGTGGTCGCAGCCGCAGGTCCCATGATGCCCCCAAGCCCAGCAGTGGATGCAGCCGCAGGCTCCATACCGCCACCAGGTCCTGCAATGCCCGCAGCTCCAATAAGCCAGCCGGACCACGCCACGGCTACAGCACCCATAATACCGCTGTCCATGCCATATATTCCTGGAGCGGCCTGGCTAACCCAATATTCCGGAGAGTCCGATACATTCAGTGACTTTAAAGATAGACTCTGCAGCTTATTTCAGGTGTACCCCCTGTTGGAACAATAAAATGTTAGCATCCTGACTGGCCAATTGATAGGTGCAGCACAAAGTGAGGTAAAATCCTGGCAAGATATAGAAAAAGGGACTGTGCCAAACTTAAAATCACCTTTGACACCCACACCGTTGCAGAAATCAAAATGAAGTTTTTCGGGTGCAAGCAGTGAACACAGGATAGCATACAGGACTATGCCCTTAATCTACAGGAGGCACTGCGGGCCATCAAACAAGTTGACCCTAACAGCGTACAGGATGGAGACAAGCTCTTAAAGGAGCAGTTCATCGAAGGACTCCTGTCCAGCACCCACAGGACCCAGCTATGCATCCTAGCCTTGCAAAACCCTGACCCGGATTTTGCGCAATTCAAAGACAGGGCCATCCGGGTACTGCATGAACCTCAGCCCAGCAGCACAGTGCCCCCTAGGCATCCAGCCCTCACGTAGTGACATCATATCCTCAGGTCCCCATTGAGGCCGACGCACAGATCCTGGATGATGATCCTTCCACAGGACTATGCCTACAGGTACAGGAACTGACAAAAAGCATAGCTGCACTAGCCAGGACCGTGCAGTCCCTGCAGGAATCTCCGAAAGAAAAGATCAAGCTGGCTGCCAGCCCTGAGGACGTCCCCTGGCGAAGACCGAAGAGGATTCCCCCGACCAGAGGAAGAGATAATGACCACTATCATCAGGAAGGATGACCCATCTGCCGCCGCTGCAACCAGGCCGGACATATTGCAAGGTACTGTCATTTAAATGAGCGACCCCTGGGGCAGAGGGCCAACCCCCAGGAATAAGACGACCAGGCCCACAAAGTTAGCGAGCCAAGTACGTCGGAGGACGACCGGTCCTCCCCATTGTGATCGACGGCATCCTGATGAACGCTTTATTGGACACTGGTTCTCAGGTGACAACTATGCCTTACATCCTATGTAAACAGTACTGGGCTGACACAGACATTACCCGTGGCCCAGATAGTGATTTAACAATAGTTGCCAGTAATGGTCAGCCTTTGCCATAGGTGGGGTACAAAGAGGTCACCATTAAGATGGGGCGGGTAGAATTGAAGGCCCAAGGAATGGTGATTGTTGACATTGATCAACGTGAATGGAACCCTATGATGACCATTGGTACTAATGTCATTGAAAATTGTCTTGCCGAGGTTATTGTCTTGTTACAACAGGTGGCCGAAACTGCTGGTTCCAGTGAGCAACGTGTCCTACAGAAAGAAATCAGAGCTCTGGTGCAGAGTCAACAGGTAGAACTGTGTGGTGAAGAAGTTGGCAGCGTCACAGTGAGTGATCCGCTCCCCATTGCAATACCCCCCAAGAGTGAAATGTTAATCTGGTGTCGCGCAGCAATAGGCCTCAGAGGTAAAGACTACCAGGCCCTAGTGGAATCTGGGTATTCAGATGTAGGCCCACAATCCTGACAGCCAGAGGGGTGGTTGATGTTCTCAAGGGGAGGGTACCAGTACGTGTCCTTAATTGTGGAGAGAAAGAGGTCCACTTAACCAGATATGCCACACTTGCCAAACTGTTTACTGTTGATAATAATGCAATACAGGCAACAGAACCCTTGGTCCTGTCCAACCAGACGGAGGACAATGGCTCTGCAGGACAATTAGAAGATTGGTCTCAGAAATTACACGTGGGCACTGACTTTACCCCATCACACCAAAAACAAGGGGCTTCCTGGGTGGTCCATGAGTGTGAGCGGGTATTCAGCAAACACACACTAGATTTTGGGCAGGTAAAAGGGGTCCAATATCACATTCCCCACTGGAGGTCATCCGCCCTTTAAAGAGAGGTACCGGCCTGTACCTCCAGCTCACTACCGATGTGCCAAAAGTATGTTATGAGAGATGAAGGAGGCTGGGGTAATCAGAGATAGTTGTAGCCCCTGGGCAGCTCCATTAGTCCTCGTCAGGAAGAAGGATGGTACAATGAGGATATGTGTTGATTACAGGCAGATAAACCGCATTGCACATAGGATGCCTACTCATTACCCAGAATTGAAGAGTCATTAGCTGCTTTAAAATCTTTAAAACTATTTCTCTACCTTGGACCTTACTAGTGGGTATTGGCAGGTTCCCGTAGCAGAGGCAGATAAAGAAAAGATGGCCTTCATGACACCGATGGGTCTCTCTGAATTTGACTACCTACCGTTCGGACTGTGCAATGCACCAGGAACATTCCAGAGGATGATGGAGTGCTGTCTTGGGCACAAGAATTTCAAAACTGTCTTGCTGCACCTGGTGTGAGGCAGTGACCCCTGTTACAGCTAGGGGGCGCTGTATGTGCTCTCCAGAATGTGCATAGAAGCGTAGTGAGGCCATGAGTGCATACTACAGATACAGGTGTGGCTGTAATTAGAATAGTGAAGCAGTGACTGATTAAAAACCCTGTAGTAGCAAGGGAGGGTGTCAGTGTGTTCTTGGAAGCAGACAGGGCAATTGCCTGCAGAGCTCTCTCTGTGTGGAGCAACACAGAGGCTAAAGGAACCAGAGAGACTGACACCCTGCGTCTTGGGCTGTCTTATGTGTACCCGGATGCACTCCAGAGGATAAAGAGTGCAGTGTGCTGAGTGAGTACAGAGACCTGTTACTGGCGTGCGGTCACCCACTGAAACTGGACAGAGGGACGTTTGGCCTGTGTATTGACTGCATCATACAGCCTTGCATTATTAATGGACTGTATGAAGAAGCCATATACTATCTTGACTGTGTGAAGTAACACAGTAAAAGAACGTTTTGTTTGAAGTTGCTTGGGTCACTTCCGTTTCACTGTGTATGGTCCTACCGCTGCATTACATATGGTGGAAAGAATGCGGGCCATGTGAACTGAGGCAAACCCAAAGCGTGCTGCATGTCAGTGATTAAGCCTGCAAAGCTACAGTTTGAGCCAGCTGATAAAATGGAGGAGCTTTTGAAGCAGTTTGCCCGCTCACAGCAGCGGCAACAGTTGGAGCTACAAAAGCAGCAACAGCAGCAGACTATTAAATTGTTGATGCAGCAAATCGCGGCTATGCGAGAGGCAGGTCCACCAGGGACAGCATTCCAGTCTGAGGCTCGGTACAAGGTCTGATCAGCGCTGATGAAGATGGAGCCTGAGGATGACATGGAGGCTTTTCTCACCATCTTTGAACGTACTGCGGAGAGGGAGAGCTTGCCGGTGACTCAGTGGGCTGAGGTGGTGTCCAATTTCCTGACGGGAGATGTCCAGAAAGCCTTCATAGACCTCTGTCAGGACGATGCCCTGGACTATGGGAAGCTGAAAGGTGAGATCCTTGCTAGACTGGGGGTTAATACATATGTGCGGGCCCAACGGGTGTTCCAGGGGTCCTTTTCTGAGACTCGCCCTGCCCGATCTCAGGCGCATGACTTGCTGCAACTGGTTAAAAAATGGCTTCAGCCTGGGACATTAACCCCTTTCCAGATGGTAGAGAGGGTGGTGGTTGACCGCCTGGTGAGGGCTCTGCCAGCAGCCATACAGCGTTGGGTGGGACAAGGGGACCCAGGCACTCTGGATGAAGGGGTGGGATTGGTAGAGTGATATACAGCCACTCAGGACTTTATACGGGACACTGCTCCATTTCGGCTGTCACGTAAGGTTCCCCAGCCAAGGAGCTGGGGAAAACTAAAACGGCTCCTGGGCACAGTCTTGCCGCAACGATCAGGTGTCGGCGCTGCCAAGGGCTGGGCTATGTGGCTGCTAAGTGCCCACTGGTGTCTGAACCCATGGACTGCAGGTATGGTTTCTGTATTTCTATGTATGCTCAGTCAGTCGGTACCACCACTACAGGCACCGACAGCGAACCCCAGCTGTGCCAGGTACTTGTGAACGGGTACCAAACAGAGGTCCTCCTGGACTGGGGGAGCATAGTGACCTAAGTTCATGGGTCCCTTGTTGCTGGTGACAATCCCAAAGGACCGAAAGTGGAGGTGATGGGTATCCATGGGGAAATCCGGGAGTACCTGACCATGGAGGTTAATTTTTCCACACAATGTGGGGACATTAAACATGTGGTGGGAGTGGTGAAGACGCTTCCATATGGGGCTGTGTTGGTGAGAGATTTGCCCCTGTTTTGGTCCCTGTGGGAGACCAGAGTCAACCCTCTCAAGGAAAGTGTTGTACCGGGTGCAGAACCCAAAGATATTGAGATACCTGCCATAGGGGTCGCCAACCTACAGACAGAGTGTAATTCCAATAGGCTCCCTCTAGAGGTTGTGGCAGTAGAGGTTGTGGGGACCCCATTGAATCCTGAGCTGGAGGTGTTCTCTGGTAAGATCGGGACGGTTCAGATCCAGGGTCACTTTCGAAGACACAGGTATGAGCAGAGCCGAGAGTGTATGGTCACAGAGGCGACTGAGGACGTGCACATGAGGAACCCTCTGGCACCAGTCAAGGATGGGGCAGGGGGGCAGGGTAAATTAGATAGAGCGCTTGCTAGACAGCAGTGTCAGGAGGCTTAGGTTCGGGTGCGGCGTAGTACAGATATATGCTCAGGGTTGCCAGCGCGGTCAGTGGCGCTTCAGCGTGATATAGTCACAGAGGCACGGGTAAGGGTACAGAGGAAACGGTACCAGGGGACCGAAAGCAGATACTTAGGTGACAGGATGACCCGTGGGGCTAGTGAACCTGAAGTAATCAAAGTAAAGACCACCCAAATCTGGCCCAAATCTGCGGTTAATCAGAAAAGAGGGTTTGGCTTCTGCAATGGAGATTGGGGTGGGTGGTTCTGTAATGAAATATGGAGGCGAAACGCAAAGGGGAGGGATGCATGCACCGATCGATGGTTCCGGTCCCTACTTTGGTTTCTTAATGTAGTGTCAAGCGGGGATGTCAGGGGGGCACACCGATGCCCTGTCTTTCACCCTTACGGGGTAACAAATATTCAACCCCACAGGTATGAACGGGGGGAAGGATATGTGAGGCAGTGACCCCTGTTACAGCTAGAGTGCGCTGTATGTGTTCTCCAGAATGTGCATGGAAGCGTAGTGAGGCCATGAGGGCGTACTACAGACACAGGTGTGGCTGTAATTAGAATAGTGAAGCAGTGACTGATTAAAAAGCTCTGTATTAGTGGGGGAGGGTGTCAGTGTGTTCTTAGAAGCAGACAGGGCAGTTGTCTGCAGAGCTCTCTCTGTGTGGAGCAACACAGAGGCTAAAGGAACCAGAGAGACTGACACCCTGTGTCTTGGGCTATCTTATGTGTGCACTCCAGAGGATAAAGAGTGCAGTGCGCTGAGTGAGTACAGAGACTTGTTACCGGCGTGCGGTCACCCAGGGAAACTGGACAGAGGGAAGTTCGGCCTGTGTATTGACTGCATCATATAGCCATGCATTATTAGTGGACTGTATGAAGAAGCCGTATATATTGACTGTGTGAAGTAACACAATAAAAGAACATTTTGAACTTGCTTGGGTCACTGCCATTTCACTGTGTATGGTCCCACCTCTGCATCATACTGGACGATGTCTTCGTCTTCTCCAAGACATATGAAGGCCACCTGAAGCACCTGGCCGAGGTGTTCGATGCTCTGCCCAACTTTGGCCTAAAGGTAAAACCATCCAAATGTCATCTGTTAAAGCCCATGTGCCATGTGGTAAGCACCAAAGGAGTGGCACCAGACAAGGTCACCATGATCAGACTGGCCGATGCCCAGCAACATCCATGAAGTCAGACAGTTCCTCGGGTTGGTAGGCTACTACAGACGATTTACTAAAGACTTCACCAAGATATCCGCAACACTACAAGACCTGTTAGTGGGCCAATCTAAGAAAACCAGGGGAAAGAACACCCCGTTTGACTGGAACGACAGACTGGAGGGATCCTTCACTTGGTTGAAGTTGGCACTCATGGAAGATGAGGTACTGGCCTACCCAGAATATGACCAACCATTTGTGCTGTACACGGACGCCAGCAATGTGGGACTGGGAGCCGTGTTGTCCCAGGTACAGAAAGGCAAAGAAAGGGTAATGGCCTACGCCAGCAGGAAACTTCGTCCCACCGAAAGGAATCCTGAGAACTAGAGTTCCTTCAAGCCTGAGTTCCTTGCCATAGTCTGGGCGGTAACAGAGCGGTTCAAACTCTACCTGGTCTCTGCAAGATTCACAGTTTTCACGGACAACAATCCGCTGATACACCTAGAGACGGCAAAGCTTGGTGCTTTGGAGCAGTGATGGATGGCCCGATTGTTCAATTATGAATTCACCATCAAGTACCGGGCAGGGCACAAGAATGCCAATGCCGATGCGCTGTCCAGGATGCCTAACTTACGAGAGATGGGAGAAGATTTGGAAGAACTCGAAGAAATAGAGTTACCAGCTTCCCATCGCTCTGGGGCGCCTCAGTATTCCCATTATGTGAGGAACTGGCGTAAGGACAAGCAAGAAGCTACGCTGAACCCATTGCCTCATCATGGATGGGCCGAGACACAGGACAGTGACCCAGCAGTCCGTCTGGTCAAGGAGCTGCTGACGCAAGCCAATTCACACCCTAGTCCAGATGCTCCACAAGAGACTCAACAGCTGTGGAAAGAGAAAGGCAAACTGTTTATGTACAACGGTAAGCTGTGTCGGAGGAATATTGACCCACGCACTCACAAGCTGGTCTGGCAGATAGTGGTCCCAAGACAAGATGCGCCAATGGTTCTGGAAGCGTACCATGATTGAGCTGGACACTTCAGATGGAAGAAATTAGAGATCCTACTTCGTGGAAGGTTTTACTGGATTGGCATGAGAAAAGCCATTGAAAAGTGGTGCCGAGAGTATGGTCCATGCAACCTGCGCAGAAAGGACAGTGACAGCCAGAGGGCTCCCCTACAGCTCATAGTCACCAAACAGCCACTTGAACTGGTAGCTTTAGACCACGTGAAGCTAACTCCAAGCCGGTCAGGCTATGTCTATGCTCTGACCATTGTGGACCATTACTCCAGATTCCTGGTAGTCGTACCTGTCAAGGACCAGACAGCGAGGACAACAGCCAAAGCCTTCCAGAAACACTTTTGCCGACCACACGGATACCCAGAGAAGGTACTCACTGATCAAGCCCTAGCCTTTGAAGCGGAAGTGTTTCAAGAATTCTGCAACCTATACGGATGCAAAAAGATCAGGACAACGCCATACCACCCACAAACCAACGGAATGTGTGAAAAGACGAACCAAATAGTGATTGACTTACTGAAGACCTTGCTTTTATATGAAAGAAACTTGTGGCCAGAGAAGTTGCCTGATTTGGTAGATTTGTACAATCACATCCCAATGAATTCCACCAACTGTACTCCAGCATACCTGATGAGGGGAAGATCAAGCAAATTACCTGTTGATCTAGACATGGGAGTCCTAACCCCTGAAACAGCCTCACCAGATACAGATTGGGATACCGAGTGACAATAGAAATACCGCCAAGTACAAGAGTGTATAGAAAGAAGCTTGTCTCAGGCAAGACAAAAACAAGTGAGAGACTATAACCAACGTGCCCCTGCAATTCCCTTTCACTAGGTGAACAAGTGTTAAAGCGAAAAAGGAGAATGCACAAACTCGATGATCAGTGGGAAGCAGAACCATATACTATCTTACCGTCCAACTTCGACAATACTAAAGTCTGTCTAATCAGCAAAGATGGAGGAGAAACATCGACTGCAGTATCTAGAGATCATCTCAAAGTATGCCCTGACAAATTGAGAGACAAAGAAAAAGATCCAAGTACTACTCAACCAATGGTATAAGAAGAAAAGAGGATCCATACCATTCTTGGAGATTTTCCCCAGTCTTGGATTAAAGTACATCAGGCCATATTGATACCTGTCTTCACTTTTCCCCAGCTGAAAATACCAGAACAAAATGTGATTCAAGACCATCCTGAAACAGAAGAGACTTTACACCAGCGGGCTCAAGCAGCAAATGTTACCCCAGCAGTGGAACAAGAGAATCCACCCTCTGCTATCGGTGAATCTGTCAGACCCATGGTGAATCTAAGAAGTCACAGACATTTGCCCACTTTACCAATATGATGCAGGCCTACAAGTAGCACAGACACTAGTGGGTTCACAACAGCAGACATGTTAGACCAGGTACTACGCAGATCTACCCGTAGTATCAGAGGTCAGATCCCAGCCCGTTACAGGGACTGCTGTCAATAATTGTTATCTGTTTTAAAAATGTTTGCTTATGCTTGTTGCAGGTTTAAAATGGACAATAGGGTAATGGACAGTGAATTGCCCAAAAACTGTTATTGAACATAGTTGGCACCCTCAAGGTGCACCATATTTCTACCCATATTGCCGGCGTGGGTAGAGCCTTGTTACTTCACAGACCTGAAGCTGAAACTGTCTGGCGTGGCGAACACCGGGTCTAGATATGCCTTGTAGCCCGCCCTTGCAAGTCCTATGTTGAGGGTTTATGATGATCCCCTGCATCGGTACTGTTGCTAATGAACAAGGACACCCTGGTATAAGACCAGTTGTACTTTTGTAAGTATGTTTGCAACATTTAAGCCAAAAAAGCCTCCCGTAAGATAAGAATAAGTTTAAACATGTTTTATGTATTTCAAAATGTTTTACACCTTTGTAACCTGTTGTTTGTTTCCTTTTCCCAGTCTGGGAGTACTGGATTTAACTGGGGGAATGTGGCACCCCAGGAGTTCAGGTACCACAGGGGTATTGCCTTCTTCTTGGGGAGGGTAATGCCATGCCTGGAGACAGGAGGAATCCCTTTGGCAGGTAACCTTACATGCAACACATTCTGACTCCAGGCCAGAAGGGGGGGCTCTACACCCAACTTGAGGGGAGCTGTGTTGTGAATTTGGTTTCTGGGCTCCCCCGGTGGTTACTGGTGGTACTGAACTTGTGTGCTTCATCTCCTCTGTTCACCTGTTTTCATCAGGATGTGGGAGTTTCTATTTAGCCTTGCTCCTCAGTCATTTCTATGCCGGCCAACAATGTTACCAGAAGCCTTTCTGTTGCATGTTCCTGCTCCTAGACTACTATCAGCTAAGTTGGACTTGTAGTCCTAAGATTGTTTTTGCATTTTTGTTCCAGTTCTCTGTGTTTGAATATTTCTGAGGCTGGAAGCTCTTGTGAGCTGAAATTGCCACTCTGGTGTCATGAGTTGATATTAGAGTCTTAAAGTAATTTCAGGATGGTGTTTTGAAAGGGTTTTCAGCTGACTGTGAAGTTCCCTTTTCTGTCTTCCTACTATCTAGTAAGCGGACCTCAATTTGCTAAACCTATCTTCATACTTCGTATGTCAATTTCCTCTAAAATCACCGACAATATATGTGGGGGCTACTGTCTGCCTTTTGGGGAAAATTTCTCTAGAGGTAAGCCAGGTCTGTATTTTCCTCTGCTAGGGTCAGTCAGTCCTCCGGCTGGCGTTGGGCGTCTAGGGATAAAACGTAGGCACGCTACCCGGCCACTGTTAGTTGTGCGGTAGGTTTAGCTCACAGTCAGCTCAAGTTCCCATCTTCCAAGAGCTAGTCCTTTTGTATGCTTTACTACGGTCTCTTGCCATTGAGAACCATGACAGTTTGGCCGGCCAAGGGTTAAAATAATTGGCAGAAGAAAGGAGAGAAAAGAAGTCTGCAGAGAATTTTTTTTTTTTCTGAGTTTGCTCATTAGTTGATTCACTTGCATCTCTGCTTACTGCAGCCTTCGTCTCTCTCTCCTTCTAATCCTTGAATGGTTCTGATTTCACCTGATTAAAATGGATTCTCAGAGTGTAGCTACAGGTTTGAATAATCTCGCTATGAAGGTTCAAAGTTTACAGGATTTTGTAATTCATGCTCCTATATCTGAACCTAGAATTCCTTTACCTGAATTTTTCTCCGGGGATAGAACTCGCTTCCAGAATTTCAAACATAATTGTAAATTATTTTTGTCTCTGAGATCTCGCTCCGCTGGAGATCCTGCACAGCAGGTCAGGATTGTAATTTCCTTGCTCCGGGGCGACCCTCAGGATTGGGCATTTGCTTTGGCACCAGGGGATCCTGCGTTGCTCAATGTGGATGCGTTTTTCCTGGCTTTGGGGTTGCTTTATGAGGAACCTCATTTAGAGATTCAGGCTGAAAAAGCCTTGATGGCCCTGTCTCAAGGGCAAGATGAGGCTGAAATATACTGCCAAAAATTTCGTAAGTGGTCTGTGCTTACTCAGTGGAATGAGTGCGCCCTGGCGGCGAATTTCAGAGAGGGTCTCTCTGATGCCATTAAAGATGTTATGGTGGGGTTCCCTGTGCCTACAGGTCTGAATGAGTCCATGACAATGGCTATTCAGATTGATCGGCGTTTGCGGGAGCGCAAACCTGTGCACCATTTGGCGGTGTCTACTGAGAAGGCGCCAGAGATTATGCAATGTGATAGAATTCTGTCCAGAAGCGAACGACAGAATTTTAGGCGAAAAAATGGGTTATGCTTCTATTGTGGTGATTCAACTCATGTTATATCAGCATGCTCTAAACGTACTAAGAAGATTGATAAGTCTGTTTCAATTGGCACTTTACAGTCTAAGTTTATTCTATCTGTGACCCTGATTTGCTCTTTATCGTCTATTACCGCGGACGCCTATGTCGACTCTGGCGCCGCTTTGAGTCTTATGGATTGGTCCTTTGCCAAACGCTGTGGGTTTAATTTAGAGCCTCTGGAAGTTCCTATACCACTGAAGGGTATTGACTCCACGCCATTGGCTAGTAATAAACCACAATACTGGACACAAGTAACTATGCGTATTAATCCGGATCACCAGGAGATTATTCGCTTCCTTGTGTTGTATAATCTACATGATGTGTTGGTGCTTGGATTGCCATGGCTGCAATCTCATAACCCAGTCCTCGACTGGAAAGCAATGTCTGTGTTAAGCTGGGGATGTCAGGGGACTCATGGGGACGTACCTTTGGTTTCCATTTCGTCATCTATTCCCTCTGAGATTCCGGAATTTTTGTCTGATTATCGTGATGTTTTTGAGGAGCCTAAACTTGGTTCACTACCTCCGCACAGAGATTGCGATTGTACTATAGATCTGATTCCGGGCAGTAAGTTTCCAAAGGGTCGTTTATTTAATCTATCTGTGCCTGAACATGCTGCTATGCGGGAATATATTAAGGAGTCCTTGGAAAAGGGACATATTCGTCCTTCGTCATCTCCCTTAGGAGCCGGTTTTTTCTTTGTATCTAAAAAAGATGGCTCTTTGAGGCCGTGTTGTTATGGTTCTCAATGGCAAGAGAACATAGCCCAGCAAACATAAGAACTAGCTCTTGGAAGGATGGAAACTAAACTGACCATGAACTAAACCTGCCGCACAACTAACAGTAGCCGGGTAGCGTAGCCTGCGTTTTATCCCTAGACGCCCAGCGCCGGCCGGAGGACTAACTAATCCTGGCAGAGGAAAATATAGTCCTGGCTCACCTCTAGAGAAATTTCCCCGAAAGGCAGACAGAGGCCCCCACAAATATTGGCGGTGATTTTAGATGAAATGACAAACGTAGTATGAAAATAGGTTTAGCAAAATTGAGGTCCGCTTACTAGATAGCAGGAAGACAGAAAGGGCACTTTCATGGTCAGCTGAAAACCCTATCAAAACACCATCCTGAAATTACTTTAAGACTCTAGTATTAACTCATAACATCAGAGTGGCAATTTCAGATCACAAGAGCTTTCCAGACACAGAAACGAAACTACAGCTGTGAACTGGAACAAAATGCAAAAACAAACAAGGACTAAAGTCCAACTTAGCTGGGAGTTGTCTAGCAGCAGGAACATGCACAGAAAGGCTTCTGATTACAATGTTGACCGGCATGGAAGTGACAGAGGAGCAAGGCTAAATAGCGACTCCCACATCCTGATGGAAACAGGTGAACAGAGAGGATGATGCACACCAGTTCAATTCCACCAGTGGCCACCGGGGGAGCCCAAAATCCAATTTCACAACACCGTGTATTGATTATCGGCTTTTGAATAAAATCACGGTTAAATATCAGTATCCTTTGCCACTGCTTACTGATTTGTTTGCTCGAATAAAGGGGGCCAAGTGGTTCTCTAAGATTGATCTTCGTGGGGCGTATAATTTAGTGCGAATTAAGCAGGGGGATGAGTGGAAAACCGCATTTAATACGCCTGAGGGCCATTTTGAGTATTTAGTAATGCCTTTTGGTCTTTCAAATGCCCCTTCAGTCTTTCAGTCTTTTATGCATGACATTTTCCGTGAATATTTGGATAAATTTATGATTGTGTATCTAGATGATATTTTGATTTTTTCGGATGACTGGGACTCTCATGTCCAACAGGTCAGGAGGGTTTTTCAGGTTTTGCGCTCTAATTCCTTGTGTGTAAAGGGTTCTAAGTGTGTTTTTGGGGTTCAAAAGATTTCGTTTTTGGGGTACATTTTTTCCCCCTCTTCCATTGAGATGGACCCTGTCAAGGTTCAGGCTATTTGTGATTGGACGCAACCCTCTTCTCTTAAGAGCCTTCAGAAGTTTTTGGGCTTTGCTAATTTTTATCGTCGATTTATAACTGGTTTTTCTGATGTTGCTAAGCCGTTGACTGATTTGACTAAGAAGGGTGCTGATGTTGCTGATTGGTCCCCTGCTGCTGTGGAGGCCTTTCGGGAGCTTAAGCGCCGCTTTTCTTCCGCCCCTGTATTGCGTCAGCCTGATGTTACTCTTCCTTTTCAGGTTGAGGTCGACACTTCAGAAATCGGAGCTGGGGCGGTTTTGTCGCAGAAAAGTTCCGACTGCTCCGTGATGAGACCTTGCGCGTTCTTTTCTCGTAAATTTTCGCCCGCTGAGCGAAATTATGATATTGGTAATCGGGAGCTCTTGGCTATGAAGTGGGCTTTTGAGGAGTGGCGTCATTGGCTTGAGGGGGCTAGACATCAGGTGGTGGTATTGACCGACCACAAGAATTTGATTTATCTTGAGTCTGCCAGGCGCCTGAATCCTAGACAGGCGCGCTGGTCGTTATTTTTCTCTCGGTTTAATTTTGTGGTTTCTTACCTACCGGGTTCTAAAAATGTGAAGGCGGATGCCCTTTCTAGGAGTTTTGAGCCTGATTCCCCTGGTAATTCTGAACCTACAGGTATCCTTAAGGATGGAGTGATATTATCTGCTGTTTCCCCAGACTTGCGACGGGTCTTGCAGGAGTTTCAGGCGGATAGACCTGATCGTTGCCCGCCTGGTAGACTGTTTGTTCCGGATGATTGGACCAGTAGAGTCATCTCGGAGGTCCATTCTTTGCGTTAGCTGGTCATCCTGGAATCTTTGGTACCAGGGATTTGGTGGCTAGGTCCTTCTGGTGGCCTTCCCTGTCGCGAGATGTGCGAGGTTTTGTGCAGTCTTGTGATGTTTGTGCTCGGGCCAAGCCTTGTTGTTCTCGGGCTAGTGGATTGTTGTTATCTTTGCCTATTCCGAAGAGGCCTTGGACTCACATCTCCATGGATTTTATTTCTGATCTCCCTGTTTCTCAGAAGATGTCTGTCATCTGGGTGGTGTGTGACCGTTTCTCTAAGATGGTCCATTTGGTCCCCTTGCCTAAATTGCCTTCCTCATCCGAGCTGGTTCCTCTGTTTTTTCAAAATGTGGTTCGCTTGCATGGTATTCCGGAGAATATCGTTTCTGACAGGGGAACTGTCATGATCTCTGCAGGCAGAGATCATAGCAAGCCTATAGAGGGACAAGCTCTCGGAAGATGGAACTATACTGACCATGAACTAAGCCTGCCGCGCAACTAGAAATAGCCAGGTAGCATTTCCTATTTATCGCTAGATGCCCAGCTCTGGCCTAAGACCTAAATAGCTAGCAGATGGAAATATAAGACCTGGCTCACCTCTAGAGAAATATTCCAAAGAAGACAGTAGCCCCCCACATATAATGACGGTGAGTTCAGATGAAACAACAAACGCAGCAGGAAAATAGTCTTAGCAAATTTGAGGTCCGCTTACTAGATAGCAGAAGACAGATAGTATACTTTCATGGTCAGCAGAAAAACACTAACAAAACACCATCCAGAGATTACCTTAAACTCTGGCATTAACTCATAACGCCAGAGTAGCAATCCCTGATCAACGAGAGCTTTCCAGACACAGTAACAAAACTTCAGCTGTGAACTGGAACAAATAGGCAAAACAAAACATGGACAAAAGTCCAACTTATCTAGTAGTTGTCTAGAAGCAGGAACAAGCACTGAGAGGCATCAGATAACATTGTTGACCGGCAAGAAACCACCAGAGAAATGAGCTTAAATAGCGACACCCACTACTGATGGAACCAGGTGAAACAGGAAAGAGGATGACAAGTCCAATTCCACAAGCGGCCACCGGGGGAGCCCAGAATCAAAATTCACAACAGTACCCCCCCCTCAAGGAGGGGGCACCGAACCCTCACCAGATCCACCAGGGCGACCAGGATGAGCCCTATGGAAGGCACGAACAAGATCAGAAGCATGAACATCAGATGCATTGACCCAAGAATTATCCTCCTGGCCGTAACCCTTCCAGTTGACCAGATACTGGAGTCTCCGTCTGGAAACACGAGAGTCCAAAATTTTCTCCACAACGTACTCCAACTCACCCTCAACCAACACCGGAGCAGGAGGCTCAACTGAAGGTACAACAGGTACCTCATACCTGCGCAATAACGACCGATGAAAAACGTTATGAATGGAAAAGGACGCAGGGAGGTCCAAACGGAAAGAAACAGGATTAAGAATCTCCAATATTCTATAAGGGCCGATGAACCGAGGTTTAAACTTAGGAGAAGAGACCCTCATAGGGACAAAACGAGAAGACAACCACACCAAATCTCCAACACAAAGCCGAGAACCAACACGACGATGACGGTTGGCAAAACGCTGAGTCTTCTCCTGGGACAACTTCAAATTGTCCATAACCTGCCCCCAGATGTGATGCAATCTCTCCACCACCGCATCCACTCCAGGACAATCCGAGGATTCCACCTGACCGGAGGAAAATCGAGGGTGAAACCCCGAATTACAGAAAAACGGGGACACCAAGGTGGAAGAGCTGGCCCGATTATTGAGGGCGAACTCTGCCAATGGCAAAAAAGCAACCCAATCATCCTGGTCAGCAGAGACAAAACACCTCAGATATGTCTCAAGGGTCTGATTAGTCCGCTCGGTCTGGCCATTAGTCTGAGGGTGAAAAGCAGATGAAAAAGACAAATCTATGCCCATCCTAGCACAGAATGCCCGCCAAAATCTAGACACAAATTGAGTACCTCTGTCAGAAACAATATTCTCAGGAATACCGTGCAATCGGACAACATTCTGAAAAAACAGAGGAACCAACTCAGAAGAAGAAGGCAACTTGGGCAGAGGAACCAAATGGACCATTTTAGAGAAACGGTCACAGACCACCCAGATGACAGACATCTTCTGGGAAACAGGCAGATCTGAAATAAAATCCATCGAGATGTGTGTCCAAGGCCTCTTAGGAATAGGCAAGGGCAACAGCAGTCCGCTAGCCCGAGAACTACAAGACTTGGCCCGAGCACAAACGTCACATGACTGCACAAAGACTCGCACATCTCGTGACAGGGAAGGCCACCAGAAGGATCTTGCCACCAAATCCCTGGTACCAAAAATTCCGGGATGACCTGCCAATGCAGAAGAATGTACCTCAGAGATGACTCTGCTGGTCCAATCATCCGGAACAAACAGTCTATCAGGCGGACAACGATCCGGTCTATCCGCCTGAAACTCTTGCAAGGACCGCCGCAGATCAGGAGAAACGGCCGACAAAATTACTCCCTCCCTAAGGATACCTGTGGGTTCAGAATTACCAGGAGAGTCCGGGTCAAAACTCCTAGAAAGGGCATCTGCCTTAACATTCTTAGAACCCGGTAGGTATGACACCACAAAATTAAAGCGAGAAAAAAAATAAAGACCAGCGCGCCTGTCTAGGATTCAGGCGTCTGGCAGTCTCAAGATAAATCAAATTTTTGTGGTCAGTCAATACCACCACCTGATGCCTAGCCCCCTCGAGCCAATGGCGCCACTCCTCAAACGCCCACTTCATGGCCAAAAGCTCCCGATTCCCAACATCATAATTCCGCTCTGCGGGCGAAAATTTGCGAGAAAAGAAGGCACAAGGCCTAATGACGGAGCAGTCGGAACCTTTCTGCGACAACACTGCCCCAGCTCCGATCTCCGAAGCGTCAACCTCAACCTGAAAAGGCAGATTCACATCAGGCTGACGCAACACAGGGGCAGAGGCAAAACGACGCTTAAGCTCCTGAAAGGCCTCTACAGCATGAGGGGACCAATTAGCAACATCAGCGCCTTGTCTGGTCAAATCAGTCAGTGGTTTAACGACATCCGAAAAACCAGCAATAAATCGGCGGTAAAAGTTGGCAAAGCCCAAAAATCTCTGAAGACCCTTAAGAGAGGAGGGCTGAGTCCAGTCACAAATAGCTTGCACCTTGACGGGATCCATCTCAATGGAAGAGGGAGAAAAAATATACCCCAAAAAGGAAATTTTCTGGACCCCAAAAACGCACTTAGACCCCTTCACACATAAAGAATTAGACCGCAGAACCTGAAAAACTCTCCTGACCTGCTGGACATGAGAGTCCCAGTCATCAGAAAAAATCAGAATATCATCCAGATATATTATCATAAATTTATCCAGAAAATCGCGGAAAATATCATGCATAAAAGACTGGAAAACTGAAGGGGCATTAGAAAGACCAAAAGGCATGACCAAATACTCAAAGTGGCCCTCGGGCGTATTAAATGCGGTCTTCCACTCATCCCCCTGCCTGATCCGCACCAAATTATACGCCCCACGAAGATCAATTTTAGAGAACCACTTAGCACCCTCTATACGAGCAAACAAATCAGTAAGCAATGGCAATGGGTATTGATACTTAACAGTGATCTTATTCAGAAGCCGATAATCAATACATGGTCTCAAAGAGCCATCTTTTTTTGAGACAAAGAAAAACCCAGCTCCCAAGGGAGAAGAAGATGGACGAATATGTCCCTTTTCCAAAGACTCCTTTATATATTCCCGCATAGCAGCATGTTCCGGCACAGACAGATTAAACAAACGACCCTTTGGATATTTACAACCCGGTATCAAATCTATGGCACAATCGCACTCACGGTGCGGAGGTAACGACCCAAGCTTGGGTTCGTCAAAGACGTCTTGATAATCAGAGAGGAACTCAGGGACTTCAGAGGGAATGGACGACGAAATAGAAACCAAAGGTAAGTCCCCATGAATACCCTTACATCCCCAGCTCAACACAGACATTGCTCTCCAGTCCAAGACTGGGTTGTGAGACTGCAACCATGGCAATCCCAGTACCAAATCGTCATGTAAATTATACAGCACCAGGAAACGAATAATCTCCTGGTGATCCGGATTGATACGCATGGTTACTTGTGTCCAGTATTGTGGTTTATTATTAGCCAATGGGGTGGAGTCAATCCCCTTCAGAGGAATAAGAGTCTCCAAAGGCTCTAAATCAAAACCACAACGATTGGCAAAGGACCAATCCATAAGACTCAGAGCGGCGCCAGAGTCAACATAGGCGTCCGTGGCAATGGATGACAAAGAGCAAATCAGGGTTACAGACAAAATAAACTTAGACTGAATGGTGCCAATGGAAACAGACTTATCAAGCTTCTTTGTACGCCTAGAGCATGCTGATATAACATGAGTAGAATCCCCACAATAGAAACACAATCCATTCTTCCGTCTAAAATTCTGTCGCTCGCTCCTGGACAGAATACTATCACACTGCATACTTTCTGGCGTCTTTTCCATAGACACCGCCAGATGGTGCACCGGTTTGCGCTCCCGCAGACGCCTATCAATCTGAATAGCCATTGTCATGGACTCATTCAGACCTGCAGGCACAGGGAACCCCACCATAACATCCTTAACGGCATCAGAGAGACCTTCTCTGAAAGTTGCCGCCAAGGCGCACTCATTCCACTGAGTAAGCACAGACCATTTACGGAATTTTTGGCAGAAAACTTCAGCTTCGTCTTGCCCCTGAGATAGTGCCATCAAAGTTTTTTCTGCCTGAAGTTCCAAATGAGGTTCCTCATAAAGCAAGCCCAAGGCCAGAAAAAACGCATCCACATCGCGTAACGCAGGATCCCCTGCTGGCAATGAGAAGGCCCAATCTTGAGGGTCACCCCTGAGCAAGGAAATCACAATCCTAACCTGCTGAGCAGGGTCTCCAGCTGAACGAGACTTCAGGGACAAATAAAGCTTACAATTATTTTGGAAATTCTGGAAGCTAGCTCTATTCCCTGTGAAGAACTCCGGCAAAGGAATTCTCGGCTCAGATACCGGAGCATGTACCACAAAATCTTGTAAATTTTGTACTTTCGTGATGAGATTATTCAAACCCGCAGTTACACTCTGGAGATCCATGATTGTCAGGTGCACACAGAGCCATACAGAGATTAGGAGGAGAGAGAGAAAAAAGACTGCAGCAAGGCAGACTGGAGGAAAAAAAAAAAAAAAAAAAATTCCAGCAGACTTCTTATAACTCTCCTTTCTCAACCTGGGTCTTTAACACTTTATTGGCCGGTCAAACTGTCATGATCTCTGCAGGCAGAGATCATAGCAAGCCTATAGAGGGACAAGCTCTCGGAAGATGGAACTATACTGACCATGAACTAAGCCTGCCGCGCAACTAGAAATAGCCAGGTAGCATTTCCTATTTATCGCTAGATGCCCAGCTCTGGCCTAAGACCTAAATAGCTAGCAGATGGAAATATAAGACCTGGCTCACCTCTAGAGAAATATTCCAAAGAAGACAGTAGCCCCCCACATATAATGACGGTGAGTTCAGATGAAACAACAAACGCAGCAGGAAAATAGTCTTAGCAAATTTGAGGTCCGCTTACTAGATAGCAGAAGACAGATAGTATACTTTCATGGTCAGCAGAAAAACACTAACAAAACACCATCCAGAGATTACCTTAAACTCTGGCATTAACTCATAACGCCAGAGTAGCAATCCCTGATCAACGAGAGCTTTCCAGACACAGTAACAAAACTTCAGCTGTGAACTGGAACAAATAGGCAAAACAAAACATGGACAAAAGTCCAACTTATCTAGTAGTTGTCTAGAAGCAGGAACAAGCACTGAGAGGCATCAGATAACATTGTTGACCGGCAAGAAACCACCAGAGAAATGAGCTTAAATAGCGACACCCACTACTGATGGAACCAGGTGAAACAGGAAAGAGGATGACAAGTCCAATTCCACAAGCGGCCACCGGGGGAGCCCAGAATCAAAATTCACAACAGGGAACCCAATTCGTGTCTAGATTTTGGCGAGCGTTCTGTGCTAGGATGGGCATTGATTTGTCTTTTTCGTCTGCTTTCCATCCTCAGACTAATGGCCAGACCGAGCGAACTAATCAGACCTTGGAGACTTATTTGAGGTGTTTTGTATCTGCAGATCAGGATGATTGGGTTGCCTTTTTGCCCTTGGCGGAGTTTGCCCTCAATAACCGGGCTAGTTCTGCCACCTTGGTTTCTCCTTTCTTCTGTAATTCGGGGTTTCATCCTCGTTTCTCTTCCGGTCAGGTGGAGTCTTCGGATTGTCCTGGAGTGGATGCTGTGGTGGAGAGGTTGCATCAGATTTGGGGGCATGTGGTGGACAATTTGAAGTTGTCCCAGGAGAAGACTCAGCAGTTTGCCAACCGCCGTCGTCGTGCTGGTCCTCGTCTTTGTGTTGGGGACTTGGTGTGGTTGTCTTCTCGTTTTGTCCCTATGAAGGTTTCTTCTCCTAAGTTTAAGCCTCGGTTCATCGGCCCGTACAAGATATTGGAGATTCTTAACCCTGTGTCCTTTCGTTTGGACCTCCCTGCATCTTTTTCTATTCATAATGTCTTCCATCGGTCATTGTTGCGCAGGTATGAGGTACCGGTTGTGCCTTCCGTTGAGCCTCCTGCTCCGGTGTTGGTTGAGGGCGAGTTGGAGTACGTTGTCGAGAAGATCTTGGACTCCCGTGTTTCCAGACGGAGACTTCAGTATTTGGTCAAGTGGAAGGGCTACGGTCAGGAGGATAATTCTTGGGTGACAGCCTCTGATGTTCATGCCTCCGATTTGGTCCGTGCCTTTCATAGGGCTCATCCTGATCGCCCTGGTGGTTCTGGTGAGGGTTCGGTGCCCCCTCCTTGAGGGGGGGGTACTGTTGTGAATTTGGTTTCTGGGCTCCCCCGGTGGTTACTGGTGGTACTGAACTTGTGTGCTTCATCTCCTCTGTTCACCTGTTTTCATCAGGATGTGGGAGTTTCTATTTAGCCTTGCTCCTCAGTCATTTCTATGCCGGCCAACAATGTTACCAGAAGCCTTTCTGTTGCATGTTCCTGCTCCTAGACTACTATCAGCTAAGTTGGACTTGTAGTCCTAAGATTGTTTTTGCATTTTTGTTCCAGTTCTCTGTGTTTGAATATTTCTGAGGCTGGAAGCTCTTGTGAGCTGAAATTGCCACTCTGGTGTCATGAGTTGATATTAGAGTCTTAAAGTAATTTCAGGATGGTGTTTTGAAAGGGTTTTCAGCTGACTGTGAAGTTCCCTTTTCTGTCTTCCTACTATCTAGTAAGCGGACCTCAATTTGCTAAACCTATCTTCATACTTTGTATGTCAATTTCCTCTAAAATCACCGACAATATATGTGGGGGCTACTGTCTGCCTTTTGGGGAAAATTTCTCTAGAGGTAAGCCAGGTCTGTATTTTCCTCTGCTAGGGTCAGTCAGTCCTCCGGCTGGCGTTGGGCGTCTAGGGATAAAACGTAGGCACGCTACCCGGCCACTGTTAGTTGTGCGGTAGGTTTAGCTCACAGTCAGCTCGAGTTCCCATCTTCCAAGAGCTAGTCCTTTTGTATGCTTTACTACGGTCTCTTGCCATTGAGAACCATGACAGAGCTGCTCTCTCTGGTCTTGAGGTTGTCAGTTGCTAGGCGGACAAGCAGACAGTTGACAGTTGGTAGCAGACAATTAAGGAGCACAGAGGTCCTTAGGAGCTAGTGAAAGACTGCTACTGGGCCTCTCTAAGCTGAGTGCAGAAACAGGGTACTGAGAGACCAAGGGTGAGGGGGACTGCAAGCCCCATGGCAGAACCAGAGGGCAGGAAACTAAAAGGGACTTGCCCACATAATACCTGAGGTACAGCAACAATCAGAGTCCAGGGTCACCGTGAACAGAGACCCAAAAGAGACGGCTCAAGTTGCCTACTGTGCAGGTACTGCCCCTGGACAGGGAAGAAAGAGGGCCTTGTTAGAGAGCTACAAGCGGCAAAGGACCACAGACCAGCACATAGTGGAAGGCTCCCAAACTGACCTGTCAAGGGAATTTCCACCTGTCTTCATGCTGCCTGGACTCCAGCTACACCTGTTACCGGTACCCTGGATTGAGGCTGAATACCATCTGAGTAAACATGTAAAGACTGCAACCCTGTGTCCTTCAATTATTTGCGGCATTCTCCAGCCCTGCCAAATACACTGGGAGCCCTGGGGACACCGCTTCACCTGTGGGAAGTGACAACATCTTTGCTGCAGCACCATCGCCCCCAGAGGACCCCTCTAAGCAGCGTCGGTCACCTCTGACCGAGAACCACAGGTGGCGTCACAAACTTTCCTTATTTCCACAACCTCTTTAAAGACCGTCCCTTTTACTTGGGTGCCCAGGGCCACGGACCGGGTCTCTGCCACCGTGACCACCCTTTTAATTGCGACTGGACGTGGTTCCGATTAACCCACGGCCCTGTCGGGCGACTCAAAGACGCTGATTGTCCGCCGTTACTAGCCAGACTCTGGTGCTAGTATACTGTTAGGGCTGGCAGAGCGCACCGAATAAATATAAAGATAGTAAAAGGTGCGTTCGCAGCCCGGGGTCCACCGTGCAGAGATGGAACCTGCTGCTAGGTAAAGGCGGCACTATATGGAGGTACTATGCCAGAATAAACATGGGTTCCGTCACCCGGTATGAACAGATGCGAACTCTGTTGCTTCACAGAGTCGCAGGGAAACAAAGGAAATGCTGTGCCCTGTTAGCAGTCACAGGGTTCAGATGGGATCCATGTAATTCACCCCCACTATGCTGGTGATTGATCTCGCTCTGACCCTCGGTGGCTTTTGAGCCCGTGCCTGACGATGCCCTGAGTCAGATGCTGAGATCAAGCCGGAGTTCCCACCCTACACTGACCAGTTGTCAGTACTAATTAAAGATTACAGCACAGAGTGCGTACAGCGCTGCACTGGCGGTCACTGCTGGTTTGACGCACTAAGGATCGTGCTCTTGTGTATAGGATAGCTGTTGTGAATTTGGATTCTGGGCTCCCCCGGTGGCTACTGGTGGAATTGAACTTGTGACATCATCTTCCCTGTTCACCTGTTCTGATTAGATCTGGGTGTCGCTATATAACCTGGCTTCTCTGTTAGATGCTTGCCGGTCAACAATGTTATCAGAAGCCTCTCTGTGCTTGTTCCTGCTCCCAGACATCTACTAGATAAGTTGGACATTCGTCCATGTTTTGTTTTTGTATTTTGGTTCCAGTTCACAGCTGCAGTTTCGTTACTGTGTCTGGAAAGCTCTTGTTGATCAGGAATTGCCACTCTGGTATTATGAGTTAATGCCAGAGTCCTAAAGTAATTTCTGGATGTGTTTTGTTAGGGTTTTCTACTGACCATGAAAGTATGCTTTCTGTCTTCTGCTATCTAGAAAGCGGACCTCAAATTTGCTAAAACTATTTTCCTGCTGCGTTTGTTGTTTCATCTCATATCACCGCCAATATATGTGGGGGGCCTCTGTCTCCTTTCTGGGCATTTCTCTAGAGGTGAGTCAGGTCTTATATTTCCCTCTGCTAGCATTATTTAGTTCTCCGGCCGGCGCTGGGCATATAGGGATAAAAAGTAGGACATGCTACCTGGCTACTTCTAGATGATGCGGTAGGTTTAGTTCATGGTCAGTACAGTTACATCTTCCAAGAGCTTGTTCCTATTGAGGCTTATGCTAGTTCTCTGGCCATGGAGATCATGACAGTTTGACCGGCCCACTAAAGGGTTAAAATCCTTGGCTGAGAAAGGAGAGAAATAAGAAGTCTGCTGAAAATTTTTTTTTTTTTTTTTTTTTCTAGTAGTTAGTGTGCTCTTAATTGGATCACTTGCCAGTCTGTCTATGCTGCAGTCTTTCTTTTTTTTCTCTCTCCTTCTAATCTTTGAATGGCTCTATGTTCACCTGTCTATAATGGATCTACAGAGTGTAACTGCAGGTTTGAATAATCTCGCCACGAAAGTACAAAGTTTGCAAGATTTTGTTGTTCATGCTCCGGTATCAGAGCCGAGAATTCCTTTGCCGGAATTCTTCTCAGGGAATAGATCTAGCTTTCAGAATTTTAGAAATAATTGTAAGTTATTTTTGTCCCTGAAATCTCGTTCTGCTGGAGACCCTGCACAGCAGGTTGGGATTGTGATTTCCTTGCTCCGCGGCGACCCTCAAGATTGGGCTTTTGCATTGGCACCAGGGGATCCTGCGTTGCGCAATGTGGATGCGTTTTTTCTGGCCTTGGGCTTGCTTTATGAGGAACCTCATTTGGAACTTCAGGCAGAAAAAACTTTGATGTCCCTATCGCAGGGGCAAGATGAAGCTGAAATTTACTGCCAAAAATTCCGTAAATGGTCTGTGCTTACTCAGTGGAATGAGTGTGCCTTGGCGGCTACTTTCAGAGAGGGTCTTTCTGATGCCATTAAGGATGTTATGGTGGGGTTCCCTGTGCCTGCAAGTCTGAATGAGTCCATGACAATGGCCATTCAGATCGATAGGCGTCTGCGGGAGCGCAAACCAGTGCACCATCTGGCGGTGTCCACTGAGAAGACGCCAGAAAACATGCAGTGTGATAGAATTCTGTCCAGAAGCGAGCGGCAGAATTTTAGACGGAAAAATGGGTTGTGTTTCTATTGTGGGGATTCTACTCATGTTATATCAGCATGCTCTAAGCGTACTAAAAAGCTTGATAGATCCGTTCCCATTGGCACTTTACAGTCTAAATTTATTTTGTCTGTGACCCTGATTTGCTCTTTGTCATCTATTACTACGGACGCCTATATCGACTCTGGCGCCGCTTTGAGTCTTATGGATTGGTCCTTTGCCAATCGTTGTGGGTATGATTTAGAGCCTTTGGAGACTCTTATTCCTCTGAAGGGGATTGACTCCACCCCATTGGCTAATAATAAACCACAATACTGGACACAAGTGACTATGTGTATTAATCCGGATCACCAGGAGACTATTCGTTTTCTGGTGCTGTATAATCTACATGATGATTTGGTGCTGGGATTGCCATGGCTGCAGTCTCACAACCCAGTCCTTGACTGGAGAGCTATGTCTGTGTTGAGCTGGGGATGTAAGGGGACTCATGGGGACGTACCTTTGGTGTCCATTTCATCATCTATTCCCTCTGAAATCCCTGAGTTCCTGTCTGATTATCGTGACGTCTTTGAAGAACCCAAGCTGGGTTCATTACCTCCGCACCGGGAGTGCGATTGTGCTATAGATTTAATTCCGGGTAGTAAATACCCAAAGGGTCGTTTATTTAATCTGTCTGTGCCTGAACATACTGCTATGCGAGAATATATAAAGGAGTCCTTGGAAAAGGGACATATTCGTCCATCGTCATCTCCCTTAGGAGCCGGTTTTTTCTTTGTGTCAAAAAAAGACGGCTCTTTGAGACCATGTATTGATTATCGGCTTTTGAATAAAATCACGGTTAAATATCAATACCCATTGCCGTTGCTGACTGATTTGTTTGCTCGCATAAAGGGGGCCAAGTGGTTCTCTAAGATTGATCTCCGTGGGGCGTATAATTTGGTGCGGATCAGGCAGGGGGATGAGTGGAAAACCGCATTTAATACGCCCGAGGGCCACTTTGAGTATTTGGTGATGCCTTTTGGTCTTTCTAATGCCCCTTCAGTCTTCCAGTCCTTTATGCATGATATTTTCCGCGATTTTTTGGATAAATTTATGATAGTGTATCTGGATGATATTCTGATTTTTTCGGATGATTGGGACTCTCATGTCCGGCAAGTTAAGAGGGTTTTTCAGGTTTTGCGGTCTAATTCTCTGTGTGTCAAGGGTTCTAAGTGCGTTTTTGGGGTTCAGAGAATTTCCTTTTTGGGATATATTTTTTCTCCCTCTTCCATTGAGATGGATCCTGTCAAGGTTCAAGCTATTTGTGATTGGACGCAGCCCTCTTCTCTTAAAAGTCTTCAGAAATTTTTGGGCTTTGCCAACTTTTATCGTCGATTTATTTCTGGTTTTTCGGATGTCGTTAAGCCATTGACCGATTTGACTAGACAGGGTGCTGATGTTGCTAATTGGTCCCCTGATGCTGTGGAGGCCTTTCAGGAGCTTAAGCGCCGTTTTTCTTCTGCCCCTGTGTTGCGTCAGCCTGATGTGACTCTTCCTTTTCAGGTTGAGGTTGACGCTTCTGAGATCGGGGCTGGGGCAGTGTTGTCGCAGAAAAGTTCTGACTGCGCCGTGATGAGGCCTTGTGCCTTCTTTTCCCGTAAATTTTCGCCCGCTGAGCGGAATTATGATGTTGGGAATCGGGAGCTTTTGGCCATGAAGTGGGCGTTTGAGGAGTGGCGCCATTGGCTCGAGGGGGCCAGACATCAGGTGGTGGTATTGACTGACCACAAAAATTTGATCTATCTTGAGACCGCCAGGCGCCTGAATCCTAGACAGGCGCGCTGGTCATTATTTTTCTCTCGGTTTAATTTTGTGGTATCGTACCTACCGGGTTCTAAGAATGTTAAGGCGGATGCCCTTTCTAGGAGTTTTGAGCCTGATTCACCCGGCAACTCTGACCCCACAGGTATTCTTAAGGAGGGAGTTATCTTGTCAGCCGTTTCTCCAGACCTGCGGCGGGCCTTGCAGGAGTTTCAGGCGGATAGACCGGATCGTTGTCCGCCTGATAGGTTGTTTGTTCCTGATGATTGGACCAGTAGAGTCATCTCTGAGGTACATTCTTCTGCATTGGCAGGTCATCCTGGAATTTTTGGTACCAGGGATTTGGTGGCAAGATCCTTCTGGTGGCCTTCCCTGTCACGAGATGTGCGAGGCTTTGTGCAGTCTTGTGACGTTTGTGCTCGGGCCAAGCCTTGTTGTTCTCGGGCTAGTGGATTATTGTTGCCCTTGCCTATTCCTAAGAGGCCTTGGACACACATCTCGATGGATTTTATTTCAGATCTGCCTGTTTCTCAGAAGATGTCTGTCATCTGGGTGGTGTGTGACCGTTTTTCTAAGATGGTCCATTTGGTTCCCCTGCCCAAATTGCCTTCTTCTTCCGAGTTGGTGCCCCTGTTTTTTCAAAATGTTGTTCGTTTGCATGGTATTCCTGAGAATATCGTTTCTGACAGAGGAACCCAATTTGTGTCTAGATTTTGGCGGGCATTCTGTGCTAGGATGGGCATAGATTTGTCTTTTTCGTCTGCTTTTCACCCTCAGACTAATGGCCAGACCGAGCGGACTAATCAGACCCTGGAGACATATCTGAGGTGTTTTGTGTCTGCTGACCAGGATGATTGGGTTGCTTTTTTGCCATTGGCGGAGTTCGCCCTCAATAATCGGGCCAGCTCTGCCACTTTGGTGTCCCCGTTTTTCTGTAATTCGGGGTTCCACCCTCGATTTTCCTCCGGTCAGATGGAATCCTCGGATTGTCCTGGAGTGGATGCGGTGGTGGAGAGATTGCATCATATCTGGGGGCAGGTGATGGACAATTTAAAGTTGTCCCAGGAGAAGACTCGGCTTTTTGCCAACCGTCACCGTCGTGTTGGTCCTCGGCTTTGTGTTGGAGATTTGGTGTGGTTGTCTTCTCGTTTTGTCCCTATGAGGGTCTCATCTCCTAAGTTTAAGCCTCGGTTCATCGGTCCGTATAAAATATTGGAGATTCTTAACCCTGTTTCCTTCCGTTTGGACCTCCCTGCATCCTTTTCTATTCATAACGTTTTTCATCGGTCGTTATTGCGCAGGTATGAGGCACCGGTTGTGCCTTCCGTTGAGCCTCCTGCTCCGGTGTTGGTTGAGGGTGAGTTGGAGTACGTTGTGGAAAAAATCCTAGACTCCCGTGTTTCCAGACGGAGACTCCAGTATCTGGTCAAGTGGAAGGGATACGGCCAGGAGGATAATTCTTGGGTCACTGCATCTGATGTTCATGCCTCTGATCTGGTTCGTGCCTTTCATAGGGCCCATCCTGATCGCCCTGGTGGTTCTGGTGAGGGTTCGGTGCCCCCTCCTTGAGGGGGGGGTACTGTTGTGAATTTGGATTCTGGGCTCCCCCGGTGGCTACTGGTGGAATTGAACTTGTGACATCATCTTCCCTGTTCACCTGTTCTGATTAGATCTGGGTGTCGCTATATAACCTGGCTTCTCTGTTAGATGCTTGCCGGTCAACAATGTTATCAGAAGCCTCTCTGTGCTTGTTCCTGCTCCCAGACATCTACTAGATAAGTTGGACATTCGTCCATGTTTTGTTTTTGTATTTTGGTTCCAGTTCACAGCTGCAGTTTCGTTACTGTGTCTGGAAAGCTCTTGTTGATCAGGAATTGCCACTCTGGTATTATGAGTTAATGCCAGAGTCCTAAAGTAATTTCTGGATGTGTTTTGTTAGGGTTTTCTACTGACCATGAAAGTATGCTTTCTGTCTTCTGCTATCTAGAAAGCGGACCTCAAATTTGCTAAAACTATTTTCCTGCTGCGTTTGTTGTTTCATCTCATATCACCGCCAATATATGTGGGGGGCCTCTGTCTCCTTTCTGGGCATTTCTCTAGAGGTGAGTCAGGTCTTATATTTCCCTCTGCTAGCATTATTTAGTTCTCCGGCCGGCGCTGGGCATATAGGGATAAAAAGTAGGACATGCTACCTGGCTACTTCTAGATGATGCGGTAGGTTTAGTTCATGGTCAGTACAGTTACATCTTCCAAGAGCTTGTTCCTATTGAGGCTTATGCTAGTTCTCTGGCCATGGAGATCATGACAGATAGCACTGTCCGGCGCTAGGTAGCTCCAACATTCCCGAGCATTCAACATCACTAGGAATGGGAATGATTAAGGAGCAATCACCAGAACAGGCATACAACCACACACACAATAACAGGTTTATACTAGCGCATGGCTGTGCGGCCATGCGAACCTGTTATAGCTGTAGCACTCTGGAACCTTCCTAGTGGTCCAATAGGAGCTGTCACAGGACCTGAGCATGTGACCCCCGACCTCCAATGAGAGGTCTTCCCTTGGGCATGCTCAGAAGAAGAAAAGCAGGACTTAGTCCCAGGAGCGCCTGCTCGCCTATGATCAGTGCAGGTTATAATGGCTGAACCTGGAAGGGTAGCAGTAACCAAACGCACAATATCTGCCTGAGCCAGGCGCTGGGATTGATGTTTCTGCTGAGCAGGCTCCACTGCAGCTGGAGGAGAATGAGAGACCGCAGCAGGTGGTTCGAGATTCCCCCTGTGCAGTGGCAGGAACTTGACACCTAACATTCTGTCTCCCAAAAATCAGAATAGAAAGTGATCAAAAAATGTCATGTGCCTGAAAATGGTACCAATAAAATCGTCAGCTCGTTCCACAAGAAACAATCCTTCACATGACACTGTGGGCCAAAATATGGAAAAATTATAGCACTCAAAATATAGTGATTAGTGTGCTCGTTGCTTGTGTCGAGCACATTGGAATACTCAGGTACTCGGCCAGAATAATGAGCCCAATGTAAGTCTATGGGAGACCCGAGTATTTTTAACGCAATCCCCCCCGGGGGACCTTTTAAGTTCTAAAAATGTCTGAAAATGATGGAAACACTGCTCAAATGACACAGGAACATCATGGGGATCGCCCCTGGAAGCATTCCTGAGTCCTAGTTCACAGCTTTAAACAATTTTTTCCGAGATTCATGCTATTTTTCCTGGTGCCACCAAAAACGCACTAAAACAAAACCAAAATGGATTTTGCTGGGAAATATGTTAAGGTACACCTTTGCAGGTTAAAGGGACTGATACCCCAAAAATCGTATCTGAGCTAAGCCCTCCTGCATCAGGGGCTTATATACAGCATTCTGTAATGCTGAAGATAAGTCCCCGATGTAACCTGAAAGATGAGAAATAAAGGTTAGATTATACTCACCCAGGGGTGGTCCCGGTGCGGTCCGATCGGCATCGCGATCCGGGTCCAGCGCCTCCTTATAATGCTGTAGATAAGTCCTTGATGCTGGTGGGCTTAGCTCAGATATGATTTTTAGGGGTGACAGATTCCCTTTAATGACTTGCCTGTAAGGCCAAATTATTAACCCCAGAACGAAAATTTCCTCCCCCACTTAGGCTTAGTTCAGACGCAGCATTTTTGAAGTGTTTTTCAACTTTAACATTGCTTTCAACCACTACAAATGCGTTCACTGGGAAATGTCATTGTAACATTTAACAACCCTAGCTGGCCTTGTGGCATGTGCCCAATTCATGGTCAATTCCCCAATGTGGGTTCCTTTTTTTTTACAAAATAAAATAGTGCCATCACAGTTCAAAATGCGCCGTATAGAGCACGTTCACCCTGGTGATCTAGTGGCAGTTAAAGGACACATTGCAGGGGACAGAATTATGAAGTAGGCCCAATGTAATGTCATGCCCAATTCCCCAATGTGAGGTCCTATTTTGTACAAAATAAAATAGTGCCATCACAGTGTCACGGGGAGACTAGGTGAGCGAGAGCTAATAACCCGGGCCCCTGCAATTTCCGTCAGACTAGGGAAATCCTGACTGACCCTCTACCTGGAGTTTACACTGATGGTGTGCATGTCCAGGCCTCGAACCTCACCCTGTCTCCTGTTTCAGCCCTAGGCTGAAACCTCCGCCCACCACCCAGTGAAGAGGTAATACACCAATACCCACAGTTAGCACAGACAAGGATAAAGGAAAATATACACCACGCCGCAGTCACTCAGGAATACACTATAAATGTGCAGGGCAAAATAAATACAAATATAGGAAGGAGTAAATAAGACAAAGGAAAATACACCACCAGCAACGAATCTCCAACAACCAGCTCTCTACTCCAGACCGAGATAACAAAGCACAAGACAGCAGCTATAATCGGCGACGCCCAATGATCAGGAGAACTATTTAAAGGCAATGGGCATGGCCCAGCTTCCAATCCGAGGATCAGGTAAATTAACCCCGGAACAGCTAGATAAAATCTAGACGACGCCAATGAGCAAATAGTGGTCAAAAGCGGAATTACTGCTGTCTGTCGAACGACCTGGTCTGAACAGCGTCTGACATGACAGTACCCCGCCTTCTACGAGGGACCCCAGGGCCCTCACGGCTTATAGGACCCGGCTTGTCTGGATGACAACGATGAAAAAATCTGACCAGCCGATCTGCATGAATATACGAGGCTGGTACCCAGGACCTCTCCTCAGGCCCATAACCACGCCAGTGTACCAAGTACCAAGTACTGTAAAATGCGACGCACTACACGAGAGTCAACCACCTTGGAGACTTCAAACTCCAAATTACCATCCACCAAGACTGGAGGTGGCATAGGCGCCGCGTCCACAGAACCCACCACCTTCTTTAGAAGAGACCTGTGGAACACGTTGTGTATCTTATACACCGTAGGGAGCTCCAACCGGTACGCTACTGGGTTAATGACGGCGGTGACCCTAAATGGACCAATAAACCGTGGACCCAATTTAAGCGACGGTATTTTGAGTCTTATGTTTTTTGTGGATAACCACACCCAGTCATCCACACTCAGGTCCGGACCTGTCAGCCACACGTTTGTACCTAGCACCCACACTCAACAGGCGCTGTTTAACTCTCCTCCAGACTGATGACAATTGTGCTCCTAACTGATCCTCCTCCGGAACGCTGGAAGAGCACCTCTGACTCAAGGTACAAAATTGAGGATGTAGCCCGTAAACACAAAAAAAGGGGGACTCCCCAGACGACTCCTGGCGGTGATTATTGATGGCAAACTCAGCCAAAGGAAGAAAGGTAGACCACTCCTCCTGGTTATCAGAGACAAAGCAGCATAGGTACTGTTCCAAATTTTGGTTCATATGCATGCTCAGTCTGACCATTTGACTGAGGATGGAACGCCGAAGAATGAGACAACTTGATCCCCAGCCGTGAGCAAAATGCTTTCCAAAATTTTGCCACAAACTGAGACCCCCTATCTGACACGATGTCAGACGGAACCCCATGAAGTCTGACCACTTCCTGCACAATTACCTGAGCCAGAGTCTTAGCGTTAGGCAACGAAGGCAAAGACACAAAGTGCGACATTTTAGAAAACCGATCAACAATCACCAAGATGACCGTGTTCCCAGCTGATGAGGGCAAATCAGTGATGAAATCCATGAAGATTTCCGTCCATGGCTTACTAGTTACCTCAAGAGGAAGTAGTGTGCCAACAGGACGGGAGCAGAGTGTCTTAGCCCTAGCGCACGTGGTACAAGCTGACACGTATGAGACCACGTCCTGTCGGATCTTGGGCCACCAAAACCGACGTGACACCAACTCCAAGGTACCTCTAACCCCTGGGTGGCCAGCCAGGACAGCATCATGATGCTCCGCCAAAACCTTTAAGCGGAGATGAAGCGGTACAAAAGATTTGTTGATGGGAAGCTCAGATGGTACCTCCTCCTGAGCCTCGGCAATCTCAGCCTCAACCTCGGTAGTGAGAGCCGAAACCACAACACCCTTTTGGAGGATGGGTACTGGATCTTCCCGCGGTTCACCCCCCGGAAAACACCTGGACAGAGCATCCGCCTTAGTGTTTTTAGACCCTGGTCTGTAAGTGACAACAAAATTGAACCGCGTGAAAATCAATGCCCAGCGAGCCTGCCTGGGGGACAGACGCTTGGCTGACTCCAAATACAGCAGATTCTTATGATCGGTAATAACAGTAACCTGATGTACCGACCCCTCCAAGAAGTGTCGCCATTCCTCAAAGGCCAACTTGATTGCCAACAACTCCCTGTTGCCGATATCGTAGTTACGTTCGGCGGACGACAGTTTCTTGGAGAAATAGGCGCACGGACGCAAACCACTCAAAGATGAGCCTTGAGATAGTACCGCCCGCCCCACACCAACCTCAGATGCATCGACTTCCACAACAAAGGGTTTTGATACGTCTGGCTGCACAAGAATGGGGCCTGAAACAAAACTGTTCTTAAGAAATTCAAATGCGCGCACAGCAGCCTCAGGCCAAACGGAGAAATTGGTACCCTTTTTAGTCATGTCAGTTAGCGGTTTAGCAATGATGGAAAAATCCTTGATAAATTTCCTATAGTAGTTAGAAAACCCAAGGAACCGCTGAAGTGCTTTCAGGTTATCAGGACGTTCCCAATGCAGCACCGCTTGCACCTTAGCGGCGTCCATTTTAAAACCAGAAGCAGACACAATATAACCCAAGAAAGGCAACTCTTGAACAGAAAATACACATTTCTCAAGTTTAGCATACAGCTTAATCTCTCTGAGAAGCTGTAACACCTGCCTGACATGATTTAAATGAGCATCACGGTCGCAAGAATATAAGAGGATGTCATCTAAGTACACGATAACGAATTTCCCCAAAACATGCGAGAACACATCATTGATGAAATGTTGGAACACTGCAGGTGCGTTAGTCAACCCAAAAGGCATCACCAAATTTTCAAAATTACCCTCAGGGGTATTAAAAGCCGTCTTCCACTCATCACCTTGACGGACTCTTATGAGGTTGGACGCCCCCCTGAGGTCAAGCTTGGTAAACCACTTAGCACCTGCCACCTGGTTGAACAAATCTGGTATCAGTGGCATAGGGTATGGATCACGAACCGTAATCTGGTTCAACTCCCTGAAATCCAAACACGGGCGTAATCTGCCATTTTTCTTCTTCACGAAGAAGAACCCTGCTGCCACCGGCGAGGATGACGGCCTGATGTGCCCTTTGCTCAAGCTTTCAGCAATATAATCTTTTAACGCTTGTCTCTCCGGACCGGAAATGTTAAACATCCTTGCTTTAGGCAACTTGGCCCCTGGTTTAAACCTCATAGAACAGTCATGGGGACGATGTGGCGGCAACTCTGAACAACCCTTCTCCGAGAACACGTCCACAAAATCCAGAAGTGACTCCGGAACGCTAGAAGTCACCGCAGCCACACGTGTGGCCAGGCAATTCTCCTGGCAGAACTCGCTCCACTGAATTATGTCCTGAGTTTTCCAGTCAATTACCGGGTTGTGCATAGTCAACCAAGGAAAACCCAAAACCACCTGAGCAGGAAGATTCCTGAGCACCTTACATGTAACCCGCTCGAAATGTAGAACCCCAATGTGGAGTTTCACCTCAGCCACAAGTTCAGTAATCTCCCCCTGAGAGAGAGGAGCAGCATTGATGGTGACCACGCGGATAGGATGAGACAGTTTTTCAATCCTAAAACCTGCTGAGCGCGCAAACTCCTCATCAATGAGATTAGTGGCTGAACCACTATCCACAAAAACAGTAATTGGCAGCTCACTGCCAGCGATAAAAACCTTAGCAGGGAGCATGCATTGCGAAACCACCATGGAGGATATACATAAGCTCAGATTGGTCTCCTCCACACCCTCTGAGCTTAGAAGTTTTCCGCCGTTGCGTTTTTCTTAGACAGCAGAGGACAGATGTTAATAAAATGACCAATTTTACCACAGTAAAAACAGACTCCCTGCTTCCTGAGCTCAGGGGCTCAATGCTTCACATTTGACACCCCTGCGATTTGCATAGGCTCCATGGGCTCACCTGCAGCAACCTCTGTTGTGATCCGCTTTTTGGGCTCCCTTAGTGGTGGCTGGTGGTACTGGAGACTTGTGTGTTCTTTTCTGCCTCAGCTCACCTGCTTCCATCAGTTTTGGGAGTTCCCTATTTAGCCTTGCTCTCCAGTCACTTCCTTGCCGGTCATCATTGTAACCTGAGTCTTTCAGTTGCATGTTCCTGCTACCAGTCTGCTGATCAGCTAAGTGGACTCTTGTCCTTTTTGTTTTGTATTTTTTGTCCAGTTTACAGTTTGTCATTTCCTGTTACTGGAAGCTCTTGTGGACTGAAATTGCCACTCCTGTGTCATGAGTTGACACAGGAGTCTTAAAGTAATTTCAGGATGGGTTTTTGAAAGGGTTTTTCAGCTGACCGTGAAGTCCTCTTTTGTATCCTTCCTCTATCTAGTAAGTGGACCTCGCTTTGCTAAATCTACCTTCATACTGTGTATGTCTTTTCCTCTGAACTCACCGTTAATATATGTGGGGGCTACTATCATCTTTGGGGAATTTCACTAGAGGTAAGCCAGGTCTGTTCCTTCCTCTTCCAGGCGTAGTTAGTTCTCCGGCTGGCGCATGGCGTCTAGGCAGCCGTAGGAATGCTTCCTGGCTACTGTTAGTTGTGTGGTAGATTTAGGTCACGGTCAGCTTGAGTTTCCATCACCCGAGGGCTAGTCTGTTATTTTGTGTTTCTGATGTTCCCATGCCATTGGGGAATCATGACAGTATGACCGGCCACTGTTAAAGTAATTGGCAGAAGAAAGGAGAGTAAAAGAAGTCTGTAGATTTTTTTTTTTTCCTCACATGTTTGCTACTTAGTTGGCTCAGTTGTATTTCTGACTCTATTTACAGCCTTGCCTTTCTCTCCTTCTAATCCTTGAATGGCTCTGATCTCTCCGGTAAGGATGGACTCTCAGAGTTTGGCTGCAGGTTTAAATAATCTTGCTTCGAAGGTTCAGAATTTACAAGATTATGTTATACGTACTCCTATTTCTGAACCTAAGATTCCTACACCAGAGGTATTTTCCGGAGATAGATCTCGGTTTCTGAATTTCAAATGTAATTGTAAATTATTCCTTTCTCTCAGACCTCACTCCTCTGGAGATCCTGTTCAGCAGATTAAGATTGTGATTTCTTTGCTGCGAGGTGACCCTCAAAATTGGGCATTTTCATTGACACCAGGGGATCCTGCGTTGCTCAATGTGGATGCGTTTTTTCTGGCTTTAGGGTTGCTGTATGAGGAACCTAATTTGGAGATTCAAGCTGAAAAAGCTTTAATAGCCCTGTCTCAAGGGCAAGATGAAGCTGAGATATACTGCCAAAAATTTCGTAAATGGTCTGTGCTTACTCAGTGGAATGAGTGTGCCCTAGCGGCAATTTTCAGAGAAGGCCTTTCTGATGCCGTTAAGGATGTCATGGTGGGGTTTCCTACGCCCACAGGTCTGAATGAGTCCATCACAATGGCAATTCAGATTGATCGGCGTTTGCGGGAGCGCAAATCCGTGCACCATTTGGCGGTATCTTCTGAAGGGACGCCAGAGAAAATGCAATGTGACAGAATTCTGTCAAGAAGCGAGCGGCAGAATTATAGGCGCAAAAATGGCTTGTGCTTCTACTGTGGTGATTCCGCGCATGTTATATCAGCATGCTCTAAACGTACTAGGAAGGTTGACAAGTCTGTTTCTATTGGCACTTTACAGTCTAAATTTCTTCTGTCTGTAACTCTGATTTGTTCATTATCAGTTATTACCGTGGATGCCTATGTGGACTCTAGCGCCGCTCTGAGTCTCATGGATTGGTCCTTCGCCAGGCGCTGTGGGTTTGATTTGGAGCCTCTGGAAGTTCCTATACCTCTGAAGGGTATTGATTCTACACCTCTGGCTTGTAATAGACCACAGTTCTGGACGCAAGTGACTATGCGTATGACTCCAGACCATCAGGAGATGATTCGCTTCCTCGTGTTGCATAATTTACATGATGTGTTAGTGCTTGGATTACCATGGTTGCAATCTCATAACCCAGTACTGGACTGGAAAACTATGTCTGTGTTAAGCTGGGGATGTCGGGGGGCTCATGGGGTCATACCTTTGGTTTCTATCTCGTCATCTATTCCCTCTGAGGTTCCGGCATTTTTGTCGGATTTTGGGGATATTTTTGAAGAGCCTAAAATTGGTTCTCTCCCTCCCCACAGAGAGTGTGATTGCGCCATATATCTGATTCCAGGCAGTAAATTTCCAAAGGGTCGTTTGTTTAACCTATCTGTACCTGAGCATGCTGCCATGCGAGAGTATGTTAAGGAGTCCCTGGAAAAGGGACATATTCGTCCTTCTTCATCACCTTTAGGAGCTGGGTTTTTCTTTGTCTCTAAAAAGGATGGCTCGCTGAGGCCTTGTATTGATTATCGACTCCTGAATAAAATTACTGTCAAATATCAGTATCCGTTGCCGCTGCTTACTGATTTGTTTGCTCGCATAAGGGGGGCTAAGTGGTTCTCCAAGATTGATCTCCGTGGGGCGTATAATTTGGTGCGAATTAAGCAAGGGGATGAGTGGAAAACCGCATTTAATACGCCTGAGGGCCACTTTGAGTATTTAGTAATGCCTTTCGGCCTTTCTAATGCACCTTCAGTTTTTCAGTCCTTTATGCATGATATTTTCCGTGAATATCTGGATAAATTTATGATTGTGTATTTGGACGATATTTTGATTTTTTTCTGAGGACTGGGAGTCTCATGTTCAGCAGGTCAGGAGGGTTTTTCAGGTCTTGCGGGAGAATTTTCTGTGTGTAAAGGGTTCTAAGTGTGTTTTTGGGGTTCAAAAGATTTCCTTTTTGGGGTACATTTTTTCCCCTTCTTCTGTTGAGATGGACCCTGTCAAGGTTCAGGCTATTTGTGACTGGACGCAGCCTACTTCTCTAAAGGGTCTTCAGAAGTTCTTGGGCTTTGCTAATTTTTATCGTCGATTTATAACTGGTTTTTCTGGTGTTGCTAAGCCTCTTACGGATTTGACTAAGAAGGGTGCTGATGTTGCCAATTGGTCCTCTGCCGCTGTGGAGGCCTTTCGGGAACTTAAGCGCCGCTTTTCGTCTGCCCCTGTGTTGCGCCAGCCTGATGTCTCTCTCCCCTTTCAGGTTGAGGTCGATGCTTCCGAGATCGGAGCGGGGGCGGTTTTGTCGCAGAAAAGTTCCGATTGCTCAGTGATGAGACCTTGTGCGTTCTTTTCTCGAAAATTTTCTGCCGCTGAAAGAAATTATGATGTCGGTAATCGGGAGCTTTTGGCCATGAAGTGGGCATTTGAGGAGTGGCGTCATTGGCTTGAGGGTGCTAGACATCAGGTGGTGGTTTTGACTGATCACAAGAATCTGATTTATCTTGAGTCTGCCAGGCGCCTGAATCCTAGACAGGCGCGCTGGTCGTTGTTTTTCTCTCGGTTTAATTTTGTGGTCTCATATCTACCAGGTTCTAAGAATGTGAAGGCAGATGCCCTTTCTAGGAGTTTTGAGCCTGATTCCCCTGGTGATTCGGAACCTACAGGTATCCTTAAGGATGGGGTGATATTATCCGCTATTTCCCCAGATCTGCGACGTGCTTTGCAAGAGTTTCAGGCGGATAGACCTGATCGCTGTCCACCTGGTAGACTGTTTGTTCCTGATGATTGGACCAGTAGAGTCATCTCGGAGGTTCATTCTTCTACGCTGGCGGGTCATCCTGGAATTTTTGGTACCAGGGATTTGGTGGCTAGATCCTTCTGGTGGCCATCTCTGTCTCGAGATGTGCGTGTTTTTGTGCAGTCTTGTGATGTGTGTGCTCGGGCCAAGCCTTGTTGTTCTAGGGCTAGCGGGTTGTTGTTGCCCTTGCCTATTCCGAAGAGGCCTTGGACGCACATCTCGATGGACTTTATTTCTGGTCTTCCTGTCTCTCAGAGGATGTCTGTTATCTGGGTGGTGTGTGACCGTTTTTCTAAGATGGTTCATTTGGTGCCATTGCCGAAGTTGCCTTCCTCGTCTGAGTTGGTTCCTTTGTTTTTTCAAAATGTGGTTCGCTTGCATGGTATTCCTGAAAATATAGTTTCTGATAGGGGTACCCAGTTCGTTTCTAGATTTTGGCGGGCATTCTGTGCCAGGTTGGGCATTGATTTGTCTTTTTCGTCTGCCTTCCATCCTCAGACTAATGGCCAGATGGAGCGAACTAATCAGACTTTGGAGACGTATTTGAGGTGTTTTGTGTCTGCGGATCAGGATGATTGGGTTGCCTTTTTGCCGTTGGCGGAGTTTGCTCTTAGTAAGTTCGGCCACTTTGGTTTCCCCTTTCTTTTGCAATTCGGGGTTTCATCCCCGTTTTTCTTCTGGTCAGGCGGAGTCTTCGGATTGTCCTGGAGTAGATGCTGTGGTGGATCGGTTGTATCGGATTTGGGAACAAGTGGTGGACAATTTGAATTTGTCCCAGGAGAGGACTCAGCGGTTTGCTAACCGCCAGCGTCGGGTTGGTCCTCGCCTTCGTGTTGGGGACTTGGTGTGGTTGTCTTCCCGTTTTGTCCCAATGAGGGTTTCTTCTCCTAAATTTAAGCCTCGGTTCATCGGTCCCTATAGGATTTTGGAGATTATTAACCCTGTTTCCTTTCGTTTGGACCTCCCGGCATCTTTCGCTATCCATAATGTGTTCCATCGGTCGTTGTTGCGGAGATACGAGGTGCCGGTGGTTCCTTCTGCTGAGCCTCCTGCTCCTGTGCTGGTTGAGGGTGAATTGGAGTACGTTATAGAGAAGATCTTGGACTCCCGTATTTCCAGGCGGAGACTCCAGTATCTGGTTAAATGGAAGGGCTATGGTCAGGAAGATAATTCTTGGGTAACTGCCTCTGATGTTCATGCCTCGGATTTGGTTCGTGCCTTTCATAGGGCTCATCCAGGTCGCCCTGGCGGTTCTTGTGAGGGTTCGGTGCCCCCTCCTTAAGGGGGGGGGTACTGTTGTGATCCGCTTTTTGGGCTCCCCTAGTGGTGGCTGGTGGTACTGGAGACTTGTGTGTTCTTTTCTTCCTCAGCTCACCTGCTTCCATCAGTTTTGGGAGTTCCCTATTTAGCCTTGCTCTCCAGTCACTTCCTTGCCGGTCATCATTGTAACCTGAGTCTTTCAGTTGCATGTTCCTGCTACCAGTCTGCTGATCAGCTAAGTGGACTCTTGTCCTTTTTGTTTTGTATTTTTTGTCCAGTTTACAGTTTGTCATTTCCTGTTACTGGAAGCTCTTGTGGACTGAAATTGCCACTCCTGTGTCATGAGTTGACACAGGAGTCTTAAAGTAATTTCAGGATGGGTTTTTGAAAGGGTTTTTCAGCTGACCGTGAAGTCCTCTTTTGTATCCTTCCTCTATCTAGTAAGTGGACCTCGCTTTGCTAAATCTACCTTCATACTGTGTATGTCTTTTCCTCTGAACTCACCGTTAATATATGTGGGGGCTACTATCATCTTTGGGGAATTTCACTAGAGGTAAGCCAGGTCTGTTCCTTCCTCTTCCAGGCGTAGTTAGTTCTCCGGCTGGCGCATGGCGTCTAGGCAGCCGTAGGAATGCTTCCTGGCTACTGTTAGTTGTGTGGTAGATTTAGGTCACGGTCAGCTTGAGTTTCCATCACCCGAGGGCTAGTCTGTTATTTTGTGTTTCTGATGTTCCCATGCCATTGGGGAATCATGACAAACCTCACGTGAACCTAAACCCTCTCCCATAGGCGATGTCTCATGCTCCCCCTGACGCAAACGGCGATCAATGAGGACAACCAGACTCATAGCGGAATCTAGAGAAGCAGGAGTCTCGTACATCAGAAGGGCTTTTTTAACCCTTCCAGAAACCCCATGAATAAACTGACTCCGCAATGCTGGATCATTCCATTGTGTATCGATCACCCAGCGACGAAATTCAGAACAGTAATCCTCTGCAACTCGCTCCCCCTGGCGAATAGTGCCTATCTTAGATTCTGCTAGAGCCATTCTGTCAGGTTCATCGTAGATTTTTCCAAGAGAGGAAAAAGAACTCTCCACAGAGTCAAATGCAGCAGAATCAGATGGCAAAGAAAACGCCCATGCTTGGGGATCCCCGCTTAACAATGACAACACCAGGCCCACACGCTGAGCCTCATTACCCAAGGAGATAGGGCGCATATGGAAATATAGTTTGCAAGCTTCACGAAAAGAAACAAATTTACTGCGTTCCCCAGCAAATTTTTCAGGCAAAGGGAATTTAGGCTCAGCAACTCTTCCTGTCGCTCCAGCTTGCACATTAGATACTGCTAGTCCCTGTTGCTGTACTGCCCCCCTCAACTCAGTGACCTGTAGGGACAGCGCCTCCAACTGGCGGGTTATGGAAGTCATGGGATCCATGACAAAACACACAAAAAACCCCCCTTTTTTTTTTCTTTTTTGTTGTTGGGCCGATTATAATGTCACGGGGAGACTAGGTGAGCGAGAGCTAATAACCCGGGCCCCTGCAATTTCCCTCAGACTAGGGAAATCCTGACTGACCCTCTACCTGGAGTTTACACTGATGGTGTGCATGTCCAGGCCTCGAACCTCACCCTGTCTCCTGTTTCAGCCCTAGGCTGAAACCTCCGCCCACCACCCAGTGAAGAGGTAATACACCATTACCCACAGTTAGCACAGACAAGGATAAAGGAAAATATACACCACGCCGCAGTCACTCAGGAATACACTATAAATGTGCAGGGCAAAATAAATACAAATATAGGAAGGAGTAAATAAGACAAAGGAAAATACACCACCAGCAACGAATCTCCAACAACCAGCTCTCCACTCCAGACCGAGATAACAACGCACAAGACAGAAGCTATAATCGGCAACGCCCAATGATCAGGAGAACTATTTAAAGGCAATGGGCATGGCCCAGCTTCCAATCCGAGGATCAGGTAAATTAACCCCGGAACAGCTAGATAAAATCTAGTCGACGCCAATGAGCAAATAGTGGTCAAAAGCGGAATTACCGCTGTCTGTCGAACGACGTGGTCTGAACAGCGTCCGACATGACACACAGCCCCCATGCCCAAAATGCACCGTACAGAGCATGTTCACCTTGGTGATCTAGTGGCAGTTAAAGGACACATTGCAGGAGACAGAATTAAGAAGTTTTCATGCTGTGACTGTACTGGTGTGACACAACCTGGCGGGACGGTCACAAAACGGCGAAACACACAAGGGTACACCGGGGACACTTTAACAACGGTGGGCCCTGTCGGTAGGGAATGGGGTATGGGCACCTCCTGCACTCACCTGAGGCTGTGCCCTGATCTTGCTACCATCGCTATATGGGTTCTTTCAACCCGTCGCCGACCAGGATACCTTGTCCCTCACTTGCCCTGCTCTAATCCCTATGTAGGGAACTGGCAGGTGAGAGCACTGGTCCCACCGCTGCACTAATACAACACCGGGAAAGTTACACAACAAAGGGACAAAGAAACTATAACAGCACACTTAACTTTCTCTGCTGTAATGCACCGCACAGCAGAGTAAGGCACCAGGAATGAGTATTCAGCTGTAGAACAACAGCACTCAGCAAGCTCCTATTCCAGCAAGGTTGGTATCCAAAGGACCTGTATAACCAACAGTCAGCTGATGCACCAGGTGACCTTTTAAAGGAAGGTGGGAGTGGTCACCACCCACATCAGCAGAACAAGCTGCAATTCAATTACACCAGCGGCCACCAGGGGAAAAACTGCATTAACCCCCGATGAGCAGAAAGGAAAAAAGGTTTTAATCTGAGGGAAACCAGATCTGCCACAGATCTAAACATGGATCGTGACAGAAGTAGGCCCAATGTAATGTCATGCCCAATTCCCCAATGTGGGGTCCTGATTTTACTAAACAAAATAATGCCTTCACAGCCCCTGTGCCCAAAAATCACCGGCCTATAACAGTACAGAGCACGTTCACCCTGGTCATCTAGTGGTTCTGGATGATGAGGATGAGGATAACAGCAAACAGACCAAATCTGGAAGCGTATACCCATGTGTGGTTTTGAAGAGGTGCATTTGAGGTTGTTTGCTGTTTTCACTTGGTGGTGTACAGATGACTTTCCCAATCTAGCCATTGTTCATTTTTATAAGAGTGAGCCTGTCAACATTTTCAGTTGACAGGCGGATGCGCTTATCTGTTATAATTCCACCAGCGGCACTAAAAACCCGCTCTGACAGAACGCTAGCAGCAGTGCAGGCCAGGACCTCCATTGCATAGAGAGCCAGTTCATGCCACGTGTCCAGCTTGGATACCCAATAATTAAAAGACACAGAGGAATCATGGAGGACGTTTGTTCGATCTGCAAGGTACTCCCTCACCATCTTCCCAAACATTGCACTTCTTGTGACAGCACCCCTTGCCTCTGTGCTGTCACTATGGGAGGGTCTGAGAAAACTGGCCCAGAAGTTTGTCATTGTTCCCCTGCCTGAGCTGAATTGCACTTCTGTCTCTCTCGCTTGGACTCCTTGGTTTTACAACAAACTCTGACGTCTGCTGACAGCGTTCTCACATGGGAATTTTCTAAGTAATTCCGCTACAAGGGCCCCCTGGTACTGCAACATTTTAGCACACCTGCCTCTGGTAGAATAGATTGAAAGTTCTCCTTGTAGCGTGGGTCTAGCAGTGTCACCAACCAGTAATGAGTGTCACCCAAAATTTTTAGAATGCAAGGGTCATGTGAAATGCAGCGCAACATGAAGTCAGCCATGCGTGCCAGATTTCTAACAGTCAAGACTTCCGTGTCCTCACCAACAGGACAACTGACCATGCTGTCCTCCTTCTCCTCATCCTCCTCCTCCCTGTCCTCAGGCCATCCCTGCTGAACAGACGGTATGACGGCTGTGTTTGTAGTACCATGTAAAGCACATGAAAGTAGCTCCTGTTCTTTCTCCTCCTCCTCCTCCTTCTCATTGACTACCAATCCATGGTGAGAAGACATGAGGCTGGGCTGAGTGTAATCCCCCTGTATGGTTCCTTGCTTCATGCCCTTGTGCTCTGCCTGCAATGCAGGTGGTTTTCCTTTATTGGATGCTGCCCTTCCCGTGGTTGTTCCTTCCCGGTGAAAGACCTGGCTATTCATTGCTTGCGTTGAGAAACACGTGATGGTGTCTCCGCGGCTTTTCTACATGCACTCACCAACAGGACGACTGACCATGCTGTCCTCCTCCTTCTCATCCTCATCCTCCTCCTCCCTGTCCTCGGACCATCCCCGCTGAATAGAAGCTAATACAGATGTGTTTGTAGTACCATCTATAGCGCATGAAAGTAGCTCCTGTTCTTCCTCCTCCTCCTCATTGCCTACCAATTCACATTGAGAAGACATGAGTCTGGGCTGAGTGTAATCCCCCTGTATGTTTCCTTGCTCCATGTCCTCGTGCTCCGCCTGCAATGCATCCTCTTTGATTGTGAGCTAAGAGTTTTTCAGAATGCTGAGAAGTGGGATGGTGATGCTAATTATGGCGTCATCACCGCTCACCATCTTGGTGCAGTCCTCAAAGTTTTGGAGGATGTTACATATGTCTAACATCCATGTCCACTCCTGAGGTCTTATGTGTGGAGTCTGAATTGAATATCGATGGCCTTGTTGATGTTAGTAGTCAACAACTGCCCTATTCTGCTCACAAATCCTTTCCAACATATGCAGCGTAGAGACCCAGCGCGTGGGAACATCACACAACAGTCAGTGAGCTGGAAGTTGCAAATGCTGCTGAAGCACGGCAAGGGCGGCGGAAGCTGTAGCTGACTTTCTAAAATGGGCAGACAGACGGCATACTTTCATTGCAGATCTGGCAGCTCCGGGTAGCTTTTCAGAAAACGTTGAACCACTAGGTTAAGCACATGGGCCAAGCAAGGTATGTGTGTGAGCTCACCTTGCCTCAGAGCCGCCACCAGGTTGTGGCCATTGTCACACACGACCATGCTGGGCTGTAGGTTCAGCGGTGTCATCCAAACATCTGACTGCTCTTTCAGTGCTGTCCACAGCTCTTCTGCATTGTGCGGTTTGTCACCTATGCAGAATAGCTTCAGCACAGCCTGTTGCCACTTGGCTGAGGCAGTGCTTCCAGCTTCTGACTGATGTGTTGATTTCAGAGAGAGAGGATGAAGAGGAGGAGGAGGAGAAGGAGCTGCAGGAGCTGTAGACTTTGGGGGCAACCCTGATTGACATAGGGCCAGCAATCCTCGATGTGGGGAGGATGTGTTCCATCCCAAGGTCCGACTGGGTCCCGGCTTCCACTATGTTAACCTAATATGCCATCAGTGAGATGTACCATCCCTGCCCACAAGAACTTGTCCACGTGTCCGTGGTTAGGTGGACTTTCCCTGTAACAGCATTGTTGAGGGCACAGGTAATGTTGTGGGACATATGCTGGTGTAATGCTGGTACAGCACACTGGGAGAAATAGTGGTGACTGGGGACCGAGTACCTTGGGACGGCCACCACCATCAGGTTGTGGAAAGCTTCCGTCTCAACGAGCCTAAAAAGCAGCATTTCTAGAAGAGAAATATTAGAATTTAGGACTGTGGCCTGTGGGGTGTTGGCTGGGTATTTCCGCTTGCGTTCCAAAGACTGGGTTATAGACAACTGAAGGCTGTGCTGGGACAAGGACACGGACGGGCTTGATGATGGTACTGCTTGACTGTGGGCCACAACAGGTGCAGGGCTAGAGGCATCTTTACATGCACAGTGTACTGGGGATTGGCTTCTCTGCAAAACAGTCAAAGAAGCAGTGGTGTTACCTACAGGCAGTGGTCCTGGAGCTTGGGGTTCAGCCCACAAAGTCGGATGCTTTTTCTGCCATGTGGCTGATCATGCTGATGGTGGTCAGGCTAGTTGTTTTGCTAGCCCTGCTGATGCACGCATGACAGGTGCTGCAAATGGCCTGTTTGGGGATATCAGCAGAGTCTTTAAAAAATAACCAGACTCTGGAAGATCTAACAGTTGGAATGGCTGCTTCCCTCATGTTGATGTTATGGGGAATGGATGCACGCCTTCTGTCTGTTGCCACCACACTGCATCTTCCTGCCTGTTGGAGGGATATGCCTCCTTCCCCATTTGTACTGTTGTCCTCGCTATACATGTCCTCCTGCCAGGTTGGGTCAGTCACTATGTCATCCACCGCCTCGTCTTCCACATCCGCACCCTGCTCCTCCTCCTGACTTTCTGGCAATTGTGTCTCATCATCGTCCACCTCTTCTGACACTTTCCCATCATAGCCTTCGCGTGACCGGGGCTGGTCAAATCTTTGGGCATCTGTACATGCAATCTCATCTGTCCCCACTTTAAGTTGACCGGCCGAGAGTTCAGAATCTTGAAATGGAAAATTGAACAGCTCTTCAGAGTGTCCAAGTGTGGGATCAGTTGTCTCAGGGCACTCGGCATGGTGGGAGGAAGGAGGATCAGGGTAAGGAATATCCCGGCCACACTCACGGCTACTCAGACTTAACCGTGTGGAAAACATGGTGGTGGTGGTGACTAAGTGACTGGAAGCATTATCCGCTATCCAACCACAACCGTTTCACACTGCTCTGGCTTCAATAGTGGTGTGCTGCGGTCACCTAGAATTTGGGACAGGAAGGTCGAGAAAGAAGATGTGGGTTTTTGTTGTTGCCCACTTTCACCTTGGCCACGGCCTCGTCCTCTGCATTCACCGTGATCATCACGTCCAATTCCCCATCCCTTGCCCCTTGCCTTGCCCATTTTAAATGGACTACTGCACTATTTCAAATGCTCAACACAAATATATTTATTAGTAGCCAAATGATATATGATGTATGCCTGCAAATCTACGATTTTTAAAACCCAAACACCAGTCAGGCCTCAGCCTGACATAACAGACTGTATTCAATTTTTGGGGGCCTTTTTGTGAAGTAAATTTATGCAAAATAGTGCTGTATAGAATTGGAGTATCAGACAGCAAAAAAAGGGGTACACTGGCCTACAATGACCAAACTTGGAGAACGTAGATATATGAGGGCTGTCATGGAAATACCATCACTGGCAAATATGTGGCCTTTTTATATTTTTTTTATGCTAAATAGTGCTGTATAGAATTTGAGCATCAGACAGTAAAAAAAGGGGTACACTGACCTACAATGACCAAACTTAGAGCACGCTGATACTGTTTACACGGAAATACCACACTGGCAAATACTGTATGTGGCCTGTTTTTTTTAAAAATGCCAAATAGTGCTGTATGTAAGTAGAGTAACAGACAGCAAAAACAGTGGCAAAACGGCCTACAATGCAAAAACTTGGAGCATGCAGATACATGAGGGCTTTTTCGGTGAATTTAAAACACAAAAAAAAAGTGGCACAAGGCTAGCACACACAACTATGCTATGTGTGCCTGACAAACTATGATTCTTCAACAGGCCTCAGTCTGACAGAACGGACTGTATATTTTTGTTTTTTTCGAGTGACGCACATACAGTGCCTGCAGGCCTTGCACTGATGTGGATATGCCGTGCCCTGCCTACCAAGCGCTGCAATATCGGGACCCTAAAAAGGACTTTTGGTTTCTGAGAAGTTGTGGATTTAAGAGTTGCAGACATACACTTACTCTAAAAACCATGATTCTGACCCTATCTCGGCACCAGCTCTCCCTACTCTCGCTGAATTAGGAACAGAATGCGGCGAGCAGGGTGGCGCCAGATCTCTTATAATCAGGGTGATGCTGTGCGGCCAAGCCAATCACTGCACAACCTCAACAAAGATGGCTGCGGCGTCTCATAGCCTGGCAGACAATCCCTGCACCGTGATTGGGTCTCTAAAATCCACCAAAAACGCTGGGTGGAGACACCAGTTACTGCCGAATAATCCAGGAAATGCTCGGTGCTCGCCGAGTACACCGAGCATAGTGATACTCGGGCGAGTGACGAGCAGTGGCGAGCACATTCGCTCATCACTAATAGTGATGGAAAAACTAGCTTTCGCAATAAAAAGTGTCTTTTAGTGTGTGACCGCAGCCAAACTTAAAAACTAGTGATGAGCGAATATACTCATTACTTGAGATTTCCCGAGCACGCTCAGGTGTCCTCCAAGTATTTGTAAGTGCTCGGAGATTTAGTTTTTCTTGCAGCAGCTGAATGATTTACATCTGTTAGCCAGCTTGATTACATGTGGGGATTCCCTAGCAACCAGGCAACCCCCACATGTGTTTATGCTGGCTAGTAGCTATAAATAATTCAGCTGTGGAGATGAAAACTAAATCTTTGAGCACTTACAAATACTCGGAGGACACCTGAGCGTGCTCGGGACATCTCGAGTAACGAGTATATTCGATCATCACTAATAAAATCCTAATATAAATCTAGTATCACTGTAATTACACAGACCTGAAGAATAAAGTCGCCTAATCACTTATGCTGCACAAGGAATGGCGTAAAAAAAATAAAATAAAACCAAGTCTTCACACGCTGTTGATTTTTTCATTCTGCCTCCCAAAGATCGCAGTAAGGCTCAGTGCACATTTACCCTGTGCTCTATGCTGAGCGCTTACATCGGTGTTTGCGTGTAAATCTCTACGTGATTCAGGCAGAAGCCCCAATGTAAAATTCCCTATAATAAAGCAGATGGAGGCACTGTGGACACTGTCTGGCCTGTGATCCGGCGGTGTCAATCTTTTTAGGATTGCATGAAGGTGCCGTCGGCCACAGTTTTGTGCACTTCTGAAATGGACACCACTGACCAGAGGCCAGACGGAGTCCAGAGTAAATCTGCTGCCTCATTATAGTGAATGGATCCCTCAGGGGTTTCATCTGAATCACATGATTCAGAGATTTAGATGGAAACCCCAATGTAAGTGGTCAGCGCAGAGCACCAGATAAATGTAATCTCAAATATTTTGTAAAATGTTCCCAATAAGAGCTTCAACTCAATCCACAAAAAAGCAAGTCCCTACTCAGATATGTCATCTGTTTACGGAAGTATAAGGGGCTTCCATGTTACTGGTAGTACAAAGACTCTGGAAAAGCTAAATGGCTCCTCAGCCCCCAAAAGAAATTCAGCAAATTCTCTGCTCCCAAATCCAAATCACCCCCCTCCCATCTGAGCCTCAGTGTGCCTAAACAACATTTAGCGCCCACATGTTTGGCATTTCTGTAGTGATGAGAGCCCGCCTAATTTACAGGTGTGTGTCTCCAGAAGCATGAGCTGGGCATAATGTACTGGTTACGGCAACGTACTGGTCACTACAGCACACTGGTCACTACAACGGCAGTTTGCAATTTTCACTCAGCAGCATCCACTGCTGCCTGTTTTTAGAAAACACCCATGGAGTCAAAATCATCACTATATCTGTTGATAAATTCCCAAAGGGTTATAATTTCCAAAATGTGGTCACTTGAGGGGGAATTCTGCTTTTCTAGCACTTAGGGGCTCTTTATATGGAATCGGCAAACTAGTCTAGGAAAATCTGCGCTCCAGGAGGCAAATAGCACTCCGTCTCTCCCGAGTCACTCCGTATGGCAAAGTAGTACTGTACAGCCACATATGGGAAGTTTCTACATTCTGCAAATATTGTGGGACAAATTCTGGTGCCATTTGTACCCATTTCCCAGGGTGAGAATGTAAAACTTGGGGCTAACACGCAATATTGGTGGTAAAAATGTAAATTATTTTTTCTTCACTGCCCAACGGTATAAAAGTCTGTGACACACCTGGGGTATCAATATAATCACTGCATCCCTAGATGAATTCATTGAGAGATTTAATCAATAAAATGGGGTCACTTATGAGTAGTGTTAAGCATTCCGATACCGCAGGTATCGGGTATCGGCCGATATTCGCGGTATCAGAATTCCGATACCGAGTTCCGATACTTTCAGTATATCGGATACCGGAATTGGAAGTTCCCATAATTCAAAGAGCCAGAATTCAGCCAATGAGGAATCATTGGAAGTGTGGGCACATCCTGTTCTGCATGTTAGGCATGTAACTTGTCACGCTCATGCCCTGACTGGTAGGCGTGAGCTCGGGGGGGGTTGTGGCCCCACTGTGCCACAAGCCAGACTACCCTAGAAGGGGCGTGACTATGACAGCTGCCTGGGTTTTCACTGGAGCCTCTGATGGTGAGGTCAGGCTTGTGCAGCAGGCAGCTGCCAGGTGCTACTCCAGGGTGGTCTCTGGCTGTGGCTGCTGATTCCACTTGGGAGACAGGAACACCAGGATTGGTGCGGGCATCAGGCACGACTGGCAGAAGAGCACGGCTGAAACTCAGACGAGTAGGCTGGCACGGCTGAGACACAGGGCTGGCAGAGACACAGCAGAGAACACAGGGCTGGCAGGAACACAGGACTGGCCGGGATGGCAGGAAACACAGGACTGGCTAGGGCGGCAGTAACCACAGGACTGGAAGGCACAGCAGGAACGGCAGGAACACTGGATTGGAAGGCATGGCAGAGAACACAGGACTGGTTGATGTGGTTTATGAAGAAACAGGTAGGGACCTGTTCACACTGGAGGTGCAGGTACGGATATGTAGTGTGGAGGAACAGGTAGGGACCTGTTCACACAAGAGGTGCAGGAACGGATATGAAATATGAAGGAACAGGTAGGGACCTGTTCACACAAGAGGTGCAGGAAAGGAAACAAGCAGAAAGGAATGAGGTATGAAGGAACAGGTTGGGGCCTGTTGACACAGGAGATGTAGGTACGGAAACAAGCCAGAAGGAAAGGAGAATTAAGGAACAGGTTGGGACCTGTTCACACAGGAAGAGAACCGCAAGGCTGCAGATAGGAATGGTAAAGCAGCAAGAGAAAGTGTAGCAACAAAAGCTAAGCTGAGCAGAACCGCAAGGAATACGGAGAGGAGCTGCAGCAAGAGGTTACTGCAGCAAAGCAGAGCGGAGCCACAAGGAATGTGGAGAGGAGCTGCAGCAAGGGATAACTGCAGCAGCAGAAGATAAGCAGAGTAGATAGGAGCAGAACCGCAGGAGTGCGGAGCAGAGGTAAAGCCGCAAGGGTACAGAGCAGGCAGAGCCGCAAGAGTGCGGAGTGTAAGCAGACTGAGAACACGAGGAAAGACACAGCAGGGAAGGAAGCCACAGACAAGGAGACCGAGATAAGACTAAGTTCAGACAAGGAAATGGAACAAGACAAGAAACAAGGACAAAGACACAGGGACCAGGATATTCTGCCTCCTGGAGGGCGTCAACAAGACCAAGGCAACAGCACAGAGAAAAGCCTCCAGAGAGGGATTAACACAGAGCAAGGCCTGGCAAACTCAGAAGCTAAACACTAACTGAGCTAACACATTGCACAGGCCCCGACCACTGGGTGGAGCTGCACTATATACTGGAGGCCTCTTGGTAATTGGTCAGGAACAGATTAGACAGATGCACCTGATTCCTATAAGAACCAGAGAGTTCAGGCGCCGCCCCCCTATACACACAGCCATGAAGCATGCAGAGAGCAGAGACACAGAACATGGAGCTGGCATGAAACAGAAACCACATCATGACCTGGAGCAGTGGGTAAGATAGTGTGAGAGATGCGAGGCCATGCCGTGATGCCAGCAGAGTTGTTACATAACTACTGGAATGGCTGTGATTGGCTGCTGAAATGATGTCATGATACACTATAAAAGTAGCCGCCGCCATTTTGGGCTCACTCTGCTGTGAATTCAGTTAGGGACAGGACTCTGTGTTCTGATTGAGGGCCAGTTTAGAGATAGCGATTTGCTTCATTGTGCTTTACCCAGGCTAATTTAGCAACCGCTGTGTGAGAACCTTGTTGTTGCCTGGCAGCGCTGTTCACGGCTGTCAGCAAGGTGTCTGTGTGAGTGCAGCTCACTCTGTAGCCTGGTCTGCAGCCACCGCTGGTTGTAGTCAGCTCAGCGTGCATCACTGCCTCATACTGTTCCATTGTCCTTTTTTTCAATTAGTGCAGCCTGCTGCACATTTTTTCAAATTTATCCTATTAGTGGCTTTCCATCCGTATCCTGCTAGATTGTGGAAAAACACTATATAGGATTACATAGAGGAGCTTTTTTGCTGTTGAGGATGATGAAGAAGAAAGTGTGGGAGAAGTTAAAAAGAAGGTGAAGAGCATGGAAGTAGTGAAACATAAAAATATAAAAAATCTTAACATAGTCAGTATCTTTGTAACTCCGAACGTCTTAAAAAAAATAATTAGTTCCTGCTATTCCATTTGATTGGGCTAAACCTCTATGCCTTTACTGTCTCCTCCACCTCCTCCAATACATCCTACATTATTCTTAGTTTTTTTCCTTCATGTAGAATTAGCCTACAAGGAAAGAACGTGTTTATTTTAATTCCGATATTTTTGTCCCATTGACTTGCATTGGTATCGGGTATCGGTATCGGCGATATCCGATATTTTTTGAATATGGGCCGATCCAATCCGATACCGATACTTCTCTATATCGGAAGGTATCGCTCAACACTACTTATGAGGATTTCTGCTGTACTGGCACATCAGGGACTCTGCCAATGTAACATGGCACCCTCAAACAAGTGCAGCAAAATCTGCACTGTAATATGACGCTACTTCCCTTCTGAGCTTTGCACTGTGCCTCAAAAGTAGTTTTTGACCACATGTGGGGTATCGGTGAACTCAGGAGAATTTGCACAACAAACCTTGGAGTTCATTTCCTCCTTTTGCCCTTCTGAAAATACAAAATTTGAGGCTAAATTAGATTTTTGTGGGAAAAATTAGACTTTTTTTCTTTTCATGGCTTAACGTTATAAACTTCTTTAAAGCACCTGTGGGTTCAAGGTGCTCAATATACATCTAGATTAGTTCCCTAAGGCTGCTGTCACACTAGCAGTATTTGGTCAGTATTTTACAACAGTATTTGTAAGCCAAAACCAGGAGTGGGTGATAAATGCAGAAGTGGTGCATATGTTTCTATTATACTTTTCTCTAATTGTTCCACTCCTGGTTTTGGCTTACAAATACTGATGTAAAATACTGACCTAATACTGCTAGTGTGACGGCAGCCTAAGGGGTCTAGTTTCCAAAATGGTGTTACTTGTCGGGGGTTTCCACTGTTTATGCACATCAGGGGCTCTCCAAACATGACATGGCATCCACTAATTTTCCCAGTAAATTTTAACATTCAAAAAGTCAAATGGCACTCCTTCCATTCTAAGCCCTGCCGTGAAGCACCTGTGAGTTCAAGGTGCTCAATACACTTCTAGATAAGTTCCCTAAGGGGTCTAGTTTCCAAAATGGTGTCATTTATTGGGGGTTTCCACTGTTTAGGCACATCAGGGGCTCTCCAAACATGACATGGCGCTCGCTAATTATGCCAGAAAATTTTACATTTAAAAAGTGAAATGGCACTCCTTCCCTTCCCTGCCATGTGTCCATACAGTGGATTTTCACCAGATATGGGGTATCGGCATGCTCAGGAGAAATTTCACAACAAAATGCATGATCTATTTTCTCCTGTTACCCTTGCAAAAGTAAAAAAAAAATAGGTCTTAAGGAAAATTTTTGTGAAAGAAAAGTAAATGTTTATCTTCCTTCCACATTGCAAAAATTCCTGTGAAACACCTGAAGGGTTAATAAGCTTCTTGAATGTGGTTTTGATTTCCTTGAGGGGTGCAGTTCTTAGAATGGTGTCATTTGAGGGTACTTTATGTCATGTAGACCCCTCAGAGTCACTTCAAAAGTGAGGTGGTCCCGAAAAAAAAATCGTTTTGCAAATTTTGTTGTAAAAATGAGAAATCGCTGGTCAAACTTTAACCCTTATAACTTCCTAACAAAAAAAGATGTTTCTAAAATTGTGCTGATATAAAGTAGACATGTGGGAAATGTTCTTTATTAACTTTTTTGTGTGATATGACTCCCCGATTTAAGGGCATAAAAATTAAAAGTTTGAAAATTGCCAATTTTTTTATTTTTTTGCCAAATTTCCATTTTTTCACAAATAATCATATCAAAGAATTTTTGCAACTATCACAAAGTACAATATGTCACGAAAATCACTGGATATGTTGAAGCATTCCAGTGTTATGACCTCATAAATTGACAGTGGTCAGAATTGTAAAAATTGGCCAGGTCTGGAAGGTGAAAACAGGATTTGGTGTGAAGGGATTAAAATATTAAAACCCCTATTTTCAAGAGATTTGTAACTTGGTCATGATCCATCTACAAATGCTCACAAATCATTACATCAGAAAATATCTACTTTAAAACATGTTTTTGTGGACAGTATTTGCACAGTAGCATTTAGAATATAACCAAAACAGGTAAATCATAGTAGCGATGTTTCTCTATTCTTTTCTCTAGCGGACAGTAAACTTAAAGGGTTTTTCTGGGCAAAAAAAATATTTTTTTACTGGTTGTCCTGGTAAAGAGATCCCAAACCCACCTGTTACTTTTATTTTAGTTTTTATGGTCCCCGTTGATTATGTAGCCTTCCTTGTGGTCTTTTGTTTTTTAGATCCTGAATTTCATATCAGCTATCTCTCTGTGCCTCTCGACCACATTTCCCAAAACACAAAATTGAAACTGTCCCACAACTCTCCCACCCCCACATTTTGTGTCTGCCCAGTCCATTCTTTCGTCTGTGCCGTTAATAAAACTTGATGCATTTGGCTAAAATACTTTGAGAAGATAATCCTGTTGTTTTTTGATGATTCCAGCAATGTTCACTATGATTTTATATATATTTGCCATTTTTTGTGTAAGGTTCATACTAGCTGAAACACATTAATCTAGTATCACAGGCCAAACATACATCACTGTCTACAGAGGAAAAATACCCATATGCATGGGCTCTAAGTTAACATTTTAAGCCAGGGTTAGCAGTATACAATTTTAGTGAGCTACTGGAAAGCTGAATATTTTTGAATTTAGGCATTTCTCTGCCTTCCTTTGGAGACATTCATTGATACTGAAATACATCTTACTTGGGTCTTGATAAATTAAGACACATATCTTGTATATAAATTATGGATGGGACAGACGAGGTGGCAGGGATGAGCAGATTGGTTCACAGCATGAATGCATTATAAGCACAAAAGGCTTGCTTTCAATGGCTCTGCAGGCTTTTATAATGGAAGTTCACACTATATTTGACTTTGGCAATACCGGAATGCTGGAAAAAGTGTGAGCAATAGATCAAAGACTTCCATTTTATTATTTAACAAGTAATGATAGACTATAAGTTACAAATCCATATGAGTCATTTCAACGTATAAAACCGTAATTAATAATTTACTTGGTTACATAAATGGTCATTTAGAATGTTTTGCTCTGTTACATAATCGGTAACTAACTAGTAAAGCAATCCCAAAACTGATAATTATCTAAAACAATTAATTTCAACTAGGTGTGCATTTGTCATTCATTCGCTTCCTCATAGGCACATTAAACTCATTGAAGGGTTATTTCCAGAATCACACTACTTTTCACAAACACAGGAAATGCATACTTATTGTTAATATACAGACTGAGCCCAACATAAAGTTTATCTCTTGTACCGTTGTGTCTTTTTTAATCTTTGTTTGCCCTTCAGTGCATTCTGCTACACATACGGTAGATTTCAGAGGTTCTTTTCTTACCTGCTGAGACTACGTTTCTCATCCATACTTGTTTCTCCTCAGGACTGCAATCCCCTTGATACTCTTCTGTATGCTTCTTACTTGCCTTGTCTTTCTGACTTATCATCAAGCTAATTTAAGTGTGGAATTCACCTTATGCTTCTTTACACTCGTTGCATCTTTATAGCACCCTTCCTTGCTGATTTTATTTTCTGTCATCTATATCATTCCCAGACGACTGAAGATCACTGAAACACATGTTGGAGCTGACGTCGTTCCTGCAGGAGAGGACATTTACGGGAATGTTTCCATCTTACTCAGGTTATTATTATTATAATTTATTATTATAGCGCTATTTATTCCATTGCGCTTTACTTGTGAAAAAGGAGGAGAAAGGACCCTGCCCATGAGGGCTCACAGTCTACTAACTAACCCCATTGCTTGGGCACCTCCTCTGTGCTGGAAGTGTCTTAAATAGTGGGTGTCACCAGTTATTGGCTGAGGACACTTTAGGATGGTGCACGTGGTCCTTTTAAGAAAGAGAAAGAAGACACGTGTACCCTAAGCACAGTGCTTGGGGATCTGCATGCTATGTGCACGCACTGGCATCAACAAACACAGAAGAAAGTGAGGGACGGGGGCTGCAGTGGTAAATAAGCCGGCATCTCTGCTAGGGAAGAGTTAGAAACACCAATGCTACACAGTTGTTTGTTGCCGGCTGCTAAGAGATCAGTTATGTTAAACTGCAAATGCTTCTCTATTGGTACACATAGCAGAAGATAATCCTATGCTATATGCATCAATTGAGCAGCATTTGCAGTTTCACATTACTGGTATTTCAGCAGCAAGCAACAAGCAAAACTCAACTAATCTCATCCCCTGTACACTGAGCTTCATCCTGCAGTATTTCCTCCTCGGTAGTCCTATATCAGTATTTCCCTTCTCTCAGTCCCTCTATACAATTTCCATCTTGCAGTATATCACTCTTCCCAGCCTCTGTACACCGAACCTCATCCTGATGAATATCCTCCCAGCCCCTCTTTAAAAATCCTTCATTGCATCGCTCCTCTCATCCCATCCTATTGTGTATATCTCCTTTCAACCTCCTGCATACATTGTTTCTCTGAGTTAACAGCACACTCACTCTGCTACTTCCTGGCTATGCGTAATGAATGAGTTTCATCTCCTTTCTGTGACTTAATCTCACAGGAGAAGCCATATTCTAGAAACAGTACAGCTTTGCTCTCAGTATGCCTGCTCAGAGAGCCTGCTCTGTACATCGAATGTGAGCTGGAACTACTAAAGTACTGTTCCAATGACAACTGGAGGCTACTGACTGCTTTGAAGGTCATTCTTAATGCTGTGATATGTGCAAAATGGGGCAGATTGAAAATGTGCTATATTGGTACAAATAAATATATGTGTGCAGTTAAATGAAACAATATTTGGACAATGACCGAATCTTTGTGATTTGGGCTCTGCATGGATTTAAAATTAAACAACTAAGTTGCAATTGAAGTGTAGACTTTCAGGTTCAATTAAAGGAGTTGAGCAAAAATATCCTGTGAAATGTTTACGAATAGCAACCATTTTATACAATGTATCTCCATTTCAGGGGCTCAAAAGTAATTGGACAAATTAACTTTACCATAAATAAAATGTTCATTTTTAATACTTTGTAGAGAATCCTTTGCAGGTAATGACTACCTGAAGTCTGGACGGTATGGACATTAGCAACCACTGGGTTTCCTCCATTGTGATGCTCTGCCAGGCCTTTTCTGCAGTTGTTGCTTGTTTGTGAGTCTTTCTTCCTTAAGCTTTGTCTTAAGGCCCCGTCTCACATAGCGAGATCGCTAGCGAGATCGCTGCTGAGTCACAAGTTTTGTGACGCAACAGCGACCTCAGTAGCGATCTCGCTATGTGTGACACGTACCAGCGACCAGGCCCCTGCTGCGAGATCGCTGGTCATGTCGGAATGGCCTGGACCTTTTTTTGGTCGTTGAGGTCCCGCTGACATCGCTGAATTGGTGTGTGTGACACGGATCCAGCGATGTCTTCACTGGTAACCAGGGTAAACATCGGGTTACTAAGCGCAGGGCCGCGCTTAGTAACCCGATGTTTACCCTGGTTACCAGCGTAAAAGTCAAAAAAAACAAACAGTACATACTCACCATCTGATGTCCGTCAGGTCCCTTGCCGTCTGCTTCCTGCTCTGACTGAGTGCCGCCGTACAGTGAGAGCACAGCACAGCAGTGACGTCACCGCTGCGCTCTGCTCTCACTGTACGGCGGCTCAGTCAGAGCAGGAAGCGGACGGCAAGGGACCTGACGGACATCAGATGGTGAGTATGTACTGTTTGTTTTTTTGGTAACTAGGGTAAACATCGGGTTACTAAGCGCGGCCCTGCGCTTAGTAACCCGATGTTTACCCTGGTTACCCGGGTGCTGCAGGGGGACTTCGGCATCGTTGAAGACAGTTTCAACGATGCCGAAGTCGTTCCCCTGATCGTTGGTCGCTGGAGAGAGCTGTCTGTGTGACAGCTCCCCAGCGACCACACAGCGACTTACCAACGATCACGGCCAGGTCGTATCGCTGGTCGTGATCGTTGGTAAATCGCTATGTGAGACGGGGCCTTTAAGTGTGTGAAATGCATGCTTGATGGAGTTGAGATCTAGTGATTGTCTTGGCCACTGTAGGATATTCCATTTCTTTGGCTTAAAAAATTCAGGGTTTCTTTTGCAGTATGTTCTGTGTCATTGTCCTTGTGTATGTAGTGTGAGGCTCTTTCCAATCAGTCTTGCTGCATTTGGTTGAATCTGAGCAGACAGTGTAGCCTTGTACACTTAAGAATTCATCTGGCTGCTTCTGTCTTCAGTCCCATCACCAATAAAGACTAGTGACTGAGTTCCCCAGGAAGCAATGCATGCCCATGCCATCACACTACCTTTACTATGTTTTACAGAGGATATGATGTGTGTCACATACCTGCTTCTCAGCACGTGACTTGGGGTTGCGCCTTCAAGGGTTAATCTATCTCGTCTTACTCAGTCCAGCATTCAACCTCTGTCCTATGCTGTAATGGGAGCATAAATCACACACTTACACAGGCCACTCATGCACGCTGCCACCACTCACCGAACGCACGGGCGATGAGTTCCGGAAATATTACTACTGCTGTCTGCCAATCATAAGGATCGCACACTTTAAGGCTATGGATTCTTTAGAGAATACCAGGTTCAGATTATTAAAGTTTTAAGCTTTAATAGAGAAGGTACAGTGCTTACAATAAAAAGGGTATAAAATATGGGAATAAAAAGTGACATACAAATATGCAAAAACAGTGATAAAATAAAGGGAGAATTTACAGAAATATCGAACTTTGCATTCTGATTCTCTGTCTCTGAGGGAGGGAGAAATATGGAATGGATCCCATCAGCTTTCCAGGCTTCCCTCACATGTGAACACCTTTCTTTGTGTGTAGGCCTAATTTATAAAGTCAACCTGGAGGTCAAACTTCTAGACCAGCCTCTCATGTTAATATTATAATTGCTGGTTTGTGACTGGACCATGGCCACTCCACCAATGAATATATTATTTCCTCTGATACTATTTGTGTAACGTTTCTCATAGATAGATAGTGTCAGGCTGAAATTGACAGATTGGCGAGATTGGAGACAGGAGACTGCCTTCTCAGGATAGCATATGCTGTGACCCCTGCGAGACTTGCAGTCTCAGGACAGATATTAAATTACTGCTAGTCACATATTCATACCTATACATATTTCACTACAGTGTGCTTTTGATCATAAGTAGAGTTGAACAAATTTTTCAAAATTCGGTTTCGATTATGATCAGTAACGAAGTTTGATTTTGCAATATTCGCCGAAAACAGCCGAACGTCATTGGAGTCAATGGGAGTAGAAATAACCAAATATGTTCGGAACCGATCATCACACATAAATTTGGCACGAATAGGGTACCAATATGGCACGAATATGGCAAATTTCGACAAAGGATTCCGAACATATTTGCTCAACTCTAATCATGAGCCTTCTATATACTTTCTGCTTCCCATCACTCAGGTACAGGTTGAGAGTTTCATCTGTCCGAAGATTGGTTTTTAAGAACTGGGCTGGATTTTTTAAATGGTTTTTTGGCAAAGTCTAATCTTGCTTTTCTATTTTTAAAGCCGATTAAAGATTTGCACTTTGTGGTGATCCCTCTATATTTGCTCTCATTAAGTCTTTTTATGTTAGACCTCTATACTGAAAGATCTACTTCCTGGACAGCGTTCTTCATTTGGGTGGATGCTGTGAAGGGGTTTTTCTTCGCCAGGGAAAAGACTGTGCAATCGCCTACTACTGTTGTCTTCCATGTAAGTCCAGGCCTTTTTGTAATAATTAAATGGGATAACTCAGGAGACACTTTGCATGGAACGAGACAACTACAGGACACAGTTTTATCAGTGGTAAAGTCTATATTATCACACGGTGATTCAAACAGGTGCAGAGAGAAACTCAAGTCCACAACACATGGAGTAAATAGTAAACGCAGCTTAAACAGTCTATAGGGATCTTCAGAGAAAAATGCAATCACGCAGAAAGTCTTTGAAGCACAGTTATTCTTGAGGATACTTGACACGAATAAGTCATTGTTTTAGTCCAAGCATAGATAGATATGCTTATAAGGCAGTTCAAGCACTGTCTTATCTCAACCAGGAAGGCCTGGGTGATAATCTCAGGTTTAAGCAGAGCAGCAACAGCTTACATGTCCAGCAAATGCAGATGGAGTAAACATGAGCAGCAGATGAGGAGGATTACTGGAAACTGGTGTATGCAGCGGGAACTCAGAGCAGAATAGCAGGATAACCACACAGGTTCACAGGAGCAGGTATATAGCCAGGGAGTCATCAGAGTCAGGAGCTGGATGCAAGGCAGAATACTCTAGCACAGACTGAAGGCTGGGGTGGAGTTTTATAGCAGGAAGACAGTGCACATGAGACCAAAGACGCCATCTTGGAAAAGGGCAGTAATGCACAAAAGGTAATAAAAATGTTCAGAGTCCTGACATTACTCTCCTTAGAAGCGGCCTCAGGATGATCCTGGACTTGGTTTCTCAGGGAATCTCTGATGAAAACGAGAAATCTTCTGTTGGGCATTGATGTTTTCCACAGGTTCCCAAAAGTCTTCCTCAGGGGGATATCCCTGCCATCTTATCAGATATTGGAGCCGATTCCTGCGAATCCTGGAATCAATAATTTCCTCCACCACAAATTGTTTTTGCCCATCAATCACCACAGGCTGTGGAGGTGGCACAACACGTCCCTGGAAGTTATTAGGAGGTACAGGCTTTAGTAAAGATACATGAAAAACTGGGTGTACCTTCATAGTCCTAGGCAGCTTCAGCCGGCAGGCCACAGAGATCACAATACCGTTGATCTTGAAAGGGCCAATGAATTTCTGTCCAAGTTTTTGTGAAGAAACGTTTAACTTCAGATTCTTAGTTGCTAACCACACGGAATCTCCTACCTTGAACATGGGTGCAGGTTTACGGAATCTATCAGCCGATCTCTTATACCGTTCTTGAGCTGTGGTCAGGGATTCCTTCAGAACCTCCAGATTTTGCCTCATCGCAGTCAGCCTTTCCTCCAGTGCCGGAACCGGAGAATTAATTGGAGACCTAGGTAAGATACACAGATTATAACCCAGATTAGCAAAGAAAGGTATAAATTTAGTGGAGGCACTCTGAGAATTGTTATATGAAAATTCGGCTAACAGCAGCAACTCCAACCAATCATCCTGGAGATGGCTGACATAGCATCTTAGATATTGATCCAGCGTCTGGTTGGTCCGCTCCGTCTGACCATTTGTCTGGGGATGGTAAGCAGAAGAGAGACAGACATTAATATTGAGTGCAGAGCAAAACCCCTTCCAGAATCTTGAAGTGAACTGTACTCCACAGTCCGAGATGATCTCATCCGGGACCCCATGCAACCGAAAGACATTCTGTATAACCAAGTTCACTGTATCTTTAGCTGAAGGGAGGCCGGCGCATGGAACAAAATGAGCAGCTTTATTCAGGCGATCAACTACCACCATGATTGTATTCATGCCCCTCGATGTAGGCAGCTCCCCAATAAAGTCCATTGATATAGACCCCCAAGGGTGGGACGGAACAGGTAATGGTTGTAGAAGACCCGTAGGTGCCACATTAGGAGTCTTGTAATGAGCACATACCTCGCAAGAGAGAACATAGTCCTTGGTATCCTTCAGGCAAGTTGGCCACCAGAAGAATTGGCTCAGGAACTCTTGTGTCTTCTGTACACCCCTGTGACCAGCCAACTTGGAGTCATGTACCAACTTGAGGATCTGCAGATGGACAACCTAAGGGACGTAGATACGTTGATCTCTGTACCACATGCCACCCTTAAAGACAAGATTAATATCCACATGTGGGTTGGCCAGAAATACATCACCGTCATAAGCCTCCCTGTACTCCTTCCACAAGTCCTGATCGTGGATAACTCTGATGAAATTGGCATCAGATAGAATGGTCTTGGACGGGGCTCCAGGTACGGAATCCGCAGCATGGATTCGGGATAAAGCTCCAGCCTTCCCATTACGAGAACCTGGACGGTACGAGATAACAAAGTTAAATTGATTTAAAAATAAGTTCCAATGAGCCTGACGTGGAGAAAGACATCTAGCGGATCTAAGGAACTCTAAATTGCAATGGTCAGTTAGCACTATGATCTGTTGTGCAGCTCCTTGCAGATGATGCCTCCATTCTTTGAAAGCTGCAATAACAGCCAGCAATTCCTTGTCTCTCACGTCGTAATTCTTCTCTGCTGAGGTTAGTCTACGGGAAAAGAAAGCACAAGGATATAGCAGACCCTTCTCTCCAGTTCTTTGGGAGAGAATAGCCCCCAAGGCATTATCAGAAGCGTCCAACTCCACAATGAAAGAAAGTGTTGGATCTGGGTGTATCAACAGCAGTGCTGAGGTGAAACAGATCTTAAGCCGATCAAAAGCTTCTTGAGCCTGTTATGACCACTTAAAGGGCTTTTCCTTCTTTGTCAAGGAAGTAATGGGACGGACAATATCAGAAAAATTTCGAATGAAGCGTCTGTAGAAATTTGCAAAACCAATGAAACGTTGGACCTCCTTAATGTTCTTGGGTACCGGCCAGTCAAAGATAGCCTGAATCTTACCAGATTCCATGTTCAGCCCCTGGGGAGAGATGATATATCCTAAGAACTGTATCTCAGAACGATGGAACTCGCATTTCTCCGGCTCAATATACAGATGGTTCTCTTTCAGACGTCTTAAAACAGTTTTGACATGTTCTTCATGTTCCTGTGGAGAGTCAGAAAAGGTTAGTATATCATCCAAATAGATCACCACAAACTGGTCCAAAAAATCTCTAAAAATGTCATTAGCAAGGTGTTGAAATGCTGCAGGGGCGTTACAAAGCCCGAAGGACATCACAAGATATTCAAAGTGTCCATACCAGCATCTGAATGCTGTCTTCCACTCATCCCCTGGACGAATACGCACCAAATTATAAGCCCCACGAAGATCCAGTTTAGAGAACACCTTAGCATGGCGGACTCTTTCCAGTAATTCGGGAATCAGAGGCAAAGGGTAACGGTTTTGTATGGTTATCGTATTAAGTTCCCGATAGTCAACACAGGGTCTCAGGGTCCCATCCTTCTTTTTTTACAAAAAATATAGGTGCCCCTGCTGGTGAGGAAGAAGGACGTATGAAGCCTTTGGCCAGATTTTCATCAGTATACTCCTTTAAGGCTTGAAGCTCAGGTGCCGCCAAGGGGTATACATTACCAAAAGGAGTAGCTGCCCCAGGAAGCAGCTCAATGGGACAGCCATAATGCCTGTTTGGAGGAAGCTCATCTGAATTCTTCTTGTCACAGAGGTCAGAGAACTCTTTATATGCTGGAGGTAAAGAAAATACCTGTACATGTGGTTCCGTAGCCGTGGACTCAGGGACAGCATCTGTTAACGCTGAGTTGCTCCTTGTTGGAAAGATAATCTCCTTGGTCTCCCAGTTGATAATTGGGTTCTGAGAACGCAACCAAGGAATGCCTAAAATCACAGGAAAATGAGGAGAAGAAATTAGCAAGAAAGAAAGTTGCTCCTGATGATTAGGCTCCAACAAAATTCAAGGGGTACGGTTTCCTGACCCACAGGCCCAGAGATTAAAGGTGACCCATCCACTGTTTCCATGGTAATTGGAGAGGCTCTTTGCTGAATTTCAATACCATGTTCCTTGGCAAATGCGATATCCATGAAATTGCCACCTGCACCAGAGTCAATCATAGCTGCACTGGAAATCCACTGTCCTGAACACAGGATCTTAATAGGGAGAGAACAGTGAGAGTTCTTCCCCTTCAGCTCCTTGGGGGGTGAAGTCATAGAAAGTGAATGGAATACAGCATTTAAAGGCAGGCTACATTCAGAGATGTCAGATTCATCATCATAGTTGTCATATTCTCCTACCGCTGCTAGCACCTTGTTAGGCCGCTTGGGACACTTGGGACAGTTGATTAAAAAGTGGTCAGACTGACCGCAGTAGAAACATAGACTTTCACGAAGGCAATGCTCCCGGCGCTCATTAATCTCGCGACTCTGAACGGAATCAATTTGCATGGGCACCTCCTCCACCTCCCGAGAGGTTTTACCTGCAGGCTCTTTGGAAGGAAGGGAAAAGTTAGAAATATGGTTATAAGCAGCAAACTTCTCCTGCCTACGCTCAGTAAGGCGAATGTCTATGCGCACAAAATTCTGTATAAATGTTTCTAGCTCTTGTGGTGACTCAGAGCGAGCTAGTTCATCTTTTACAATACTAGACAGACCCCTTTTAAAAATAGGCAATTGTGCATTACTGTCCCAATTGGTATCTACTGCTAATCTCCTGAATTCAGTGGCATACTCAATAACAGAACGTTTAGCCTGGCGTAAAGACAATAAAGCAGATTCAGCGGTTGCACGGCAACTAGGATCATCAAACATTAATGCCATAGCGGCCAAGAAACCATCCAAGTTATTTAACCATGGGTCACGAGACTCAATCATCGGATTCGCCCAGGTGAGCGCTCGTGAGGTCAGCAGCATTATTACACACAATACTTTGGTACTTTGGATCTATCAGTAGGAAAACAGTCAGCATGTACATCAAAATATAGCATACATTGATTCACAAAGCCACGAAATTTGTCGCAATCACCATTAAATCTGAATGAGGGCAACTTAGGTGGGCTAGCTGGTGGCGGTTGCCCAGAGGGAAAAGTCGCTTGTGCAGCTATTTGCGTGCTTATGTCCTGAAAAGCCCATCCATACTGGGACTCAATGCCAGCAAGTTTGTTTTCCTGGGCTGCCATGCGGGTGCTTAAGTCCTGCAAAGTTTGTCCAAACACTTGTTGATTGTGTTCAATGCTTCCAAACTTCTTTTGCAGACCTTCCACATCTTTCTGCAGTGATCTAATTATGGAAAACACCTGCTCTAATCTGCTTTCTGCAGTCATTGTTCCAGCAGTCGACTCTGGCTAGAGTATCCTGTAATAATTATAGGGGATAACTCAGGAGACTCTTTGCGTGGAACAAGACAACTACAGGACACAGTTTTATAAGTGGTAAAGTCTATATTATCACACGGTGATTCAAACAGGTGCAGAGAGAAACTCAAGTCCACAACACTTGGTGCAAATAATAAACGCAGCTTAAACAGTCTATAGGGAACTTCAGAGGAAAATGCAATCACGCAGAAAGTCTATGAAGTACAGTTATTCTTGAGGATACTTGACACGAATAAGTTCTTGTTTTAGTCCAAACATAGATAGACATGCTTATAAGGCAGTTCAAGCACTGTCTTATCTCAACAAGGAAGGCCTGGTTGATAATCTCAGGTTTATCCCCTTCCCGACCTGTGACACCACGTAGGCATCATGAAAGTCGGTGCCAATCCGACCTGTGACACCTATGTGGCGTCATGGAGGGATCGCGTCCCTGCAGATCGGGTGAAAGGGTTAACTCCAATTTCACCCGATCTGCAGGGACAGGGGGAGTGGTACTTCAGCCCAGGGGGGGTGGCTTCACCCCCTCATGGCTACGATTGCTCTGATTGGCTGTTGAAAGTGAAACAGCCAATCAGAGTGATTTGTAATATTTCACCTATGAAAATGGTGAAATATTACAATCCAGCCATGGCCGATGCTGCAATATCATCGGCCATGGCTGGAAACCCTGATCTGCCCCCCCTCCGCCACCGATCGCCTCCCCAGTCCTCCGTCCTGTGCTCGGCTCCCCTCTGCCTGTCCGCTCCCCCGTCCTCCTGTCTGCTCCCCCGTGCTCCGATCCCACCCCCCGTGCTCTGATCCCCCCCGTGCTCCGATCCCCCCCTCATACTTACAGAGCCTCCCGGTGTCTGTCCCTCTGCTCCATGGGCGCCACCATCTTCCAAAATGCCGGCCGGCAGATTCGTTCTAGGTACATTTTGATCACTGTGATAAAACCTATCACAGTGATCAAGATAAAAAAAATAGTAAATGAACCCCCCCTTTATCACCCCCATAGGTAGGGACAATAATAAAAATAAAGAAAATATATTTACTTTTATTTTTACACTAGGGTTAGGGTTAGAACTAGGGTTAGGGCTAGGGCTAGGGTTAGGGCTAGGGTTAGGGCTAGGGTTAGGGTATGTGCACACGCTGCGGATTTCGCTGCAGAACCGCAGCGTTTTGGCAGCTGCAGGTCCGCAGCGGTATCCCATAAGTTTACAGTACAATGTAAACCTATGGGAAACGAAATCCACAGTGCACATGCTGCAGAAAAACTGTGCGGAAACGCAGTGGTTTATATTCCGCGGCATGTCAATTCTTTGTGCGGATTCCGCTGTGGGTTTACACCTGATCCAATAGAAAACTGCAGGTGTAAACCCGCAGCGGAAACCGCACTAGAAACCGCGATAAATCGGCAGTAAAAACCGCAGCGGTTTTGCACTGCGGATTTATCAATTCCGCTGCGGAAAATTCCGCAATGGAATCCGCAGCGTGGGCACATATTCTAAGGCTATGTGCACACGGTGCGGATTTGGCTGTGGATCTGCGGCGGAATGGCCACTGCGGATTCGTAGCAGTTTTCCATCAGGTTTACAGTACAATGTAAACCTATGGAAAACCAAATCCGCTGTGCCCATGGGGTGGAAAATACCGCGCGGAAAACGCTGTATTGTATTTTCTGCAGCATGTCAATTCTTTGTGCGGATTCCGCAGCGTTTTACACCTGTTCCTCAACAGGAATCCGCAGGTGAAATCCGCACAAAAAATGCTGGAAATCCGCGGTAAATCCGCAGGTAAAATGCAGTGCATTTTACCTGCGGATTTTTCAAAAATGGTGCGGAAAAATCTCTCACGAATCCACAACGTGGGCACATAGCCTTAGGGTTAGGGTTGGAATTAGAGTTAGGGTTTGAATTAGGGCTGGGGTTGGAAATAGGGTTAAGATTAGGCTTGTGGTTAGGGTTATGGTTAGGGTTAGGGGTGTGTTGGGGTTAGGGTTGTGGTTAGGGTTGGGATTAGGGTTAGGATTAGGGTTGGGATTAGGGTTAGGGGTGTGTCGGGGTTGGGGTTGTGGTTAGGGGTGTGTTGGGGTTAGGGTTGTGATTAGGGTTATGACTAGAGTTGGGATTAGGGTTAGGGGTGTGTTGGGGTTAGTGTTGGAGTTAGAATTGAGGGGTTTCCACTGTTTAGGCACATCAGGGGTCTCCAAACGCAACATGGCGCCACCATTGATTCCAGCCAATCTTGCGTTCAAAAAGTCAAATGGTGCTTCCTCCCTTCCGAGCCCTGATGTGCACCCAAACAGTGGTTTACCCCCACACATGGGGTACCAGCATACTCAGGACAAACTGGGCAACAACTATTGGGGTCCAATTTCTCCTGTTACCCTTGCAAAAATAAAAAATTGCTTGCTAAAACATAATTTTTGAGGAAAGAAAAATGATTTTTTATTTTCATGGCTCTGCGTTATAAACTTCAGTGAAGCACTTGGGGGTTCAAAGTGCTCACCACACATCTGGATAAGTTCCTTCTGGGTCTAGTTTCCAAAATGGGGTCACTTGTGGGGGTTTCTACTGTTTAGGCAGATCAGGGGCTCTGCAAACGCAACGTGATGCCCGCAGACCATTCCATCAAAGTCTGCATTTCTAAACGTCACTACTTCCCTTCTGAGCCCCAACGTGTGCCCAAGCAGTGGTTTACCCCCACATATGGGGTATCAGGGTACTCAGGACAAAAAGGGCAACATATATTGTGGTCCACTTCTCCTGTTACCCTTGTGAAAATAAAAAAAATACTTACTTAAACACAATTTTTGCGGAAAGAAAAATGATTTTTTATTTTCATGGCTCTGCATTGTAAACTTCTGTGAAGCACTTGGGGGTTCAAAGTGCTCACCACATGTCTAGATAAGTTCCTTGGGGTGTCTAGTTTCCAAAATGTGGTCACTTGTGGGGGGTTTCTACTGTTTAGGCACATCAGGGGCTCTGCAAACGCAACGTGACGTCCGCAGACCATTCCATTAAAGTCTGCATTTCAAAACGTCACTACTTCCCTTCTGAGCCCCGACGTGTGTCCAAACAGTGGTTTACCCCCACATGTGGGGTACCAGCATACTCAGGACAAACTGGGCAGCAACTATTGGGGTCTAATTTCTCCTGTTACCCTTGTGAAAATAAAAAAATTGCTTGCTGAAACATAATTTTTGAGGAAAGAAAAATGATTTTTTTTATTTTCACGGCTCTGCGTTATAAACTTCTGTGAAGCACTTGGGGGTTTAAAGTGGTCACCGCACATCTAGATTAGTTCCATGGGAGGTCTAGTTTCCAAAATGGGGTCACTTGTAGGGGAGCTCCAATGTTTAGGCACACAGGGGCTCTCCAAACATGACATGGTGTCCGCTAACGATTGGAGGTAATTTTTAATTCAAAAAGTCAAATGGCGCTCCTTCCCTTCCAAGCCCTGCCGTGTGCCCAAAAAGTGGTGTACCCCCACAAGTGAGGTATCAGTGTACTCAGGAGAAATTTCCCAATAAATTTTAGGATCCATTTTATCATGTTGCCCATGTGGAAATGAACAAATTGAGGCTAAAAGAAATTTTTTGTGAAAAAAGTACTTTTTCATTTTTATGGATCAATTTGTGGAGCACCTGGGGGTTCAAAGTGCTCACTATGCATCTAGATAAGTTCCTTGAGGGGTCTAGTTTCCAAAATGGGGTCACTTGTGGGGGAGCTCCAATCTTTAGGTACACAGGGGCTCTCCAAACGCGACATGGTGTCCACTAAAGATTGGAGCCAATTTTTCAAGCCCTGTTGTGCGCCCAAACAGTGGTTACCCCCCCATATTGGGTATTGGCATACTCAGGACATATTGTACAATAACTTTTGGGTTCCAGTTTCTCTTTTTACCCTTGGGAAAATAAAAAAATTGTTGCTAAAAGATCATTTTTGTGACTAAAAAGTTAAATGTTCATTTTTTCCTTCCATGTTGCTTCTGCTGCTGTGAAGCACCTGAAGGGTTAATAAACTGTTTGAATGTGGTTTTGAGCACCTTGAGGGGTGCAGTTTTTAGAATGGTGTCACTTTTGCATATTTTCAGCCATATAGACCCTTCAAACTGACTTCAAATGTGAGGTGGTCCCTAAAAAAAATGGTTTTGTAAATTTCGTTGTAAAAATGAGAAATCGCTGGTCAAATTTTAACCCTTATAACTTCCTAGCAAAAAAAAAAAATAGTTTCTAAAATTGTGCTGATGTAAAGTAAACATGTGGGTAATGTTATTTATTAACTATTTTGTGTCACATAACTCTCTCGTTTAACAGAATAAAAATTCAAAATTTGAAAATTGTGAAATTTTCAAATTTTTCGCTAAATTTCCATTTTTTTCACAAATAAATGCAAAAATTATTGACCTAAATTTACCACTAACATGAAGCCCAATATGTCACGAAAAAACAATCTCAGAATCGCTAGGATCCGTTGAAGCGTTCCTGAGTTATTACCTCATAAAGGGACACTGATCAGAATTGCAAAAAAACGGCCAGGTCATTAAGGTCAAAATAGGCTGGGTCATGAAGGGGTTAAGCAGAGCAGCAACAGCTTACATGTCCAGCAAATGCAAATGGGAGTAAACACGAGCAGCAGATGAAGGAGGATTACTGGAAACTGGTGCATGCAACAGGTACTCAGAGCAGAGTAGCAGGATCACCACACAGGTTCACAGGAGCAGGTATATAGCCAGGGAGTCATCAGAGTCAGGAGCTGGATGCAAGGCAGAATACTCTAGCACAGACTGAATGCTGGGGTGGAGTTTTATAGCAGGAAGACACAGTGCACATGAGACCAAAGACGCCATCTTGGAAAAGGGCAGTAATGCACAAAAGGTAATAAAAATATTCAGAGTCCTGACACTTTTTGAGTTCCAAAACTCATCAGTGCGCTTTTTTTTGCAGAATGTGCCAAACTGTTGATTTGGCCACTCCTAACAATTCTGCTATATCTCTAATGAATTTCTTTTTTTCAGCCTAATGTCGGTCTTCTGACTTCCATTCAATGCTCTTTTGACATCATTTTTTAGGTTCACAGCAACAACTTGTAAATGCAAATGCTACACTTGCAATCAGCTCCAGATCTTTTATCTGCTTAAATTGATGATAGATTAATGAGTGAATAGACCATGCAGCCAATTAAAGAGCTTTGGAATAATTGTCCAATTACTTTTGGTCACTTTAAAAATATAAGATCTGTGATTCCTAAACCCTTACTTCAATTATGATGTGAATACCCTCAAATTAAACCTGAGAGTCTGCACTATAAGCCAGTAATGATTGTATACCTGTATCTTGAATATGTTATGGTAAATAGCTAAAATGTCCAAACTTGGGTCACTGTCCAAATATTTCTGCTCTGCAAGTTATTATAAAACACGTCCTAATATCGACCACATTCGGATTCTTCAGACAGAACCTGAAAACATACCACTTCAAGAAAGCCTACAGCCTGCAATGATCCAGCTGCCTCCACACCACTTCTGAAGCTACCGCCTCACCAACACTGGAGCTGCCACAACCCCCCAGCCTACTGTGTCCTTCCCCACCATCCCGTAGAATGTAAGCCCGCAAGGGCAGGGTCCTCTCCCCTCTGTATCAGTCTGTCATTGTTAGTCTGTTTACTTCAATTTGTATGTAACCCCTTCTCATGTACAGCACCATGGAATCAATTGCGCTATATAAATAATAATAATAATAATAATAATAATAAAACAATATTGTGATTTTAGCGTAACTCTTTAAGTTTAGAAACTATAGTAACTTTACAAGTAATCTTGAGTAAATTGGTTTCACAAAGGCAATTTTTCAGACCAAGGTTTATACTTTTCATTGTTGCATCCACTCGGGTTTAAATGAATCACAAGCTGCGTGTTTGAATCAAGAGTAATTCTGTATTGCAAAAGAGATGTGACACATGACAAACTTGGCTCTAGTAAATAATCTATTTCAAAGAGAACAAATGTGTTCCTCTAACATTCCAAGACTTCTAAAAAAAATTTGAGCATGGACAGTTTTTATGACACCTCTTGTAGGTGCATCAAAAGAACACAGTTTTCTATTTTCACCAAAGGAGTCTTGGGAGAGAAGTTTTTAGTGAGTAATATGGAGGTAATAATAATCTGTCAAATAAAGTAAAAGGTAAAGAATCTCATTAAATGGCAACAGATCTAAGGGGAGTATACATTTCAAAAGTGTTTCTGTTTTCCAGCTTGAGAGGCTGTAATTGTACGAATTCCATATTACAAGGTAATGTAGTTTACAGTCGCTTGGCAGACTGGTTCTGAGTGCAGGAGCTGTAATCTACCCTTACCAACCCAAAAAATATCCTAGTTGACTTTAATGGACAATTTACTAGTTTAACTTAGAAAAGGCATATCACTTTCCGATGTCTTATTTTATGTTAACCCCTTCCCAACATTTGCAGTATATATACGTCATGGTTGGGAAGTACTTCTTGACCGATAACGTATATATTCATCATGGCGATCGCCTGTGCACATGAGGCTCTGGAAAAGTGCTATGGCTCCTCAAACCCCAAAAGAAATCCAGCAAATTCTGCGCTCCTAAATCCAAAATGCCCCCCTCCCTTCTGAGCCCCAGTGTGCCTAAACCGCATTTAGCGTCCACATGTTTGGCATTCCTGTAGTAATGAGAGCCCTCCCAATTAACAGGTGCGTGTCTTCAGAAGCATGAGATGGGCACTACAACATACTGGCACTACAATGTACTGGTGTCTACAATGTACTGGGCACTACAATGGCAGCTTGCAATTATCACTCAGCAACATACACTGTTGCTTGAAAACACCCATGGAATCAAAATCATCACTATACCCGTAAATTCCCAAGGGATGCAATTTCCCAAACTTGAGGGGGGATTCTAGTCTTCTAGCACATAGGGGCTTATTACATGGAGTCTGCAAACTATTCTAGGAAAATCTGCACTCTGCATGGATAAGCAGTGGAGATGAGCACTAGAATGCTCAGGTGCTCATTGCTCAAACGGATTAATTCCTAATACTTGCATGCTCGTTTTGAATAATGAGTATAATGGGAGTCAATGGGAAAGCCAAGCTTTTTTCCGGCAGATCCTACAAAGAAGTCTGGGGTGCAGTGAAAATTTTCATATTGTAAGACTATTCCTACTGAGTGTGTTGGGGGACACTCGCTTGGCCGCGATATTCAGCACACGGGCACGGGTTTTTGAAACAAAACAGTCTATTTGGTTTATTATAGTGTCATAAACCGGGTTATGCACAGTTCCTTATGTACATCTCATGAAACACGACAGGCACCAACTGGTGATATTAACTTGCAGCTTTAAACACTTCATTTACAGCTTTGACTCACGGACACTGAACATGCTGGATCTCTCACTCCGTTCAGTTGCCGTGGGTTACCACACAGTTCATGGAACATAACAAGCACCATCAGTCAATGGTACCTTATGGGAGCTCCTGCTCCATCTGCTGACTCCTTGTCAGTCCTCTCTCCTGGGGAAACTGCCTTATGGGGTTCACCAACTTGCCTGGCCGGCACACAACAGTCAGTCCAGAGCCACCGAAGGCCGGTAGCTTCCCCAACACCGATCATCCAGGTCCACAGTCTCTCAGGTGCTCCAAGAAGACTCCACTCACAGGAGCTTCTCACACAGACTGTCCAGGACCATGTTCATACTGTAGTCTTCAGGACGTCCATCCCACCTGGGACCGTCCAACACAGAGGCATGTGGCCTGACTGGGTGCTATTCAGGACTTATTCCAACACCCAGGCCACCAGGTCCAAACCATGTGCATACACAGGAAGCCTCCTCCCAGGGCTTCCAACACGGGAGCACACAGCTCATGCACAGGCTTCCAGGACCTTGCACTTGGACCATTCAGGTCCAGACACAGGAACCACGCAGGATCCACACAGGGGACCATGTGACCCACACCCTGGTCAGGTTATGTACCTGTAACCACACCCACACTAATGGATCAACTGGGCAGGTCACGTGATCCTGACATCACTGCAGGTCGATTCTCACGGGCTCAATACGACTCCGTGCACATACCGGGGAGACCATGCAGCGCCCCCTACCTGTTACAGGGGTCACTATATCACAATATGGATGAGAAAAGTGCTAAATGGAAGGAGGACAGCATGGGAAAGAATCATGGAAGGATCTCTGACTCCCAGATCGCTGCTTAGAATAATGATGTCACACTTTTACTCCACTTTAGAATGACAATTAAACACTCCAAACAGATGAGAAATTGCCTTTTACAGGAATAAATTCCCTGACACTCTGCCCTGTCACTCGGCTCTGGTAACTCTTCCCTGACACGCTGCCCTGTCACTCGACTCTGGTTACTCTTTCCTGACACTCTGCCCTGTCACTCTGCTCTGGTCACTCTTCCCCTGACACTCTGCCCTATCACTCGGCTCTGGTCACTCTTCCCTGACACTCTGCCCTGTCACTCGGCTCTGGTCACTCTTCCCTGATACTCTGCCCTGTCATTCGGCTTTGGTCACTCTTCCCTGACACTCTGCTCTGTCACTCTGCTCTGGTAAATCTTCCCTGACAGTCTGCCCTGTCACTCTGCTCTAGTCACTCTTCCCTGACACTCTGCCCTGTCACTCGGCTCTGGTCATTCTTCCCTGATACTCTGCCCTGTCACTCGGCTTTGGTCACTCTTCCGTGACACTCTGCCCTGTCACTTTGCTCTGGTCACTCTTCCCTGACACTCTGCTCTGTCACTCTGCTCTGGTCACTCTTCCCTGACACTCTGCCCTGTCACTCAGCTCTGGTCACTCTTCCCCTGACACTCTGCCCTGTCACACGGCTCTGGTCACTCTTCCCTGATACTCTGCCCTGTCAATCGGCTCTGGTCACTCTTCCCTGACACTCTGCCCTGTCACTCTGCTCTGGTCACTCTTCCCTGACAGTCTGCCCTGTAACTCTGTCTTGGTCACCCTTCCCTGACAGTCTGCCCTGTCACTCTGCTCTGGTCACTCTTCCCTGATACTCTGCCCTGTCAATCGGCCCTGGTCACTCTTCCCTGACACTCTGCCCTGTCACTTGGCCCTGTCCACTCTTCTCTGACACTCTGTTCTGTCACTCTGCTCTGTCACTCTTCCTTGACACTCTGCCCTGTCACTCGGCTCTGGTCACTCTTCCCCTGACACTCTGCCCTGTCACTCTGCTCTGGTCACTCTTCCCTGACAGTCTGCCCTGTCACTCTGCTCCGGTCACTTTTCCCTGATACTCTGCCCTGTCACTCTGCTCTGGTCACTCTTCCCTGACACTCTGCCCTGTCATTCTGCTCTGGTCACTCTTCCCTGATACTCTGCCCTGTCAATCGGCCCTGGTCACTCTTCCTCTGACACTCTGCCCTGTCACTTGGCCCTGGCCACTCTTCCCTGACACTCTGTTCTGTCACTATGTTCTGGTCACTCTTCACTGATACTCTGCCCTGTCAATCGGCCCTGGTCACTCTTCCCTGACAGTCTGCTCTGTCACTTGGCCCTGGCCACTCTTCCCTGACACTCTGTCCTGTCACTCTGCTCTGTCACTCTTCCTTGACACTCTGCCCTGTCATTCAGCTCTGGTCACTCTTCCCCTGACACTCTGCCCTGTCACACGGCTCTGGTCACTCTTCCCTGATACTCTGCCCTGTCAATCGGCTCTGGTCACTCTTCCCTGATACTCTGCTCTGGTCACTCTTCCCTGATACTGTGCCCTGTCACTCTGCCCTGTCACTCTGCTCTGGTCACTCTTCCCTGATACTCTGCCCAGTCACTCTGCTCTGGTCACTCTTCCCTGACAGTCTGCCCTGTCACTCTGCTCTGGTCACTCTTCCCTGATACTCTGCCCTGTCAATCGGCCTTGGCCACTCTTCCCTGACACTCTGCCCTGTCACTTGGACCTGTTCACTCTTCCCTGACACTCTGTTCTGTCACTCTTCCTTGACACTCTGCCCTGTCACTCGGCTCTGGTCACTCTTCCCCTGACACTCTGCCCTGTCACTCTGCTCTGGTCACTCTTCCCTGACAGTCTGCCCTGTCACTCCGCCCCCGGTCACTCTTCCCTGATACTCTGCCCTGTCACTCTGCTCTGGTCACTCTTCCCTGACACTCTGCCCTGTCACTCTGCTCTGTTCACTCTTCCCTGATACTCTGCCCTGTCAATCGGCCCTGGTCACTCTTCCCTGATACTCTGCCCTGTCAATCGGCCCTGGTGACTCTTCCCTGACACTCTGTTCTGTCACTCTGCTCTGTCACTCTTCCTTGACACTCTGCCCTGTCACTCGGCTCTGGTCACTCTTCCCCTGACAATCTGCCCTGTCACTCTGTTCTGGTCACTCTTCCCTGATACTCTGCCCTGTCAATTGGCCCTGGTCACTCTTCCTTGACACTCTGCTCTGTCACTTGGCCCTGGCCACTCTTCCCTGACACTCTGTCCTGTCACTCTGCTCTGTCACTCTTCCTTGACACTCTGCCCTGTCACTCAGCTCTGGTCACTCTTCCCCTGACACTCTGCCCTGTCACACGGCTCTGGTCACTCTTCCCTGATACTCTGCCCTGTCAATCGGCTCTGGTCACTCTTCCCTGACACTCTGCCCTGTCACTCTGCTCTGGTCACTCTTCCCTGACAGTCTGCCCTGTAACTCTGTCTTGGTCACCCTTCCCTGACAGTCTGCCCTGTCACTCTGCTCTGGTCACTCTTCCCTGATACTCTGCCCTGTCAATCGGCCCTGGTCACTCTTCCCTGACACTCTGCCCTGTCACTTGGCCCTGTCCACTCTTCTCTGACACTCTGTTCTGTCACTCTGCTCTGTCACTCTTCCTTGACACTCTGCCCTGTCACTCGGCTCTGGTCACTCTTCCCCTGACACTCTGCCCTGTCACTCTGCTCTGGTCACTCTTCCCTGACAGTCTGCCCTGTCACTCTGCTCCGGTCACTTTTCCCTGATACTCTGCCCTGTCACTCTGCTCTGGTCACTCTTCCCTGACACTCTGCCCTGTCATTCTGCTCTGGTCACTCTTCCCTGATACTCTGCCCTGTCAATCGGCCCTGGTCACTCTTCCTCTGACACTCTGCCCTGTCACTTGGCCCTGGCCACTCTTCCCTGACACTCTGTTCTGTCACTATGTTCTGGTCACTCTTCACTGATACTCTGCCCTGTCAATCGGCCCTGGTCACTCTTCCCTGACAGTCTGCTCTGTCACTTGGCCCTGGCCACTCTTCCCTGACACTCTGTCCTGTCACTCTGCTCTGTCACTCTTCCTTGACACTCTGCCCTGTCATTCAGCTCTGGTCACTCTTCCCCTGACACTCTGCCCTGTCACACGGCTCTGGTCACTCTTCCCTGATACTCTGCCCTGTCAATCGGCTCTGGTCACTCTTCCCTGATACTCTGCTCTGGTCACTCTTCCCTGATACTGTGCCCTGTCACTCTGCCCTGTCACTCTGCTCTGGTCACTCTTCCCTGATACTCTGCCCAGTCACTCTGCTCTGGTCACTCTTCCCTGACAGTCTGCCCTGTCACTCTGCTCTGGTCACTCTTCCCTGATACTCTGCCCTGTCAATCGGCCTTGGCCACTCTTCCCTGACACTCTGCCCTGTCACTTGGACCTGTTCACTCTTCCCTGACACTCTGTTCTGTCACTCTTCCTTGACACTCTGCCCTGTCACTCGGCTCTGGTCACTCTTCCCCTGACACTCTGCCCTGTCACTCTGCTCTGGTCACTCTTCCCTGACAGTCTGCCCTGTCACTCCGCCCCCGGTCACTCTTCCCTGATACTCTGCCCTGTCACTCTGCTCTGGTCACTCTTCCCTGACACTCTGCCCTGTCACTCTGCTCTGTTCACTCTTCCCTGATACTCTGCCCTGTCAATCGGCCCTGGTCACTCTTCCCTGATACTCTGCCCTGTCAATCGGCCCTGGTCACTCTTCCCTGACACTCTGTTCTGTCACTCTGCTCTGTCACTCTTCCTTGACACTCTGCCCTGTCACTCGGCTCTGGTCACTCTTCCCCTGACAATCTGCCCTGTCACTCTGTTCTGGTCACTCTTCCCTGATACTCTGCCCTGTCAATTGGCCCTGGTCACTCTTCCTTGACACTCTGCTCTGTCACTTGGCCCTGGCCACTCTTCCCTGACACTCTGTCCTGTCACTCTGCTCTGTCACTCTTCCTTGACACTCTGCCCTGTCACTCAGCTCTGGTCACTCTTCCCCTGACACTCTGCCCTGTCACACGGCTCTGGTCACTCTTCCCTGATACTCTGCCCTGTCAATCGGCTCTGGTCACTCTTCCCTGACACTCTGCCCTGTCACTCTGCTCTGGTCACTCTTCCCTGACAGTCTGCCCTGTAACTCTGTCTTGGTCACCCTTCCTTGACACTCTGCCCTGTCACTCTGCTCTGGTCACTCTACCCTGACAGTCTGCCTTTTCACTCTGCTCTGGTCACTCTTCCTTGACACTCTGCCCTGTCACTCAGCTCTGGTCACTCTTCCTTGACACTCTGCCCTGTCACTCGGCTCTGGTCACTCTTCCACTGACACTCTGCCCTGTCACTCAGCTCTGGTCACTCTTCCCCTGACACTCTGCCCTGTCAATCGGCTCTGGTCACTCTTCCCTGACACTCTGCCCTGTCACTCTGCTCTGGTCACTCTTCCCTGACAGTCTGCCCTGTAACTCTGCTTTGGTAACCCTTCCTTGACACTCTGCCCTGTCACTCTGCTCTGGTCACTCTACCCTGACAGTCTGCCTTTTCACTCTGCTCTGGTCACTCTTCCTTGACACTCTGCCCTGTCACTCAGCTCTGGTTACTCTTCCTTGACACTCTGCCCTGTCACTCGGCTCTGGTCACTCTTCCCCTGACACTCTGCCCTGTAACTCTGCTCTGGTAACTCTTCCCTGAGACTCTGCCCTGTCACTCGGCCCTGGTCACTCTTCCCTGACACACTGCCCTGTAACTTGGCCCTGGCCACTCTTCCCTGACACTCTGCCCTGTCACTCTGCTCTGGTCACTCTTCCTTGACACTCTGCCCTGTCACCCGGCTCTGGTCACACTTCCCCTGACACTCTGCCCTGACACTCGGCTCTGGTCTCTCTTCCCTGTCTCTGACCAGTCAATCAGCTCTGGTCACTCTTCCCTAACACGCTGCCCTGTCACACGGCTCTGGTCACTCTTTCCTGACACTCTGCCCTGTCACTCTGCTTTGGTCACTTTTCCTTGACACTCTGCCCTGTCACTCAGCTCTGGTCACTCTTCCCTGACACTCTGCCCTGTCACTCTGCTCTGGTCACTCTTCCCTGACAGTCTGCCCTGTCACTCTGATTTGGTCACTCTTCCTTGACACTCTTCCCTGACACTCTGCCCTGTCACTCTGCTCTGATCACTCTTTTCTGACACTCTGCCCTGTCACTCTGCTCTGGTCACACTTCCCTGACAGTCTGCCCTGTCACTCTGCTTTGGTCACTATTCCCTGACACTCTGCCCTGTCACTATGCTCTGGTCACTCTTCCCTGACAGTCTGCCCTGTCACTCGGCTCTGGTCACTCTTCCCTGACTCTCTGACCAGTTAATCTGCTCTGGTCACTCTTCCCTAAAACGCTGCCCTGTCATACGGCTCTGGTCACTCTTCCTGACACTCTGCCCTGTCACTCTGCTTTGGTCACTTTTCCTTGACACTCTGCCCTGTCACTCCGCTCTGGTCACTCTTCCCTGACAGTCTGCCCTGTCACTCTGCTTTGGCCTCTCTTCCCTGACACTCTTCCCTGTCACTATGCTCTGGTCACTCTTCCCTGATTCTCTGCCCTGTCACTCTTCTCTGGTCACACTTCCCTGACAGTCTGCCCTGTCACTCTACTTTGGTCACTATTCCCTGACACTCTGCCCTGTCACTATGCTGTGGTCACTCTTCCCTGACAGTCTGCCCTGTCACTCTGCTTTGGTCACTCTTCCCTGACACTCTTGCCTGTCACTATGCTCTGCTCACTGTTCCCTGATTCTCTGCCCTGTCACTCTGCTCTGGTCACTCTTCCCTGATACTCTGCCCTGTCACTCTGCTCTGGTCACTCTTACTTGACAGTCTGCCCTGTCACTCTGCTCTGGTCACTCTTCCCTGATACTCTGCCCTGTCACTCTGCTCTGGTCACTCTTCCTTGACACTCTGCCCTGTCATTCTGCTCTGGTCACTCTTCCCTGACACTCTGCCCTGTCACTCTGTTCTGGTCACTCTTCCCTGATACTCTGTCCTGTCACTTGGCCCTGGTCACTTTTCCATGACACTCTGCCCTGTCACTTTTCCCTGGCCACTCTTCCCTGTCACTCTGCTCTGGTCACTCTTCCCTGATACTCTGCCCTGTCACTCTGCTCTGGTCACTCTTCCCTGATTGGCTGCCCTGTCACTCTGCTCTGGTCACTCTTCCTTGACACTCTGCCCTGTCACTCTGCTCTGGTCACTCTTCCCTGACACTCTGTCCTGTCACTCTGCTCTGGTCACTCTTCCCTGACAGTCTGCCCTGTCACTCTGCTCTGGTCACTCTTTCCTGACACTCTGCCCTGTCACTATGCTCTGGTCACTCTTTCCTGATTCTCTTCCCTGTCATTCTGCTCTGGTCACTCTTCCCTGACAGTCTGCCCTGTCACTCTGTTCTGGTCAGTCTTCCCTGATACTCTGCCCTGTCACTCGGCCCTGGTCACTCTTCCCTGACACTCTGCCCTGTCACTCTGCTCTGGTCACTCTTCCTTGACACTGTGCCCTGTCACTCGGCTCTGGTCACTCTTCCCTGACACTCTGCCCTGTCACTCTGCTCTGGTCACTCTTCCTTGACACTCTGCCCTGTCACTCTGCTCTGGTCACTCTTCCCTGACACTCTGCCCTGTCACTCTGCTCTGGTCACTCTTCCCTGACACTCTGCTCTGGTCACTCTTCCCTGACACTCTGCCCTGTCACTCTGCTCTGGTCACTCTTCCCTGACACTCTGCCCTGTCACTCTGCTCTGGTCACTCTTCCCTGACACTCTCCCTTGTCACTCGGCTCTGGTCACTCTTCCTTGACAGTCTGCCCTGTCACTCTGCTTTGGTCACTCTTCCTTGACACTCTGCCCTGTCACTCTGCTCTTGTCACTCTTTCTTGACACTCTGCTCTATCACTCGGCTCTGGTCACCCAATTGTGGTCTTTTTTTAACTGTTTAATGGAATGAGTCTTTAGGCTGATTTACCTGTTGGAAGCATAACAAATCGAAGGTCTTAGGACTGCATGAGCACTAAATACAGCCCTGACGTCTTCCGTCTTGCCCCCATGAGAAAATAGATAAAATACAGTGACAATATTGATACATGAAACATGGCAAATAGAGATGATCAATATGGTTAGGTGCTAATCAAATTCAAGTCTTTTTCTATGTAATTTGCAAATTACAGCTAATTTGAGAAACTTTGATATATGTGAATCACCAAAAAAAGCCCACCAACTTTTAACACATTGCAGATGATTGCATCACTCACTGAAGGCTGACATGAGCATGTGGGCTTTCCCATAATGCCTTGCAGCTATCACAGCACAGGGTAGTGCACAGCCCCTCAGGAGGCACTATCATAGCCTGTATAAAATCCAAGGCAGGGAATACAGCAGACAATTTAGGTTAGATGTCAGAGAACACAGCTCAGCAAAAGCAATAGAAGAAGAAAAAACCATAAAACATTGGACAATATTACCACCAGTAATGTGCTTTAGATGAGAGTAATATTTTACAGTAATATAGAGGTTCTGTTGATTAGGAGAGGTAGAGATAAATGAGGTGCCAGCAGAATCAATGTGAATACCACTTTTAACAATAATATGGATTTTTAATGCATTACAGAGCAGAAGCACAAATAGATAAAAGCATCTGAAATCTGTCTAGCCTTTCTTATTATACCCTTATTGGCAAAGGATGACTGTTTTTTGGTGAAAGAAAAAGTGACAATAGGAATTGACAGGGTAGTGTAAAAGAAAAAAAATATCATACCAAGTCTAAGAATGTGGGAGGCGCAAGCAGCAGCAGAAGCAACATCACCACCCTTGGCATCAGCTGTCCAACAAATTTATTCACCGCAAATCAATTTTTTTCTTTTTTTAATATTCTCATAATCTGGCAAAATAGGATTTAATGGCAACTTCAAATGATAGATATAAGGTAAATAAATCATGTCAATAACATATTAAATATTTTCACTAATATTGTACCATACAATGGATAAGATAACAGCTGACTTTACATAACAGATTTTACAATCTGAATCTTACTTATTATTGATGTGAATTCTCCATTAAAATACCAGCAGTTTAATGGTGCCGATCAATGTGTACATCCACATGAAATATGAGTTTCAACTGCAGATTTATGCTGCAAATTATTCTCAAAATCCACATCAAAATTTGCTTAGTGGAAAAATTCCACATGTGAGGAATGAGAGATGTTCATATGCAATGGATTAAAACACAGCACATTTGTTTAGCTGCCTATGTGGATGTGGATAATTTCCTTCTTAACTGTGACCCATTTAATCATCCTTCGGAAAGCAATTTTTTTCAGTGTTTACAATAAAAGATTAAGGCTGTGATCAGTATATTTAATCTGAATTATTAATTAATTGAAAATCCTATTTAATTATGCATTTACACATGGAAATCCTTCCTGTGAGGCCGTTCTTAATAAATGCAAAACACTTGATTATTTACATTTTGCCATATGTTCAAGGTGAAGCTTAAATCATTCACAGTAAGTGGAGCACATGGCCTTACAGTCATAAAGAGATTCCTCCATTGGCTTAACTTCAAGAATATGTTCCTCTCACATTCTAAAATAAGACTCCGATAAAATAGCAATAAAACATGAGAGAAAATTGCCCATCTCTTTATCTTGAAAGTTAAAGTCCTGTAACGTGATATTCAATATTAAATCCCCTGAAATCAAACAATAGACCGTAGGAGGTTGTTGTGAAGGGCAAATCCCTTTCTATTTCATGCGTATGATTAAGTATTTTCTGCAGAAAGTAGTGTATTATAAATAGTAATTTAATCTTTGGTGATGGCTATAGCTTTTATTGTAGATATTACATAAAAAAATCGGGAAAAATGACTCGCAATAGCAAGTATAAGTACATAAATGGGAGAGCAACACCAATTTAAATTCCGTACTTGTCAAGAAGATGGATGGCATCATTTTTTCAGCTGCTTTTCAATTATGCCTGTACAAAAATCAGCTTTTTTATATAGAAATCGACTGGATCTTTTACTTCTTGCTGTTTTACTCCCTTACATGTTGGTTATTATCCTGTGCGCATCACTTCTTTTACATAAACATACTGTAACTAAACTAGGAAATGTAATAAACTAAAACAAATTCTATTGTATAAAATCATCGTATGTCCAAGTTGGGAAGGTGGCATGCAACTCCATTTAAATTCCATATAAAAATATATCCTTCCTTAACTTACTTTCTGGCTCAAGATATCTCAAGATTAGCAGTGTAAGCTTACCACCAAACTATGGTGTTATTCATTTGGGCATTGTGAGGGCCGATACGTCATATGCCGGCTTCCTGACTTTGATGCATGCTCGCACGCCGAGCCCGCATCTTCCCTGCACATGGTAGCTGATGTAACCTTATACTTTGGGGGGGCTGCCAATAAACATACGTGGAGGAACAGGGGGATTGTAAATGATTGCACATAACTTTTGCTCTGAGCCATAGCTATGCCAATATGCACAAATACCCATGATTTGCTTAAGCAGTCAAATTTTTTTTAATTAATAAAATTGGTAAAATCTGTACTATAGACATGATTTTTATAAGCGCAAAGTCTCTATTATAAATGTATAATGGTTTAATTTGAGGTGGCTGAAATTCTCTTGAATGTATAAGATAATAATATATTTTTAATGATGCTAGTCATACTGGCACTTTACATGGCAAATGTTCTCAAGGTGTATAACTTGGCTACGTCATTTACTCATTAGTTATTCTTACATTTTTACATTTTACAGTAATGCTTCTGGTTCCACTGCTATTTAGGAGGAATCCAAGAGAATTACACTTTTCACATGTAGGGTCCCTTTTGCTGAACACTTTCTTTAGACTTTGCAAGGATTGGATGGAAACTGTCAGATTTTCCCAAAAGGAAGTCTAAATTGGAGAAATCTGATGTTACATTGAATATAGCAGAGTTGTAGATTTAGGAAATGGAGCTAACAAATGCAGTATGTTGTGACCTACCTGTGTTCTGCTAAACCAGAAGGCAATACCCTGGAGACTGCATCATCCATCCTGACATTAAACTAAGGTTTCACACTGTCCAGCAAGGTGAACGCACAAGCTATAGTTTGCTGCCTTCAGCCCTGTCCTTCGTTTTCTCTTATGATGATCTGTGCTTGTAATTTCTATATTTCTACCTTTCTGAATTAAAAACTAAGGGATTTATAAATTTCTACTTTACCTCTTTGAGAACCACAATCATCTACCCTACAGGGGTGTCTACAGAATAAAGTTAAGTGATAAAAGGAATATTTCTGTAATTAAGTGGATCAGGTGATAATTCATATTTGGCTGCTAGTATAAACGACATAGTTTTAATGTTGTGAACAGAAAACAGCTTATGATTTTCCTTTCATCCTTGGTTCAAACATGACCTTGGAAGGAGTATTGGGGACTTTTGTCTATATTGCATTAAATAAGCTGTAATCATTATTTTTCAGAATTTTTTTTTCCTTTCATTTATCCAGTGATGAATATTTGTGTATATTATACATATTTTATGCTCAATTGTCCTGCACAAACACCAGATGCAGCAAAAGCAGTTAGAAAAAAAAAAATAGCATGAACTATTGACATTCATGCATGTAAAAGGCGTTGTTAAAGACAACAATTACCACAAGCGATGTGAAATTAAGCAGCAATTTAAGCTGTTATTGACTCCATTAAGTTGTGTCCACTCTTTCAGGAATAAAGATTTCTTTGATTCATTAATATAAAAGATGGGCTAATTAAAGTGCTTTAAATTTGGCAGAATCTCATTCATTAGGTTGGTGCATCAAAGTAAAAATAGAGAGCTAGATTAGTGTAGCAATGTGACCTGCAATGTACAGATAATTTCCTTCTCAGTTCAGTTATCAAAATGCTGATTTGACTAAAAAAAAATAAGTAAAATAATGTATCATGCATGGGGATAAGCAGGTCTTTTGAAAGTTGCATTTGTGGACAGACAAACTTCCCCAAAAATTTGATTCACGATGAATACATTTGCACAAATCTCAATACTGGAAAGCTTGTCATTTCTCGGAAAATACTCATGAGGGAGAGAAGAAAAAGACACAGCTGACCGTAAGAGCTTACACTCTACAGGTGAGAGAGAAGACCTCACTGAGCATACGAGCTTACACTTCACAGGAGAGAGAGAGAACTCCACTGACCATAAGAGCTTACACTCTACAGAAGAGAGAGGACCCCACTAACCATAAGAGCTTATACCACAGGAGAGAGAGAACTCCGCTGACCATAAGAGCTTACACTCTACAGGTGAGAGAGAGGACCCCACTGACCATAAGAGCTTACACTCTACAGGAGAGATGACCCCACTGACAATAAGAGCTTACACTTCACAGGAGAGAGAGAACTCCACTGACCATAAGAGCTTACACTCTACAGAAGAGAGAGGACCCCACTAACCATAAGAGCTTACACCACAGGAGAGAGAGAGAACTCTGCTGACCATAAGAGCTTACACTCTACAGGAGAGAGAGAGAACCCCACTGACCATAAGAGCTTACACTCTACAGAAGAGAGGACTGTTATGATCCTAGTGGCTTAGGATCACAAATCTAACCAGCTAAGTAGAAGATAATAGGACGAGCTCTGGGGATGTGGTAACTGGACTAACCGCAAACCTGATCCTAACCGCACACACTATAGGCAGCCGTGGAACATTTCCTGAAATCCTAGACGTCTCTTCACGGCCTGAGAAACTGACTACCCCTAAAGAGAAGGTAAAGACCTCACTTGCCTCAGAGAAATAACCCCAGAGATATAGAAGCCCCCCACAAATAATAACGGTGAGTTAAGAGGAAAAGACAAACACAGAGATGAAACAGGTTAAGCAAATGAGGCCCACTAACGCTAGATAGGAGAAAATAGCAAGGGATCTGTGCAGTCAGTAAAAAACCCTATGCAAAAATATCCACGCAGAGAATGCGAGAACCCCCACACCAACTAACTATGTGGGGGGAGCAACTCAGCACCCCAGAGCACCAGCAAGCAGGGAAATCACATATTAGCAAGCTGGACAAAACTCATCATATACTAGGAAACATCTTGAACACAGATGAGCAAAAATAAGCAAACCAAACTTAGCTTTATCCTGACCCTGAGAGAGAGCCAGCAAGGCCTTTTCTGCCTGGTTCTCCAGATTAGGTTCCTCATAACAGTTGGATTTCTCTTATCCCACTTTTGAGGATACCAACCGGCTCAGAAACTCCAGGGGAGTCAGTTTCTCAGGCCGTGAAGAGACATCTAGGATTTCAGGAAACGTTCCACGGCTGCCTATAGTGTGTGCGGTTAGGATCAGGTTTGCGGTTAGTCCAGTTACCACATCCCCAGAGCTCGTCCTATTATCTTCTACTTAGCTGGTTAGATTTGTGATCCTAAGCCACTAGGATCATAACAGTACAACAGGCCCGCCTGCGAGTCTGAATTTATCCCACTTTCTAATGCCCCTTCTTTTCAAGAAAATTTTCTTCGGCAATCCCACTTTTGCGATGCATTTCTCAATTTTTTTGGATTTCTCTTATCCCACTTTTGAGGATACCAACCGGCTCAGAAACTCCAGGGGAGTCAGTTTCTCAGGCCGTGAAGAGACGTCTAGGATTTCAGGAAACGTTCCACAGCTGCCTATAGTGTGTGCGGTTAGGATCAGGTTTGTGGTTAGTCCAGTTACCACATCCCCAGAGCTTGTCCTATTATCTTCTACTTAGCTGGTTAGATTTGTGATCCTAAGCCACTAGGATCATAACAGTACAACAGGCCCGCCTGCGAGTCTGAATTTATCCCACTTTCTAATGCCCCTTCTTTTCAAGAAAATTTTCTTCGGCTATCCCACTTTTGCGATGCATTTCTCAATTTTTTTTTTTCTGCTGGATTTCTCTTATCCCACTTTTGAGGATACCAACCGGCTCAGAAACTCCAGGGGAGTCAGTTTCTCAGGCCGTGAAGAGACGTCTAGGATTTCAGGAAACGTTCCACGGCTGCCTATAGTGTGTGCGGTTAGGATCAGGTTTGCGGTTAGTCCAGTTACCACATCCCCAGAGCTCGTCCTATTATCTTCTACTTAGCTGGTTAGATTTGTGATCCTAAGCCACTAGAATCATAACAGAGGACCCCACTAACCATAAGAGCTTACACCACAGGAGAGAGAGAGAACTCCGCTGACCATAAGAGCTTACACTCTACAGGTGAGAGAGAGGACCCCACTGACCATAAGAGCTTACACTCTACAGGAGAGATGACCCCACTGACAACAAGAGCTTACACTTCACAGGAGAGAGAGAGAACTCCACTGACCATAAGAGCTTACAATATACTCTACAGGTGTGAGAGAGATCCCTGCTAACCATAAGAGCTTAAAATCTATATTAGAGAGAAAAAGAGGACCCCACTGACCTTAAGAGCTTACACTCTATAGGAGAGAGAGAGGATCTTGCTGACCATAAGAGCTTACATTCTACAGAATAATTACCCAGTGACACTGGAGTTGGAAAACATCTCTGCCGTACAAACTTTGCTCCACTGGGAACTGCTAATCGGTGATGGCCCAGGGAAAAACCAACATCAGCTCACTGGTATAAAGGACTCCATGCATATGGGTCTGATGGAAGGAAAACTTCAGGACGGTTCCTTGGCAATGAGAGTCATGGAAGACTGAGGAAAAAATGCAGCAACCGCAGTAAAAAAAACTAAAAAAATATATATATAAATTAAAGCATCATATTTATTTAGTACATTAAAAACCAAGGATAAAAATAAAAAGTACATGAAGGAAGAAAAAGACACAGGGCCTGGGTGCTCTGGTCTGACACCCCACCCCTCCCCCGTGCAAAGTATAATAACCTGTAAGATTTCATAGCTGCAGGGCATTATGGGGAGGACTGTGCGGACACACAAAAAGACTTTTTCCTGCTACATAAAAAGACATCTAAAATAATGCTGGTTAAGTTGTTTTTTGTTTATGAACCCTGAATCGAATCTCAAAGTGTTTAAATTTGTGTTAGGGTATGTTCACACTGGGCGTTTTTGCTGCTTCTTTTATGCTAATTTTCAGCTGCTTTTTACAGTACTAACAATGCCTATGAGATTTCAGAAATCTCATACACATGTATTGTTTTTTTTGCCATCAGAATTTTGTGCTTTGCTGTGTTTTTTGGACATAGAGAATGTCACTTCTTTCAGCGTTTTTGCAGCGTTTGTGCAGCGTTTTTCACCCATTGCCTTGAATACCTGTCCGGTGTACAGTCAGTCCCACGCAGTAATCTATATCTATAGGAATTTACAGTTTACAATGCCAGCTAATTTTCGCATGCTGAAGAATTCATTTTAGTTCAGGCCACCAGGGAGCGCAGCTTCGGTGACATCACCGCTAGTCACTGAAGCTCCGCTCCAAGTGTTTCATTGATTCCCCAGTAGTTTACAGCCGGGGTTGTCACATTAGCAGCACTCCCGGTTGTAAACTATAAATTCCTATAGATGTAGATTACTGCGTGGGACTAACTGTATGCCGGACAGGTATGGTATATTGTTGGTTTATTATTTTGACTTTTTTCCAGGAGATCGAGGGCTTCGCTTGTAATGGCAGACTAATGAAGATGGAAAAAATATGTATATTGTTTTATTTCATTAAAAGACTTTTTTCTTACTGTGTGGTGTGCTTGATTAACTCTTTAACAACTATGGGATTAGTAATGGAGAGGTGTCTTATTGACGCCTCTCCATTACTAAGCTGGGCTTAATGTCACCTTACAATAGGAAGGTGACATTAACCCCTCATTACCCCACTTGCCACCGCTACAGAGCAAGTGGGAAGAACCGGGCAAAGCTCCAGAATTGGAGCATCTAATAGATGCACCTTTTCTGGGCAGCTGCGGGCTGCTTTTTTTAGGCTGGAGGGCCCATATCCAGGGCCCCTTACCAGCCTGAGAATAGCAGCCCACACCTCTGAGTTTTGCCCCTTATAAGCCTGAGAATAGCAGCCCGCATCTGTGAGTTTTGCCGGGTTTGTTGTAAAATATAGAGGGGACCCCATGTCGTTTTTTTCTTTCATTCATTTTCCCCTGAATGGATGACAGCCGGCTTCAGCACCACATGCAGGGAACAGTGCTTACTGTAGCGCTGCTTCCCGGCAGCAGTCCATGTGGTCCTGATGCAGCACACTTGTGGCACACGGTTGCCACACGTCTGCAGCACGGATGTATCACACGTACACAGATACCTCCAGTACCATGTTTACTGGTACCGGAAATATCAGGACATGTGAATCCGGCCTTACTCAGTTTTGGTCAATAACACAGTGATTCTGTCCCAACAGCACACTTCATGGTTCTATATAAACACTGCAGGTACTTTACCTCAGTGTTTAGAAGCCAAAACCAGGAGTGGGTGAAAAATAAAGAAGTGGTGACATGTTTCTATAATACTTTCCTTTGACTGTTCCATTGCAGCATGCACTACTTGGATCCATATTCTGGATCAAACTACCAAATTATAAGGCAGGGCTCAGAAGTGCATACAAAATCATCCATTTTAGGTAAAAAACTGACATATTTGCATTCAAATTGTGTTATGTATATCCGTATTTCAGGAATGTATCGCATTCGTGTATCTGTTTTTTTCAATTTGTAACTTATATGTCCGTTTGGGGGGAAAGGCGGAAGCTGAAACGTGTGTCGGGGTGGACATGACAATGAAGAGGAAGTCTATAGTGTCTTTAAACCATGTATGTAAGCATGTATGCTCCTGTATGTGCATACATAATAAATGACAGACACTGAGCTTTATATGATTTATATACTGCAGTTTGTATGAGGTCTTCTTAATATGCATGTTTTGGACCACAATCTACCCATTCCTTGTATTGGTATTGCATAGAGCTTTATAGTCTATATTCATCAAGTAAATACTAATATTTGCCAGATACCACTAAGGCTACGTTCACATTTGCGTTGTGCGCCGCAGCGTCGGCGACGCAACGCACAACGCAAACAAAAACGCATGCTAAAACGCTGCGTTTTGCGACGCATGCGTCCTTTTTGGCCGAAAGTTGGACGCAAAAAAAATGCAACTTGCTGAGTTTTCTGCGCCCAACGCTTGCGGACAAAAAAACGCATGCGTCACAAAACGCAGCACAACGCATGTCCATGCGCCCCCATGTTAAATATAGGGGCGCATGACGCATGCAGCGACGCTGCGGCGCCCGACGCTGCGGCGCCGAACGCTAATGTGAACGTAGACTTAGTAAGATATAACCTCCTATAGCATTGGCACATTGTTTAGTAATCTGTCTAATGAATGTTACTTACAATATCCCAATTTGCATAATTTACATACATTTCCTTCCTCTGGAAATTGATCTATGCCTATCTGGGTATGCACCCCTTGTTTTTAATAAATGTTTTATTTTGCTTTTAGGCATTGTTTTGTCAACCTGAACGCATTCCCTTTGACATTTACCCCCACAAGATTCACTCCATCCCAAAATCCTGCCTCTGGACCACTCAATATGAGAAGAGTGGTACCGTAGCCAAGGTATCCTTAACAGGACCTCATCAATTCCCTAAGGAATGACGAGCAGAGATATTATCTCCTGATGAGATGGCGACATGGATAGAGTAAATGGGATGGTTTGGTGTGTAATCTGTGAGGGCAGTGTCGACCCATTCACCACTCGTACAGTCACTGGTTGGGCGAGCATCACCAGAGGTATTGCATGTCGTTGGGCGAAGGCAGAAGGCATAAAATTGCCCTCCGCCCCGGAATCCATGCAAAGCTCTACCGAATGAGTGGATGGGCCAATGGTAATTGTCCCCTTAAAGAACAATTTGGAGGCAAACGTCGCAATGTCTAGTGTACCTCCACCTACTACCACTAGATGCTGATGTTTCCATGAATGCTGGGGACATCTGGTGGCAAGATGTCCTGACTGCCGGCAAACATGACAAACCCTAAGTGAACGAGTGGTCCGGGACTTAGATCCCGCTCGTGACACCTCCATGGCCTCATGTGACTCGGGCGCCTGGACCGGAGATTCCAAAGGTTTGGCGAAGGTGGGTGCCAGCCGAAACCTCTGCCTACACTGGGCTCGCTCTAACCTCCGCTCGTTAAAACAGAGGTCAATACGAGTAGACACAGCTATTAGCTCCTCCAGTGTGGCGGGAATCTCCCTAGTGGCCAGAGCAACCTTAACATGGTCAGCCAGCCCCCTCCAAAATATAGGAATGAGGGCTTTATCCGACCACTCCAGCTCAGATGCTAAGGTGCGGAAGTGGATGGCATAATGGCTGACCAAGGACGAGCCCTGAGTCAATGCCAACAGTTGGAGCGCCGTATCATGGGTGAGTCGAGGTCCTAAGAAGACCTGTTTCAGAGTGCTCAGGAACAGCAGAGCACTCTGCACCACATGATCGCCACGCTCCCACAGCGACGTAGCCCACTCCAATGCCCTGTCCGACAGGAGAGACATAATGAATCCCACCTTTGCCTGCTTTGTAGGGAAACGTGCAGCCAGGAGCTCAAGGTGTATAGAGCATTGGCTCACGAAACCCCTACAAGATTTGCCATCACCAGAAAATTTTTCTGGCAGCGGGAGGCGAGATTGAGTCGGAGCAGGGGTGACAGTGGACAAAGTTGCTGCAGCCACTCTAGCAGCCTGAACAGCTACTGCGGTAACAGCCACAGCTGAGGTTGTGCGCTCAAGAGCTGCCAACCTGTCCTCCAGCTGCTGGATGTACAGCAAAGATTGCTGTTTGTCTGCCATTGCTAGCCGGACCCTGGCGCTAGGATTATGTTAGCGCTGGCAGAATGCACCGAGTATATTTAGATATAATTATTGGTGCGTTCGCAGCCCGTGGTCCACCGGGCAGGAGACGAACCTGCTGCTAGCAAATGGCAGCACAATATGGGGGTATAAGTGAACTCTGTTACTTCACAGAGTCGCACAGTAGGGAAAACGCTGTGCCTTGTTAGCGTCACAGGTGAACACAGCTGTCTAAAAGAGCAAAAGCAATCAGTGGTCAGGGAGTAGCAAGCACACAAACACCTCCTCTCCAGTGGAGCCGGAATTCTAATGGCTTTACGCCAGCCCTGAATTCACCATACAAAACTCCTCACCGGAGGTGCCGGTATTTTAGTGGCTTATTTCAGCTGGACCCTGACCACAAGCAGAAAAGACCACTGAATAGCAAAAGCTCATGATATAAGCTGAACCTAGCGCATGGCTGTGCGACCATTCAAACCTTTTATAACTGCAACAACTTCAGGACCTTCCTAGAGGACCAATGGGAGCTGCTGCAGTACCTGAGCATGTGACCCCTGACCTTCAATGAGAGGTCTTACCTTGTGCATGCTCAGAAGGGGAAAAGCAGGACTTAGTCCCAGAGATGTCTGCTCGCCACTTACCAGTACTGGCTGATCCACACAGTATCAGGCTGAGCCAGACGCTGAGACCGATGTCTCCGCTGAGCAGGCTCCACTGCGGCTGGAGAAGAATGGGAGACCGCAGTGGAGATGGTGCTCAGGTTTAGAATATTTATGCCTCACTTCAGGGTCTGATGGCACAGTGTGCAAACCACCTGTCGCTTGAGCTGTCTTTGGTGTACTGATTTTAGTGGCGTAGTGGGCAGTAGCAGTGAACATACTGGCTAAGGATTGCCCCCTGTGCCTTTGCACTTTGCTCTCTCTTTTACTGTGCTGCTGTGGCAGCATGGCCACCTCCTCTTCCTCTGAACTTTGCACGTCAATAATATGGCCTCCGCTCCATGTCAGGTCTAGTACCCCATCTTCCCCTGCATCATCTTCACTGACTCATCAACCCTGCCCTCCTTGTCATTCTACGGTGGTCCACTGACCTTGTGCACTAGCCCTCCCATGAACTCATCCTCCAATATAATAAGTAGTGGAGCATCAGTGCACTCAGTCTCTTCCACCTATGAGGAAGGTCCACGGAAACACAGCCAGCAGAGTCAAGTAATCAAAAAGCAGAAGAGACCGCTGCATGATTTGGAGCTCAGACTGCTTGGTTGATTTGCAAGGTGTGAGGTGGAAACCAGATAACCATGGTCGACAGGGTTCAACTATACACTTTCTGCAATGGACCTGGTGGAAAAAAATGCAAAGGAACTGGTGCCACTGTCAGCCATCCACTCCTTTTCAACATCCTGTGTCCTCACCATTTGTGCTGCGATACTTGGGCCTACAAAATAAAGCATAACGTCTTGTCACTTGCATGCACCAGATGAAGGTGTTGTATTTGGGCATGCAACAGGTAAAGAATGACCAACGTCCTCTCCCTGTATCAGTACACCACAACCCCCATCAGCAGCTACACCTGCACCACCACGGCAACTACCCCTATTTCAGGCTCTCCTAATTTTTCTAAGTGGTTTTTCTAAACACTGCTCACAAAGAAATGGCGGAAAAGTGGATTTATCTATTTGCAACAGTGCTACTAGAAAAGACACACAGGCCGGAAAATGTATTTCTTTGGCTTTCTAACGGCAACAGAATGGCTTATGATGATTATTTGTTTGCAACCCTACTAGAATACTCACAGCGGTCCTGAAAAATTATTTTTTTGGTCTCCTAATGGCAACAAGATGGCTGATGCCAATTATTTGTTTGCAACACTACTGGAAAATACATAGTGGCCCTGAAAAACTATTTCTTTGACTTATTAGTATCAATGAGATGGCCAGTACCATATTATTTATTTGCAAGACTACTAGAAAGCACATAGCGGTACTGAAAAATTACTTCTTTGGCCTACTAATGGCGACGAAATGGCTGATGCCAATTATTTGTTTTGCAACACTACTAGAAAACACAAACCGGTCCTTGAACATTATTTCTTTGCCTTAGAAATAGCAGCAAGACGGCTGATGCCAATTAATTATTTCCCAGACTACTTTAAAACACACACTGATTTGGAAAACTGATTTCTTGAGCTTGGAAATGGCAACAAAACGGCTAATGCCAATTATTTATTTCCCTGACTACTCTAAAACAAACAGCGGTTTACAAAAATTATTTAATTGACCTATGCAAATTGTCTCTTCAGAGAGAAAGAGGACAAGAACTCTAGTGCCACCTATTGGAAGTAGCAATCCTAACAGTCAATGCTGACCCTTTAACAAGCTTTTTCGGCAGTACCCCGAAACACAGTGTCTGCAAATTGAGATTCTGGTTTGGCTATTATCCCAAGTCATGTGACAAGGCTCGTTAAAGGGTCGACATTGACTGCTAGGATTGCTACTTCCAATAGGTGGCACTAGAGTTCTAGTCCTCTTCCTCTCTGAAGAGACAATTTGCATATTTCCCAGAGGAGCATTGCGGCTTTAAGTCTCCTCACCTCGACATGCGTATCATGTCACTCTCCGCATGGAGAAACGATACTGTTCTTGGATCTTTATTTGACCTAGAAATGACAACGAGATGTGTTGTGAACTCTGTTTTCAGGCTCCCTCTTGTGGTCACTGGTGGTATGGTGTGACTTTTGCTTTGGGCTCCCCCTGGTGGCTTTGTTTGTTATCCTGCTGGTCTCTGGCTATCAGCTGGTTCGTTATCCTCTGGGAGGTTCCTATATAGCTCTGTTTTGCTTTCACTTGTTGCCGGCTGTCAATGTAATCAGTGCTACTCAGATTCCTTCTGACTACCTTGCTCCCAGTCCATCCAGGACAAGCTAAGTTTTGTTTGCTCATTTTTTGATCAGCAGTGTTTATCATGTTTTCTTGTCCAGCTTGCTAAAATGTGATTCCCTCGCTTGCTGGATGCTCTAGTGGACTGAGTTTCTCCCCACACACCATTAGTTGGTGCGTGGGTTCTTGAAATCTCAGGATGGATATTTTGTAAGGGTTTTTTATTGATCGCATAGACCCCTGCTCTATTTTCTGCTTTCTAGTACTAGTGGGCCTCTTTTGCTGAATCTGATTTCATCCCTACGTATGTGCCTTCTTCTTACTTCACCGTTAATATTTGTTGAGGGCTTCTATATCTTTGGGGATTATTTCTCTGGAGGCAAGCGAGGTCTCTCTTTCTCTTTAGGGGTAGCTAGTTCCTCAGGCTGGCTCGAGACGTCTAGGAATTTTTTAGGCAAGTTCACCGGCTACCTCTAGTTGTGTTGGATAGGTTCAGATTTGCGATCGGTCCAGTTACCATCTCCCTAGAGCTTGTCCTTAGTTTATTCACTTGCTGGTCTATTCGTGATCCTCAGCCACTAAGGATCATAACAGAGATGGCTGATGACAATTACTCTTTTTGCATCACTACTAGAAACGCACACCGGTACAGAAAAATTATTTCTTTGGCCTACATATGGCAATGAGATGGCCAATGCCAATTATTTATTACACAGACTACTAAAAAAAACACACTGGGCCAGAAAAATTATTTATTTGCCCTAGAAATGGCAATATCATGGCTCATGGCAATTATTTATTTTTAAGACTGCTATAAAACACAGAATAGAGATTCCAACAGCATAAATAAATTTTATTTATATTATTTATAAATAAGCATTACTGTGCTTGCCTCTCCGCGGTCAGGGCGGTGGTATCTGTGATCTCCCTATAACAGCAATGGGTAAGCATTGATTTGTAATTTCTTCATATGGGCAGTCCTAGCGATAGTTCCCATCATCCGGGTATATGTGTACATTTATGATTATGACTTTATAGGATGTTTGGCTGATTCTATATATGGGATTGATATACATTTGTACATTATGTAATGCAATGTGACCATGTTGACGTATTACCACTGCTCTGTATGGATTTTGGCTTGGTATAGTCCTCTTTTGAGAGCCTCACATTTTGTTATGCGTTTTTAGAATAATCTGCTCAATAAACTTTATTGATTTTATTTTTTAGAGTTATAGTGGTTTATGAGTATTTACTACCCTTTTTAGGTGACATGCTATAAAACACACACTGATTTAGAAAAATTATTTATTTGGCCTTCAATTGGCAATGATACGACTGAAGCCAATTATTTATTTCCCAGTCTAATAGAATGGTGATGTCAGGAAAAGATGTGTATAATTGTGTGTCATCAGCATACAGATGGTACTGGAAACCAATTCTGTTGATAGTTTGGCAAAATGGGCTTTGTATATTGAAAAAAGCAGGTGGCCTAGGACTGTAAGGGGAAGAGCAGAGGAAGAAGTGTTGACAAATGATACAGTGAAGTAGCGGTCAGCCATGTAGGAGGAGAAACAAAGAGAGAGCGGTTTGTTTGAGGCCAAGAGAGTGGAGCAAAGTTAGGAGGAGCTGGTGATCCAGTGTCAAATGCAATAGAGATATGCAGGAGAATCAGGAAGTAGCAATGACTATTAGATTTAGCTGTTAACAATCTGGTGACTTTATAATTTATGTTTACTCAATAATCACCGTTCTAAGTAACACCTCAACCCATGTAAACATGTGATGTGCTGCTGGTAACATGGGAGACAGAATGATCATAATAGTGATTATTTTGTTCCCATCATTGTTTGTGGGTCGTTTATGGGACTGTTTACATATTGAAATTTAATATCGGCATTCGGCACTCATTTAATGGCCTGGAATCAGCTCCGTAGATGCATTCTAAATGTTTGTTTAGAGTCCAATACCTAAGCATTTGGGGCCTCACTTTTAATTTTGCTCAAGGCCACACTTTGCATTAATTCAGGTCTGTTTAAAGGGTTTGTTTGATCTCAGAAGCATAGTCTGCAGTCACAAAGTGCCAAATCGGGACAGCGTACCATGCACAAACTGTGATGATTGCTCAATTGTAAAGAGAAAAGTCCAGCTCACCTATGTTAAATTCAGCTTGGTGTAAGGTCACCCTTCTGTCCATACATTACTTTCCTTGAAAAAGATTTTAACCTCTTCATGACCGCCCATGGTAGATATATGTTGGCGCTTGCTGGGCTTTGTGCAAAATGCGATTGCGGCATTTAGAAGATAGCAGAGGGAGACCCCTGCTATACTCACCTCTCCGATGCCCCGTGATGAAATGTGATCACATCATGGGGCATCTGCATTGTCCCAGAAACCGGAGGTCATGTGATGACTTCCAGCTACGGTGTCTTGTTAGGGTCAGCCTGCAGCTGAGTCTAACACGCGATATGACAGTGTAACACTGTCAGGTCCCTTGCATTGCAATGCATGTGTATTGCATTGTAAGAAACCAGTGATCGAACAAATAAAAATTGACGTCCCATACAGGGACTAAGTAAAAAAGTAGGAAAAGAAGTAAAAAAAAGTTTTAAAGCTATTAAAAAATAAATTCACTATATATATATATATATATATATATATATATATACACACACACATATACACAGTACAGACCAAAAGTTTGTACACACCCTCTCATTTAAAGATTCTTCTGTATTTTCATGACTATGAAAATTGTACATTCACACTGAAGACCTCAAAACTATGAATTAATACATGTGGAATTATATACCGTATTTTTCGGATAATAAGACGCACTTTTGTTCCCCAAAATTTTTGGGGAAAGTGGGGGTTGCGTCTTATAATTCGAATCTGTGTGCTGTGCTGTAGAGGAGGGGGTGACTCTGGAGTGGTGTCCGGGGGCTTGGGTGGGCTGCCTGCGGGCTGCTGAGACAGCAGGAGGTCCGGTGCTCCCGCTCATTAGTCTCATGTAATATTGACTGCACCTGCTGTCCATCACCTCGGTGCTGAACCTGTGCCGAGTAGAAAATATTACATGTGCCTGCATCTCCCCCCCCCACTCCCATCATGGATATGGCCCCCGGTCACTCTTACATGCCCCCCAGTGCTGCTGGCAGGCATATGCTTCCCCCTCCCTGTGCTGCTGGCAGGCACATGCTTCCCCCTCCCTGTGCTGCTGGCAGGCACATGATAAAATAACAAACATTTAACTCACCTTTCCCTGATGGCTCCCTGCTTACAGCTCCTTGGTTGCTTCCTGTGTCTGTGCTGACATCCGATCATGTGATCGGCACAGCACAGTGATGACATCAATGTGTGCCCAGGTCACATGATCCGATGACTGGGAAACAGGAAGCGCAACCAAGGAGCTGTGAGCACGGAGCCATCAGGGAAAGGTGAGTTAAGTGTTTGTTATTTTATCATGTGCCTGCCAGCAGCACAGGGGGTGAGCATATGCCTGCTAGCAGCACAGGGAGGGGCATGTGCCTGCCAGCAGCATGGGGGGCATGTGCCTGCCAGCAGCAGAGGGGGCCATGTGTCTGACAGCAGCACAGGGTTGGCATGTGTCTGACAGCAGCACGGGGGGGCTTGTGTCTGCCAGCAGCACAGGGGGGCATGTGTCTGCCAGCAGCACAGGTGGCATGTGTCTGCCAGCAGCACAGGGGGGCATGTGTCTGATAGCAGCACAGGGTGGGCATGTGTCTGCCAACAGCACAGGGGGGCATGTGTCTGCCAGCAGCACAGGGGGGCATGTGTCTGCCAGCAGCACAGGGGGCATGTGTCTGCCAGCAGCACAGGGGGCATGTGTCTGACAGCAGCAAAGGGTGGGCATGTGTCTGACAGCAGCACGGGGGGGCATGTGTCTGACAGCAGCACAGGGGGCATATAGTGACCGGGAGGTCTGTACCTGTCAGCAGCACAGGGGGCATATTGTGACTGGGGGGCATGTGTCTTCCAGCAGCACTGGGGGGCATGTCCCTGCCAGCACAAGGGGGCATATTGTGACTTGGGGGGCATGTGCCTGCCAGCACAGGGGGGCATATAGTGACCCAGGGGGCATGTACCTGCCAGCAGCAAAGGGGGACATGTAGTGACCCAGGGGGGGCATGTGTCTGCTAGCAGTACGGGGGGCATACAGTGACCAGGGGGCATGTGCCTGACAGCAGCAAAGGGGGGCATGTGCCAGCACAAGGATGGGGGTTATATAGATACCAGGATGAGGTACATATGATTTGTAAAACGGACACTGGCATTATAAGAAAGACCCCCATTTAACATAAAAAATATTTTTTTCTCTTTTTCTTCACCAAATTTGGGGGTCTTATAATCAGGTGCGTCTTATAGTCCAAAAAATACGGTACTTAACAAAAAAGTGTGAAACGACTGAAATTATGTCTTGTATTCTAGGTTCTTCAAAGTAGCCACCTTTTGCTTTGATGACTGCTTTGTACACTCTTGGCATTCTCTTGATGTGCTTCAAGACGTAGTCACCGGGAATGGTTTTCACTTCACAGGTGTGCCCTGTCAGGTTTAATAAGTGGGATTTCTTGCCTGCCTTAAAAATGGGGTTGGGACTATCAGTTGTGTTGTGCAGAAGTCTGGTGGATGCACAGCTGATAGTCCTACTGAATAAACTGTTAGAATGTGTATTATGGCAAGAAAAAAGCAGCTAAGTAAAGAAAAACGAGTGGCCATTATTACTTTAAGAAATGAAGGTCAGTCAGTCCAAAAAATTGGGAAAACTTTGAAAGTGTCCCCAAGTGCATTGGCAAAAACCATCAAGCGCTACAAAGAAATTGGATCACATGAGGACCGCCCCAGGAAAGGAAGACCAAGAGTCACCTCTGCTTCTGAGGATAAGTTTATCCGAGTCACCAGCCTCAGAAATCGCAGGTTAACAGCATCTCAGACTAGAGACCAGGTCAATGCCACACAGAGTTCTAGCAGCAGACACATCTCTACAACAACTGTTAAGAGGAGACTTTATGCAGCAGGCCTTCATGGTAAAATAGCTGCTTGGAAACCACTGCTAAGGACAGGCAACAAGCAGAAGAGACTTGTTTGGGCTAAAGAACACAAGGAATGGACATTAGACCAGTGGAAATCTGTGCTTTGGTCTGATGAGTCCAAATTTGAGATCTTTGGTTCCAACCACCGTGTCTTTGTGCGACACAGAAAAGGTGAACGGATGGACTTTACATGCCTGGTTCCCACCGTGAAGCATGGAGGAGGAGGTGTGATGGTGTGGGGGTGCTTTGCTGGTGACACTGTTGGGGATTTATTCAAAATTGAACGCATACTGAACCAAAATGGCTATCACAGCATCTTGCAGCGGCATGCCATTCCATACGGTTTGCGTTTAGTTGGACCATCATTTATTTTTCAACAGGACAATGACCCCAAACACACCTCCAGGCTGTGTAAGGACTATTTGACCAAGAAGGAGAGTGATGGGGTGCAACACCAGATGACCTGGCCTCCACAGTCACCAGACCTGAACCCGAGATGGTTTGGGGTGAGCTGGACCGCAGAGTGAAGGCAAAAGGGCCAACAAGTGCTAAGCATCTCTGGGAACTCCTTCAAGATTGTTGGAAGACCATTCCCGGTGACTACCTCTTGAAGCTCATCAAGAGAATGCCAAGAGTTTGCAAAGCAGTCATCAAAGCAAAAGGTGGCTACTTTGAAGGACCTAGAATATAAGACATAATTTCAGTTTTTTCACAATTTTTTGTTAAGTATATAATTCCACATGTGTTAATTCATAGTTTTGATGCCTTCAGTGTGAATGTACAATTTTCATAGTCATGAAAATATAGAAAAATCTTTAAATGAGAAGGTGTGTCCAAACTTTTGGTATGTACTGTATATATATTAAACCTATAAATACATATATACACTGCTCAAAAAAATAAAGGGAACACTAAAATGCAACATCCTAGATATCACTGAATGAAATATCCCGGTTGCAAATTTGTATTCATTGCATAGTGGAATGTGTTCAGAACAATAAAACACTACAATTATCAATGTAAATCAAAATGAATATCCCATGGAGGTCTGGATTTGGAATGATACTCAAAATCAAAGTAGAAAATCAAATTACAGGCTGATCCAACTTCAGTGGAAATGCCTCATGAATAGCAAAAGATGCTCAGTATTGTGTGTGGCCTCCACATGCCTGTATGACCTCCCTACTGTACAATGCCTGGGCATGCTCCTGATGAGGCAGTGCATAGTCTCCTGAGGGATCTGCTCCCAGACCTGGACTAAAGCATCCGCCAACTCCTGTACAGTTTGTGGTGCAACGTGACATTGGTGAATGGAGCGAGACATGATATCCCAGATGTGCTCAATCGGATTCAGGTCTGGGGAACGGGCGGGCCAGTCCATAGCTTCAATGCCTTCATCTTACAGGAACTGCTGACACACTCCAGCCACATGAGGTCTGGCATTGTCCTGCATTAGGAGGAACCCAGGGCCAACCGCACCAGCATATGGTCTCACAAGGGGTCTGAGGATCTCATCTCGGTACCTAATGGCAGTCAGGCTACCTCTGGTGCGCACATGGAGGGCTGTGCGGCCCTCCAAAGAAATGCCACCCCACACCATAACTGACCCACTGCCAAACTGGTCATGCTGAGGGATGTTGCAGGCAGCAGATTGCTCTCCACGACATCTCCAGACTCTGTCACGTCTGCTCAGTGTGAACCTGTTTTCATCTGTGATGAGCACAAGGTGCCAGTGGTGAATTTGCCAATCCTGGTGCTCTGTGGCAAATGATAAGTGTCCTGCATGGTGTTGGGCTGTGAGCACAGGCCCCATCTGTGGATGTAGGGCACTCAGACCATCCTCATGGAGTCGGTTTCTAACCGTTTTTGCAGACACATGCACATTTGTTGCCTGCTGGAGGTAATTTTGCAGGGCTCCGGCAGTGCTCTTTCTGTTCCTCCTTGCACAAATGCGGAGGTAGCGGTCTTGCTGCTGGGTTGTTGCCCTCCTATGGCCCCCTCCACATCTCCTGGTGTACTGGCCTGTCTCCTGGTAGCGCCTCCAGCCTATGGACACTACGCTGACAGACACAGGAAGCCTTCTTGCCACAGCTCGCATTGATGTGCCATCCTGGATGAGCTGCACTACCTGAGCCACTTATGTGGGTTGTAGAGTCCGTCTCAAGCTACCACGAGTGTGAAAGCACAACCAACATTCAAAACTGACCAAAACATCAGCCAGAAAGCATTGTTACTGAGATGTGGTCGGTGGTCCCCAACTGCAGAGCCACTCCCTTATTGAGGGTGTCTTGATAATTGCCAATAATTTCCATATGTTGTCTATTCCATTTGCACAACAGCATGTGAAATTGATTATCATTCAGTATTGCTTCCTAAGTGGACAGTTTGATTTCACAGATGTTTGATTTACTTGGAGTTATATTCTGTTGTTTAAGTGTTCCCTTTATTTTTTTATGCAGTGTATATATATGTAGAAACAAAAAAAGTACACATATTTGGTATCGCCGTGTCTGGAACGAGCCAACCTATGAAACAGTCACACTTGTTCACTCCTTCGGTGCACATCGTAAGAAAAAAAAATGGAGCAGAAACCTTTGCTTTTTCATCATGCTGCCAAACAAAAAGTAGAATAAAACACGAACAAAAAGTGATATCAAAATAAAATGGTAGCAATGGATACAGCTCCAACAGCAGAAAAATAAAAAAAAGTTACAGCTTTCAGAATAAAGCGATGCAAAAACAATATTTTTTTCAACAAAATAGGGTTTTTTTGTGACAAAATGGCAAAACTTAAAAAAAAAATATAAATGTGATATCATTGTAATCGTGCTGACCCGAAGAATAAAGCTGCCTTATAAATTTTACTACACACGGAATGTCATAAAAAAAAAAAATCCTGAATTCCTAGTGTTTGGTCATTCTGTCTATCAAAAATCAGAATAGAAAGCGATCAAAAAATGTCATTGCCTGAAAATGGTACCAATAAAAACGTCAGCTTGACCTGCAAAAAACAAGCTTTCACATGACTCTGTCGGCCGAAATATGGAAAAATTATAGCTCTCAAAATATGGTGATGCAAAAACTTGCTTAAAGGAAAGGTGCCGCAGTTTATTTTTTGTATTAAAAATGATTGTTTATATAAACAATTATTTTTAATACAAATTTACATTTTTTAACTTTAACATTTTTTTTATTATTAATTTTTTTTTCAGCCACTGGGCGCCGCCATTTTGCTTTGCAGGAGTGTAAGTGAAGCTGCACGTCACTTACACTCTGCATTTACGGCAGCCCAGGGCATAGAGATCTGCAGTCGGGAGCCGACTCTATACCTACTATTATAAGCTGCTTTCTGCTGTGTCTGGCCACACCCCCTAAGCCGTCCACAGCACAGTAGAGGCAGGAGACCAGCGCCATCTTCCTGGAGCTCACACTGCAGCTGTGAGCTCCAGCTTACCAGGATAATCACAGGAGCCCTGCAGTCATAGGAGGAGGAGGAGGAGACCAAGGACGGGAGGGAGAAGGACTCAGCCGGGAGCCGTGAAGTAAGTATCAGTGGGGAGGGGGAGAGGGAATCTAATCCTCTCCTTTGTGGTGCTGACTGAGCAGTTATCTCCTCCCATGTGTGTTACTGTGCTGTGTATCTACTCCTCTCCTGTGTGATACTGTCTGCTTAGCCATGCATCTAATCATCTCCTGTGTGATACTAACTGAGCTGTGTATCTAATCCTCTCCCGTGTGATACTGTGTGCTGAGCCATGCATCTAATCCTATACTGTGTGATACTATGCTGAGCCGTGTATCTAATCCTCTCCTGTGTGATACTATGTTGAGCCGTGTATCTAATCCTATCCTGTGTGATACTGTGTGCTGAGCCATGCATCTAATCCTATACTGTGTGATACTATGCTGAGCCGTGTATCTAATCCTATCCTGTGTGATACTATGCTGAGCCGTGTATCTAATCCTATCCTGTATGATACTGTCTGCTGCGCCGTGTATCTAATCCTATCCTGTGTGATACTATGCTGAGCCGTGTATCTAATCCTATCCTGTATGATACTGTCTGCTGAGCCGTGTACCTAATCCTATCCTGTGTGATACTGTGTGCTGAGCCATGCATCTAATCCTATACTGTGTGATACTATGCTGAGCCGTGTATCTAATCCTATCCTGTGTGATACTATGCTGAGCCGTGTATCTAATCCTATCCTGTATGATACTGTCTGCTGAGCCGTGTATCTAATCCTATCCTGTGTGATACTGTCTGCTGCGCCGTGTATCTAATCCTATACTGTGTGATACTATGCTGAACCGTGTATCTAATCCTATACTGTGTGATACTGTATGCTGACCTGTGTATCTAATCCTATACTGTGCTGACCTGTGTATCTAATCTGCTCCTGTGTGATACTGTCTGCTGAGGCTACTTTCACACTTCCGTCAGTACGGGGCCGTCGCAAACCGTTGGCCCGACGTACTGACGGATGTTGTGCTAAATTTAGCACAACGTGGGCAGCGGATGCAGTCTTACGACGCATCCGCTACCCAGTGTGATGAGCGGGGAGGAGGGTGCGGAGTTCCGGCCGCGCATGAGCGGGCAGAAAAAGCGGAACCGACGGACAAAAAAAGTTGCATGGAACTTTTTTTGCGCGTCGCGGCCGCCGAACCACAACGCATCCATCGCACGACGGATGCGACGTGTGGCCATACGTCGCAATGTGTCGCTAATGTAAGTCTATGGGGAAAAAGCACATCCTGCGGGCAACTTTGCAGGATGCGTTTTTTCTCCAAAACGAAGCATTGTGACGTATCCCTAAAGACGAAAGTGTGAAAGTAGCCTGAGCCGTGTATCTAATCCGCTCCTGTGTGATACTGTCTGCTGAGCCATGTATCTAATCCTATCCTGTGTGATACTGTTTGGTGAACAGTGTATCTAATCCTCTCCTATGCACTCCTCTCCCCCCTGCATGTCTTTCCCCATTGCACACACAACTCAATGCGTGCGATAACAGGAGCTGCAGGGGTCATGCTGTATTATGGCATTATGTGAGATCTATATGACGGTATTATGTGATCTGTATGGTGGTATTATGCTTTATCAGTATTGTGAGAATTATATGGTGGTATTGTGTGTGATCTATATGGTGGTATTATGTGAGATCTATATGGCGGCATTGTGACAAGTATGTGGCGGTATTATGTGAGAACACTATGGAGGTATTATGTGTGATCTATATAGCGGTATGTGAGAACACTGGCGGTATTATGTGTGGTCTATATGGTGGTATTATGTGAGAACTGTATGACAGTATTGTGTGATCTATTTGATGGTATTGTGTGTGATCTATATGGCGGTATTATGTATGATCTATATGGCGGTATTATGTGAGAACACTATGGCAGTATTATCTTCAGAAAGCGGACCCATTATAGGGTGGTTCTGGCTGAGCACCTGCACGCAGGTCTGGGGTAATAGAGGGGGCAGCATGACCTCCAGTTAGGTGCAGTCAGGGGAAGGCTGGTGAGGCAGCTGAAGAGGAGTCTCATTTTTATCGTTACTATATGGCTACATTTCCTTCCCAGCGTCACCCCAGACTGCGCCTGTCGCCTCGCTTTTACACATCGCCAGGACAGGATGGAGAAGACAGGATCTGAGGAGGGAAATGGGGTCTGCATGCAAAGTCTGGATCAGAACAGGCCATCAATCCACAGAAATGTTTCCTGGATTTCTGAGGAGACGGTCCATCCATGCGTATAAAAGACAGTGCTCTGTGTACAATCCCTGGCTGCTCCGCGCACTAAACAGGGTGCCCCCCATAGACCAGCACACTGCTCTCCTGAAATACTCTGTGCTGCTGTCACCCTGCTCCCTCCACCACATATCTCCCAGAATCCTTGCTGCCTGCCATCCTCGGTGACTGTCTACTTGTCAGTATAAGGGTATGACTCCACGGTACGGATGGGCGGCGGTATCGCCGCAGCGGCGAAGCCGCTCGGCGCTAAGCCCCACCCCCTTAATGGGACGCGATCATGCCGGATGTGTTAACTCTTCACATCCGGGATGATCGCTCTGTCCCATAGGGCCCTGTGATATGCCTTGCGGGGACGCTGCGTCCCCGCAAGGTGTACGGGCATGCTGCGATCTGAAAAGACGCGCAGCATGTCCGTAGTCGCAGGGCCGCCGCGTGCGGGTTTCCACGCATAGTGGAGACGGGATTTCATCAAATCCCCTCCACTATGCTGGAACATCTGGACGCTGCGCAGCATCAAACAAGCAGCGTTTCCTGAACGTGGAAACATACCCTAAGGCTGCTTTCACACTAGCGTCGGTACGGGCCCGTCGCAGTGCGTCGGCCCGACATACCGACACATGCTGTGAAAGAAATGCCCGACGTGGGCAGTGGAAGCAGTCTTACGACGCTTCCGCTGCCCCATTGTAAGGTCCGGGGAGGAGAGGGCGGAGTTTCGGCCACACATGCGCGGTCGAAAATGTTGGACTCGACGCACAAAAAAAGTTACATGTAACATTTTTTTGTGGCGGCGGTCCGCCAAAACACGACGCAACCGTCGCACGACGGTTGCGACGTGTGGCAATACATCGCAATGCGTCGGTAATGTTAGTCTATGGTGAAAAAACGAATCCTGCAGACAACTTTGCAGGATGCGGTTTTTTTCTCCTGAATGACGCATTGCGACGTATTGCAAACAACGCTAGTGTGAAAGTAGCCTAAGGCTGCGGTCACACATTCAGTATTTGGTCAGTATTTTACCTCAGTATTTGTAAGCCAAAACCAGGAGTGGGTGATAAATGCAGAAGTGGAGCATATGTTTCTGTTATACTTTTCCTCTCATTGTCCCACTCCTGGTTTTGGCTTACAAATACTGAGGTAAAATACTGACTAAATACTGCTAGTGTGACGGCAGCCTTACTCTGCAGTCACCAACAAAATGGCTGCTCACTGGATTCCTGAATATCATCCGCTCTTATCCCTTAGCAGACACCCAGAAGGGAAGGAGAGGAGTGACATCACACACATGTCAGCAGACTCCGCCCATAATTACTGCAGTGCTGTAATGTGAGCTAGTTGTACACTAGGTTTTTCTGAAATTTCAGCAGCTGCTCCCCCTAGTGTTTAAAAGTGGAAATTCCAAAACTTTTCAAATTATTTTTCATATTTTACTAAATTATAAACAAATGATAATATTTTTTAAGAAAATGTAAACATTAATTCTTTACATTTTTACAATTGCTGCAAAAAATTTTTTTTTGATGGCACCTTCCCTTTAAGCAATAAAAAGCGTCTTTTAGTGTCTGACAGCTGCCAAACATAAAAACACGATATAAATCTGGTATCGCTGTAATCGCACCGACCCGAAGAATAAAGTCACCTAATCCCTTATACTGCATGACGAACGGTGTAAAAAATAAATAAAACCAATTTTTCACATGCTGTTGATTTTTTCATCCTGTCTCCCAGAGATCGCAGTAAGGCTTGGAGCACATTTATGTCACGCACTGCGCTGAGTGCTTACACCGGGGTTTCCGTGTAGATATCTGAAATAGGTGATTCAGAGGCAAATGAAGACACTGTGGTTGCCATAAGACTTGTGAATCTCTGAGTGATGTGACAGATGAAACCCCCGATCCATTCACTATAATGAGGCAGCAGAGTTACTCTGAACTCCATCTGGCCTCTGTTCAGCGGTGTCCGTCTTTTTAGTCATAAATAAAAGCGCAGTCAGCCAGTTTTGTGCACCTCTGAAAAGAAGGACACCGCTGAACAGAGGCCAGAAGGAGTTCAGAGTAACTCTGCTGCCTCATTATAGTGATTGGATCAGGGGTTTCATCTGTCACATCACTCAGAGATTTAGATAGAAACCCCAAAGTAAGTGCTCAGCGTATAATAGCTTCCACTCAACCCACAAAAAAGTCTCCACTTAGGTCCGTCAAATTCAAAGCTGTAGGCAATGCCTCTCAGATAATCCATCAAGCTTGTATTATTGAAATCTTGCACGATACGTTTAACCCTTGCTGAAATTGCAGCATACTTTTTGTTTCTTGCAGTGATGGGATTTCCTGCTATTATCTGAATAATTTCAAAACTATGGAGCTCTTGCTGATGTTTCAGACAGTTAATGAACCGGTATATATTTTGGAAAAGAGTACCACGTTTCTCGAAAGCTACGGTGCCATCCTTCAACATCATTATTTGTTCGCTGTTGATCATTCAATGTTCGTTCATACACATTCCAGAATTGAACTGGAAACAAAGGTGCTTGACGTCCTCTGCGATTCATTCGACCGATATAGCTGTCTTCAAAATAGTTGGCAATAGGTATTGCTTCTTGTGGAAAGTCAGGATCATCCACCAATTCTTCAAATGATTGCACAACATTCTGTGGTGGTAGAAAGGCCAGGGCAGGTATCATGCGTATCCAACGGGCAAGTTCATGGTCACCTTGGTATTGCATCTTGAGTCCTTCATTTTGAACTTTACGCCAAACCGACTGTGATAGGTGGAAAAAGCAACCAGTCTTCACAAGGTTGGGGAATTCACATTCAAATGCCTGTATTGCAGCTAGTTCAAAATCCAACATCAGGTTGTCTGGCTGCAGTCCAGGCTGCAAGTTCTTCAGCTCTTGCAGCAACCTCTGGTATGTAGAACGGCTCTTGTCTGTCAGCAAGGTGAACACTAGCGGAACAACAAGGCAGCTGTGGACTACATGGATTGTGTAAAGTTGCTTAAACAAGGCTGGTGTAGTGAAAAACATGCCATCAGCAAACCACTCTTTACTTTGTGCCAGTAAATGGAGAATGTCTCTTGTTCCAAATATCAACACACGGCTGTGTCCATTTCCTAATTTAAAATGAAAGTATTAGTAGAGGAAATAACAGAAAAAGTGTAACAAGCAGCAGACAGAGAATTTTGGGATAAATTCACAAAAAAAAATTATCCTAGTCAGAAGTCTCTGTTCATATCTCACATTAAAAACACATTTTGCTCCAGATTTTCTGATTTCATAATAAAAAAACTGAAGCAAAATGTAGTGTGAAGGGGCCAACCAATAGTTTTTTACAACATATATTGTCCCAGTAAAAAATGATATATTTTTGTTTAAAATTAAAATTACTTCCCAACTTGAAATAGGTCACATTTTTAGGGTACCTTTAGACCCTTCAACTAGATGGCCGTTCAGCACGGCCGATCGCTGCCATGCTGAACGGCCGTCTAGTTGACAGCCGCATCCAGACGCGGCGTGCGGCTGGACGTCTGAGTGAATGACTGGGCGGGCCGCCCGCCTGAATGGGGCGTTCCATTCAGGCGGATGGGCGCGCTAGTCGTCGGGTGGGCAGCGTGGACGTTCGTGACGTCCGCGCTGCCTATGCTGTCTCATTGAGAGGATTGTGCAGGACGCAAAAAACGCCAGTAAAATCACCAGCGTGCTTTTGGCCTAAGGCATAACTGAATGATCCATTAGGCTGGGGACATATGCAGCATTAATGTGTAAATCCTATCCACATGCTGATGAAAAAATTTTGTTTACAAAAAAAAACATGCAGTGCAGCATGTCAATGTATGCTGCCATTATACAAAGAAAATTCCAGCCATTCAGACAAGGGGCTGAAATCCTGCACTAAAACCTGCACCTAAATCCATAGAGTTAAGTGAAGATTTTGATACAGAATTAGGGTACCACAATAGTGGCCACAATTGCAGGCACAAATAGATTCCTGTGGGATCTGCAATTGCTACCACAATTACAGCCGCTGCGGAGATGCCGCTCCGCAATCCCCTTCCGTCAGTGGGCACGAGGCCTCAGGCTTTATCCAGACAAGCTGGATTTACAGGCATATTCCATGCTGTGTTTCCTGCCTGAAACCCGCCCTTTCATGTCTATGGTGCGGGTTACGGGCGGATTCCGGCCGGGGCCGGAAAATGCCCCACCGGAAAATAGCTTGAAAGCTATTTTCCGGCGGATCCCGTGCTTAACTCGCCCATTCAAGGGAATAGGCAAGAGGGAAACCTCCCGCAAAATGCCTGCAAACCACGGGAAATACGCTCAGCTTAGGCCATAGCAGAGCTTGGCCACGTCCCCTATTTGCAGAAGCGTTTTGCCAAAGCGCTTGCAAAGTGCTTAAAAAGTGCTTGCAAGCAGCAGGCAAAACGCCTCTGCAAATCCTGGCATATCTCACCTGAGCTCCGGAGTTCAGCCTGACCTGTCCACGGATCTGCAGGACTGAACTACGAGAGCCGAGGAATCAGCCGGCGATGGCAGTTCAGCCCGTGCATGCTGCAGACAGGCGATGCTGAACTTCGGGGCAACATCCAGGACAGGTATGGCCAGTACAATGCTGCATATTTGGAATTAGTGTTGGACGATCCGATCACTGAAGATTGTAATTTATTACGATTTTCAGGCTGATCGTTATTTTAAATTACGATTTGATTTGTAGCCAGATCATGATGATGATCTGAATTAGAAATCGGAATCCTCCGTAATCTGAAAACACTGTCTGAGCATACACGCTCGAACAGTGTGCGTATATATATATATATATATATATATATATATATATATATATATATATATATATATAGTTCAAAATCGGAACAGCATCTTATATTACCAAATTGTAGTGCAGCGTCTTCCCAACCACTGTTGAAATGGTCTTTGGTAATAGATGAAAAAAAGAAAGACAGCACAAAAAAAATAGAAAAAAAAGGGCTTTAATGCCTGAACGGCGTGGCGACGTTTCGGATATCTTTATCCTTTTTCAAGCAGTGTTAGTACAGACAAGGTGGGTATATATAGAAAACATTCATTGTATACAATTAAACATATTAAGTTATTTTGGACATCAGATCAGCAATAGTCATCTGACCAAAAAAGTGCAACAGTGCCACTGTGATAAATCTGTATCATATACATTATATATAAAAAAGTGCCATATAGTGCACAGTGGTAAACTTTAAAAATATATTAATAAGCAATTTAATATCCTCAGGTGTCCCATGTTTGTGAAAATAGAAAAAACGTGCACTTACAAAGATAATATAGCAGGTGCTGGAGATTCCGGCGTCCTCCTGTTGTAACTGCACATGTCTATGGCAGCTGCAGTCCGGACCTAGAGCATTATGCTCCGCACCTGTGCAATGGTGCTTTGAAGTCATAAGCGCCATCTTGGAAAAGGTATATGGCCATACAGACTTCAGACAGGCAGAAAAAAAAACAAAAAACCTGACAACTTGTATCTGTGCAGCATTATAATATAAGCAATAGCAATATGTAGGAGAGAATGCATAATATAACAAACTAAAAAAATGATTGAGTTTTTTTGTCACTTATTAAAGGACAAATATTGCTATAAAGCCATGAATGGAGGGTTATACTCATTTATTTCATAGTATTTATAGTGGACATAATTGGTTCAGGCATAAGCTCTATGTATGGTGTGTTAAAGTCCCAAAAACTCCCCATAGGTAAATGAGGGGTCAGAAACCAAAACAGGGAAAGAGAGACACATGGGAGGCGGAAATCCCCCATTATGTCAATCACATCCTGCATACACACCAAATAACCAATTGTATACAGCCACGTTTTTTAAAAAAATAATAAATAACGAACAATGAGTGTAATCTCAAATATTATTTAATGCATCTCTTCACACAGTGTATCAAGTTCTATTAATCAACATCATAAATTGCAAAAAAATATTAATTTCACAAACTGGGACATCTGAAAAGAGAAGAAAAAAAGAAATAGAAGTTAAAATCCATGTAAAATTTTACAGGAAGATTGTCATAACAATGAGGATATAGCTGAACTTATCACTATTCTTTTATAGAATCTGATTAATCTTGAAGTCTACATTAAGACCATATGGTTTTAACGTATTTAATTTCATGATCCACTCCAATTCTCTTTTTTTGAGTAATCGAATACGATCACCCCCTCTCCTCTGTACAGGAATTATATCTATGATGCGAAAACGCAGTTGTTTTTCTGTATGCGATTTTTCAACAAAATGTTTGGATACTGGTAGATCCATACGTTTTTTCCTTATGGTATGTCGGTGTTGATTGATCCGTGTTTTAAAATCACATGTTGTCTCACCGACATACCATAAGGAACAAGGACATTGCAACAGGTAAACTACAAACTCTGAATCACATGTCAAAAAATGTTGTATCTCATATTTTTTCTGAGTCACAGGATGAACAAAACTGGATCCTTTTAACATTAATGTACAATTAACACATGAAAGACATGGGAAACAACCTCTTCTATTTTGTCCAGAAAGTGTGGTTTGATTGGATTTTTTGAAAGAACCAATGTCTGATTTTATTAAATTAGAGGCAATCGTACGGTTTCGCCTGTACGAGAACAAGGGTGGTTTTGAAAATTCTGGTACATGTGGTAAACATTTATGTAACATACTCCAATGTTTCAGTATGATATTTGAAATCCCACTACTTTCCTCACAAAAGGCTGTCACCAATGGTATACGATCAGAAACCTTCTTTTTAAATTTTTTCTGAAAAAGGTCTTCCCTTTTAATAGAGTCAGCTTTATTTTTTTGTGCTTCCAATAAATTTTTTGGGTACCCCCTATCCACAAATTTTCTAAGAGTCCCCTCCATAGATTTTTCCAACGAGTCTTTTTCACTCTCAATTCTCTTGGTTCTAATTAGTTGGCTAAAAGGGATGGATTCTTTAGTTTTTCTTGGGTGTTGGCTACTGAAGAGCAATAGGTCATTTTTATCAGTCACCTTTGTATATAACTGGGTGATAAGTCGATTGTTTTTAATTTTGACATTGACATCCAAAAATTGGATTTCATTGTTCGAATGCACCAGGGTAAATTTAATAGTGTTGTCTATTGTGTTTAAATAGTCATGGAATTCCACCAATGAATCCTCTGAACCAGTCCAGATTAGGAAGATGTCATCTATGTATCTCCACCACGCCGCTACATAGCAGTAGTGGTGGGACACATAGATGACATCCTCCTCCAAAACACTCATGACAATATTTGCGTACGCGGGTGCCATGTTGGCACCCATGGCCACGCCTCTCAACTGTAAATAAAAAGTGTCACCAAACAAAAAATTGTTTCTGGTTAATACCAGTTCTAACAGTTGTACTATAAAATTTCTTGCTTCGTCAGAGTATTCTGTGGCCTGCAATTTTTTATTGACAGCATTCAATCCTTTGTTATGTTGAATAGATGTGTATAGTGATGTTACATCGAATGATGCTAAAATAACATTTCCAACTATTTCTATTCCACCTATTTTTTCAAGAAAATCGGTGGTGTCTTTAACGAAGGACTCCGCATGACTGGCAATGGGGTTCAGGATCCTATCAAGAAAAACTCCAATATGTGATAAAATGGAGTCACATCCAGAGACAATGGGCCGACCCGGAGGATGCACGAGAGACTTATGTATCTTTGGCAAAGTATATATAACTGGGGTGATTGGACACCCAATGGTCAAATATTCATGTAAATCCAGGTCAATAATACATAGTTCAAGGGCATTATCTAGAATAATCTTAATGTCCCTTGCAATATCAAATTTTGGATCATGAGAAAGTCTCTCGTACACCTCCGGGTCAGCCAACTGCCCCCGGATTTCCTGAAGATAGTCCCCCTTATTCATTACAACTACTGCACCACCTTTATCGGCACTCTTGATGATTATATTTTCATCATGTGCCAGTTCATGTAGAGCCTCCATTTCATTTTTAGACATGTTGGGGTGCATAAAATTTTTTGTACATTTACCTTTAAATATTTTTATATCATCATTAACAGCGGATATGAATGCGTCTATCACAGGGGGGTTTTCAGATGGTGTGAAATTACTTTTTTTGGACAATGCTAGCTGTTTACAATTAAATTCACTATTAGGAACTTTATCCATTTGGACTTTGCCGGAAAACCATTCCTTTAACTTAATAGATCTAAAAAAACGCTGCATATAAATGTTCAATTGGAACCAATTCACATGAGTGCTCAAACCAAACGATAATCCCTTATTCAATACTGACATCTGATTTTCAGTCAGAGCTTTATCTGAGATATTTATTACCAGACTTGTTCCTTGCTCCTTGTTGACATCTGTTTCTGTCCTGGTGATTTGTTTTTCCCTCTTTTCTCTTTTTTGCCGTCTCCAGTGTTTTTTTCCTCCCCTTTTCCTGTTGGTTTCATTTTTTCTTTTAATAAGTCCGTTTCTGAAAAAATTGTGGTCAGATAGCATATTATCAACATTGGAATTTATAAAATTAACCCCATTGTTCCACTGACCTTTTCTCCAGGTTCCTGAATTTTCTCTTTGCCAGTTATAGATGTTTCCATCTCTATAGTCATCCATATCTCGATTCCACTTTCTACATTTTACATCTTCTAATTCAATATGCAGTTTGTCCATTTTAGTTTTTAGTGACTCTTTGAAAGTATTGAATTCTTCCTCCTTCATGAGGCACTTAATTTCCAGTTCCACCTGTGTTATTTCAGAGTTAAGTCTTTTAGTTTCCTGTTGTAGATATTCTATATTCAAGAGAATAATGTCCAAACCATATTTGTTTGAGATCATACAAAACTTAGCACAAAACGATGCATCATTAGACATTAGATTTGGGCGGATATTGGAGCGGAGTCCTCTTGGTATTTTTTTGGCTGAAAAAGAAAAAACAAAAATAAAAATAAAAAATAAAAAATTCTGAATGCAAGACCATTTCAACAGTGTTTGGGAAGACGCTGCACTACAATTTGGTAATATAAGATACTGTTCCGATTTTGAACCATATACTATGTTTTGTGGAAATTTGCATCAGAATTTTTTATTTTTTATTTTTATTTTTGTTTTTTCTTTTTCGTTTTCCATTCTATTGTGTTTTTTTCACAATTCAGTTTGGGCTATGGATAAATTGCCTGAATCTGGTGTCTTTGCTTATACCAGTGAGGATGGAGATAGAATTTTGGGTGGAATGGAAATGGATGCTGCTTTCCTTAGTACACCATCGCTATATGATTTGAAAATCAAGTATGAGAATGTTACTAGAAAATTTATGACCGTACAATTACATTTGATAACTCTAAGTGAATATTTTAAGGCCAAAAAAATACCAAGAGGACTCCGCTCCAATATCCGCCCAAATCTAATGTCTAATGATGCATCGTTTTGTGCTAAGTTTTGTATGATTTCAAACAAATATGGTTTGGACATTATTCTCTTGAATATAGAATATCTACAACAGGAAACTAAAAGACTTAACTCTGAAATAACACAGGTGGAACTGGAAATTAAGTGCCTCATGAAGGAGGAAGAATTCAATACTTTCAAAGAGTCACTAAAAACTAAAATGGACAACCTGCGTATTGAATTAGAAGATGTAAAACGTAGAAAGTGGAATCGAGATATGGATGACTATAGAGATGGAAACATCTATAACTGGCAAAGAGAAAATTCAGGAACCTGGAGAAAAGGTCACTGGAACAATGGGGTTAATTTTATAAATTCCAATGTTGAATATGCTATCTAACCACAATTTTTTCAGAAACGGACTTATTAAAAGAAAAAATGAAACCAACAGGAAAAGGGGAGAAAAAAACACTGGAGACGGCAAAAAAGAGAAAAGAGGGAAAAACAATTCACCAGGACAGAAACAGATGTCAACAAGGAGCAAGGAACAAGTCTGGTAATAAATATCTCAGATAAAACTCTGACTGAAAATCAGATGTCAGTATTGAATAAGGGATTATCGTTTGGTTTGAGCACTCGTGTGAATTGGTTCCAATTGAACATGGATATGCAGCGTTTTTTTAGATCTATTAAGTTAAAGGAATGGTTTTCCGGCAAAGTCCAAATGGATAAAGTTCCTAATAGTGAATTTAATTGTAAACAGCTAGCATTGTCCAAAAAAAGTAATTTCACACCATCTGAAAACCCCCCTGTGATAGACGCATTCATATCCGCTGTTAATGATGATATAAAAATATTTAAAGGTAAATGTACAAAAAATTTTATGCACCCCAACATGTCTAAAAATGAAATGGAGGCTCTACATGAACTGGCACATGATGAAAATATAATCATCAAGAGTGCCGATAAAGGTGGTGCAGTAGTTGTAATGAATAAGGGGGACTATCTTCAGGAAATCCGGGGGCAGTTGGCTGACCCGGAGGTGTACGAGAGACTTTCTCATGATCCAAAATTTGATATTGCAAGGGACATTAAGATTATTCTAGATAATGCCCTTGAACTATGTATTATTGACCTGGATTTACATGAATATTTGACCGTTGGGTGTCCAATCACCCCAGTTATATATACTTTGCCAAAGATACATAAGTCTCTCGTGCATCCTCCGGGTCGGCCCATTGTCTCTGGATGTGACTCCATTTTATCACATATTGGAGTTTTTCTTGATAGGATCCTGAACCCCATTGCCAGTCATGCGGAGTCCTTCGTTAAAGACACCACCGATTTTCTTGAAAAAATAGGTGGAATAGAAATAGTTGGAAATGTTATTTTAGCATCATTCGATGTAACATCACTATACACATCTATTCAACATAACAAAGGATTGAATGCTGTCAATAAAAAATTGCGGGCCACAGAATACTCTGAGGAAGCGAGAAATTTTATAGTACAACTGTTAGAACTGGTATTAACCAGAAACAATTTTTTGTTTGGTGACACTTTTTATTTACAGTTGAGAGGCGTGGCCATGGGTGCCAACATGGCACCCGCGTACGCAAATATTGTCATGAGTGTTTTGGAGGAGGATGTCATCTATGTGTCCCACCACTACTGCTATGTAGCGGCGTGGTGGAGATACATAGATGACATCTTCCTAATCTGGACTGGTTCAGAGGATTCATTGGTGGAATTCCATGACTATTTAAACACAATAGACGACACTATTAAATTTACCCTGGTGCATTCGAACAATGAAATCCAATTTTTGGATGTCAATGTCAAAATTAAAAACAATCGACTTATCACCCAGTTATATACAAAGGTGACTGATAAAAATGACCTATTGCTCTTCAGTAGCCAACACCCAAGAAAAACTAAAGAATCCATCCCTTTTAGCCAACTAATTAGAACCAAGAGAATTGAGAGTGAAAAAGACTCGTTGGAAAAATCTATGGAGGGGACTCTTAGAAAATTTGTGGATAGGGGGTACCCAAAAAATTTATTGGAAGCACAAAAAATAAAGCTGACTCTATTAAAAGGGAAGACCTTTTTCAGAAAAAATTTAAAAAGAAAGTTTCTGATCGTATACCATTGGTGACAGCCTTTTGTGAGGAAAGTAGTGGGATTTCAAATATCATACTGAAACATTGGAGTATGTTACATAAATGTTTACCACATGTACCAGAATTTTCAAAACCACCCTTGTTCTCGTACAGGCGAAACCGTACGATTGCCTCTAATTTAATAAAATCAGACATTGGTTCTTTCAAAAAATCCAATCAAACCACACTTTCTGGACAAAATAGAAGAGGTTGTTTCCCATGTCTTTCATGTGTTAATTGTACATTAATGTTAAAAGGATCCAGTTTTGTTCATCCTGTGACTCAGAAAAAATATGAGATACAACATTTTTTGACATGTGATTCAGAGTTTGTAGTTTACCTGTTGCAATGTCCTTGTTCCTTATGGTATGTCGGTGAGACAACATGTGATTTTAAAACACGGATCAATCAACACTGACATACCATAAGGAAAAAACGTATGGATCTACCAGTATCCAAACATTTTGTTGAAAAATCGCATACAGAAAAACAACTGCGTTTTCGCATCATAGATATAATTCCTGTACAGAGGAGAGGGGGTGATCGTATTCGATTACTCAAAAAAAGAGAATTGGAGTGGATCATGAAATTAAATACGTTAAAACCATATGGTCTTAATGTAGACTTCAAGATTAATCAGATTCTATAAAAGAATAGTGATAAGTTCAGCTATATCCTCATTGTTATGACAATCTTCCTGTAAAATTTTACATGGATTTTAACTTCTATTTCTCTTTTTCTTCTCTTTTCAGATGTCCCAGTTTGTGAAATTAATATTTTTTTGCAATTTATGATGTTGATTAATAGAACTTGATACACTGTGTGAAGAGATGCATTAAATAATATTTGAGATTACACTCATTGTTCGTTATTTATTATTTAAAAAAAAAAACGTGGCTGTATACAATTGGTTATTTGGTGTGTATGCAGGATGTGATTGACATAATGGGGGATTTCCGCCTCCCATGTGTCTCTCTTTCCCTGTTTTAGTTTCTGACCCCTCATTTACCTATGGGGAGTTTTTGGGACTTTAACACACCATACATAGAGTTTATGCCTGAACCAATTATGTCCACTATAAATACTATGAAATAAATGAGTATAACCCTCCATTCATGGCTTTATAGCAATATTTGTCCTTTAATAAGTGACAAAAAAACTCAATCATTTTTTTAGTTTATTATATTATGCATTCTCTCCTACATATTGCTATTGCTTATATTATAATGCTGCACAGATACAAGTTGTCAGGTTTTTTTTTATTTTTTTCTGCCTGTCTGAAGTCTGTATGGCCATATACCTTTTCCAAGATGGCGCTTATGACTTCAAAGCACCATTGCACAGGTGCGGAGCATAATGCTCTAGGTCCGGACTGCAGCTGCCATAGACATGTGCAGTTACAACAGGAGGACGCCGGAATCTCCAGCACCTGCTATATTATCTTTGTAAGTGCACGTTTTTTCTATTTTCACAAACATGGGACACCTGAGGATATTAAATTGCTTATTAATATATTTTTAAAGTTTACCACTGTGCACTATATGGCACTTTTTTATATATAATGTATATGATACAGATTTATCACAGTGGCACTGTTGCACTTTTTTGGTCAGATGACTATTGCTGATCTGATGTCCAAAATAACTTAATATGTTCAATTGTATACAATGAATGTTTTCTATATATACCCACCTTGTCTGTACTAACACTGCTTGAAAAAGGATAAAGATATCCGAAACGTCGCCACGCCGTTCAGGCATTAAAGCCCTTTTTTTTCTATTTTTTTTGTGCTGTCTTTCTTTTTTTCATCTATATATATATATATATATATATATATATATATATATATATATATATATATATATATATATATATACACACACACACACACTATACGGGTGTACAGCGTGTGTGCATATTTATCTTTAGTAAATGGCTCCAGGCTGCGCTGTTAAAAAATAAACAAACCCAGTTACTCACCTCTTTCTCCAGTGTCCAGTACTAGCTCCGGCTCCTAGCCCAGCAGTGCAGGGAATCCCGAAATCCGGGAAGCACATCGCCGCCTCTGTGCCTGCTGTACTATAACTACAATGGAGAGTGATCCCAGGACCGCTCACTAGACGGTCCTGGGAAAGCACCACATCACGTCACAGAACAGCCCGGCACATGTGCAGAGGTGGTGATGCACAACCCAGAATGCATAGCGTTGGGATTTCGGAATTCCCTGCACTGCCGGAGACAGCGCTGGACACCGGAGAGAGAGTTGAATAACTGGGTTTGTTTATTTTTTAACAGTGCAGCTTAGGGCCATTATATACAGTTAGGTCCATATATATTTGGACAGAGACAACATTTTTCTAATTTTGGTTATAGACATTATCACAATGAATTTTAAACAAAACCATTCAGATGCAGTTGAAGTTCAGACTTTCAGCTTTCATTTGAGGGTATCCACATTTAAATTGGATGAAGTGTTTAGGAGTGTCAGCTCCTTAACATGTGCCACCCTGTTTTTAAAGGGTCCAAAAGTAATTGGACAATTGACTCCAATGCTATTTCATGGACAGGTGTGGGCAATCCCTTCGTTATGTCATTCTCAATTAAGCAGATAAAAGGCCTGGAGTTGATTTGAGGTGTGGTGCTTGCATTTGGAAGGTTTTGCTGTGAAGTAAACATGCGGTCAAAGGAGCTCTCCGTGTAGGTGAAACAAGCCATCCTTAAGCTGCGAAAACAGAAAAAACCCATCCGAGAAATTGCTACAATATTAGGAGTGGCAAAATCTACAGTTTGGTACAGCCTGAGAAAGAAAGAAAGCACTGGTGAACTCAACAATGCAAAAAGACCTGGGCGCCCACGGAAGACAACAGTGGTGGATGATCGCAGAATAATCTCCATGGTGAAGAGAAACCCCTTCACAACAGCCAACCAAGTGATCAACACTCTCCAGGAGGTCGGCGTATCAATATCCAAATCTACCATAAAGAGAAGACTGCATGAAAGTAAATACAGAGGGTTCACTGCACGGTGCAAGCCACTCATAAGCATCAAGAATAAAGAGGCTAGACTGGACTTTGCTAAAAAAAATCTAAAAAAACCAGCACAGTTCTGGAAGAACATTCTTTGGACAGATGAAACCAAGATCAACCTCTACCAGAATGATGGAAAGAGAAAAGTATGGCTAAGGCGTGGTACAGCTCATGATCCAAAGCATACCACATCATCTGTAAAACACGGCGGAAGCACTGTGATGGCTTGGGCATGCATGGCTGCCAGTGGCACTGGGTCACTAGTGTTCATGGATGATGTGACACAAGACAGAAGCAGCCAAATTAATTCTGAGGTATTCAGAGCCATACTGTGTGCTCAGATCCAGCCAAATGCAGCCAAACTGATTGGTCATCGTTTCATACTACAGATGGACAATGACCCAAAGCATAAAGCCAAAGCAACCCAGGAGTTTATTAAAGCAAAGAAGTGGAATATTCTTGAATGGCCAAGTCAGTCACCTGATCTCAACCCAATTGAGCATGCATTTCACTTGTTAAAGACTAAACTTCAGACAGAAAGGCCCACAAACAAACAGCAACTGAAAACCACCGCAGTGAAGGCCTGGCCGAGCATCAAAAAGGAGGAAACAGCGTCTGGTGATGTCCATGAGTTCAAGACTTCAGGCAGTCATTGCCAACAAAGGGCTTTCAACCAAGTACTAAAAATGAACATTTTATTTAAAATTATTGAATCTGTCCAATTACTTTTGGTCCCTTTAAAAACAGGGTGGCACATGCTAAGGAGCTGAAACTCCTAAACCCTTCATCCAGTTTTAATGTGGATACCCTCAAATGAAAGCTGAAAGTCTGAACTTCAACTGCATCTGAATTGTTTTGTTTAAAATTCATTGTGGTAATGTCTATAACCAAAATTAGAAAAATGTTGTCTCTGTCCAAATATATATGGACCTAACTGTATATGCAAGAAAGCTGGAAGAAGAGTGGCTCAACTGAGATTGTTGCTGAGGACTCAGTTGCTGCTAGAGCAGGGGTTGGCTTCCGCCCGTACTTAACATGCATCCATGAAGAAAGACCTCCGCGCTGCTGAAGTCCTATACAAATCATTTATTGCATTACAAAGTTCCAAAAGTGCCAGACCATCATCACCCACCCACATATATACATATATATACACACACACTGTTCGGGCGTACAGTGTGCATATATATATATATATATATATATATATATATATATATATATATATATATATATATATATAGCTCTGGAGATTGGATCGGAATTAATTCCAATCTTTCGGTATGATCACCCCGATCTGATCCTATCTTTCCAGTGATCGGCCAACACTAGTTGGAATCAGTAGGCCTCACTACATTATATTACCCTCAAAGTTTCCCTTGAAGGCAAAAATCACATAGTATTTTATATCAGCACCTTATAGTCTAGCATTTTTCATATTTCTGCAAAATAAACTTTGCAATAATAATGCATAATGGAATTGTTTTAATACAATGTTAAATGGTTAAGTAGCTTACCAGAGTCATGCAGAAGGAACTGCTGCTGGACACCATCAATACTGATCTCCTGGAACTCCAGGGGGATAACAAATTGATCAAGGGTTTGAGGTAACCTTGGGATATTGCCAAGTTGCCTTGCTAATCGTATTGTCCTCTTCAGTGATGCTTTCCTTGGGAGAAGTGCTGCAACATTAGAATGGGCTCCTGAAACGACGTCTGTGAGAATCTGTTGTGGTGTCTCCTGTGTTGTCCTTGCACTGGTGACTGCCTCATTAACAAGTCGGATTGCTTCAGGTCTTGCAGCTTGTGCTGCGTGACTGTGAAGAGTGACTACTTTCACAACTTCGCCAGATTCTTCATTGGTCCAAACACGTCCCTTGCAAGTCGACCGTTTTTCACATACCCAGATGGAATGGACATCATCAGCGGTTCATTTTGTAAATAAGTAAATGTGATTCTCATGGACCAACTTCCTCCTTCCACATTTGGAAAGAACTGAATTCATAGTTGTAGATAGTAAATTGCTGTGGAAGCTGACTGATTTTTTGTGGCAGTACACTTCTCTCTTTGTGGAGATTTCAGACACTGCTATATTCTGATGTACAGATGGAATAAAAGCTAGTCTAATGTAACTTGCAGGACATGTGACCTGCTACTTGTTACATCTGCAACAAAACTTGCAACAAAGCAGGTCAGTGCTGGGTCAGGTAAAAGTTCAAAATTGTTTAGATTTTAGGCCTCTTGCACACTGTAATTTTAGAGTGGTTTCACACTTGTGTTTGTGGCCGCCAGAGGTCGATCCGCTCTGGATCTGACATCCAGCTGACCCCGGGGCAATGCTGGCGGAATGCTGGCATTCCGCTTGCATTACCCATAGAAGTGAACGGCTGGGTTCCGCGATCTGCAGCCGCCTGTTCGCTTTCGTAAAGCCGCATTCCGCTATCAGTGTCAGAACAAAAAGAAGAGCATTTTCTTCTTTTTGTTCCGCTGCAGGTTAGCGGAATGCGGCATTACAGAAGTGAATGGGCGGCCTGTAGTGCATATGTAGCGGAAGTGTGAAAGCACCCTTATGCTGCCTCTGTTTTAGAACTCCAAAGCACGTGCTTTACTGGCATTTTTCAGAGCGCTTTTGTGAGCGCGCTCGGTAATGACCCATAAGATACAGGCTATTGATGAATGCTAAGTGCTCAAAAATAGCTCCTGTAATAAAATAAAAAGAGCTGGCCGAAACAACACCTCGCTTTTTCAGCTATTGACTTATCTACTATATAATTGTCTAAGGGTCACTTTCGTCTTTCTGTCTGTAACGTTTTATTCGTATATTCATTGGTCGCGGCGTCTGTCTGTCATGTAAATTCAAGTCGCTGATTGGTCGTGGCAAAACGCTCACGACCATTGCCACGACCAATCAGCGACAGTCACAGTCTGCCAGAAAAATGGCCACTGCTTCACTGCCCTGCACTCACCGCTGACTGCTCACACAGGGTTAATGCCAGCATTAACGGATCACGGTGTACCACACTCCATTAACGCTGCTATTAACCCTGTGTGACCAACTTTTCGCTATTGATGGTGCCTATGCAGCATCAATAGTGAAAAGATGTAATGTTAAAAATAATAATAAAAAAAAGTTATTCTCACCCCCTCCGACGTCGCGCTGTCCTCCGCGCCTCTCTCCGGTGCACGCCGTGCCTTCTAGTCTGAACGATGCTATGCGTCCAGGACCTGTGATGACGTCACGGTCATGTGACCGCGACGTCATCGTAGGTCCTATGCTCAGACCGGAAGCCACCGCCAGCACTGCAGAGAGGCGCGAGGACTTCAGGGCCCATGGCTGAGGTGAGTATAATTTTATTATTTTTTTAACACGAATATAGTGCCCACATTCCTAGACTACATGGGCAGTGCAATATACTACGTGACCAGTGCAATATACTACGTCGGCTGGCCAATATACTACGTGCGCTGTGCAATTTACTACGTGGACTGTGCAATTTACTACGTACGCTGTGCAATTTACTACGTGGACCGTGCAATTTACTACATGCGCTGTCCAAAATACTACGTTGGCTGTCCAATATACTACGTGGCCTGTGCAATGTACTACGTGGACTGTCCAATATACTACATAACCTGTGCAGCATATCACGTGGCTGCGCCTTCTAGAATACCCGATACGTTAGAATCAGGCCACCATCTAGTATATTCAAAATTGGCAATCTTTTTAGCGATTTTCCAGTGCTTAGCACTTGGGAAAGTGGCTACTGTGAAAGAGGTATTAGGGCTAAAACACAAGGCCGAAATTCCCTGCCTAATTTGGGGCCGAAACATCTGGGGGCAAAAAACTGGGGTCGAAACATCTGGGGGCGAACTGCTGGGGGCGAAACATCCGGGGGCTACTTGCTGGGGGTGAAACATCCAGGGACGAAACATCCGGGGGCAAACTGCTGGGGGCGAAACATCCAGGGTCGAACTGCTGGGGGCGAAACATCCGGGGGCGAACTGCTGGGTGCGAAACATCCCGGGGCGAAACATCCGGGGGCAAACTGCTGGGGGCAAAACATCCGGGGGCGAACTGCTGGGTGCGAAACATCCGGGGTCGAACTGCTGGGGGCGAAACATCCGGGGGCGAAACATCCAGGGGCGAAACATCCGGGGGCGAACTGCTGGGGGCGAAACATCCGGGGTCGAACTGCTGGGGGCGAAACATCCGGGGGCGAAACATCCGGGGGCGAAACATCCGGGGGCGAACTGCTGGGGGCGAAACATCTGGGGGTGAAACATCCGGGGCGAACTGCTGGAGGCGAAACATCCGGGGCGAACTGCTGGGGGTGAAACATCCGGGTGCGAAACATCCGGGGGTGAACTGCTGGGGCGAAATGTGCGGGGGCGAAACAACCTGGGGGTGAAATGCTAGGGGCGAAATGTTTGGGGGCGAAGTGTACCTGGGGGCGAAATGCTGGGGGCGAACTGATGGGGGCAAAACTTCCTAAAACCCAGATGAAGAATACACCTTCACCCACCACGTACCGAGATCTTCTCCATGCTCGTACAGAACTAGATCTTTGTCTCTCTGAGAACGCAGACCGGGCTATACGTTGGTCACAGCAACATTTCTATGCTCTCAATAATAAAAATAATTCTAACTTAGCTCGCCGCCTGAAATGCCTACCTCTACCTAGGCCCCCCATACGTCTACGCACATCCTCTGGTATTACAACCAACCCACAGCAAATTGCTCATATTTTTCAACAAAAACTTAGGCAGCTGTACAGTGCCCCAACTACTACAAACACATAAATGCTAGAGAATTTTTTAGACTCTATTCCCCTCCCGGCCCTCAGCTCCAATATGATCGAACTCCTTAATCAAGCTATAACTCCTCACGAAATTGAACTAGCCATTTAACACCTGAAAACCAATAAAAAACCTGGTCCCGACGGATTCACAGCCCTCTATTATAAAAAATACGCTCCGATACTGATCCGTCATCTCACTAATTACTTCAACTCTTTGAGAGATGGTAACAAGCCAGGAGCAGCCTCATTAATGGCCGCAATATCAATGATACCTTAACCCAACTCTGACCACTTACTCTGGTCCAATTAAAGACCAATATCTCTTGTTAACGTAGATCTTAAAATATTAGCTAAAATCCTGTCTCAAAGGTTGAATTCTGGCCTGGGAGCCTTAATCCATAGACCAAGTGGATTTTGTCCCACGGAGACAAGCCTCAGACAATATACGGAGGGTCTCTCACTTGTTACACCTCTGCAAACACCGCAACATATCAAGCATGTTACTGACTTTAGACATCAAAAAAGCCTTCGACTCTGTTTCGTGGCCTTACTTGTTTGCGGTCTTGCGGAGATGGAAGTTTCCTGACCACTTTCTCTCCTGGATTTACGCTCTCTACAGCTCCCCATCCGCTTACGTACGCTATAGTGGCTTCTCTTCTGCACTTTTTCCTATCAGTAGGGGTACCCGACAAGGTTGTCCTCTTTCACCCCTATTATTTCTTCTTCTTCGAACCACTAGCTATTCATCTGTGTCTCAACCCCAACATACAGGGAGTGGAAGTTGTGACGGTCTCCCACAAACTTTTTTTGTTTGCGGACGACATGCTACTCCTTTTATCGTCCCCTCAGACATCCTTGCCGGCCCTACTTCAAATCTTAAAAAATTTTGAATCTATCTCTGGTTTACAGATAAATACTGCTAAATCTTATGCCATGAATATATCCCTCCCACAGCCTATTGTATCACAACTCCAGTATGACTTTCCGTTCCAGTGGGTTATTTAGGGGTGAAACTGACGGCAAATTTAGACTCTCTTTACGCGGCTAATTATCCTTCGTAATCTTCGCCTCTTGCTCCAGTCATGGGAGAAGTTGCATCTCTCTTGGCTGGGCCAAGTACGGGCTCTAAAAATGACTATTCTCCCCAAATTACTCTACTTATTTTGCATCCTGCCTATCCCTATCCCTTCACACTTCCTTAAAATGGCTCAAAGATTGAGTGATACTTTTCTATGGAGGGGAGGTCTCCCCAGGGTTAACAAAGCCACTATCTACCGTCACCGTTTACAAGGAGGCTTGGGAGTCCCCAATCTTTCAAAATATTACCGCGCAGCCCAATTAGACCAACTGACCCTATACCATGCCTACACTGAACCTCCACTATGGCTATCTCTAGAAGCTTCCGAATTGCAACCCACTACCCTAGACACAGTATTATGGATTCTTCCAACCCAACGCAAACATATCTTGAACCCCATTATAAACACTCTCTTTCAATTTGGGACTCGTTGAAATACTCTTCACAGCTAATTTCACCCTTTATGCCCCTCGCTCCCATTTGGGGCAATATTCTATTCCCCCCAGGCATGGGATCCCTTAGAAATTTTCGTATGTGGGTTGAAGCAGGTATAACCAGAGTTTACCAACTTTTCAATGTCGACGGGATTATCCCATTCCCAGCCCTAAGAGAAAAATACCATTTCCCTCCCGGATAAATATTTCGTTAACTACAACTTAAGAACTTTGTCAACTCCTTACTAAAAACTTCTACCCCCCCCCCCTATTCCTTTACCCCTTTCGAGCAAAAATGCCATCAAAGTCCGCATGCCTCAGGAATTATATCTCTCCTCTACTCACACATCAACTCCCCCTCCCATAGGCACTGCTTAAAATATACTTCTCGCTGGGAGTCTGATATCGGATCTACCCTGACTGACTCGGAGTGGTCCCAAATCTGGTCCTCCTCCACTGGAGGGATACTAAATATTCTTATGTTAGAAACTAACTACAAAGTGTTGACCCGCTGGTACCTGACCCCAGCTAGAGTAGCTAAGGCAGTGGCTAACTATTCCCCTAACTGCTTCAGAGGATGCAACTCGATAGGAGACATGTTTCATATATTGTGGCTATGCCCGTTTGTAAGAAGACTTTGGATTAGAATTTACCTTTTAGTTTCCTCTATAACAAATATAAATCTTAAAAAAAAACCTTGGGAGGCCTTACTCAATAAACGCATCCCTAACATCCCCAAACACACTCATGCCCTTATCGCATTCATATTTTTAGCAGCCAAGCAAATTATAGCTTTGGCATGGAAAAGCCAAATCTAGACTTTTCCGCAGTTAAATCACGCCTCTCTTGGTATATGATTAACGAGAAACTATTGGCCATACTTACAGACTTACAGATAAAGTTGGTAAATTTGAGAAAATATGGCGCCCATGGGCAGAATATACCAGTCATACTCCTTTAGCTGTACCTGCATTTTACCTAACTAACCCTGACCCGTCTGATTCAGAATGACTCATCATAGTTACTGGGTGCAACACGCTTTTACCTCGGGCCTCCCCCCCTCCCCTGTCCCCCACTAGTTGTTAATTTATATGATTGCATGTTATCCGTTTACATGCACTATTATATAGATTACATATACAGCTTTGTATTGATATTTTCTTTATTATTACTTCATATGTAATAAAAATTTATTGTTTAAAAAAAAAAGTCAAATGGCGCTCCTTCCCTTTGAGTCCTGCTGTTAGCCCAAACAGTAGATTTCGCCCACATATGGGGTATCGACATGCTCAGGAGTAATTGCAAAACAAAATGTATAGTCCATTTTCTCCTGTTACCTTTGTGAATGTAAAAAAAAATAGGTCTAAAGTCACTGAAAGTGACTTCAAATGTGAGGTGGTCCCTAAAAAAATGGTTTTGTAAAATTTCTTATTAAAATTAAAATTGTGCTGATGTAAAGTAGACATGTGGGAAAAGTTATTTATTAACTATTTTGTGCAATTTGACTCTCTGATTTTTAAGGGCATAAAAATTTAAAGTTTGAAAATTGCGACATTTTCAAGGTTTTCGGCAAATCTGTTTGTTTTTTTTTTAAATAAATGCAAGTCATATCGAAGAAATTTTACCACTAACATGAAGTAAAATATGTCATGAGAAAACATTCTCAGAATCACTGGGATCCGTTGAAGCGTTCTAGAATTATTACCTCATAAAGTGACAGTGGACAGAATTGTAAAAATTGGCCCGTCACCAAGGCAAACACAAGCCCGGTCACAATGAAAGCACATTTTTTTATTCATGGACGTGATGCTGGATTTTCACTTTGTGACGATTCCTCTGTGTTTCATGAGAGGTTGGGAAATCATGTTACTGTATGTTTGCGATTTGCATACTTGCCGACTAGTCACACTTGGCTTCTCTCAATAGAAGAGAATCAAGAGTAATCAGCACTTAAGCACAGGTATGCAAATTTGAGTTCATGACTGTTTTCGTATCTCGCACAGTCACAACGTTGGGTGTCTGCTGACTTATGCTCTGAGACTGGACAACATTGGAAATTTCTACACTTGATCTCAACTGTTTCCAAAACTAAAATTTTAATTAGACTGATGATTCTGCTCTATGATTAATAATTGTATCATGTTACCTTGTTTTTGCCATTGTTTTCTACAGTTTTCCTAATAGGTTTTAGGATTAAGGATTAAACCTCATATCAAATAGGAATTATTAATGATGCAGATTAAAGAGACTTACAATATAATATTGATCAAACCTCCTTCTACAATTTAATAATACTGCACTAATAATTTGTTCTTGCTGCTTAACGGTAATAATGTTCTGCCACATATGATGAAACACGACTTTATTTGGAAGACCATGGGTTACTGTCAGAATAAGCTGACAAAGCAAGATCCCTCACTACTGTATAATTCATAACTCATTTCCACAGTGCAATAATTGACAATGGAAAGTGAATCTATCAAGCCCCATTTTGCAAAGAGGCAGTCAATTTTTATTCATGAGACCCGTGACCCTAATGATATTCCCCATTACACCTCCTAGAATTTCTGTTGCAGCAGGAGCCCCACACTGGTCTGTCACAAGCACTTACTACATTGTCGGGTAGAAGTGGCTGTCATTAAAATGACACTTTTTCTGATAAGATTATGTGCACTGCTAAAATAGCCTTACTCAGCACAGAACCATTAGAAAAAAGCTAAGAAAAAAGCTATCAGAAACTGTTCTTCAGACCTTTGTCTTTTGGTATACTGTTTCACTAATTTCTCTAAAAGAACATTCATATGAACATTCACAATGTTATGCCTATTGTATTAAATGTTTCCCACTAATAATAGCAACAGCATATCAATAGAATGGGTTATAGCATAGGCTATATCCATAGAATAGGTTATATGGACAAAACTATTGTGACACCTACATGTAAATGTGGCTGTCCACTACTAGACAAGTGCTTATTAATAGCCCCAACATAAGATGAAAATTCTCTATTCTTGCCTCCTGGACGACTCCATTCTAGGGTTGAGTGAAACGGATCGGACAAATTAAAAAATCGCTGACTTTCGGCAAAGTCGGGTTTCATGAAACCCGACCTGATCCTAGTGTGGGATCGGTCATGAGGTCACCGATCTGCGAGCAAAAGTCGCGTTTCATATGACACTTCCAGCGCCATTTCTCAGCCAATGAAGGAGGACGCAGAGTGTGGGCAGGGTGATGACATAGGTCTCGGTCCCCACCATCTTAGAGAAGGGCATGACAGTGATTGGCTTGCTTTCTGCGGTGTCACAGGGGCTATAAAGGGGCGTGCACGCCGACCGCCATCTTACTTCTGCCGATCTTAGCATAGGGAGAGGATGCTGCAGCTTCATCAGAAGCAGGGATATAGTTAGGGAGGGAAGATTAACCCCCAAACTGCTTGTGCTGTAGCGATTTCCACTGTCCAACACCCTTTTTTTGCAGGGAAAGTGGAGGCTATATTTTTGTGCATCAGCTCTGTAGCTTATTAGGCTGCCTTATAAGGCTCCCTGATAGCTGCATTGCTGTTTGCACGCTGCTGTGCGAACCAACTGCTTTTTTAAAAGCAAAAATCCTGTTGCTCCTTTCTGCACAGTTATCTTGTTTATTTGTCCACACTTTTGTGTGCAGCAGTCCTTTTTAATGCTGCCATACTTGTCCTGAGATCATTGTAGGGAGATTGAAATAGTACTACAGTCCTTGTATTTTTTCATATATCTTCCAGCCACTTTCTGCCACTTACATTGTGTTGTTTTATACACTGGGCCTAAGTTTTAGTTCAGTCTCCAAAAAAAAAAGTGAGATTCAAATTCTCATAAAGTGGATATACTTCAGTCCTGTTAGTTTGTCGAATATCAGCCAGCCACTTTCTGCCACTTACATTGTGTTTTTTTATGCACAGCGCCTGAGTTTTGGTTCAGTCTCCCAAAAAAAAGGGAGATTTAAATTCTCAACAAGTTTATATACACCTTCTACTATGTTTTACAGTACCATATAACAGTTGTAATTTTGGGGTTTGGCAGAGACTGGTGTGCCGCACGCGGCTGGCAGCGGGAAGCTTAGCATTACAATATATCTCCAGGTAATATGTATTTTTGCAGTTTCTGGTAACTTTCTTTATTCGCATATGCCATGTACCGGCGAGCAGCGGATTTTGTCATAGTAAGATGTATTAGATAGTAGCAAAATGACACCTTGAATTCATTGGTGTACGTAGAAGTCATGCTTTATACTGAAGACATTTAGCTGCTGCCGAACATATGCCCAGAAGCAATGTATTGTTTGGCTTAAAGGCCGTTTTTTCTGTTTTTTTAGTGACCTATTTTTGGGATCTATGTGTACTGGTCTGACCTAGTGCTTCGTTTGAGCACGGCCGCAGTGTTAGTCCGTATTTATATGTTACAAATTGAGTAATCGCATTTGCCCTGTGAAATCTTCTTAAATTTCATGATATTGAAAGCCCCGGTATTATTGTACTGGCAATATGCTGTAATATATTTCTGTTACATCAAGTACAACTAAAGGGCATGATAATTGTACACACATATATAGTAGTACAATCAAAGGGCATGTTAACTGTATACACTTAATTATGTGGTTGTGCTACATAGAAGCATTGGATCAGACTAGTATCTAACTATTGAAACTTGGTTATTACCGTTAGCTCCTGCTAGCCCTTGGACCTTTTTCTGTCCCTTTCTGCCATGATAATTTAGAAATTTTCAAGTTGATGAGGCATTGTTTTATTATGTGTTTTTATTGTATGTAGTTTGTACATTAATAAAGTTATAGTGTTTTATTGGACAAAAAAGCCTAACACTTCTTGATTCAATAGGCACCTTAATAGTTGCTCCATGGATCTTTATGTTTAATAGTTGATCGGAGTGTAGCCCATCCCTTGGCTTGGTGAGATGGGTCTGGGTTATATGTTTACAGTTGTAATTTTGGGTAGATTTTCCAAAAAATGAGGAAGTCTGGTGGAAGAGCCCGTGAGCGGTGGTTGCCAGCTGGTACTGATGGTGGTGGTGGTGGTGGTGCATCTGGTGGTAGTGGCAAAAGCACAATAGCACCTAAGGCTGGAGGTGTTGAGCCAGCGTCATCGTCTGGCTACACAGGGCCTCGAAGGCTCCCTTATCTGGGAGTAGGAAAACAGCTTTTAAAGCCGGAGCAGCAGGAAAAAGTTTTGGCTTTCCTTGCTGACTCAGCCTTTAGCTCTTTCGCCTCCTCTTCGGAAAGTTCCAAATATACAAGCAGCGAGTCGTCAGTGGATGCTCCCGGTCAGGAACAAGACGTTTCCTTGTGTCCTTCACCCTAAACCAAAAGTGAAGGATGCATCAGGAGACTCTACAGGTTACTCCATGGAGCTCTTTACATATACCGTGCCTGGGTTAGAAAGGGAAATTGTTAACTGCCCATTACAAGATGAATCGGACATGGAGTGCACTAATGCACAGCCACAGCTAGATTATTATGCTGTTCCATTGACTCAGATCACCACATTGCCCTCGCAGTGTACTGAGCCAGAATCTGACCCTGATGAGACTATGGTGCCCCGTCCCGAACGCTATAGCACCTTACACGGTGACACAGAGAAAGGTGCACATGACATTGAAGAGGAGGTGATAGATGACCCAGTTGTTGACCCAGATTGGCAGCCATTGGGGGAAGAGGGTGCCATTGCCAGTAGCTCAGGAGCGGAGGAGGATGATGCGCAGCAGCCATCTACATCGCAGCAGCTTTCATCTGGCAGGCCCGTATCAGGCCAAAAAGTTTGTCAAAAACAAAAACAGTTTTAGGACAGCGTGGCCATCCCGTGAAAGTAGCACAGCGTGCAATGCCTGAAAAGGTGTTCCATAGTAGGAAGAGTGTAGTGTGGCAGTTTTTTAACAAAGATCCGAATGATCAGTGCAAAGTTATCTGTAAGAAATGCTCAAAGACCTTTAGCAGAGGGAAGAATCTTCAAAATTTAAATACAACGTGCATGCTTAGACATTTAACCAGCATGCACTTGCAAGCCTGGACTAACTACCAAACATCCTGTACCATTGGTGCACCTGCTCAGAATGAAGGTAGTCAGCAATGCTACATTGCTTCCCTCACTGTAAGCCCACCGGTTAGGACACCACCAGCAGCAAATGTGGAGGTATCGTTGCAAGGCCAAAGCAGTCAGGGAATCACAAGTTTATTGGTAGGAAACACTGTATGTAGGCCAGCATCAAGAATACCATCACCAACCCTCTCTCAATCCGCCATGTCCACCACCACCACCGCTAGTTCCATCATATGCAGCTCTCCAGTCCAGCTCACCCTACAAGTGACTCTCATTAGGAAAATAAAGTACTCATCCTCTTATCTGCGTACACAGGGTTTGAACGCCAACATTGCAATACTAATCTCGTTAGAGATTGTGCCCTACCGGTTGGTTGAAAGCGAAGCTTTCAAAGACCTGATGGCCTATGCAGTACCATGCTATGACCTACCCAGTCAGCACTTCTTTGCAAAAAAAGCCATCCCAGCCCTCCACCAGCATGTCAAAGACCGCATTGTCCATGCACTGAGGCAATCAGTCAGTGGAAAGGTGCACCTCACAACAGATGCATGGACCAGTAGACATGGCCAGGGACGTTACGTGTCCATCACGGCGCACTGGGTTAATGTGGTGGATGCAGGGTCCACAGGGAACAGCCATAGTGGGACAGTTCTGCCTAGCCCACGGTCTAGGAAACAGTTGGCTGTAGGCGTTCGCCACCCCTCCTCCTCCTCCTCCTTCAGAAGCGAAAGCTCGTCCACAGAGCGCAGTCGCACGACCACTCCATCCGCAGCTGCCAGTGTTGCACACGAGGTGTCCCATTATCGAACAGCTAGTGGTAAGTGTCAGCAGGCTGTGTTACAAATGAAGTATTTGGGTGACAACAGACACCATGGAAGTACTGGCCGAGTACTTGCAGCAACAAACTCAGTCACGGCTGGGCAGAACTGAAACACATACCTTGCCTGGCTCACCCCTTGAACCTGGTGATGCAGTGCTTCCTCAAAAATTTTCTGGAGTTACCAGCCCTGCTCCTGAAGGTGCGAAGACTTTGCTCGCACATCCGCCGGTCGCCCGTACACTCCAGCCGTATGCTGAACAATCAGCAATCGCTGAATCTTCCCCAGCACCGCCTAATAATCGACATTGCAACAAGGTGGAACTCCACACTGCACATGGTCCAGAGGCTGTGCGAACAGAGGCGTGCTGTAATTAATTTGTGGGAGGATACACATACACAGGCAGGCACTTGGACGGCAGACATGGAGTTGTCTGGTGTGCAGTGGTTGAAGCTACAAGACCTCTGTCAAGTCCTTCAGTGTTTTGAGGAATGCACAAGGCTGGTAAGTGCAGACGATGCCATCATAAGCATGAGCATCCCACTAATGCGTCTACTAATGCAAAGTTTGATGCACATTAAGGAGCAGGCGTCTGCAGCCGAGGAGGAGGGAAGCCTTGATGACAGTCAGCCATTGTCTGCTCAGGGAACTCTCCTGGACGAAGTGGCGGACGAAGAGGAGGAGGAGGATGATGGGGATGAATATTTATGGGAGGAGGATGCTTATCAGGGGGCAATAGAAACTGGTGGCGTTGCAAGGTCAGGTACAGGGTTTTTTCAGGACACAAGTGATATTGATTGGCAAGAAAGTGCTCCTCAACCCAGCACAAGCAGTGAATTGACACCTGGAACATTGGCCCACATGGCTGAGTATGCCTTGCGTATCCTAAAAAGGGACCCCCGCATTATCAAAATGATGACCGATGACGATTACTGGTTGGCCAGCCTCCTGGATCCACGATATAAAGGAAAATTACAAAATATCATGCCACATGAGAACCTTGAGCAAATATTGGCTACCAAACAAGCAACTCTTGTAGACCATTTGGTTCAGGCATTCCCAGCACACAGCGGCGGTGATGGCTCTCACACGAGTTGTAGGGGGCAACATGGCAGAGGTGTTAGAGGTGCACAAATTCAAAGTGGCGTTGGACAGAGGGGTTTTATGACAAGGTTGTGGAGTGATTTCGCAATGACCGCTGACACGACAGGTACTGCTGCATCGATTCAAAGTGACAGGAGACAGCATTTGTCCAGTATGGCTACGAACTACTTTTCCTCCCTTATCAATGTTCTCCCTCACAGGTAATTCCCCTTTGATTACTGGGCATCTAAACTAGACACCTGGCCTGAATTGGCAGAATATGCATTACAGGAGCTCGCTTGCCCTGCTGCTAGTGTGCTATCAGAAAGAGTCTTCAGTGCTGCTGGTTAAATGCTGACCGAAAAAAGGACACGTCTGGCTACCCAAAATGTTGATGATCTAGCCTTCATTAACCCCTTTCTGACATCTGACGTACTATCCCGTCGAGGTGGGGTGGGCCCGTATGACCACCGACGGGATAGTACGTCATACGCGATCGGCCGCGCTCACGGGGGGAGCGCGGCCGATCGCGGCCGGGTGTCAGCTGCATATCGCAGCTGATATCCGGCACTATGAGCCAGGAGTGGTCACGGACCGCCCCCGGCGCATTAACCCCCGGCACACCGCGATCAAACATGATCGCGGTGTACCGGTGGTATAGGGAAGCATCGCGCAGGGAGGGGGCTCCCTGCGGGCTTCCCTGAGACCCCCGGAGCAACGCGATGTGATCGCGTTGCTCCGAGGGTCTCCTACCTCCCTCCTCACCGCAGGTCCCGGATCCAAGATGGCCGTGGCATCCGGGTCCTGCAGGGAGGGAGGTGGCTTACCGAGTGCCTGCTCAGAGCAGGCGCTGGTAAGCCTGCAGCCCTGCACAGCAGATCGCAGATCTGACAGAGTGCTGTGCACACTGTCAGATCACCGATCTGTAATGTCCCCCCCAGGACAAAGTAAAAAAGTAAAAAAAAAATTCTCCACGTGTGTAAAAAAAAAAAAAAAAAAAAAATCCTAAATAAATAAAAAAAAAATATTTATTATTCCCATAAATACATTTCTTTAGCTAAATAAAAAAAAACAAACAATAAAAGTACACATATTTAGTATCGCCGCGTCCCTAACGACCCAACCTATAAAACTAAATTTAAACAATACTTAAGGGCGCTGCATGAAAAGTCTCCCAGATAAACCTACTATAAAACTGCCCACTAGTTAACCCCTTCAGTAAACACCGTAAGAAAAAAAAAAAAAAACGAGGCAAAAAACAACGCTTTATTATCATACCGCTGAACAAAAAGTAGAATAACACGCGATCAAAAAGACTGATATAAATAACCATGGTACCGCTGAAAACGTCATCTTGTCCCGCAAAAAACGAGCCGCAATACAGCATCATCAGCAAAAAAATAAAAAAGTTATAGTCCTGAGAATAAAGCGATACCAAAATAATTATTTTTTCTATAAAATAGTTTTTATCGTATAAAAGCGCCAAAACATAAAAAAATGATATAAATGAGATATTGCTGTAATCGTACTGACCCGACGAATAAAACTGCTTTATCAATTTTACCAAACGCGGAACGGTATAAACGCCTCCCCCAAAAGAAATTAATGAATAGCTGGTTTTTGATCACTCTGCCTCACAAAAATCGGAATAAAAAGCTATCAAAAAACGTCACGTGTCTGAAAATGTTACCAGTAAAAACCTCAACTCGTCCCGCAAAAAACAAGATCTCATATGACTCTGTGGACTCAAATATGGAAAAATTATAGCTCTCAAAAGGTGGTAACGCAAAAAATATTTTTTGCAATGAAAAGCGTCTTTCAGTGTGTGACGGCTGCCAATCATAAAAATCCGCTAAAAAACCTGCTATAAAAGTAAATCAAACCCCCCTTCATCACCCGCTTAGTTAGGGAAAAATAAAAAAATTAAAAAATGTATTTATTTCCATTTTCCCATTAGGGTTAGGGTTAGGGTTAGGGCTAGAGTTAGGACTAGAGTTAGGGCTAGGGTTAGGGTTAGGGTGAGGGCAAGGGTTAGGGCTAGGGTTAGGGCTAGGGTTGGGGCTAGGGTTAGGGCTAGGGTTAGGGTTGGGGCTAGGGTTAGGGTTAGGGCTAGGGTTAGGGCTAGGGTTGGGGCTAGGGTTAGGGCTAGGGTTAGGGCTAGGGTTGGGGCTAGGGTTAGGGCTAGGGTTAGGGTTAGGGCTAGTGTTACGGCTAGTGTTAGGGCTAGTGATAGGGCTAGGGTTATTGCTAGGGTTAGGGCTAGGGTTAGGGCTAGGTTTGGGGCTAGGGTTGGGGCTACAGTTAGGGTTAGGGCTAAAGATAGGGTTAGGGTTTGGATTACATTTACGGTTGGGAATAGGGTTGGGTGTGTCTGGGTTAGAGGAGTGGTTAGGGTTACTGTTGGGATTAGGATAAGGGGTGTGTTTGGATTAGGGTTTCAGTTATAATTGGGGGGTTTCCACTGGTTAGGCACATCAGGGCCTCTCCAAACGGGACATGGCATCCGATCTGAATTCCAGCCAATTCTGCGTTGAAAAAGGAAAACAGTGCTCCTTCCCTTCAGAGCTCTCCCGTGTGCCCAAACAGGGGTTTACCCCAACAAATGGGGTATCAACGTACTCTGGACAAATTGGACATCATCTTTTGGGGTCCAATTTCTCCTGCTACCCTTGGGAAAATACAAAACTGGGGGCCAAAAAATAAGTTTTGTGGGAAAAAAAAGATTTTTTATTTTCACGGCTCTGCGTTTTAAACTGTAGTGAAACACTTGGGGGTTCAAAGTTCTCACAACACATCTAGATAAGTTCCTTGGGGGGTCTAGTTTCCGATATGGGGTCACTTGTGGGGGGTTTGTACTGTTTGGGTACATCAGGGGCTCTGCAAATGCAACGTGACGTCTGCAGACCAATCCATTTAAGTCTGCATTCCAAATGGCGCTCCTTCCCTTCCGAGCTCTGTCATGCGCCCAAACAGTGGTTCCCCACCACATATGGGGTATCAGCGTACTCAGGACAAATTGGAAAACAACTTTTGGGTCCAATTTATCCTGATACCCTTGTGAAAATACAAAACTGGGGGCTAAAAAATCATTTTTGTGATAAAAAAAAGAATTTTTATTTTCACGGCTCTGCGTTATAAACTGTAGTGAAACACTTGGGGGTTCAAAGTTCTCACAACACATCTAGATAAGTTCCTTGGGGGGTCTAGTTTCCAATATGGGGTCAATTGTGGGGGGTTTGTACTGTTTGGGTACATCAGGGGCTCTGCAAATGCAACGTGACGCCTGCAGACCAATCCATTTAAGTCTGCATTCCAAATGGCGCTCCTTCCCTTCCGAGCTCTGTCATGCACCCAAACAGTGGTTCCCCCCCACATATGGGGTATCAGCGTACTCAGAACAAATTGGACAACAACTTTTGGGGTCCAATTTATCCTGATACCTTGTGAAAATACAAAACTAGGGGCTAAAAAATAATTTTTGTGAAAAAAAAATAATTTTTATTTTCACGGCTCTGCGTTTTAAACTGTAGTGAAACACTTGGGGGTTCAAAGTTCTCACAACACATCTAGATAAGTTCCTTGGGGGGTCTAGTTTCCGATATGTGGTCACTTGTGGGGGGTTTGTACTGTTTGGGTACATCAGGGGCTCTGCAAATGCAACGTGACGTCTGCAGACCAATCCATTTAAGTCTGCATTCCAAATGGCGCTCCTTCCCTTCCGAGCTCTGTCATGCGCCCAAACAGTGGTTCCCCACCACATATGGGGTATCAGCGTACTCAGGACAAATTGGAAAACAACTTTTGGGTCCAATTTATCCTGATACCCTTGTGAAAATTCAAAACTGGGGGCTAAACAATCATTTTTGTGATAAAAAAAAGAATTTTTATTTTCACGGCTCTGCGTTATAAACTGTAGTGAAACATTTGGGGGTTCAAAGTTCTCACAACACATCTAGATAAGTTCCTTGGGGGGTCTAGTTTCCAATATGGGGTCAATTGTGGGGGGTTTGTACTGTTTGGGTACATCAGGGGCTCTGCAAATGCAACGTGACGTCTGCAGACCAATCCATTTAAGGGTGCATTCCAAATGGCGCTCCTTCCCTTCCGAGCTCTGTCATGCGCCCAAACAGTGGTTCCCCACCACATATGGGGTATCAGCGTACTCAGGACAAATTGGAAAACAACTTTTGGGTCCAATTTATCCTGATACCCTTGTGAAAATACAAAACTGGGGGCTAAAAAATCATTTTTGTGATAAAAAAAAGAATTTTTATTTTCACGGCTCTGCGTTATAAACTGTAGTGAAACACTTGGGGGTTCAAAGTTCTCACAACACATCTAGATAAGTTCCTTGGGGGGTCTAGTTTCCAATATGGGGTCAATTTTGGGGGGTTTGTACTGTTTGGGTACATCAGGGGCTCTGCAAATGCAACGTGACGCCTGCAGACCAATCCATTTAAGTCTGCATTCCAAATGGCGCTCCTTCCCTTCCGAGCTCTGTCATGCACCCAAACAGTGGTTCCCCCCCACATATGGGGTATCAGCGTACTCAGAACAAATTGGACAACAACTTTTGGGGTCCAATTTATCCTGATACCTTGTGAAAATACAAAACTAGGGGCTAAAAAATAATTTTTGTGAAAAAAAAGGAATTTTTTTTTTCACGGCTCTGCGTTTTAAACTGTAGTGAAACACTTGGGGGTTCAAAGTTCCCACAACACATCTAGATAAGTTCCTTGGGGGGTCTAGTTTCCGATATGGGGTCACTTGTGGGGGGTTTGTACTGTTTGGGTACATCAGGGGCTCTGCAAATGCAACGTGACGTCTGCAGACCAATCCATTTAAGTCTGCATTCCAAATGGCGCTCCTTCCCTTCCGAGCTCTGTCATGCGCCCAAACAGTGGTTCCCCACCACATATGGGGTATCAGCGTACTCAGGACAAATTGGAAAACAACTTTTGGGTCCAATTTATCCTGATACCCTTGTGAAAATTCAAAACTGGGGGCTAAAAAATCATTTTTGTGATAAAAAAAAGAATTTTTATTTTCACGGCTCTGCGTTATAAACTGTAGTGAAACATTTGGGGGTTCAAAGTTCTCACAACACATCTAGATAAGTTCCTTGGGGGGTCTAGTTTCCAATATGGGGTCAATTGTGGGGGGTTTGTACTGTTTGGGTACATCAGGGGCTCTGCAAATGCAACGTGACGCCTGCAGACCAATCCATTTAAGTCTGCATTCCAAATGGCGCTCCTTCCCTTCCGAGCTCTGTCATGCACCCAAACAGTGGTTCCCCCCCACATATGGGGTATCAGCGTACTCAGAACAAATTGGACAACAACTTTTGGGGTCCAATTTATCCTGATACCTTGTGAAAATACAAAACTAGGGGCTAAAAAAATCATTTTTGTGAAAAAAAAAGAATTTTTATTTTCACGGCTCTGCGTTATAAACTGTAGTGAAACACTTGGGGGTTCAAAGTTCTCATAGCACATCTAGATAAGTTCCTTGGGGGGTCTAGTTTCCAATATGGGGTCACTTGTGGGGGGTTTGTACTGTTTGGGTACATCAGGGGCTCTGCAAATGCAACGTGACGCCTGCAGACCAATCCATTTAAGGGTGCATTCCAAATGGCGCTCCTTCCCTTCCGAGCTCTTTCATGCGCCCAAACAGTGGTTCCCCCTCACATATGGGGTATCAGTGTACTCAGGACAAATTGGACAACAACTTTTGGGGTCCAATTTATCCTGATACCCTTGTGAAAATACAAAACTGGGGGCTAAAAAATCATTTTTGTGAAAAAAAAAGGAATTTTTATTTTCACGGCTCTGCGTTATAAACTGTAGTGAAACACTTGGGGATAAGTTCCTTAGGGGGTCTACTTTCCAAAATGGTGTCAATTGTGGGGTTTTTTAATGTTTAGGCACATCAAGGGCTCTCCAAACGCAACATGGCATCCCATCTTAATTCCAGTCAATTTTGCATTGAAAAGTAAAATAGCGCTCCTTCCCTTCCGAGCTCTGCTATGCGCCCTGTTATGACCCCAATGGCAGAGGGTCTCAGAAATAATTTCTAAGTCTGCAAACACAAAAAACCAGCTCATAGGGCAGTGGTAACTGGGCTGACCATATATCTAATCCTAGCACCACAAATAACAGCATCCGGGGAACGTTCCTACGTTGGTTCTAGACGTCTCGCGCCAGCCGGAGAACTAGCTAACCCTAAAAGGGAAAAGAAAGACCTTTCTTGCCTCCAGAGAATAGACCCCAAAAGTTGGATACAAGCCCCCAACAAATAATAACGGTGAGGTAAGAGGAAAAGACAAACATAAGAATGAGCTAGGTATTTAGCAAAGAGAGGCCCACTAGCTAATAGCAGAATATAGAAAGATAACTTATATGGTCAGCAAAAACCCTATCAAAAATATCCACACTGGAAATTCAAGAACCCCCGAACCGTCTAACGGCCCGGGGGGAGAACACCAGCCCCCTAGAGCTTCCAGCAAGATCAGGAATCACATTTAGTACAAGCTGGACAAAAATGAGAGCAAGCAAATAACCCAAAAAACAAAGAAGCAGGACTTAGCTTAATTTTGCACGAACCAGGACCAGCAGATAGGAGCAAACAGAATGTGTCTGATTACAACGATGCCAGGCACTGGACTAAGGTTCCAGGAGGTTTATATAGCAACACCCCTGAACTAACGACCCAGCTGGGTGCAAACTGAGGGAAGAAAATCCCAGAGTCATATCACTAGTAACCACAAGAGGGAGCCAAAAAGTCTAATTCACAACAGTACCCCCCCCCTTAAGGAGGGGTCACCGAACCCTCACCAAGACCACCAGGGTGATCAGGATGAGCAGCGTGAAGGGCACGAACTAAATCGGCCGCATGCACATCAGAGGCAACCACCCAGGAATTATCCTCCTGACCATAGCCCTTCCACTTGACCAAATACTGAAGCCTCCATCTGGAGAGACGAGAATCCAAGATCTTCTCAACCACGTACTCCAACTCGCCCTCAACCAACACCGGAGCAGGAGGCTCAGCAGAAGGAACCACAGGCACAACATAGCGTCGCAACAAAGACCTATGGAACACGTTGTGAATGGCAAACGAAACCGGAAGATCCAAGCGAAAGGACACTGGATTAAGGATTTCCAATATCTTGTAAGGACCGATGAAGCGAGGCTTAAATTTAGGAGAGGAGACCTTCATAGGAACAAATCGAGAAGACAGCCACACCTGTTGTGATTTTGCTTTTTGCTCCCTCTAGTGGTCATTAGTGATTTGACTCTGGAGCTTCTGTCTTTTCCTATATCCTCACCTGGGCCGTTAGTTCAGGGGCGTTGCTATATAAGCTCCCTGGACCTTCAGTTCAATGCCTGGCATCGTTGAAATCAGAGCTAATCTGTTGTGCTCTTGTCCTATGATCCTGGTTCCTGTATTTCAAGCTAAGTCTGCTTCCTTGCTTTTTGCTTTTGTTTTGTTTGGTATTTTTGTCCAGCTTGTTCCAATCTGTATCCTGACCTTTGCTGGAAGCTCTAGGGGGCTGGTGTTCTCCCCCCGGACCGTTAGACGGTTCGGGGGTTCTTGAATCTCCAGCGTGGATTTTTATAGGGTTTTTGTTGACCAGATAAGTTATCTTGCTATATTCTGCTATTAGTAAGCTGGCCTCTCTTTGCTGAACCTGGTTCATTTCTGTGTTTGTCATTTCCTCTTACCTCACCGTTATTATTTGTGGGGGGCTTGTATCTTGCTTTGGGGTCCCTTTCTCTGGAGGCAAGAGAGGTCTTTGTTTTCTTCTCCTAGGGGTAGTTAGATTCTCCGGCTGGCGCGAGTCATCTAGCGATCACCGTAGGCATGATCCCCGGCTACTTCTAGTGTTGGCGTTAGGAGTAGCTATTTGGTCAACCCAGTTACCACAGCCCTATGAGCTGGATTTTTGAATCTCGCAGACTTACACGTTCCTCTGAGACCCTGTCCACTGGGGTCATAACAGTATGCCAGGCCAGTATTAAATGTTTAATGCATTGCAGAAGTGGGATTATAAGAAAGAAAATTTTGAGGTTTTTTTTTCCCTCTCTCATTTTTTTTTTTTTTTTTCTTTTCCCCTTTACCTCAGAGTGGCTTAAGCTTGCCGCTCGTGTGCAGGGTATACAAGATTATGTTACCAGAAATCCTAGGTCTGAACCCAAGATTCCGATTCCTGAACTGTTTTCAGGAGACCGATTTAAGTTTAGGAATTTCAGGAATAATTGTAAATTGTTTTTGTCCCTGAAACCTTGTTCGTCTGGAGACTCTGCTCAACAAGTAAAAATTGTTATTTCATTCTTACGGGGTGACCCTCAAGATTGGGCTTTTTCGTTGGCGCCAGGAGATCCGGCATTGGCTGATATTGATGCGTTTTTTCTGGCGCTCGGTTTACTTTATGAGGAACCCAATCTTGAGATTCAGGCAGAGAAAGCCTTGCTGGCTATGTCTCAGGGCCAGGACGAGGCTGAGGTGTATTGCCAAAAATTTCGGAAATGGTCCGTGCTGACACATTGGAACGAGTGTGCACTGGCCGCTAATTTTAGAAATGGCCTTTCTGAGGCCATTAAGAATGTTATGGTGGGTTTTCCCATTCCCACAGGTCTGAATGATACCATGTCCCTGGCTATTCAAATTGACCGGCGGTTGCGGGAGCGCAAAACCGCAAATTCCCTCATGTTGTTGTCTGAACAGACACCTGATGTGATGCAATGTGATAGAAAAACCGCAAATTCCCTCATGGTGTTGTCTGAACGGACACCTGATTTGATGCAATGTGATAGAATCCTGACTAGAAATGAGAGGAAAATTCATAGACGCCGGAATGGCTTGTGCTACTACTGTGGTGATTCTACACATGTTATCTCAGCATGCTCTAAACGTATATCTAAGGTTGTTAGTCCTGTCACCGTTGGTAATTTGCATCCTAAGTTTATTCTGTCTGTAACTTTGATTTGCTCACTGTCATCTTATCCTGTCATGGCGTTTGTAGATTCAGGTGCTGCCCTGAGTCTTATGGATCTCTCATTTGCTAAGCGCTGTGGTTTTATTCTTGAACCATTAGAAAATCCTATCCCTCTTAGGGGTATTGATGCTACGCCATTAGCAGAAAATAAACCGCAGTATTGGACACAGGTTACCATGTGCATGACTCCTGAACACCGCGAGGTGATACGTTTTCTCGTTCTACATAAAATGCATGATTTGGTTGTTTTGGGGCTGCCATGGTTACAGACCCATAATCCAGTCCTTGACTGGAAGGCTATGTCCGTGTCTAGTTGGGGCTGTCGTGGTATTCATGAGGATTCCCTGCCTGTGTCTATTGCTTCTTCTACGCCTTCGGAAGTTCCGGAGTATTTGTCTGATTATCAGGATGTCTTTAGCGAGTCCAGGTCCAGTGCATTGCCTCCTCATAGGGAATGTGACTGTGCAATAGATTTGATTCCAGGCAGTAAATTTCCTAAGGGAAGACTGTTTAATCTGTCGATACCTGAACATACCGCTATGCGTTCATATATCAAGGAGTCTCTGGAGAAAGGACACATCCGTCCGTCTTCTTCCCCTCTTGGTGCGGGATTCTTTTTTGTGGCTAAAAAGGACGGATCTTTGAGGCCTTGTATTGACTATCGGCTTTTAAATAAGATCACTGTCAAATTTCAGTATCCTTTGCCGCTGTTGTCTGACTTGTTTGCCCGGATTAAGGGTGCCAAGTGGTTTACCAAGATAGACCTTCGTGGTGCGTACGACCTTGTGCGCATTAAGCAAGGGGATGAATGGAAAACCGCATTCAATACGCCCGAAGGTCATTTTGAGTACTTGGTGATGCCTTTTGGGCTCTCTAATGCCCCTTCAGTTTTTCAGTCCTTTATGCATGACATTTTCCGGAACTATCTGGATAAATTTTTGATCGTTTATCTGGATGATATTCTGTTTTTTTCTGATAATTGGGACTCGCATGTGGAGCAGGTCAGGATGGTCTTTAAAATTTTGCGTGAAAATTCTTTGTTTGTCAAGGGCTCAAAGTGTCTTTTTGGTGTACAGAAGGTTCCCTTTTTGGGGTTCATTTTTTCCCCTTCTGCTGTGGAGATGGACCCAGTCAAGGTCCGAGCTATTCTTGATTGGACTCAGCCCTCGTCAGTTAAGAGTCTTCAGAAGTTCTTGGGTTTCGCTAACTTCTACCGTCGTTTTATCGCTAACTTTTCTAGCATTGTGAAACCTTTGACGGATATGACCAAGAAGGGCTCCGATGTGGTTAATTGGGCTCCTGCTGCCGTGGAGGCTTTCCAGGAGTTGAAACGTCGGTTTACTTCGGCGCCTGTTTTGTGCCAGCCTGATGTCTCGCTTCCCTTTCAGGTTGAGGTGGATGCTTCAGAGATTGGAGCAGGGGCCGTTTTGTCGCAGAGAGGCCCTGGTTGCTCTGTTATGAGACCTTGCGCCTTTTTCTCTAGGAAGTTTTCGCCTGCGGAGCGAAATTATGATGTGGGCAATCGGGAGTTGTTGGCCATGAAATGGGCATTTGAGGAGTGGCGTCATTGGCTCGAGGGTGCTAAGCATCGTGTGGTGGTCTTGACTGATCACAAAAATCTGATGTATCTCGAGTCTGCTAAACGCCTGAATCCTAGACAGGCCCGCTGGTCATTGTTTTTCTCCCGTTTTGACTTTGTTGTCTCGTATTTACCAGGTTCAAAAAATGTGAAGGCCGATGCTCTTTCCAGGAGCTTTGTGCCTGATGCTCCTGGAGTCGCTGAACCTGTTGGTATTCTTAAGGATGGTATTATCTTGTCAGCTATTTCTCCAGATCTGCGACGTGTGTTGCAGAGATTTCAGGCTGATAGGCCTGATTCTTGTCCACCTGACAGACTGTTTGTGCCTGATAAGTGGACCAGCAGAGTCATTTCCGAGGTTCATTCCTCGGTGTTGGCAGGTCACCCAGGAATTTTTGGCACCAGAGATCTGGTGGCCAGATCCTTTTGGTGGCCTTCCTTGTCTAGGGATGTGCGGTCATTTGTACAGTCCTGTGGGACTTGTGCTCGAGCTAAGCCTTGCTGTTCTCGTGCCAGCGGGTTGCTCTTGCCCTTGCCTGTCCCTAAGAGACCTTGGACACATATCTCCATGGATTTCATTTCTGATCTTCCGGTATCTCAAGGCATGTCTGTTATCTGGGTGATATGTGATCGCTTCTCCAAGATGGTCCATTTGGTTCCTTTGCCTAAGCTGCCTTCCTCTTCCGATCTGGTTCCTGTGTTTTTCCAGAACGTGGTTCGTTTGCACGGCATCCCTGAGAATATTGTGTCAGACAGAGGATCCCAGTTCGTTTCCAGATTCTGGCGATCCTTTTGTAGTAGGATGGGCATTGACTTGTCGTTTTCGTCTGCTTTCCATCCTCAGACTAATGGACAGACGGAGCGAACTAATCAGACTTTGGAGGCTTATTTGAGGTGTTTTGTCTCTGCTGATCAGGACGATTGGGTGACCTTCTTGCCGTTGGCTGAGTTTGCCCTTAATAATCGGGCTAGTTCCGCCACCTTGGTTTCGCCGTTTTTCTGCAACTCTGGTTTCCACCCTCGTTTTTCTTCGGGTCATGTGGAACCTTCTGACTGCCCTGGGGTGGATTCTGTGGTGGATAGGTTGCAGCGGATCTGGAATCTTGTGGTGGACAACTTGAAGTTGTCACAGGAGAGGGCTCAGCGCTTTGCCAACCGCCGCCGCGGTGTGGGTCCCCGACTACGTGTTGGGGATTTGGTGTGGCTTTCTTCCCGCTTTGTTCCTATGAAGGTTTCCTCTCCCAAATTTAAACCTCGTTTTATTGGTCCTTACAAGATATTGGAAATCCTTAATCCTGTATCCTTTCGCCTGGATCTTCCTGTGTCGTTTGCTATCCACAACGTGTTTCATAGGTCCTTGTTGCGGCGGTACGTTGTGCCTGTGGTTCCTTCTGCTGAGCCTCCTGCTCCGGTGTTGGTTGAGGGCGAGTTGGAGTACGTGGTGGAGAAGATCTTGGATTCTCGTCTCTCCAGGCGGAGGCTTCAGTACCTGGTCAAGTGGAAGGGCTATGGTCAGGAAGATAATTCCTGGGTGGTCGCCTCTGATGTTCATGCGGCCGATTTAGTTTGTGCCTTTCACGCCGCTCGTCCTGATCGCCCTGGTGGTCGTGGTGAGGGTTCGGTGACCCCTCACTAAGGGGGGGGTACTGTTGTGATTTTGCTTTTTGCTCCCTCTAGTGGTCATTAGTGATTTGACTCTGGAGCTTCTGTCTTTTCCTATATCCTCACCTGGGCCGTTAGTTCAGAGGCGTTGCTATATAAGCTCCCTGGACCTTCAGTTCAATGCCTGGCATCGTTGAAATCAGAGCTAATCTGTTGTGCTCTTGTCCTATGATCCTGGTTCCTGTATTTCAAGCTAAGTCTGCTTCCTTGCTTTTTGCTTTTGTTTTGTTTGGTATTTTTGTCCAGCTTGTTCCAATCTGTATCCTGACCTTTGCTGGAAGCTCTAGGGGGCTGGTGTTCTCCCCCCGGACCGTTAGACGGTTCGGGGGTTCTTGAATCTCCAGCGTGGATTTTTATAGGGTTTTTGTTGACCAGATAAGTTATCTTGCTATATTCTGCTATTAGCTAGTGGGCCTCTCTTTGCTAATTACCTAGCTCATTCTTATGTTTGTCTTTAAGCTGGCCTCTCTTTGCTGAACCTGGTTCATTTCTGTGTTTGTCATTTCCTCTTACCTCACCGTTATTATTTGTGGGGGGCTTGTATCTTGCTTTGGGGTCCCTTTCTCTGGAGGCAAGAGAGGTCTTTGTTTTCTTCTCCTAGGGGTAGTTAGATTCTCCGGCTGGCGCGAGTCATCTAGCGATCACCGTAGGCATGATCCCCGGCTACTTCTAGTGTTGGCGTTAGGAGTAGCTATTTGGTCAACCCAGTTACCACAGCCCTATGAGCTGGATTTTTGAATCTCGCAGACTTACACGTTCCTCTGAGACCCTGTCCACTGGGGTCATAACACACACCAAATCCCCAACACGAAGTCGGGGACCCACACCGCGGCGGCGGTTGGCAAAACGCTGAGCCTTCTCCTGTGACAATTTTAAGTTGTCCACCACATGATTCCAGATCTGCTGCAACCTATCCACCACAGAATCCACCCCAGGACAGTCAGAAGGCTCCACATGTCCCGAGGAAAAACGAGGATGGAAACCAGAGTTGCAGAAAAATGGCGAAACCAAAGTAGCGGAACTAGCCCGATTATTAAGGGCAAACTCAGCCAACGGCAAGAAGGTCACCCAATCATCCTGATCTGCCGAAACAAAACACCTCAAGTAAGCCTCCAGAGTCTGATTAGTTCGCTCAGTTTGTCCATTAGTCTGAGGATGAAAGGCAGACGAGAACGACAAATCAATGCCCATCCTAGCACAAAAGGATCGCCAGAACCTGGAAACAAACTGGGATCCTCTGTCAGACACAATATTCTCAGGAATGCCGTGTAAACGAACCACATTCTGAAGGAACACAGGAACCAGATCGGAAGAGGAAGGCAGCTTAGGCAAAGGCACCAAATGGACCATTTTAGAAAAGCGATCACATACCACCCAGATGACAGACATACCCTGAGACACCGGGGGATCAGAAATGAAATCCATGGAAATGTGTGTCCAAGGCCTCTTCGGGACAGGCAAGGGCAAGAGCAACCCGCTGGCACGAGAACAGCAAGGCTTAGCTCGAGCACAAGTCCCACAGGACTGCACAAATGACCGCACATCCCGTGACAAGGAAGGCCACCAAAAGGACCTAGCCACCAGATCTCTGGTGCCAAAAATTCCCGGATGACCTGCCAACACCGAGGAATGAACCTCGGAAATGACTCTGCTGGTCCACTTATCAGGAACAAACAGTCTGTCAGGTGGACAAGAGTCAGGTCTACCAGCCTGAAATCTCTGCAACACACGTCGCAAATCAGGAGAAATGGCTGACAAGATAACTCCCTCTTTAAGAATACCAACAGGTTCTGTGACTCCAGGAGAGTCAGGCACAAAGCTCCTTGAAAGAGCATCAGCCTTCACATTCTTTGAACCTGGTAAATACGAGACCACAAAGTCAAAACGGGAGAAAAACAATGACCAGCGGGCCTGTCTAGGATTCAGGCGCTTAGCAGACTCGAGATACATCAAATTTTTGTGATCAGTCAAGACCACCACACGATGCTTAGCACCCTCGAGCCAATGACGCCACTCCTCAAATGCCCACTTCATGGCCAGTAACTCCCGATTGCCAACATCATAATTCCGCTCAGCAGGCGAAAACTTCCTAGAGAAGAAAGCACATGGTCTCATTACCGAGCAACCAGGGCCTCTCTGTGACAAAACAGCCCCTGCCCCAATCTCAGAAGCATCCACTTCGACCTGAAAGGGAAGTGAGACATCAGGCTGGCACAAAACAGGTGCCGAAGTAAACCGGCGCTTCAACTCCTGGAACGCCTCCACGGCTGCAGGAGCCCATTTAGCAACATCAGCACCTTTCTTGGTCATATCCGTCAAAGGTTTAACAATGCTAGAAAAATTAGCGATAAAACGACGGTAGAAGTTAGCAAAACCCAAGAACTTCTGAAGACTCTTAACTGACGTGGGCTGAGTCCACTCATGAATAGCTCGGACCTTGACTGGGTCCATCTCCACAGCAGAAGGGGAAAAAATAAACCCCAAAAAGGGAACCTTCTGTACTCCAAAGAGACACTTTGAGCCTTTAACAAACAAAGCATTCTCACGCAAAACCTGAAACACCATCCTGACCTGCTCCACATGTGAGTCCCAATCTTCAGAGAAAACCAGAATATCATCCAGATAAACAATCATAAATTTATCCAGATACTTCCGGAAAATATCATGCATAAAGGACTGAAACACTGAGGGAGCATTAGAGAGCACAAAAGGCATCACCAAGTACTCAAAATGACCTTCGGGCGTATTAAATGCAGTCTTCCATTCATCTCCTTGCTTAATGCGCACAAGGTTGTACGCACCACGAAGATCTATCTTGGTGAACCACTTGGCACCTTTAATCCGGGCAAACAAGTCCGACAACAGTGGCAAAGGATACTGAAATTTTACAGTGATTTTATTCAGAAGCCGATAGTCAATACAAGGTCTCAAAGATCCGTCCTTCTTGGCCACAAAAAAGAATCCTGCACCAAGAGGGGAAGAGGATGGACGGATATGCCCCTTCTCCAGAGACTCCTTGATATACGAACGCATTGCGGCATGCTCAGGTACAGACAGATTAAATAATCTTCCCTTAGGGAATTTACTACCTGGGATCAAATCTATGGCGCAGTCACAGTCCCTATGAGGAGGCAGAGCACTGGATCTGGACTCGCTGAATACATCCTGATAATCAGACAAATACTCAGGAACTTCCGAAGGAGTAGAGGAAGCAATAGACACCGGCGGGGAATCAGCATGAATTCCCAGACAGCCCCAACTTGACACAGACATTGCCTTCCAATCCAAGACTGGATTGTGGGTCTGTAACCATGGCAGACCCAAAACGACCAAATCATGCATTTTATGCAGAACAAGAAAAGGAATCACCTCTCGATGTTCAGGAGTCATGCACATGGTCACCTGCGTCCAAAACTGCGGTTTATTTTCCGCCAATGGCGTAGCATCAATACCTCTAAGAGGAATAGGATTTACTAACGGTTCAAGAACAAAACCACAGCGCTTGGCAAATGACAGATCCATAAGACTCAGGGCAGCACCTGAATCCACAAACGCCATAACAGGGTAAGAAGACAAAGAGCAAATTAAAGTCACAGACAAAATAAATTTAGGTTGCAAATTACCAATGGCGACAGGACTAACAACCCTTGTTAGGCGTTTAGAGCATGCTGATATAACATGTGTAGAATCACCACAGTAAAAACACAACCCATTCTGATGTCTATGATTTTTCCGCTCATTTCTAGTCTGAATTCTATCACATTGCATTAAATCAGGTGTTTGTTCAGACAACACCACCAGAGGATTAGCGGTTTTGCGCTCCTGCAAACGCCGGTCAATTTGAATAGCCAGCGCCAAAGAATCATTCAGACTTGTAGGAATGGGGAAACCCACCATCACATTCTTAATGGCTTCAGAAAGGCCATTTCTGAAATTTGCGGCCAGAGCACACTCATTCCACTGAGTAAGCACGGACCATTTCCGAAATTTTTGGCAATACACTTCAGCTTCATCCTGACCCTGAGAAATAGCCAGCAAGGCTTTTTCTGCCTGAATTTCAAGATTGGGTTCCTCGTAAAGCAATCCGAGCGCCAGAAAAAACGCATCAATATTTGCCAATGCCGGATCTCCTGGCGCTAGCGAGAAAGCCCAATCCTGAGGGTCGCCCCGTAAAAAAGAAATAACAATTTTAACTTGCTGAGCTGAATCTCCAGATGAACGGGGTCTCAGAGAAAGAAACAATTTACAATTATTCTTGAAATTCCTGAACCTAAATCGGTCTCCAGAAAACAATTCCGGAATAGGTATTTTAGGTTCAGACATAGGACTACTGGTAACAAAATCTTGTATGCCCTGCACACGAGCTGCCAGCTGGTCTACACTTGTAATCAAGGTCTGGACATTCATGTCTGCAGCAAGCACAAGCCACTCAAAGGTAAAGGGGAGGAAGAGAGGAAAGAAAAAAAAAAAAACCTCAGAATTTCCTTTCTTATTATCCCACTTCTGCAATGCATTAAACATTCAATGTTGGCCTGGCATACTGTTATGACCCCAATGGCAGAGGGTCTCAGAAATAATTTCTAAGTCTGCAAACACAAAAAACCAGCTCATAGGGCAGTGGTAACTGGGCTGACCATATATCTAATCCTAGCACCACAAATAACAGCAGCCGGGGAACGTTCCTACGTTGGTTCTAGACGTCTCGCGCCAGCCGGAGAACTAGCTAACCCTAAAAGGGAAAAGAAAGACCTTTCTTGCATCCAGAGAATAGACCCCAAAAGTTGGATACAAGCCCCCAACAAATAATAACGGTGAGGTAAGAGGAAAAGACAAACATAAGAATGAGCTAGGTATTTAGCAAAGAGAGGCCCACTAGCTAATAGCAGAATATAGAAAGATAACTTATATGGTCAGCAAAAACCCTATCAAAAATATCCACACTGGAAATTCAAGAACCCCCGAACCGTCTAACGGCCCGGGGGGAGAACACCAGCCCCCTAGACCTTCCAGCAAGATCAGGAATCACATTTAGTACAAGCTGGACAAAAATGAGAGCAAGCAAATAACCCAAAAAACAAAGAAGCAGGACTTAGCTTAATTTTGCACGAACCAGGACCAGCAGATAGGAGCAAACAGAATGTGTCTGATTACAACGATGCCAGGCACTGGACTAAGGTTCCAGGAGGTTTATATAGCAACAACCCTGAACTAACGACCCAGCTGGGTGCAAACTGAGGGAAGAAAATCCCAGAGTCATAACACTAGTAACCACAAGAGGGAGCCAAAAAGTCTAATTCACAACAGCGCCCAAACAGTGGTTTACCCGTACATATCGGGTATCGTCGTACTCAGGACAAATTGCACAACAACTTTTGTGGTCTAATTTCTTCTCTTACCCTTGGGGAAATAAAAAAATGGGGGCGAAAAATCATTTTTGTGAAAAAATATGATTTTTTATTTTTACGGCTCTGCATTATAAACTTCTGTGAAGCACTTGTTGGGTCAAAGTGCTCAACACACATCTAGATAAGTTCCTTAAGGGGTCTACTTTCCAAAATGGTGTCACTTGTGGGGGGTTTCAATGTTTAGGCACATCAGGGGCTCTCCAAACGCAACATGGCGTCCCATCTCAATTCCAGTCAATTTTGCATTGAAAAGTCAAATGGCGCTCCTTCCCTTCCAAGCTCTGCCCTGCGCCCAAACAATGGTTTACACCCACATATGGGGTATCAGCGTACTCAGGACAAATTGCACAACAACTTTTGTGGTCTAATTTCTTCTCTTACCCTTGGGGAAATAAAAAAATGGGGGCGAAAAATCATTTTTGTGAAAAAATATGATTTTTTATTTTTACGGCTCTGCATTATAAACTTCTGTGAAGCACTTGTTGGGTCAAAGTGCTCAACACACATCTAGATAAGTTCCTTAAGGGGTCTACTTTCCAAAATGGTGTCACTTGTGGGGGGTTTCAATGTTTAGGCACATCAGGGGCTCTCCAAACGCAACATGGCGTCCCATCTCAATTCCAGTCAATTTTGCATTGAAAAGTCAAATGGCGCTCCTTTCCTTCCGAGCTCTTCCATGCGCCCAAACAGTGGTTTACCCCCACATATGGGGTATCAGCGTACTCAGGACAAATTGTACAACAAATTTTGGGGTCTATTTTCTCCTGTTACCTTTGGTAAAATAAAACAAATTGGAGCTGAAATAAATTTTGTGTGAAAAAAAGTTAAATGTTCATTTTTATTTATACATTCCAAAAATTCCTGTGAAACACCTGAAGGGTTAATAAACTTCTTGAAAGTGGCTTTGAGTACCTTGAGGGGTGCAGTTTTTAGAATGGTGTCACACTTGGGTATTTTCTATCATATAGACCCCTCAAAATGACTTCAAATGAGATGTGGTCCCTAAAAAAAATGGTGTTGTAAAAATGAGAAATTGCTGGTCAATTTTTAACCCTTATAACTCCGTCACAAAAAAAATTTTGGTTCCAAAATTGTGCTGATGTAAAGTAGACATGTGGGAAATGTTACTTATTAAGTATTTTGCGTGACATATGTCTGTGATTTAAGGGCATAAAAATTCAAAGTTGGAAAATTGCTAAATTTTCAAAATTTTCGCCAAATATTCATTTTTTTCACAAATAAACGCAAGTTATATCGAAGAAATTTTACCACTATCATGAAGTACAATATGTCATGAGAAAATAATGTCAGAATCGCCAAGATCCGTTGAAGCGTTTCAGAGTTATAACCTCATAAAGGGACAGTGATCAGAATTGTAAAAATTGGCCCGGTCATTAACGTGCAAACCACCCTTGGGGGTGAAGGGGTTAAAATGAACCAATCATGGATTTCAAATTATTTTGCCCCACCTTCCCCTGTTGACATGTAACTTTCCTGAAAAAGTCTTGCTTTTGGCCTCCTCTTACTGACTTCTCCAATTCCTCCATTTGCAGCTGCTGAATGTCCACCATAGGCCATTTTTATACCTCCCTAAATGGGCTGACTCCCCCCACAGGGCCGTGGTCACCACCTGGCGCAAGCACCCGTGCGAGTGCCGTTTGCCTGGACAGGTAGGTGGGCCCACTCTTGGGCGACAGCACTGGCACAGGGTCCCTCATAGTACAATGAAGTGTCTCTGACAGTGGTGGTGCACAACCAATGTCTGACACTCCATCATAATATGAGGGGCCCTGTGCCAGTACCGCCGCCCATGAGAGAGTGTTCCCCCCCAGCTTGAACAGTGCTCTACCACTTGCAATACTTACCTTTCCCTGCTCCACCACTGTGTAGTCTGTGCTGTTAAATCCTTCAATGGCACTGCCAATACAAATTTGTTGAAATGATAGATGATAGTTAAAATATACAGGGGCCCTGACCTCCATTTAGACCAGTTAATACTTTGCGCCTACTACCACTGTCTGCTACTCAGCAGAGGAGCCCACCCCTGTACCTAGCTATGCCACCTGTTTATTCATGAACAATTTTTTGGCACACATTTTGCCCACTTTATTATTTGGTCCTACTAACTGTGTCTGCCACTCATTACAGTTTTCCTCCACTGAACAAAGCAATGCCGCCTGTTTAGTCCTGTTACCACATTTGAACTGCATTTAGCCTACTTTATTATTTGGGCCTACTAGCTGTGTCTGCCACTCATTACAGTTTTCCTCCACTGAACAAAGCAATGACTCCTGTTTAGTCCTGTTACCACATTTGAACTGCATTTAGCCTACTTTATTATTTGGGCCTACTAACTGTGTCTGCCACTCATTACAGTTTTCCCCCACTGAACAAAGCAATGCCGCCTGTTTAGTCCTGTTACCACATTTGAACTGCATTTAGCCTACTTTATGATTTGGGCCTATATCTGTGTTTCCTCCTCATCCTGCCCATTACCCAGCCACTGCTAGATGAGTCTGCTGGTACATTGACCCAGACCACTACATTCCCCTTGCACTCTACACAGCCAGAATCTGACCCTGCTGAAAGTCAGGTTCCCCTTCCCGCATACTACTCCACCTTACACGGGGACTAAGAGGAAGGTGCAGATGAAAGTGCAGGTTACTTCATCAGGTGGGGGGGCATACTCATTGGCGACGTCACTGGCACAGGACCCCTCATAGTACGCAAAAGTGTCTCTGCCAGTGGGAGGCGACACCCGCCATCAAACACACCGCTGTACTATGAGGGGCCTTGTGCCAGTGCCAACGAGTGGGCCCCCTCTGCTTGCTCAGGATCACAGCACTTGCAAAGTTGAAATACTTACCTCTCCCTGCTCCACCGCCGTAATGTATTCTGCTTTTCCTGGGCCCACGAAAATCTTGAGCCAGCCCTACCCCCCCACAACTTTAGCCAAATGACCCCCAGTTTTCAATGCCTAACTGTTATTATAAAGTAGATTAAGATTGACAAGCTTAAGTAATAAGAATTGATGTTTTTGGCATTAAAATGGGCACTGTGGGTATTTTCCTGTCCTCCACTCACTGCCGACTATGATTCCCCATTGACTTGCATTGGGTTTCGTGTTTCAGTCGGCCCCGGACTTTTCGCAATAATCGGCCGATTTCACCCAACCCAACTTTTGACAAAGTCGGGTTTTGTGAAACCCGACTTGATCCGAAAAAAGTAAAAGTCGCTCAACTCTACTTCATTCCTCATATCTCAGTGCTGTTTTTCGTAAAGAGGGAACTATGGCCAAGTTGCTGTAGTTCCTGAACGCTTCCACTTTTCTATAACACCACTCAAAGTTGATTGTGGAATATTTAGGAGGGAAGAAATTTAATGAACTGACTTATTACAATGGTGGCATCATCCTACTACAGTACCACACTCAAATTCAGTGTGCTCGTTAGCGGCAGACTGTACAGCTAAGTGCTGAATTTAATACACGAGTCAATTGAAACAACTGAATTCAATAATTAACATATTGCCACAATTTTGGTTTTTTTGCAATTAAGGGGCCTTACTACTGAGCGCCATCCCTCGACCCTCCTGCTCCATCGCCCGGCTCTCTGTGTCATCTTCCTGGAAGAAACAAGCGGGCACATGAGCAGTGCGCCTGTTGAGACCTGCTGGCCGGTACCTGTCAACAATAGGAGATTTTTGCTATTGGTTCATTTTGATCACTGTGATGGACCCTATCAGAGTGAACAAAATAAAAAAAGTAAATCAAAACCCCCCTGTGTCACCCCGTTAGTTAGGTAAAAATAATAAAATAAAAAAATGGTATTTTTTCCATTCTTTGCAGTTAGGGTTAGGGTTGGGGCTAGGGTTAGAGTAAGGGTTGAGGTTAGAGCTAGGGATAGGGTTGGGGCTAGGGTTAGGGTTGGAGTAAGAGTTAGGGTTGGGGCTAGGGTTAGGGTTGTGTTGGGGTTAGGTTTGTGTTGGGGTTAGGGAAGTGTTAGGGTTCTGTTGGGGTTATGGTTAGAGTTGCGGTTATGTTGGGGTTACGGTTGTGTTGGAATTATTGTTGTGGGGTTAGGGTTAGGTGTTGGGGTTAGGGTTAGGTTTGTGGTATTGGGGTTAGGGTGGTGTTGGAGGTAGGGTTGTGGTTAGAGTTAGGGTTATGTTGGGATTAGGGTTGGGGTTAGGGCTGTGTTAGTGTTGGAGTTAGAATTGGGGGGTTTCCACTGTTTAGGCACATCAGAGGGTCTCCAAATGCAACATGGTGCCTGCCATCGATTCCAGGCAATTTTGCATTCAAAAAGTCAAACGGTGATCCCTCCTGAACCCTGCCATGCACCCATGCTTCCCACCTTGTACTGGGTATTGACGTACTCAGGAGAAATTGCACAACACATTTTGTTGTCCATTTTCTCCTGATACCATTGTGAAAATAAAAATGTTTGGCTCTAAAGTAATGAGTCCAAGGTCTATCTGGAATTTGCAATGACACCAATATCCTGGCCGGCCGGTAATGGGAGGTCTTAGCACAGGCACAGGTATCACAAGCAGACACAAACACAGTGATATCAGAGGTCATGGAGGGCCACCAAAACAGCCTAGCAAAGGCTTTCCAAGTGGCTTAGATCCCTGTTATGATCCTAGTGGCAAGGATCGCAGGTCGGACTAGCTAAGAAACTGAACAGACTACTTGCTCTGGGGAAGTGGTAACTAGATTGACCGCAACCTGATCCTATCCGCAAACAACTATAGGCAGCCGTGGAACGTTACCTAAAAATCCTAGACATCTCGTCACGGCCTGAGAAACTGACTATTCCTGGAGGGAAAGTAAGTCCTCACTTGCCTCAGTGGAAGACCCCAAAGATATAGAATAGCCCCCCACAAATATTAACGGTGAGTTAAGGGGAAAGCACAAACGCAGAGATGAAATCAGATTTAGCAAATGAGGCCCGCTAATACTAGATAGCAGAAAATAGGAAGGAAACTGTGCGGTCAATAAAAAACCCTATTCAAAATATCCATGCAGAGATTGCTCGAGCCCCCGCACCAACTAACGGTGCGGGGGAAGCAACTCCGTACCCCAGAGCTTACCAGCAAAAAGAAATCACATGTTAGCAAGCTGGACTAGACTCATCATACACAGAAATCATATTGCAGGCGGATGAGCAAAAAATATTCAAACAGAACTTAGCTTATCCTGAAGAGGCAGAAAATGAGATAATCAAGAGTAATCAGAATAGCACTGAATACATTAACAGCCGGCAACAAGTGGAAGTGAAGCAGAGCTAAATAGGAGCTTCCCTGGTGAATAACGAGGCAGCTGATCCAGCAGACCCGCAGGATAATAAACCAAACCATCAGGGAAAGCCAAAAAACCAAAGTCACACAATACCATCTGTGACCACAAGAGGGAGCCTGAAAACGGAGTTCACAACAGTACCCCCCCTTGAGGAGGGGTCACCGAACCCTCATCAAAACCCCCAGGGCGATCAGGGTGAGCCACATGGAAGGCACGAACCAAATAGGCCGCATGAACATCAGAGGCGACAACCCAGGAATTATCCTCCTGACCATAGCCTTTCCACTTAACCAAATACTGAAGCCTCCGTCTAGAAATACGAGAATCCAAGATCTTCTCCACTACGTATTCCAATTCTCCCTCAACCAGCACAGGGGCAGGAGGCTCAACCGAAGGAACCACAGGCACCACATACCTCCGCAACAACGACCGATGGAACACATTATGAATAGCAAACGATGCCAGGAGGTCCAAACGAAATGACACAGGGTTAAGGACTTCCAAAATCTTATAAGGACTGATAAACCGAGGCTTAAACTTAGGAGAGGAGACCTTCATAGGAACAAAGCGAGAAGACAACCACACCAAATCCCCAACGCGAAGTCGGGGACCCACACAGCGACGGCGGTTGGCAAAGCGCTGAGCCTTTTCTTGTGACAGCTTCAAATTGTCCACCACATGATTCCAAATCTGATGCAACCTATCCACCACAACATCCACTCCAGGACAGTCAGAAGACTCCACCTGACCCGAGGAAAAACGAGGATGAAACACTGAATTACAAAAAAAAGGCGAAACCAAAGTAGCAGAACTAGCCCGATTATTAAGGGCAAACTCGGCCAATGGCAAAAAAGTCACCCAGTCGTCCTGATCAGCAGAAACAAAACATCTTAAATAGGTTTCCAAAGTCTGATTAGTGCGCTCGGTTTGGCCATTCGTCTGAGGATGGAAGGCCGACGAAAAAGACAAATTAATGCCCATCTTAGCTCAAAAGGTCCGCCAAAATCTAGACACAAACTGGGATCCTCTGTCGGAAACAATATTTTCAGGGATCCCGTGCAAACGAACCACATTTTGAAAAAACAGAGGAACCAACTCGGAGGAGGAAGGCAACTTAGGGAAGGGCACCAAATGGACCATTTTAGAAAAACGATCACACACCACCCAAATGACCGACATTCTCTGAGAGACAGGGAGATCTGAAATAAAATCCATGGAAATGTGCGTCCAAGGCCTCTTCGGGACAGGCAAAGGCAACAACAAGCCACTGGCACAAGAACAGCAAGGCTTAGCCCGAGCACAAATTCCACAAGACTGCACAAAGGAACGCACATCCCGCGACAAGGAAGGCCACCAGAAGGACCTAGCCACCAAATCTCTGGTACCAAAAATCCCAGGATGGCCTGCCAACACCGAAGAATGAACCTCGGAAATAACTCTGCTGGTCCATCTATCCGGGACAAACAGTCTCTCCGGTGGACAACGGTCAGGTCTATCCGCCTGAAACTCCTGCAGCACTCGTCGCAAATCTGGGGAGATGGCAGACAAAATCACCCCTTCTCTGAGGATACCAGCTGGCTCTGAATCACCAGGAGAGTCAGGCACAAAACTCCTAGAAAGAGCATCAGCCTTCACATTCTTCGAACCAGGCAGGTATGAGACCACAAAATCAAAACGAGAGAAAAACAACGACCAACGAGCCTGTCTAGGATTCAGCCGCTTGGCCGACTCGAGATAAATCAAATTCTTGTGATCAGTCAAGACCACCCTCGAGCCAATGTCGCCACTCCTCAAATGCCCACTTCATAGCCAACAACTCCCGATTACCAACATCATAATTCCGCTCGGCAGGCGAAAACTTTCTTGAAAAGAAAGCACATGGCTTCATCACAGAGCCATCAGAGCTTCTCTGTGACAAAACAGCCCCCGCTCCAATCTCAGAAGCATCAACCTCGACCTGGAAAGGAAGGGAGACGTCGGGCTGACATAAGACCGGAGCCGAAGAAAACTGGCGCTTCAGCTCCCAAAAGGCCTCCACAGCCGCAGGAGACCAATTAGTAACATCAGAACCCTTCTTGGTCAAATCCGTCAATGGCTTAACAACACCAGAAAAATTAGCGATGAAGCGACGGTAAAAATTAGCAAAACCCAAGAAATTCTGAAGACTCTTAACAGATGTAGGCTGAGTCCAGTCATGAATAGCCTGAACCTTGACTGGGTCCATCTCAATAGCAGAAGGAGAAAAAATGAAACCCAAAAAAGAGACCTTCTGGACTCCAAAAAGACATTTTGAGCCCTTCACAAATAAAGCATTGGCACGCAGGACCTGAAACACCATCCTGACCTGCTTAACATGGGACTCCCAATCATCCGAAAAAACCAGAATATCATCCAGATACACAATCATAAATGTATCCAGATATTCACGGAAGATGTCGTGCATAAAGGACTGAAAGACAGAAGGAGCGTTAGAAAGTCCAAAAGGCATCACCAAGTACTCAAAATGGCCTTCGGGCGTATTAAATGCAGTTTTCCATTCATCACCCTGCTTAATACGCACAAGGTTATACGCACCACGAAGATCTATCTTGGTGAACCAACTAGACCCCTAATGCGAGCAAACAGATCAGATAACAATGGCAAAAGATACTGAAATTTGACCGTGATTTTGTTTAGAAGGCGATAATCAATACAAGGTCTCAAGGAACCATCCTTCTTAGCCACAAAAAAGAACCCCGCACCAAGAGGGGAGGAGGAGGAGCGAATAAGTCCTTTCTCCAAAGACTCCTTTATATAACTCCGCATAGCAGCATGCTCCGGCACTGACAAATTGAAAAGTCGTCCCTTAGGAAACTTACTACCAGGAATCAAATTTATAGCACAATCACAATCCCTATGAGGAGGTAGAGAACTGAGTTTGGGCTCATCAAATACATCCTGGTAATCTGACAAAAACGCAGGGACCTCAGAAGGAGTGGATGAAGCAATTGACACCACAGGAGCGTCGCCATGAATTCCCTGACAACCCCAACTTGACACAGACATTGCTTTCCAATCCAGGACTGGATTATGAGTCTGCAACCATGGCAGGCCCAACACGACAACATCATGCAAATTATGCAATACAAGAAAGCGAATCACCTCCTGATGAACAGGAGTCATGCACATGGTCACTTGTGTCCAGTACTGAGGTTTATTCGTAGCCAATGGTGTAGCATCAATTCCCCTTAGTGGAATAGGGAATTTTAAAGGCTCCAAAACAAAACCACAGCGCCTGGCAAATGACAAATCCATCAGACTCAGGGCAGCACCTGAATCCACAAAAGCCATAACCGGGTAAGATGACAGGGAACAAATCAGGGTAACAGACAAAATAAACTTAGGCTGTAAAGTACCGATGGTGATAGATTTATCAATCTTTTTTGTGCGCTTAGAGCATGCTGAGATAACATGAGCTGAGTCACCACAGTAAAAGCACAACCCATTTTGCCGTCTATAATTTTGCCGTTCACTTCTGGTCAGAATTCTATCACATTGCATAGACTCAGGTGTCTGTTCAGAAGACACCGCCAAATGGTGCGCAGGTTTGCGCTCCCGCAAACGCCGATCAATCTGAATGGCCAGAGTCATTGACTCATTCAGACCTGCAGGCGTAGGGAACCCCACCATGACATTCTTAATGGCTTCAGAAAGACCTTTTCTGAAATTTGCAGCCAGGGCACACTCATTCCATTGAGTAAGCACCGACCATTTCCGAAATTTCTGGCAGTACACCTCTGCATCATCTTGCCCCTGAGAGAGGGCCAACAATGCTTTTTCAGCCTGGTTCTCAAGATTAGGTTCCTCATAGAGCAATCCAAGGGCCAGAAAAAACGCATCCACACTGAGCAATGCAGGATCCCCTGGAGCCAATGCGAAAGCCCAATCTTGAGGATCGCCACGCAAGAAAGAAATAATAATCTTAACTTGCTGAACAGAATCCCCAGAGAAATGAGGTTTCAAAGAAAGAAACAACTTGCAATTGTTCTTAAAATTCAGGAACCTAGATCTATCTCCAGAAAACAACTCCGGAATAGGTATTCTAGGCTCTGACATAGGACTGTGCACAACAAAATCTTGAATACTTTGTACCCTTGCAGCAAGATGATCTACACTGGAGGCTAAACTCTGGATATCCATATCAGCAGCTGAACTCAGAGCCACACCAAGATTAAGAGGAGGAGAGAAGCCAGACACACAGCAGCTAGACACACGGCAGCAAAAAAAAAAAAAAAATATCTCCAAGCTTCTTTTCTCCTGCTTCTGCCATGCAATTAACACTTTATAGGCCGGCTGTACTGTTATGATCCTAGTGGCAAGGATCTCAGGTCGGACTAGCTAAGTAACTGAACAGACTACTAGCTCTGGGGAAGTGGTAACTAGATTGACCGCAACCTGATCCTATCCGCAAACAACTATAGGCAGCCGTGGAACGTTACCTAAAAATCCTAGACGTCTCGTCACGGCCTGAGAAACTGACTATTCCTGGAGGGAAAGTAAGTCCTCACTTGCCTCAGTGGAAGACCCCAAAGATATAGAATAGCCCCCCACAAATATTAACGGTGAGTTAAGGGGAAAGCACAAACGCAGAGATGAAATCACATTTAGCAAATGAGGCCCGCTAATACTAGATAGCAGAAAATAGGAAGGAAACTGTGCGGTCAATAAAAAACCCTATTCATAATATCCATGCAGAGATTGCTCGAGCCCCCGCACCAACTAACGGTGCGGGGGAAGCAACTCCGTACCCCAGAGCTTACCAGCAAAAAGAAATCACATGTTAGCAAGCTGGACTAGACTCATCATACACAGAAATCATATTGCAGGCGGATGAGCAAAAAATATTCAAACAGAACTTAGCTTATCCTGAAGAGGCAGAAAACGAGATAATCAGGAGTAATCAGAATAGCACTGAATACATTGACAGCCGGCAACAAGTGGAAGTGAAGCAGAGCTAAATAGGAGCCTCCCTGGTGAATAACGAGGCAGCTGATCCAGCAGACCCGCAGGATAATAAACCAAACCACCAGGGGGAGCCAAAAAACCAAAGTCACACAATACCATCTTTGACCACAAGAGGGAGCCTGAAAACAGAGTTCACAACAGATCCCCGGGTGTCCACTGACAACAGAATCATGGAACTCCTGGAGAACCCTTAACCAGTACTGAACTGGGACAAAGAGCTTATTATAAGGCAAAGAGGGAGGGGCAAGAGACTGAGCATTCCAAATCTCCTGCTCCAATTAAGGATACCTCAGCAACAACCACCCTGTGCTGAAGAATGGAGGAAGGCGGTTCAAGGATGATATCGGATCAAAACTGTGAGATAAGGCATCCAACTTGACATTCTTGGAACCAGGCCCACCTCTGATGCGTCCACCTCTACAATGAACGGTTCAGATGGACGGGGCTGAACCAATACAGGAGCAGACATAAAACACTTGTTTAATGTAGAAAATGCTTCAACTGCCAAGGTTGACTAAACTTTGAGATCAGCCCCCTTGCGAGTGAGATCGGTGAGTGGCTTGACCAACTGAGAAAACCCCTTGATGAATTTTCGATAATTGGCGAAACCCAGAAAACACTGCAGCCCCTTGAGGTCTCTGGGTTGCACCCAATCAACAATGCCCTGTACCTATCCGGGATCCATCCGAAACCCATTGGCAGAAAAGATGATCCCCAGAAAGGAAAGGTCCTGGACACAAAACAAAGATTTCTCAGGTTTAGCAAACAGAGAATTTCCCCGTAACCTGTGAAGAACAGCATGTAAATGACCACAGCATGTAAATGACCAATGTGGGATTCGTTGTCAAGTGAGAAAAAAAGGATATTATCCAGGTATACAACCATAAAGCAACCGATAAAATCAGGAAAAACATCATTCATGAAGTTCTGAAACACCATGGGTGCATTCCTGAGACCGAATGGCATGACCAAATTTTCAAACAGACCTTCGGAGGTGAGAAATATCATTTCCACTCATCCCCTTCCTGAATGCTGATAAGGTTATATGCTCCCCTGAGATCAAGTTTGGAAAACCACTTAGCCCCAGACAATTGGTTATAGAGATCAGGAGTGAGTGGGAGAGGGTAGGTATTTCTCACCGTAATTTCATTTAGTTCCTGTAAATCGAGGCATGGGCGTAAACCACCATCTTTTTTCTTGACAAAAAAGAATCCCGCGGCCACAGGTGAAACAGAGGAACAGATGTGACCTTTGCGTAGACTATCAGAGATATAGTTTTTCATAGCGGTACGTTGCGGGCCAGAAAGATTGTACAAAGGGACTTTGGGCAATTTAGAACCCGGAATAAGATTAATGGTACAATCATAAGGACGATGTGGTGGCAAGACCTCAGCCTCTTTTTCAGAGAAAACATCCCCAAAGTCCTTTAGGTACTCTGGACTACCTTCTGGACTAATGGCAGACACAAAAACAGCAGAAACACAACCATTGGAACAATGGACAAAACCTCAGAACGGATCATGACAAAAATTTTACTTTTTTCACAAAATATTTACTTTGGAACCAATTTTTTTTTTATTTTTACAAGGGTATCAGGAGAATATGGACCACAAAGTTTGTTGTGCAATTTCTCCTGAGTACGCCAATACCCCGTATGTAGGGGAAAGCCACTGTTTGGGTGCATGGCAGGGCTCAGAAGGGAGGGAGCACAGTTTAACTTTTTGAATGCAAAATTCCCTGGAATCAATGGTGGCACCATGTCACGTTTGGAGACCCCCTGATGTAGCTATACAGTGGAACCCCCTAATTCTAACTCCAACCCTAACCCCAACACACCCCTAACCCTAATCCCATCTCTAACCATAATCATAACCACAACCCTAACCCCAGCATACCCCTAATCCTAATCCCAACCCTAACCATAACCCTAACCACAAATCTAATCCTAACACACCCCTAACCCTAATCCCAACCCTAACCATAATCCCAACCATAACTACAACACTAACCCTAGCCCAACCCTAACTTTAGCCCAACCCTAACTTTAGCCAAACCCTAACCCTAGCTGCAACCCTAATTCTAGCTCAACCCGAACTTTAGCACTACCCTAACTTTAGCCCAACTCTAACCCTAATGGAAAAATGGAAATAAATTCATTTTTTTATTTTATTTTTACCCAACTAAGAAGGTGATAAAGGGGGGTTTTATTTACTTTTTTTATTTTGATCTCTGTGATAAGGTCTATCACAGTGATCAAAATTAACAAATAGTAAAAATGGCCTATTGTTGCCAGGTGCCGGCTGCCAGATCTCGGCGGGCACACTGTGCATATGCCCACCATTTTCTTCGCAAATGAAGACACCGCCAGCATGGGGACTTCACAGGGGGATCCAGGGACATCGGTGGTACTGGGGGAATCGGGGGACACCATTTCTCTCTCCTGTGATGTGCGATCACATCAGACTAGTGAGAAATTAAATGGGAAGCCAGACTTTTTTTTATTCTCACCGTTATTCTGTTAACAACGGCGATCGTAATACTGGAGTTGGTAAAAACCAACCCAAATCATGTTCTTTGGGGTCTCAGCTGCCCCTGGTAGCCGAGACCCCGGAGAAATTCCGAACACTGGAGGGCGCTATAAACTTATTTCTTAGCACCATTAAAAAATGGCGCTGAGGCATAAGTACCCTCAACTGCCGCCTTTAAAAGGCGTATCGGTGGTCGTTAAGGGGTTAAGGAGGGCTCCGTGTGAAAAAGTAATTGCCCACCCTTAAAACATAAATCAACTGTGGTTTATCACATCTTTGGGAAGATTCAATAACGAAGAAAAAAAAAAGGTAGGCCTAATAAAGCGGGACCCCTGATGAAGCCACCTTAGTGTGGCGACACGCGTCGGGTGCCTTGTGCCCGCATCCTCCCTTCAGGGTACACATGCCGGTCTGGGTCTGTCTTATTTTGGGGCCCAGGAGCTACTTATAACTTTGAGGTCTGTTACTTCAGTTCTTTTGCTACAGATACAGCATGTGGTGGGTATAGCACCTTTTATTATAGGCCTGTCTTATTATAGTCCTGTTCTATAGTACCTGTATTATTGGTTACATGTGTATGCCTTTTTGGCTTATTTCTTACATCCACAGGTACTACGGTGCACCACCATACCTTGATCACCCTTATATGTTAGTCTGAACACTGTTAGGCAGATATTGTGCCTGTGCACTGAAGCCAGCTTCTGGGCTTGTTAGGGTTGGTCATCTGTAGCCATCCTATTGTGGTTCTAGCTTTTTCTGCAACTTGGGCATGTGTATTTAACCCTGTTTTGGGTCTGTGCGGGTTTTTTGCCTTATTCAGGGCGCTTGTCATTGTGGGAGTTTTGTTATTCCCTTGTTTTTAATGTTTTTAAGAGTGGTTTGCCTTTTTGCTTATATGTATTAAATAAAGCTGTGATTCTGCATTTATACAGTGGTGACTCCCGCTTTATTAGGCCTACCTTTTTTTCTTCGTTATTGCTTCTGGTGTTTTTTAGGCCTAGGTTGAGTCCCACTTACCGTGGTGCCCCCACATGAGCTTCTGCTATCTTTGGGAAGATTAGTTCAAATTCCCTAGCCACACACACACCTGACTATTGCCCCACCTGTACTCAATCAAGAAAGCACTTAAATTGGACCTGCCTGAAAAGTGAACTAGACAAAAAGGTCATCAAAAGCTAGCCATCATGCTGCGATCCAAAGATATTCTGGAACAAATAAGAAGCAAAATAATTGAGAGCTGTCAGTCTGGAAAACGTTATAAATCCATTTCTCAAGCTTTGGGACTCCAGCAAACCACAGTGAGAGCCATTATCCACAAACGGCAAAAACATAGAACAATGGTGAGGAGTGGCCGGCCAACCAAAATTACCCCAAGAGCAAAGCAAATACTTAAACAAGAGGTCACAAAAGACTCCACAACAACATCCAAAGAACTGCAGGCCTCACTTGCCTCAGTTAAGGTCAGTGTTCATGACTCCACTATAAGAAAGAGACTGGGCAAAAATGGCCTTCATGGCAGATTTCCATGACTAGAACCACTGCTGAGCACTAAGAACATAAACTCTAGTCTCAGTTTTGCCAGAAAACATCTTGATTCTTGATGATCTCCAAGACTTTTGGGAGAATACTCTGTGGACTGAAGAGATAAAAGGTGAACTTTTTGGAAGGTGTATGCTCATTACATCTGGCATAGAAATAACAGCATTTAAGAAAAGGAACATCATACCATCAGTAAAATATGGTAATGATATTGTGATGGTCTGGGGCTGTTTTGCTGCTTCAGGACATGGAAGACTTGCTGTGGTAAATGGAGCCATGAATTCTGCTCTCTAACAAAAAAAATACTGGAGGAGAATGTCTGGTCATGTCTCCTCAAGCTGAAGCACACTTTGGTTATGCTCCAGGACGATGATCCAAAACACACCAGCAAGTCAACCTCTGAATGGCTTAAGAAAAACAAAATTAAGACTTTGGAGTGGCCTAGTCATAGTCCTGACCTTAATCCGATTGAGATGCTGTGGCGTGACCTTAAGAAAGTGGTTCATGCTTGGAAGCCCTCCATTGTGGCTGAATTACAACAATTCTGAAAAGATGAGTAGTCCAAGATTCCTCCAGAGCATTGTAAAAGACTCATTGCCAGTTTTTGCAAACGCTTGATTGCAATTGTTGCTGCTAAGTGTGGCCTAATCAGGTCTTATATTTACAGTGCAAACACTTTTTCACACAGGGTCCTATAGGTTTCCATTTATTTTTCCCTTAAAAAATAAAGACCTTCATTTAAAAATTGTATTTTGTGTTTACTTGTGATATCTTTGTCTAATATTTACATTTCTTTGGTGATCTGAAACATTTAAGTGACAAACATGTAATAGAAAAGGAAATCAAGTAGGGGCAAACATTTTTTCACACAACTGTATGCTATATTGCTCTTCTCAAGAACAGCATATCTCCATATCCAAAAAATCCTAATTGCTGATATTAGAACAGCTTTCTGAGAGATTTTATTATAGGTTCCAGAAATTGACAAATAGAGAATCATTTTGGGTTTTTAAACTGTCCACATTATCCCCCAATAGTTTGAATAATTGTATAGAAAATAAGTGACAATAACACTATATATTTTTTACAATTTATGTGCAATATTTTTAAAACATGTAATAATACTTTTTGTACTAGGGTTGAAATAATTTTAAGTGTTTTTTATGTGTGTTTATTACTTGCCTAGGCTGTTTTTTTATTTAAATAGAATATGTACAATAGTGCAGTGTTTCTGTCAGGAGCAGGTTAAGCAAAAAATCCACCACACCTGGTATAAGGTTCCAGATAGATATAAAAATAACTGTGACTGGCTTCTTGCCTAACTATAGCTGATGAAGGTGATGGATTACCCCAGAAACGCATAGTTTTGTTACCAATAGAAAATAAATAAGTCTTACCATCTGGCTCATTGTTCTCTGTGGCAGCGCCCGGAGATATTACATTTCTTCCTCCTACCTGGATTATCCTTTGGTTCCTTGCCTTCAATTGGGACAGGTGGTCGGAGCAGCAGTCTTGGGTATCTCCACTCTAAATTTCATCAAGTGTTGTATATGGTTAGCACAACTATCCCAGGTGAGCAAATGCATCCCTCTGGGGTTTTTGCAACCTCAGGCTGATTCACAAATACTCTGTGTTTTTTTCTTTTTCTAGGGGATTTATTGGAAGAGGTGAACTTTGTAACTTGGAAATAATGGTGCCAGTACAGATAGAAGTAGGTAATCTATTGCCAAGCTGTGTAGCTGGCTCTGTGATCCATAGTGGTAAGGGAACTAACAGTAGCAGTAAGACTCTGAGTTGGGGCAAATCTGAAGGTCAAATTCAGGCAGTGAGGCAATGAGCTCATGATGACATTTCCTACACAGAGGCCAAATCCGGATGATGATGAAGATAATGATGACGACAATCACACAGATTTTGGCTCCTTAACCACAGTGGTTTATGGTGCTTTGCTGTTCTTCTGCTGCTGGAGTTAATATTGCTGGTCATACGCTGCCACAAATCTCCTTGTCTGATTAATTCTAATTCTCTACCATGCTGCTTCTGTCACTACCACCTCACAGCTTTAGGAGGCACACATCTCCTGGCTGCCACACTATAAACACATCTACTTGCTGCCTGAACACTCTTTTTTCTGGTGCTAGTGTCTCGTATCTGTAATAGGCATCCTGGTCTCCGGTTCCTTCCCCTCTAAGTGCTTTTCTCAGTTCTGCTCCATGTCAGGTGCTAGATGCGGCTCTTTGATTTAATCTCCCTAGGCCTATTTAATGCCCACTAAGACACACACCTGTGTCTGTGGATTAGGACTTACGTGTTCAGTTTGTTTGGTGTACTCCACCATCAGCTCCTATTATGCAGCTACCTTTGTGATCCTGCATACCCTCTGCCTTGATGGTTAACCCTGTGTTTTCCAGATATTTGATTTGCACCTCAGTTTTAGTAAGCTTTGATACTGTTCATTATATTTAGCATCCCTTAGGTGCTGATTCGGATTTGCTATCTTTCTCTTCAACTCCCTTTGGTTTCCAGTGTGCCAAGTCTTTGCTACCCATGTGCCTTCCTGCCTGCTACACCAACACATGGAGTCTGTGTGCCCACATGAACTTGAGACTTCGTGAATCCACTTCACAAGGTGCACCTGAAAGCTAGACTGTACTGCTTCTGCCAGGATTGCACTGCCAGACATCTCTTTGCCTGCTCCATCTAATTCTCTACTGTTCGGTTTCTTCCACTGCCACTGACAGCCATCCCAGTGTCGGGAACACACTCAGTCGGAGCAGCCTTTGGAAGTGGGGAATCACCAGAAATAATACACAAGACACGTCTCGTATAGTATATCACTGGGAAGTCTCTGAAGCACGCCTGCCTTCAAGGTGCTATCCCCTCTTTATATAGTTGCACAAGTAGTTTCAGTGGTTATACAAGTTTTGCTTGTTTAAACAAAGAGAGAAAAGAGAAGACAAAAGAAAACAGTTTCGGCTATGTGATAGTTTCACAACAAACAAAACAGTACAGTTTCGCCTAAGTGGCAGTTTCACAGACAAAAAATAGGATTTCACACTATGGCTAAAATGTCCTTGAATGGACATGTCAATATTGATCACAAATTCTTTTTGGTTCATTGAGGTAACCATTTTTGTTCCGCTCTTCACAATCCCCCCTTTGACATATTCCATTCAAAACCTTGTCATATAGACGATTATTTTAGTCATTCTTTTTGTGATATTAAAAAAAAAACAAAAACTTTATATTCTCGCATCCATTACACAAAATTTATTTGTGCATACCGAGATACCCTTGAATACAACCTTGAATAATACATATATAATTACAATTACTATAACTGTATGTATTAGGCTTTGCATAATCCCGGTAACCCACCCACCGATCCCCCTGAACCAATTGGCCGGGTTAAGAAAAGAAAAGGTATCTGACCACCAGCTATCCTTATTTTGGTCATTGTCTTTGTCATACTGATCCCTGAGTCGTTGTACGTCTTCTAATTTAAATCTCATACTCATAGTACTATTCGGGTCTATATAATGACAGCAGGTGGGTCCGATGATTTGACACATACCCCCTTGTGAGGCAGTTAGGTAATCCAATACCAGGGTATGTTGGTTAGTGACTATTATAAGCTGATTCTGTACAGCTATACTAGTATTTAATATGTCCAATATATCCCAGATCTGGTCATCTAGATAATCCGTGGCTCTAACTAATTTATCCCACATCTGTGTTAACATTATTAACATCAATATCATGAGTCTTATACTGCTTTTTTGCAATGGCTTGCATGTATCCATGATGCCTTTCCTTCAAGCTTGACTGCTGTTGGAGTTGTTAACAGGACTTGGAAAGGTCCGTCAAATCTCGGTTCCAGAGTCTTTCTGGTGTGTCTTTTCACGTAGATTTGATCACCAGGTTCCAACTTGTGGCCTCCTTCGAGATTTTCTGGATCTGGAAGGGAAGCAAAAACTTGCGAATGCACTTTAGTTAAACGTTTTTGTAATTCTTGTACATAAGCAGTTAAAGTCTCAGTATTCAACATCAGTTGTTGTGGAAAATAACAACCCAAATTTGCTGCTCTACCAAAAAGAATCTCATGTGGTGACAGCTTAGCCTTCCCCCTTGGGGCGTTTCGGATGGAATACAGGGCAAGTGGTAGACACTCGGTCCAAGGCTTTCCTGTTTCTGCCATGGCCTTCTGGATTTTTAATTTTATTGTTCCATTTAATCTTTCCACTTTACCTGAACTCTGTGGGTGATACGGAGTGTGAAACTGGTTTTCTACTCCCAACATTTTCATAACATTCTGGAATATTTCTCCAGTAAAATGGGTACCCCTATCTGACTCGATCACCTCAGGCATGCCGTAACGGGGTATCAGTTCATGTGCTATTTTAATGGCAGTAGTTTTTGCTGAGGCTTTACGAACTGGATAAGCCTCTGGCCACCCTGAGAACATGTCCACACACACAAGCACATATTCGTATCCATTGTACCTAGGAAGCTGGATGTAGTCGATCTGGAGTCTTTGAAAGGGATACAGTGGTCTTACATGATGCTTGGTTGGGGTTTTAATGGTCTGACCTGGATTGTGTGCCAGGCATATAGCGCATGCAGCACACATGTTCCGAGCGAAATTACCAAAGCCTGGAGCCAACCACCTTTCTTTTACCTTGAGCGTCATACCGTTTGCCGATACATGCGTAGGTAGGTGGAGGTCACTCGCCACTGCGGGGTACCAGGCTCTGGGTAAACACAACAAAGTTCCTTTTCTCCATAATCCTTGCTGATCTTCTGCCCCTTTTTTCTGCCACTGCCCTCTTTCTTCGTCGTCTACCTGTTTCTGAGCTTCCTTCAATCTCTCCTCATCATCTTCAGAGCTATCTAGTGTGTGGGCATGATGTAAGGGTTTACGTGCTGCCTGTTTTGCTGCTTTGTCGGCTTTATCGTTACCCCTGGCTTCCTCGGTGTCGAGTCTCACATGTGCAGCTACCTTTATCACCGCTATTTCTTTAGTTTCTTGTGCTGCCTCCAGAATCTGTCTAATGAGGGAGGCATGTTTAACAGGTTGGCCTGAAGCAGTCATATAACCTCTGGCTCTCCATATTACGCCAAAATCGAAAATAATGCCATGTGCATATCTAGAATCAGTGTATATGTTTGCTGTCTGATCTTTGGCTATTTTTAGAGCTTCAACTAATGCCGTAAGTTCTGCTTCTTGTGCAGACTGATTAGCAGGGAGAGGTTCTGCTTTCAGCACTTCATGCTGAGTTACTACCGCATAACCTGTATGAAATTGTCCATTCATATCTGCATATCTACTGCCATCTATGAAAAGTTCAAATGTAGCATTACAGAGTGGCTTGTCACGTACATTACGTAAGCCCTGAGTCTCTTGTTCCATTAATTGTACACAATCATGCATTGACTCTGATGGGTCAAAGGAGTTGGAGAGTGCAGTTTCCTCAGGTATGGTACCCCCCTCAGACTCTAAAGGGAGCAAAGACGCGAGATTAAGAGTCTGAACCCTGGCAAAGGAAATGTTGGGCGGCAGTAGTAGGGAACATTGGAGACGGAGGTGTCTGGCCATTGAAATATGTTTAGGTTGGACCTGGTTAAGAATGCCATGTACATCATGAGTGGTCTGAACTAGAAGTGGGTGATCAAGAACAATCTCAGAAGCTTTATCTAATAACAGTGAAATTGCGGCTACTACTCTTACACAAGAAGGTGCGGCTCTAGCTACAGGGTCCAGATGAGCTGATATGTATGCCACAGGTCTCTGTTTGTTTCCATGTTTTTGTGTGAGCACCCCTGTAGCATGTGAGGATATCTCAGCTGCCATCAATTGAAAAGGTTTAGTGTAGTCTGGGAGTCCCAAAGCCGGAGCTGATACCAGTGCTGTTTTCAAAGAGGAAAATGACTGTTTAGCCTCTTCACTGAGTGAATATGGCGTGTTGGCAATACAGTCATATAAAGACTGCATGAGTTGACTTGCATGTATGATCCACTGTCTACAGTGTGAAACAATACCCAGGAAAGCACGCAGCTGTTTGTGATTCCTGGGTTCAAGCATGTTACGTATGGCTTCCGTACGTTGAGGTGTGAGGTGTCTGATGCCCTGTGATATGCAGTGACCTAAGAACACGACTGTTTGTTGACAAGCCTGGAGTTTCTGTCTATTTACTTTACAGCCTTCTTGCGCTAGGAAAATTGAGAAATTAACAGTTGAGGTAACTGCCGTCTGCTCATCAGGGCAACAAATAAGTAAGTCATCTACATACTGTAGAATGACTACTCCTGGTTCTGGGGTGAAATTTTTCAGCACGGTCTGCATTGCTTCAGAGTACAAAGTTGGTGAGTGTACCATACCTTGTGGCAATCTTGTCCATGCTAATTGTTTACCCTTGAATGTAAAGGCAAACAAATGCCAACAGTTCTTATGTAGTGGCACAGAAAAAAATGCGTTTGATAAGTCAATTACCGTAAAATATGCAGCAGTGCTGGGAATTTGAGACAGTAAGGTATGAGGATTCGGTACCACAGGGGTGACCGGTGCCAACACCTTATTGATTTCCCGTAGGTCGTGCACCATGCGATATTTCACCATAGTTTCTTTGGAGGAAACTTTCTTTTTAACAGGATATAAGGGTGTATTGGCGGGTGACCTGATTTCTACCAAAACACCTTGTAATACATAATCCTGAATTTGTTGAGAAATCGCCAGTTCTTGCTGGGCGCTGATGGGGTATTGCCTAAGCTGAGGTAAAATGGTTCCCGGGGCAGTTTCTAACAGTATAGGAGCTACTGATAAGAATCCTACATCAGTGTCTCCTTTTGCCCATAGGCTGTCAGGAACCCGAGACAAGTCAATTTTTGCTTGTTGAGTGCAAATTTCGGGAAAATCCTCCATTGCCTGTATTCTAACATATTGTTCCAGAGTTTCTGCATCTTCAGGGATGGTCAGCATAACTGTGCCATTTTCTCTAAAATGGATGTTTGCGTGCATTTTACTTAAGACATCAGTACCCAGCAAGCAGGTAGGTGCACCTTTAGCAAATAAAAATTTGGATACAAAGGTTTTAGGGCCAAAGCTCACATTTAAAGGTTTTGTAAAAGGCAACGCCTGAATTTTACCATCATACCCTTCTGCATATGTTACCTTTGAGGATATATTGTCAGGATATGGTAAAAAGTCTTGATTTAAAATGGAGGATGTTGCTCCCGTATCTATCAGAAAAGGTACATTTTTACCCTCAACCTCAACTTGTATTATTGGTCTTCTAGAAGGAAGAGAGACCTGCATAACCTTCAGTCATTCTGAGCTGTCTGTTTGATCAGGCGCTGGGTTATTTATCCTATTTTTGGGTACAAAGGTTCCTGAATCTATATCTGCTTTTCTCTTCCTACATTCCCTTTGAAAATGTCCTGGCTTCTTACAGTAATGACAAGTAAACTTTTGATTAGCAGAGCCAGTATTAGCCTGTGCAATTCTTACTGGCTTAGAATTTTCTCTTAAGTCCATTTCTATCCCTACAGCTTTCTGTCTAGCCAGGTGTGGGTCTTCCAAGGTTCTCCAATCAGGGGTTGCGGCCTTAAGCTTTTCCTTCACTTTTGGAGACAATCCATCTATAAAGGTTTTTGTAACTAACCTCATCATTCCTGAAGCGGTTAGATCCATGCCTTCATCTCTGACATTATTTTCTACACTTAGATAATATTCGTCTACTGATTGTCCAGATTTCTGAGCCACCACTCCCGTTGTTCCTCTCTGCCTCTGTTTTTCCCTCATGAAGACCATTAAGTGATCTATAAATTGCGTACCTGATTCTATCGTTTGTAAGGCACCATCTCCTGCCTGGGGCCTATGTACCTGTAGATTTGCTAATAGCTCCTGGAAGAGTCCAGGAGTCATTTTCATTCTACATAATTCTTCTCCATCTGCCCAAACTCCAGCGTGAGTCTGCATAATTTGCTGTATATATTGTGCAAATCTAACTGGACACTGGGTGGGATCTGGTGCGTTATGCAAGAGAGACATGCCTTCAGCGGGGGACCAAGGGAAATATTGTCGAGTTTGGTGATATCTAGTTCCCATTACTCCGTCAGCACCAGGTTCCCTAAAGGGTCTTGGTACTACCCTAACAGGGGCAAGTACAGCGCCATGTCTAGGTGTACCACAGGCTAGGCAATCATTTCTCCAGTCTGGATTTTGTTGTCCACAGTGCGGACATACCCATCCTCCTGGTCCGGCTAAACTTTGAGGTGGTGTTTGGAGAAAAGATGGGGCATGTGGGTTAAGGTATGGGGGTGGGGTGTTCTTATATTCCACATTTTGTTTTTCTCCATAGCCTGCGGGTCTAATACACCACTTTTTATTCTGTTGATTATATGTCCATCCCTCTTTTTCTGCTACCCTAGAGACATCAATCAACGCTTTGATCTGATCTATCCATTTCTTGTCTCTGATTATGCCTTTTTTTTTTTTCCTGAATTCCTTCCCATTTTTTCCTACTAAAGACTTCTGCCTTAGTAACTCCAAACTTACTAAAAATCTTTCTCAGCCCCTTAGTGGCATCTTCACCACTTCTCTCCTTTATGATAGTATAGATATCTAATTCTTCTGGTTCCGACTTTGTTTGCTTATTCCCCATTTTCTTATCCTGAGCTTTTTTCTTTTCTTGCCCTAGGTGGCGTTTGGGTATGAGAATACCTCGTTACCTTCTTCCTAAGGAGCTAGGATGTTTAACGGCTTCTGCATACCGTGCTGATGTAAGAAAAATCCTGATTCCTACACCTATAGCAAACAACACAAATGCAACCAGACAGAATACAACGTATCTTGTCCCAGGCTAATTTATCTGTCCTGGGCTCATACTATCATACACTTATCCGTCACCAGGTTTTCGTCAAAGACAGGATCAGAGATTGAACATAGGCGCGGAGGTCTCCCCGAAAGGACGCAACCACGTTGCCCAGTGGGACAGTCACTTCTTCTGTTTCAACACCCTGGGCGGCTTATAGGGCTATTCCCAACTTCCACACACCTTCTATTCACATTCACTCTCATTCAATGCCGTACTCCGTGAGGTGGTCAATTCCTAAGTAGTTCAAGAACCCGAGCTATAGGTATCCTCCTCTACTAGAACTACCCGCTAAAGGACACAACACAGAAAATCTTACGGACAGTGCAGGGCAGATATAAGAGATCTAACAGTGTCTCTTACCTGGCCAGGTTTTTATTCATCTGCCGTCCATTATCCCAGATTCTCTTTTCGTTCGTATTCTGCCGGTGTTCTTGAAGGAGTACACAGACCTCGGGTCCCTGTTCAGGTGCCAGGAAAATGTCGGGACCACACTCAGTCGGAGCAGCCTTTGGAAGTGGGGAATCACCAGAAATAATACACAAGACACGTCTCGTATAGTATATCACTGGGAAGTCTCTGAAGCACGCCTGCCTTCAAGGTGCTATCCCCTCTTTATATAGTTGCACAAGTAGTTTCAGTGGTTATACAAGTTTTGCTTGTTTAAACAAAGAGAGAAAAGAGAAGACAAAAGAAAACAGTTTCGGCTATGTGATAGTTTCACAACAAACAAAACAGTACAGTTTCGCCTAAGTGGCAGTTTCACAGACAAAAAATAGGATTTCACACTATGGCTAAAATGTCCTTGAATGGACATGTCAATATTGATCACAAATTCTTTTTGGTTCATTGAGGTAACCATTTTTGTTCCGCTCTTCACACCAGACACTCATCTTATGACTGTACACAGTCTTTTATAGTGCCAAACTATACTGCTGATGCAATATGTACTCTTGAGTGTACACAAACATACAGTGTACAGCTCACAAAAATTTTTTAACTTTTTTTAAAATGTTGGTGATAATAAACCATTGCTTCTTCACTTTGAAATCAGTTAGCTTGTTCATACTCCTTTAAAAAAGAGAACATTTTTGGAGGGTTGATAAAAAAGCCTTTGTAATTGTTTACTCATTTTCAGAATAGCAAAAGCGTGGTGGATCTCACAAAAGACATAATTTTTTCATAACTTCACTTTAAAAAAACAGCTGCTTTTTTGAAGCACGATTCAATGTGAAAAAGCTTTAAATTCTTCATTTAGCACAGAAAAAGCTCTTAAAACCATGATGTGTGAAAAAGACACAGCTTATTATGTTTGCATTGGTTGTATATAAACAACAGCATGGTAAGCATCTGCCCTTCCCACTAAAAAAGGCATAGTTTTCTGACTGTATCTACAATTCAAGTAAGCTAACAAAGTCTGATACTTAAACTAAACAAAATGTCTATAAATATACAAGGGCACTTCATATACATAAGAACAACAAAGTCCCATATGTAAATAAATATTAGAGTAAAGAAGAGGTCCCGAAAAAGGTCATTAAGAATAAAATAATACATTTTATTGCGCAATATTAAAAAACTCATACTAAAAACGCACATGATAAAAAAGCAGAAAATGCCATATAGGGGATGCCAAGCACAAACATTTTTGATAAGAAAAGGAGGAGTATCCTGTGACATTTAGCATAGAGGGTAAAACTGGGTAGCAATAAAGAGCAAATCAAGGTACTGTGACCTCCATCACCACTATATATGTTGTTATACAATTTGCATGCCACCTCACAATAACAATCAATGGGGCCTCACTACAAGGTATATATGCATAACAAACAGTTACTAGGCTTAAATGTACTGTAGGCAAATATCAATTGGTCCTGAAAAGCCCACTGCTAAAAATGAATAAGGGCAATGATATTAAAATATGATAGCCAAACCAAACCAAATTATATATGCAGGTTGCCAATATAAGAATGCAGTGAACAGTATATTACCATTAACATGTTAGGGCATGTTAGGTTAGGCTATGGGTTGAACTAGATGGACTTAAAGTCTTCCTTCAACCTTAATAACTACAGTATGTTACTATGTAGGTACGAAATACAGCCACCATGGGAGGGCTCCAATCGTCCCCTCACCCCGATGCGCGTTTCCTCGCCAGCTTCTTCTGGGGCGTGTCAGAGTGAGGGGCAGCCAGGAATACAAATAAGAACCATCATATCAGCACTTTCTAGTGGAAGGAACTAGACAGACCTGTTGTGTTGGCGCATCGCGTGTCTTCCCTCCTCTTGATGATGTACTTCCTGGTAACATTAAATGACACGCAAGCCAAGCCAGTTGAGATTACTTGGAACTTTAATAAATCTGTGTTTGTATTAAAGAACTCCAAACAGATTCAATTCACTCTTAGAAGACCTCCAATTGTTATATAGTATGTATACCTTATTTCAGGGCATTTAGACTTAACAATATAGTGATTCACTGTGTATTACAGTTTTATGGGGACATTCAATGTGTTATCTGGTTTTACAAGATTATCTTACCCAATAATCAGTCAAAAACACTTGTGTTATTGTTTGACTACTCTGTTCAGTTGAATAGGTGAGTTTTATTTTATTGCAAACAATCAGACTGTAGAAACATCTATGAACACACAAAAAAAACTGAAAATGTCATGTACAGAGTTTGTTCTTTTATTTTGGCTAACAGCTATTTTCTCTAAGGTGACATGAAAGCACCTATTCTTAGAGAAAAATAAAAAAAATTGTATTAGGAAATAAAATTAATTGATTTATATGTTAGTTAAAATGTAACTCTGCCAATAAAATGGTCAAGACCTGTGGTCCAAGAATAATCTCAATTTTAAGAATAATGTCTAGTGATGAGCCAATCGAATCATAGAGGATCGAGTTCTAGCCGAATTTCCTGAAATTCAGTCTTCATGCTAATTTAAACATTTTAAAATTCAGTTCTCAGCTTGCAATAAAAAAAACTTTCACAGCACAATTTCCCCCAATAATAAAGCATCAGAGGGCAGGATAACGTAATTTTGCCCTACTGCACACGCCTCCAGTCTTAGCATCTTACAGATTATCATATCTTGTACATCACCATCACAGATCAGCAGTCCCAACGGAGCACAGTTTGTATGCTAGAGTTGATTTCCCTTTACAGAGCAACTGGGGTGATTCCCTCTCCTGTGAAATGTAAGCTCTTATGGTTAACGAGGTACTTTTTTTCTCCTGTAAAGTATAAGCCCTTATGGTCAGCTGGGTTCTTTCATTCTCCTCTCCTCCACATATATTTCCCAAGTAATTATAAGCTTTACAGCATTGAGATTCACATTTATTTGTTCTGCCTGATTTGTTTAGTTACTTGCCCAGGGTTTGCCCACAATTTATCGCGATGGCATAGAGCTTTTTCCTGTCAAATTATATATAATTGTTCCATGCTCCCTAATAAAGATAATCATATTTTCCAATCCTCAGTGTGTCTGGGAAGCAGTTAATGACAGGTCAGCAGTCCAATCTGGGGCAGGGGTGTGCTGAAGCTGTCAGTACTTTGATAGTATGGAACATGAGCGTGTTGAGCTTTCGGTGTGTAGATTGACAGCTCGGATGTCTAATTTGAGACTGGGAAATGCTGGCTGTCTTCAGGTGCTCATTATCCCTGGGGATTGCCAAGCTACTTAACTGGGCTGTCGCTCCCAGTCCTCTGCCAGACATATATTCAGCTATTGTGTGGTTTGATTTCTCTGTGCCTTGCATTCTGTTTGTAGATCTTTCGTTGCCTGACCTTGGACTTCGTTCTAAACATCCGCTTGTTTAACCCCTGTTGCTCTGATCCGTTATCTTCTGGTATTCTGTCCTCGTAAAATTACCTGACTATGCCTTTGTCTCTTCCTTCTCTTTATGACGTACCCTCTCAATTTTGGAAAGTTTGCAATTGCTCGGAAAATGAACTGAGGGTAGCAGAGAGAGAAAGAAAGTGAGGGAAAGAACCCTGCTGACAGTAAGAGCTTACACACTACAGAAGAGAATTACCCGGTGATTCTGGACTGATCCTCTATGAACCGCTGATCCTTGTTGATCCAGATACTGACCACCACTGTACATGGTACAATAATCCACTAGATGTCATAACTGCGGGACATTATGGGGTCATTAGCCTCTGATGGTTTCGTAGTGTGGGAAACTATGCTGGGCAAGTTTTTTTGTGAACCGTGAATTGATTCTCAAAGTGTTTGAATTTGCGTCAAACCGTGAATTTCATGAAATTTGAATCAAATTTTATCCTTCGCAGATCAATCCACTCATCTTTACTACCTACTTGAGAGCCAAAGGGACTCCATTTCCCTCCATATGGCCTCTGCCATATGCACGTGGCTTTAGTCTAAACATTCTCAAGCACAGCATACAAGCATATTGTTGGTGAATTATATTTAAAAATAAGAATGCACATTTTAAAATGAATCCTCATTGAGCCATGTGTTAACATTTGTGTCACCACCATTGTAGCACATTTTGCTACATTTGCAATGCACAGTTCACATCACAGGTGAAAATCATTCTAAATCATTAAAGCAGAATAAAGATTGATACCTAAGCATCCATGTTATCGTTTTCTCTGCTTCACATGATTTCTATGTCGTATTGCATTCCTGCAAAATAATAGTTTTGGAACGTCTAGACTGTTTTGAATTTCTTGCTGAGACCTGAATCCAAACAGAGCTTGTCTTCCACTTTGAATGATCATTAGCTGGTAATTTCTTGGGGCTGTAGGCAGCTTGAAAAGCATGTGTTGAGCTGGTGTTTTGTACTATGGCTTAGATTAACGCAGGAAGAGTGTGGAGAAAGCCCAGGGTGACAGTGCTTTACTAGACTATTCATTTTCATCCATTCCAGCTGGGAGCTTGCAGCCATTTTTAAAGGGACTTACAACAGTGCAGAATGGTGTAAAATGAGTCTGTTCCTTGTTCTTCATGCCTGAGAGCAAATGAAGTGTACATTCATTTTTTCGCACAGAGGTATGTCAGATGTAGTCAATTTGGTACCAGGAAAAGGAGGACATAATAATTCTGTCACCTCAAAAATTTGTTGTGAGAAATGTACAGCCTAGAATAAAAGTAACAAGAAATATTTGCTCTCTATTAGTGTAGACACTAGTAAGCTACCTGTGTGCACATTTGAATGGCATATGAAAATGGAAATAAAACAGCATATTTCTCCATCTCTCGGTGGTCCCATCTCTGAGTATAAAATTACTCAATATTACAGTCTTAAGTAGTGTAAAATATTAGAACTTTTGTACGTTATACAATTAATAGATATTGCCTCAAGAGCTGTGTAGCTCGAATGCACAAAAAGTTAATAACTATATTTCATGTATTTATACCATACTTGCCAGAGGTCTGCTGAAAATAGGGAAAAATCCTGAACTTACAGAAGAGTTGGCGAAACCACTGGGCTCTGATGAAGCTTTCCCAACACTAGCTCTTCTTGAAGGTCTGTGGAGCACGATGCTTGGATGCATCATCAATCGAGAGAGCCCTGGCATACAGGGCTGGACTGCATTGTATATTTTGCATTACTGTAGTTAAATCACATTCACATTAAGACAAGTAGATAAACAGCATATTTATTTTAGCAAGCTGTAACAAGAGGATGCCTACATTTGTTGGGTGAATTGAACACAGATTTAATATGTCTGCACTATTCAACAACCAGAACCTCTGTTGTATTGCAGAACTACAGTTAGAGTACTATAAAACTTGGGTCGACAATGAGTAGATTGGGATCTACTGGTTAATCTTTGACAGTTCTTCAGTGAATTACAATGTTTTTAAGCAATTGTTCACAGTTTTTATAAAAATGGCTAAAGGCAGGCAATGTGTTAAAATAAAATAATAAATTATTATTTTCTAATAAATCCCTTAGTCTTCCTGACTTATCCAGCATTGATGAACTGCTGGTCCTAGTGATGGCACCTGCAAGTATGATAAAAAATCATTGAGACAAGTGACTTGATACAATTGTTATTTGTGCATGGATGGCATGGTTGGCAAGTCAACAAAACCTTTGCAATAAGTGATTTTAATTTCTTCAATGCGAAAAAGGGATGTTTTTATCATGTTAGATTTTTACTGAATTACTTCGGTAAACCTCACCAAAGTTGCTTATGTTTCATAGTTGAACACAATAGGTCTGGATGTTCTTGCCAAACTATGAAACCTGACTTGGGTTTTATTCACATTGAACCTTTGGTATATGAAATGGCTGTTAGTAGTTTTTTAAATGACAGTCAACCTAATTACCCGTGGAATGATTAGTAAAAGGTGTATAATGAGTTAAAGTTAAAAGCTTTGTGACTCCTTTGCTCAGAGATAGTCCATACATGAACATGCTGCATGTGCACTTTAGGGACAGATAATTCTTTAACCTTTTAATAATTGCACTTTTTTATGAGAAAACATTCTGAACAGTCTTCTCTTGCTATTCGGACATGAAAGGAAACCATAAAAATGAGTTCCTGTTTTATTTTCCTGATTATGTCCATAGACATTTAATGGCTAAACAGATAATAATAAACATTAGGATAACAGGCATGAACATTAATTGTAACTGCACAATGCTGAGTTTCCATAATTATTCTCATAAGGTTATTAGTTTTCAGTGTCTTATTTTGCTTTTGTGTCATTTTGCTATCAAATTAAAATAAATTACTTTACAAATGACTTATTATGTTTCATGGGGATACAGCAGTTTATGCTAACTAGCCTGGAAGTTCCAAGATAAAAATAAATATAATTAAAATGTTCTTTTTCACTATCAATGTAGAGTTATATACTGAAGGCCTCCGCAGTACAAGTGTGGGGCTAAATAGAACATTTACATTTTTCTTTATAGTCATCTGCAGCCTAAATTTGCATAAATATGCCTACATGTCTTCAAATATGTGAGGAGTCGTAACAAAGAGTATGTCGTGTTGTTGGAGCATCTGAATTTGAAGTTTGGATAATGGGCAGAACTTTTCTGTATTGCAAAAAAGAAAAGCCAGCTCACCTGCCATAGTTCATGTGCGGATCTTGGGTGTCGTCCTGACCAGATGTAGAAACTGCAGAAACCAAGAGGAAAGTCCAGCTCCAGATAAAACCAATGTATTTATTTGAAAAATAGCTTTTTTAAAAATACATCCTTGTCGTGAAAAAATTGAAAGGTGGGGGGGAGGGGAGGATTGTGACTCCGGCGTTCTTTGTCGCAGTTTCCAATATGGAGTACGGTCAACTCTCATATATATATAAATAAATATATATATATATATATATATATATATATACTAATTGCAAACAGGTGAGATAAGCACACCCTGTGGGAGTATCTGGGTGGCAGCACACCAGAATGGAAAAGGCCAGCATAATTGCAAACAAACAAAAAAAGATTCAGGGAAGAAAATGGGTAACTACACATTAAATGAATAAAACCAATGCGAATAATGTTACAATAGACTGGCACAGAATAAGAAGAGTAACATCTTGTTAATAATGGAACATAATTTCCTTTTGCATATCCAGAACTAAGGGAACACAGGTGTCTAAATTATGAATCCGAAAAGCTCCCCCTTAGTGCTCAATTTTGTCATGTGATCACCCTCTAATATGCTTAGTCACTTTTTCGATACCATAGACTCTAAAAGATGAAATACTTCTGTTAGGATGTAAAATAAAGTGCTTAACCCCTTCCCGACCTTTGACGCATACGCTGCGTCATGAAAGTCGGTGCCAATCTGACCTGTGACGCAGCGTATGCGTCATGGAGGGATCGCGCTCCTGCAGATCGGGTGAAAGGGTTAACTCCAATTTCACCCGATCTGCAGGAACAGGGGGAGTGGTGCTTCAGCCCAGGGGGGGTGGCTTCACCCCCTCGTGGCTACGATCGCTCTGATTGGCTGTTGAAAGTGAAACTGCCAATCAGAGCGATTTGTAATATTTCACCCAAAAAAACGGTGAAATATTACAATCCAGCCATGGCCGATGCTGCAATATCATCGGCCATGGCTGGAAAACCTAATCTGACCCCACCCCACCCCACCCCACCCCACCGATCGCCCCCCCAGTGCTCCGTTACGTGGTCCGCCCCCCTAAGTCGTCCTGTCCGCTCCTCCGTCCTCCTGTCCGCTCCCCCGTGCTCCGGTGCCCCCTCCCTGTGCTCCGGTCCCCCCCCCCCGTGATCCGATCACCCCCCTACATACTTACTGGGCCTCCCGGTGTCCGTCCGGCTTCTCCGTGGGCGCCGCCATCTTCCAATATCAGATGTATTTTGATCACTGCGATATAGCCTATCACAGTGATCAAAATAAAAAAAATAGTAAATGACCCCCCTTTATCACCCCCATAGGGACAATAATAAAAATAAATAAAATATATATATATTTTTTTTTCTGCTAGGGTTAGGGTTAGAACTAGGGTTAGAATTAGGGTTAGAATTAGGGGTAGGGTTAGGGGTAGGGTTAGGGCATGTGCACACAGTGCGGATTTGGCTGCAAATTCGCAGTGGATTGCCGCGGATCCGCAGCGGATCGGCCGCGGATCCGCAGCGGATTGGCCGCTGCGAATTCGTAGCAGTTTTCCATCAGGTTTACAGTACCATGTACACCTATGGAAAACCAAATCCGCTGTGCCCATGGTGCGGAAAATACCGTGCGGAAACGCTGTGTATTTTCCGCAGCATGTCAATTTTGTGCAGATTCCGCAGCGTTTTACACCTGTTCCTTAATAGGAATCCGCAGGTGAAATCCGCACAAAAAACACTGGAAATCCGCTGTAAATCCGTAGGTAAAACGCAGTGCCTTTTACCTGCGGATTTTTCAAAAATGGTGCGGAAAAATCTCACACGAATCCGCAAAGTGGGCACATAGCCTTAGGGTTAGGGTTGGAATTAGAGTTAGGGTACCGTCTCACAGTGGCACATTGATCGCTACGACGGTACGATCCGTGACGTTCCAGCGATATCCATATGATATCGCTGTGTCTGACACGCAGCAGCGATCAGGGACCCTGCTGAGAATCGTACGTCGTAGCAGATCGTTTGGAACTTTCTTTCGTCGCTGGATCTCCCGCTGTCATCGCTGGATCATTGTGTGTGACACCGATCCAACGATGCGTTCGCTTGTAACCAGGGTAAACATCGGGTTACTAAGCGCAGGGCCGCGCTTAGTAACCCGATGTTTACCGTGGTTACCAGCGTAAAAGTAAAAAAAAACAAAAAACGTACATACTCACATTTTGGTGTCCTTCAGGTCCCTTGCCGTCTGCTTCCCGCTCTGACTGTCTGCCGGCCGGAAAGTGAGAGCACAGCACAGCAGTGACGTCACCGCTGCGCTCTGCTCTCACTGTACGGCGGCACTCAGTCAGAGCGGGAAGCAGACGGCAAGGGACCTGAAGGACACCGAAATGTGAGTATGTACGTTTTTTTTTTTTTACTTTTACGCTGGTAACCACGGTAAACATCGGGTTACTAAGCGCGGCCCTGCGCTTAGTAACCCGATGTTTACCCTGGTTACCCGGGACCTTGGCATCGTTGGTCGCTGGAGAGCGGTCTGTGTGACAGCTCCCCAGCGACCACACAATGACTTTCCAACGATCACGGCCAGGTCGTATCGCTGGTCGTGATCGTTGGTAAATCGTTATGTGAGACGGTACCCTTAGGGTTGGAATTAGGGCTAGGGTTGGAAATAGGGTTAAGATTAGGCTTGTGGTTAGGGTTAAGGATATGGTTAGGGTTGTGTTGGGGTTACAGTTGTGGGTAGGGTTGGGATTAGGGTTAGGATTAGGGTTGGATTTAGGGTTACGGGTGTGTTGGGGTTAGGGTTGTGGTTAGGGGTGTGTTGGGGTTAGGGTTGTGATTAGGGTTATGGCTACAGTTGGGATTAGGGTTAGGGGTGTGTTGGGGTTAGTGTTGAAGTTAGAATTGAGGGGTTTCCACTGTTTAGGCACATCAGGGGTCTCCAAACGCAACATGGCGCCACCATTGATTCCAGCCAATCTTGCGTTCAAAAAGTCAAATGGTGCGCCCTCCCTTCCAAGCCCCGACGTGTGCCCAAACAGTGGTTTACCCCCACATATGGGATACCAGCGTACTCAGGACAAACTGGACAACAACTATTGGGGTCCAATTTCTCCTGTTACCCTTGCAAAAATAAAAAATTACTTGCTAAAACATAATTTTGAGGAAAGAACAATTATTTTTTATTTTCACGGCTCTACGTTATAAACTTATGTGAAACACTTGGGGGTTGAAAGTGCTCACCACACATCTAGATAAGATCCTTTTGGGGTCTAGTTTCCAAAATGCGGTCACTTGTGGGGTGTTTCTACTGTTTAGGCACATCAGGGGCTCTGCAAACGCAACGTGACGCCCGCAGAGCATTCCATTAAAGTCTGCATTTCAAAACGTCACTACTTCCCTTCCGCTCCCCGACGTGTGCCAAAACAGTGGTTTACCCCCACATATGGGGTATCAGCGTACTCAGGAGAAACTTCACAACAACTTTTGGGGTCCAATTTCTCCTGTTACCCTTGGGAAAATAAAAAATTGTGGGTTAAAAAATCATTTTTGAGGAAAGAAAAATAATTTTTTATTTTCATGGCTCTGCGTTATAAACTTCTGTGAAGCACTTGAGGGTTCAAAGTGCTCACCACACATCTAGATTAGTTCCTTGGGAGGTCTAGTTTCCGAAATGGGGTCACTTGTGCGGGAGCTCCAATGTTTAGGCACACAGGGGCTCTCCAAACGCGACATGGTGTCCGCTAATGATTGAAGCTAATTTTCCATTCAAAAAGCCAAATGGCGTGCCTTCCCTTCCGAGCCCTGCCGTGCGCCCAAACAGTGGTTTACCCCCACATATGGGGTATCATCGTACTCAGGACAAACTGGACAACAACATTTGGGGTCCAATTTCTCCTATTATCCTTGGGAAAATAAAAAACTCCGGGCTAAAAATCATTTTTGAGGAAAGAAAAATATTTTTTTATTTTCATGGCTCTGCGTTATAAACTTCTGTGAAGCACCTGGGGGTTTTAAGTGCTCACTATACATCTAGATTAGTTCCTTGGGGGGTCTAGTTTCCAAAATGGGGTCACTTGTAGGGGAGCTCCAATGTTAAGGCACACAGGGGCTCTCCGAACGCAACATGGTGTCCACTAACGATTGGAGCTAATTTTCCATTCAAAAAGTCAAATGGCGCGCCTTCCCTTCCAAGCCTTGCCGTGCACCCAAACAGTGGTTTATCCCCACATATGAGGTATCGGCGTACTCAGGAGAAATTGCACAACAAATTTTAGGATCCATTTTATCCTGTTGCCCATGTGAAAATGAAAAAATTGAGGCTAAAAGAAATTTTGTGTGAAAAAAAAGTACTTTTTCATTTTTACGGATCAATTTGTGAAGCACCTGAGGGTTTAAAGTGCTCACTATGCATCTAGATAAGTTCCTTGGGGGGTCTAGTTTCCAAAATGGGGTCACTTGTGGGGGAGATCCAATGTTTAGGCACACAGGGGCTATCCAAACCTGACATGGTGTCCGCTAAAGATTGGAGCCAATTTTTCATTCAAAAAGTCAAATGGCACTCCTTCCCTTCCGAGCCCTGCCGTGCGCCCAAACAGTGGTTTACCCCCACATATGAGGTATCAGCGTACTCAGGACAAATTGGACAACAACATTCGTGGTCCAGTTTCTCCTTTTACCCTTGGGAAAATAAAAAAATTGTTGCGAAAAGATCATTTTTGTGACTAAAAAGTTAAATGTTAATTTTTCCCCTCCTTGTTGCTTCTGCTGCTGTGAAACACGTGAAGGGTTAATAAACTTCTTGAATGTGGTTTTGAGCACCTTGAGGGGTGCAGTTTTTAGAATGGTGTCACTTTTGGGTATTTTCAGCCATATAGAACCCTCAAACTGACTTCAAATGTGAGGTGGTCCCTAAAAAAAATGGTTTTGTAAATTTTGTTGTAAAAATGAGAAATCACTGGTCAAATTTTAACCCTTATAACTTCCTAGCAAAAAAAAAATTTCTTTCCAAAATTGTGCTGATGTAAAGTAGACATGTGGGAAATGTTATTTATTAACTATTTTGTGTCACATAACTCTCTGGTTTAACAGAATAAAAATTCAAAATGTGAAAATTGCAAAATTTTCAAAATTTTCGCCAAATTTCCATTTTTTTCACAAATAAACTCAGAAATTATCGACCTAAATTTACCACTAACATGAAGCCCAATATGTCACGAAAAAATAATCTCAGAACCGCAAGGATCCGTTGAAGCGTTCCTGAGTTATTACCTCATAAAGGGACACTGGTCAGAATTGCAAAAAATGGCAAGGTCATTAAGGCCAAAATAGGCTGGGTCATGAAGGGGTTAAATGCCTGTGAGAAGTTGTGATACTCATTGCTAGTGCTGATAATATCAGTAATATGCTCTGATATACGGATCTTCACTTTGCGCGATGTACATTCCACATACATCTTGTGGCATAAAGAGCAGTCAATAGTAACATAGTAACATAGTTAGAAAGGCCGAAAAAAGACATTTGTCCATCCAGTTCAGCCTATATTCCATCATAATAAATCCCCAGATCTACGTCCTTCTACAGAACCTAATAATTGTATGATACAATATTGTTCTGCTCCAGGAAGACATCCAGGCCTCTCTTGAACCCCTTGACTGAGTTCGCCATCACCACCTCCTCAGGCAAGCAATTCCAGATTCTCACTGCCCTAACAGTAAAGAATCCTCTTCTATGTTGGTGGAAAAACCTTCTCTCCTCCAGACGCAAAGAATGCCCCTTTGTGCCCGTCACCTTCCTTGGTATAAACAGATCCTCAGCGAGATATTTGTATTGTCCCCTTATATACTTATACATGGTTATTAGATTGCCCCTCAGTCGTCTTTTTTCTAGACTAAATAATCCTAATTTCGCTAATCTATCTGGGTATTGTAGTTCTCCCATCCCCTTTATTAATTTTGTTGCCCTCCTTTGTACTCTCTCTAGTTCCATTATATCCTTCCTGAGCACCGGTGCCCAAAACTGGACACAGTACTCCATGTGCGGTCTAACTAGGGATTTGTACAGAGGCAGTATAATGGTCTCATCATGTGTATCCAGACCTCTTTTAATGCACCCCATGATCCTGTTTGCCTTGGCAGCTGCTGCCTGGCACTGGCTGCTCCAGGTAAGTTTATCATTAACTAGGATCCCCAAGTCCTTCTCTCTGTCAGATTTACCCAGTGGTTTCCAGTTCAGTGTGTAATGGTGATATTGATTCCTTCTTCCCATGTCTATAACCTTACATTTATCATTGTTAAACCTCATCTGCCACCTTTCAGCCCAAGTTTCCAACTTATCCAGATCCATCTGTAGCAGAATACTATCTTCTCTTGTATTAACTGCTTTACATAGTTTTGTATCATCTGCAAATATCAATATTTTACTGTGTAAACCTTCTACCAGATCATTAATGAATATGTTGAAGAGAACAGGTCCCAATACCGACCCCTGCGGTACCCCACTGGTCACAGCGACCCAGTTAGAGACTATACCATTTATAACCACCCTCTGCTTTCTATCACTAAGCCAGTTACTAACCCATTTACACACATTTTCCCCCAGACCAAGCATTCTCATTTTGTGTACCAACCTCTTGTGCGGCACGGTATCAAACGCTTTGGAAAAATTGAGATATACCACGTCCAATGACTCACCGTGGTCCAGCCTATAGCTTACCTCTTCATAAAAACTGATTAGATTGGTTTCACAGGAGCGATTTCTCATAAACCCATGCTGATATGGAGTTAAACAGTTATTCTCATTGAGATAATCCAGAATAACATCCTTCAGAAACCCTTCAAATATTTTACCAACAGTAGAGGTTAGACTTACTGGCCTATAATTTCCAGGTTCACTTTTAGAGCCCTTTTTGAATATTGGCACCACATTTTCTATGCGTCAGTCCTGCGGAACAGACCCCGTCGCTATAGAGTCCCTAAAAATAAGAAATAATGGCTTGTCTATTACATTACTTAGTTCTCTTAGTACTCGTGGGTGTATGCCATCTGGACCCGGAGATTTATCTATTTTAATCTTATTTAGCCGGTTTCGCACCTCTTCTTGGGTTAGATTGGTGAGTTGGTGACCCTTAATATAGGGTTTTCATTGTTTCTTGGGATTTCACCTAGCATTTCATTTTCCACCGTGAATACCGTGGAGAAGAAGGTGTTTAATATGTTAGCCTTTTCCTCGTCATCTACAACCATTCTTTCCTCACTATTTTTTAAGGGGCCTACATTTTCAGTTTTTATTCTTTTACTATTGATATAGTTGAAGAACAGTTTGGGATTAGTTTTACTCTCCTTAGCAATGTGCTTCTCTGTTTCCTTTTTGGCAGCTTTAATTAGTTTTTTAGATAAAGTATTTTTCTCCCTATAGTTTTTTAGAGCTTCAATGGTGCCATCCTGCTTTAGTAGTGCAAATGCTTTCTTTTTACTGTTAATTGCCTGTCTTACTTCTTTGTTTAGCCACATTGGGTTTTTCCTATTTCTAGTCCTTTTATTCCCACAAGGTATAAACCGCTTACAGTGCCTATTTAGGATGTTCTTAAACATTTTCCATTTATTATCTGTATTCTTATTTCTGAGGATATTGTCCCAGTCTACCAGATTAAGGGCATCTCTAAGCTGGTCAAACTTTGCCTTCCTAAAGTTCAGTGTTTTTGTGACTCCCTGACAAGTCCCCCTAGTGAAAGACAGGTGAAACTGTACAATATTGTGGTCGCTATTTCCTAGATGCCCGACCACCTGCAGATTTGTTATTCTGTCAGGTCTATTAGATAGTATTAGGTCTAAAAGTGCTGCTCCTCTGGTTGGATTCTGCACCAACTGTGAAAGATAATTTTTCTTGGTTATTAACAGAAACCTAATAATATATACAACAACCGTAGTATTACAAATTATAAAGTTTTTTATATCATAACTAGTGTTGAGCATTCCGATACTGCAAGTATCGGGTATCGGCCGATACTTGCTGTATCGGAATTCCGATACCGAGATCCGATACTTTTGTGGTATCGGGTATCGAAACAACATTAATGTAATAATGTGTAAAAGAGAGAATTAAAATAAAAAATATTGCTATACTCACCTCTCCGACGCAGCCCGGACCTCAGCGAGGGAACCGGCAGCGTTGTTTGTTTAAAATTCGCGTGTTTACTTGGTTACGTGAAGTCCCGGCTTGTGATTGGTCGCGGCGGCCATGTTGCCGGGACGCGGACCAATCACAGCAAGCCGTGACGTAATTTCAGGTCCTTGCAGGATTTTAAAATTACGTTCCGGCGTTGTGATTGGGCGCGTCGTGGTCACATGGGCGACGTAACCAATCACAAGCCGGGACGTCACGGGAGGCTGGACACGCGCACATTTTAAAATGCGCGCGTGTCCAGCCTCCCGTGATGTCCCGGCTTGTGATTGGTCGCGGCGGCCATGTTGCCGGGACGCGGACCAATCACAACGCCGGAACGTAGTTTTAAAATCCTGCAGGACCTGAAATTACGTCACGGCTTGCTGTGATTGGTCCGCGTCCCGGCAACATGGCCGCCGCGACCAATCACAAGCCGTGACGTCACGGGAGGCTGGACACGCGCACATTTTAAAATGCGCGCGTCCAGCCTCCCGGCTTGTGATTGGTTGACCGCGATGCAACCAATCACGAGCCGGGACATCACGGGAGGCTGGACAAGCGCGCATTTTAAAATACGCGCGTGTCCAGCCTCCCGTGACATCACGGCTTGTGATTGGTTGTGTCGCCCATGTGACTGCGGCGCAACCAATCACAACGCCGGGACGTAATTTTAAAATCCTGCAGGACCTGAAATTACGTCACGGCTTGCTGTGATTGGTCCGCGTCCCGGCAACATGGCCGCCGCGACCAATCACAAGCCGGGACTTCACGTAACCAAGTAAACGCGCAAATTTTAAACAAAGAACGCTGCCGGTTCCCTCGGTAAGGTGCCGGTTCCCTCGGAGAGGTGAGTATAGCAATATTTTTTATTTTAATTCTTTCTTTTACACATTAATATGGTTCCCAGGGCCTGAAGGAGAGTTTCCTCTCCTTCAGACCCTGGGAACCATCAGGAATACCGTCCGATACTTGAGTCCCATTGACTTGTATTGGTATCGGGTATCGGTATCGGATTGGATCCGATACTTTGCCGGTATCGGCCGATACTTTCCGATACCGATACTTTCAAGTATCGGACGGTATCGCTCAACACTAATCATAATTACAAGAGTTGTTCTGATTACAAAAAGTTTTTTTTATTATTAACCGCATGTGAGCAGGTTCTGCACCGATCTCCCCCACACTTGTAGAAACCCCTACAGGAAAGCCAGGTTTGATTTTTAGTGCGAGAGAAAAAGTAGTTGGGAGAAACTAAATTGCCTATTGTAGTCGCTTTTTTACCACTATTGCACAGCCAGGTTCAAGAATAGAAAACAAGATGGGATCCTGATATAATATAGGAAGTAACTTATAAATGATTTGTTTTATATTAAAGTTCTTAGAGTTTTTAATTTTTATTTTTATATTGCCCTTTGTTCATAATATCAGAACTATTTTTAGAGGAGATAATATTAGTGGCCTTATTAAGGGACCAAGTAGAATAGCCTCTTTTCTTAAGTCTGGAGCAGGCTTCACTAACTTCCCTATTAAGGATATTAGGGTTTCTACAATTTCTTTTAATTCTGTTAAGCTCACAAAGCGGAATGGCACACAATGTTTGATTAGGGTGGCTACTGCTGGCATGTGGAATGGTGTTACCAGCAAGGGGTTTAATATAAGTAGAAGTTATGATCCTGCCCTCCAGAGTCCCTGATAATTGAAGGTCCAAAAATGAAACTGTGTTTTTATGAAAAATGTAGGTAAATTGCAAATTAAAACTATTATTACTGAGATACCCAATGAAGTCTGGAATGGCAGACAAATTGCACCCCAGAAGAAGCTGAGATCATCTATATATCTGCCATACCAGACCACGCCATAAGCAAAAGGGTTGGAAGTGGAATACAGTAACAACCACTCCCAATGAGCCATTACCAGATTTGCTAGTAACGGGGAATATTTAACCCCCATAGAGACACCCCTCTTCTGCAAATAAAATGAGTGATCAAATGTGAAAAATGATTGGTCATAAGAAAAAATGTCTCTTGCAGAATGAAATCCTGGAGATCCTGCGTAAATTCGCGTAACGAGACATGTGAAATTTTAAGGCTTTAATAGCCACATCATGGGGTATCGATGTGTACAGCGATGTTACATCACAGGATAACTATGAAAAATCTTGACACCAATTTTTAACTGAAAAACACCTAAATCCTTACAAAACCCTGGTGTTCTCTGAGCTAATGGTTGGAGGGCTGCATCAAGCCACTCACTTACTGTAGGCGTTTTGTCATGGATCCTATCCCAGAGATGATAGGTCTCATTGGGGAGGGTTAATGGCTTTATGTATTTTTGTGTAAAGCGTGGATTAAAAGGAGACTAGGATGATCAAGCAATAAATAGTCTTGTTGTTTTTCATTAAGGCCACCGAGTGAAAACCCATCATGAATGAGGTTATTAAGCTCTGATTTAAATGTGGAAGTAAGAATAGGTGGAATTTGATTATACTTCGCTAAATCCTGTAAAAGGTTCAGGATCTGTATTTGATACATATCTCTATCTATAATTACTACCACCCCTCCCTTATCTGACATTTTCACTACAATATTGTCCATATTCTTCTATTGCTATTGATTGTACATTTACAGGATTTAAGATTTGAATGTAACTCTACCAGAGCCTCTGTTAACCCCTTAACCCATGGAGGTATTTTCATTTTTTCATTTTCGTTTTTTGCTCTCCTTCTTCCCAGAGCTATAACTTTTTTATTTTCCCTCAATATGGCCAAGTCTGGGCTTGATTTTTGCGGGATGAGTTGTACTTTTGAATGGCACCATTGGCATTACCATGTCGTGTGCTAGAAAATGGGAAAAAATTCAAAGTGCTGTGAAATTGAAAAAAAGTACAATCCCACACTTGTTTTTTTGTTATGCTTTTTTACTAGGTTCACTAATAAATGCTAAAACTAACCTGTCATTATAATTCTCCAGGTAATTACAAGTTGACAGACACCAAAAATGTCTATGTTCTTTTTTATCTAAGTGGTGAAAAAAAAATCCAAACTTTATTAGAAAAAAAAATTGCACTATTTTCCGATACCAGTAGCGTCTCCAATTTTTGAGATCTTGGGTTGGGTAAGGGCTTTATTTTGTGTGCCAAGCTGGCATTTTTAATGATACCATTTTGGTGCAAAATGATAAAGGTTGCACCATTATTTTACCAATAATGATTACTCTAGAACATTGAAAATAATTACTGTCATAGAAAATAGGAAAAAAGCACTATATCATGTACACATGAGATATTTATGTCCAAAAATTGATATGAAAAAAGGAAGGTACTTCGCACATAGATTGGCCAATATATGTGAGCCCAATTGCCGCGTCATGGCATCCTTGGTTATTGGGTCTCTGTCCTGTTTTGTCACCTCTCCTGGGCAAAAAAGCCTAAAATTTATGGGTCAGGAGTAGTGATGAGTGAGCACCAAAATGCTCGGGTCGAGCAGATTGGAATACTCGGGTACTCGCCAGAACAATGAGCTCAATGTAAGTCTGTGGGAGTATTTTTGCCGCAATCCCCCCGGGGGTCTTTTTAAGGTCTTATCACGTCTGAAAATGATGGAAACACTGCCCAAATGACACAGGGACATCATGGGGATCGCCCCTGGAAGCATTCCTGACTCCAAGTTCACAGCTGTAAACTTTTTTACATGCCATTTTTCCCGGTGCCACAAAAAACACACTAAAACGAAACCAAAACGGATTTTGCTGGGAAATATGTCAAGGTACATCATTTGCAGGTTAATGACTTGCCTGTAAGGCCAAATATTTAACCCCAGACCGAAAATTTCCTCATCCACTTAGGCTTAGTTCAGACATAGTGTTTTTGAAGCATTTTTCAACTTTAACATTGCTTTCAACCACTACAAATGCATTCACTAGGAAATGTCATTGTAACATTTAACAACCCTAGCTGGTCATGTGGTGTGTGACGCATAACCAGACCCATCTTCTTTCATTTATGAAGGAGGGACTCTTAAAGTCACAGAGCCTATTTTTACTGGTGCATCAGGCGGCATTAATCTTCATAAAGGGCCATTATGAAACAGTGGGTCTCCTAAGCTGTTGCAGCCTATGCTGTGAGTGGATGGGCTGCCAAGAATTACGACGCACCACAATACCCCTGTCATAAGATGTCCAGGGGGGCTCCTGAAAAAGTGTTGCATTGAGTTCAAGGCCTGCCCTGCTACCAATTCACATGCACCCCAATAAGCCTTTGAACCCACATACTTTATGGGCCCATGAAAATCCACTTCACAATATGCATTTTGTACTCCCGTACTCCTTTGTTTTACACATTGGCAGCAAGGCCAGCCCTGCTGCATAGTCATATGCACCCCATTACACCTTGGAACCCACATACTTGATGGGCCCATGAAAATCTACTTGTATTTTTTAATGGCATGATGGTTCCCTCCTTGCACAATTATTTACAGGAGAATTTGGCAATTTTATTTGCCATATTTTTAACACTAGGTTTCAGATACGGCTTTAAATAAGGCTAATACTTGCAATACAATGCAATTTTATTGCAAACTACAAAACTCAAGGAATAGTATGATTGAATAGTGTGAGTGCGTACACTTTTGTTTATGTTAACATACAAAGGTTAATAAGAACATATAAGGATTAAATACATATAGTGATTACGTATATATGAAGATTAACTACGTACAGTATACTTACATCATCCACAAGAGGCTTTTAAACATCATCCGTATTCCGTATGGAATATTAGAGAAGCAACACCAAGACAGAGAACCCCTGGGAGATTACCTACAGTGCATGGTAATCCCCAATTATGCAGGTATCAGCACACTGTACATGTACAGGTACCCCAGTTTTGGCATCTGTCTTAGTCATGTTTCTCTGGTCTTTGCACTATGTAGTAACTCTAGTGTCACCCAGACTTTCATGTGGCCAGCTTTCAAGGTTGTATGAAACTGAGCTTTCATGGAGTCATCAGATGAGGGGCCATAAACTCCTAGAATATAAAAGCCACAAGGATTTAGAAAAAACACCACAGGCATAGTTTCAGTAAACTTTAATGTTTTACAATGACAAACAGCAAACAAAAAGAGGCTTAGAACTGTTTGTGAAGTGAACAAACAAACATTTCTCAAGATTGTGTCACTATGAGCATTGTCTGTCACATCTGTAAATGTTTTACAAGAAATGCAGTTATATGATTGTCTGAATGCATTCGGTATACAGTATTTCAATCTTGTTTACAAATCACCATTTGTATATTTGCCATTTTTACTTTTGAGGCAGCCAAAGTTATGGCTCTCAAGGAGAGAAACTAATTTAGAGGACAAAGCTATATTTTTAATCAACTACTGAGCCAATCTAACAGCATTGCTGTATCAAATATATATGAAGTGTATTGTGACCAATGTGAGCAACCAGGCAACACAAAAAGGAGCTTTTCAAGTAAACTCTTTATGGCACACAAATGTTATGAAGTGTTTGCCAACAAGGATGTGGTTTCACCATTGTGGGGTACCTTTTTTAAAATATACTATTGCCACCACAGCCCCCCTTGCCCAAACTTCACCAGCCTATAACCGTACAAAGCACATTCACCCTGGTGATCTAGTGGCAGTGAAAGAAGAGACATTGCAGAAGATAGAGTTAAGAATTAGGCCAAATGTAGTGGTGTGTGTCTCTGAGACTTGTAATGCAGTGCATGATCTGCCCAACAATTCCCCAATGGGAGTACCTTTTTTAAAAATAGACTAGTGCCATCACAGGCCCCTTGATAAAAATTCACCGGCCTATAACAGTACTGAGCACGTTCACCCTGGTGATGTAGTGGCAGTTAAAGGACAGATTGCAGGAGACAGATTGAAGAAGTAGGCCCAAATGTAATGTCTTGCCCAGTTCCCCAATGTGGGGTCCTTTTATTAAAAAATAAAAGAGTGCCATCACAGCCCCCTTGCCCAAAATGCACCGTATAGAGCACTTTCACCCTGGTGATCTTGTGGCAGGTAAAGGATACAATTCAGGATACAGTGTTAAGAAGTAGGCCCAATGTAGTGGTGTGTGTCTCTTAAACTTGTAATGCAGTGCATGAGCTGAAAACAATTCCTCAGTGGGGTAACTTTTTTAAAAATAGACTAGTGCCAGTGCAGCGCCCCAGAGTCCTGGTCGTTGCAGTAAGTCGCTCTTCCACCAGGGGGAGTGATATTACGTCTGATGGTACTAAAGGAGTTCACCTGACCAGGTATCACAGTCACACACTACACTTCACACTCCAGTCCACCAGGGGGAGCAAAGGTACTATCTACTAGGCCACTCCTCACACACGGGTAAAATTGGTGGGTTGGATAGGAAGTTAGTCAGAAGCTACCTGGGTTTGACCCAGAGAGGATCTGTCAGGCAGACAGGGGGAAAGGAGGAACATCTGAGCTGCAGACAGAGGGTCCCTGTCAGGGGTGGGATCCTGGCAGAGACCAAGCATGAGATAGAATGTTACGGAGCTGCGCCTGCACTCCATTGCGGCAGCATCCTAAGAAAGGACACGAAGCGGAGTATATTGTGGAGAGTGAGAAATGAAGTCACAGCACAAGGAGATAATACCGGGAGGAGCTCTGCCCCAAGATCTGCAGCCTCCTTCTGAGGCATGTAGCTGGTGGCCGGAACACCGAGGGAGTAATAGGCTCTATGCATTACTTCAGAGACCGGCAGGACAGTTGATTCCAAGTTGGCTGCCCAACCTTAATACCTATGAAGACACGGAGGCAAATTGTGGGAGAGGGGCGTCACTAGCGTCCCTATAAAATAGCCCCAGGCCTACCCCGTCATACGGGTTGTCCTATCCATATCATCTGGGGGACAGAGAGAGAGAACATCAGAAACATCCACAAAAGTTGTGGGGACTATCCTGTGGTGCTCAGCAGGGAGGTACTACAACACACAGGCGCTAGTAGGAAGGCTACTGGTTTCCACTTGGATAAGGGAACTCTGGATGTGCCTTCGGACCGGCCGGACTCAGCCTGCCCTGTGAACGGTACTCTGGACTGTGGACTCTGAAGTCTTCAGTAAAAGATAAAGAGACTGCAACCTTTGTGTCATCGTTATTCATTGCGCCTTACGACGTCCATCATCATCACCTACACATCTGGGAAGCCCTGGGGACATACTTCACCTGTGGGAAGGTACACCATCTAGCTGCCATTCCATCACCCCAGCGGACCCCTAGCAGCATCGGTCACCCTGACCGAATACCACAGGTGGCGTCACGAACACCGTACAACCAACTACACCTTTAATTGGACGCCCCTCAGAAGGGCCACGGACCGGGTCGGGCCACCGTGACATCCCCAGAACCGAGAGAGAAAGACCCGGTACCGAGTACCCCATTGCCCTACACGTGGGGGCGATCCACCATCGCAGGCCCCTTGCCCAAAATTCACCGGCCTATAACAGTACTGAGCACATTCACCCTGTTCATCTAGTGGAAGTTAAAGGACACATTGCAGGAGACAGATTTAAAAAGTAGGCCCAATGTAATGTAATGCCCAATTCCCCAATGTGGGGTCCTGTTTTTACAAAATAAAATAGTGCCTTCACAGCTCCCGTGCCCAAAAATCACTGGTGTATAACAGTACAGAGCACGTTCACCCTGGTCATCTAGTGGTTCTGGATGATGAGGATGAGGATAAGGAGGAGGATAACAGCAAACAGACCAAATGTTGCAGCGTATACCCATGTGTGGTTGTGAAGAGGTGCATGAGAATACACCTCCCCAAAACAGAGAATGTATTTGAGGTTATGTTTCGCTGTTTTCACTTGGTGGTGTACAGAAGTCTTTCCCAATCCAGCCCTTGTTCATTTTTATAAGACAGCCTGTCAGCATTTTCAGTTTTCAGACAGGCAGATAGACTTATCTGTTGTAATTGCACCAGCAGCACTAAAAGCCCACTCTGACAGAACACTAGCAGCTGCCCTGGACCTCCAAGGCGTAGAGAGCCAGATCATGCCACGTGTCCAGCTTGGATACCCAATAATTAAAAGGCACAGAAGAATCACGGAGGACATTTGTACGATCTGCAAGGTACTCCCTCACCATCTTCCCAAACATTGCACTTCTTGTGACAGCACCCCTTGCCTCTGTGCCATAAAAATGGGAGGGTCTGAGAAAACTGTCCCAGAAATTTGCCATTGTTCCCCTGCCTGAGCTGGATTGCACTTCTGTCTCTTTCGCTTGGACTCCTTGGTTGTACAACAAACTCTGACGTCTGCTGCCAGCATTCTCACATGGGAATTTTCTAAGTAATTAGGCTACAAGGGCCCTCTGGTACTGCAACATTTTAGTACACCTCTCTGCCTCTGGTAGAAGAGATTGAAAGTTCTCCTTGTAGCGTGAGTCTAGAAGTGTCACCAACCAGTAATGAGTATCACCCAAAATTTTTAGAATGCGAGGGTCATATGAAACGCAACACAACATAAAGTCAGCAATGCGTGCCAGACTGCTAACAGTCAAGACTTCCGTGTCCTCACCAACAGGACAACTGACCATGCTGTCCTCCTCCTCATCCTCCTCCCTGTCATCAGGCCATCCCTGCTGAACAGACTGTATGACAGCTTTGTTTGTAGTACCATCTAAAGCGCATGAAAGTAGCTCCTGCTCTTCCTCCTCCTCCTCATTGACTACCAATCCACGATGAGAAGACATGAGGCTGGGCTGAGTGTAATCCCCCTGTATGGTTCCTTGCTCCATGTCCTCGTGCTCTGCCTGTAATGCATCCTCTTTAATTGTGAGCAGAGAGGTTTTCAGAATGCTGAGAAGCAGGATGGTGACGCTAATTATGGCGTCATCGCTGCTGACCATCTTGGTAAAGTCCTCAAAGCTTTGGAGGATGGTACATATGTCGGACATCCATGTGCAGTCTTGAGGTCTTATGTGTGGAGTCTGAACTGAATATCAATGGCCTTGTTGATGTTGGTAGTCAAACACTGCCCTCTTCTGCTCACAAAGCCTTTCCAACATAAGCACCATAGAGTTCCAGCACGTGGGGACATCACACACCAGCCAGTGAGCTGGAAGCTACAAACGCTGCTGAAGCACAACAAGGGCGGCTGAAGCTCCAGCTAATGCTCTAAAATGGGCAGACAGATGGCATATTTTCACTAGCAGATCCGGCAGCTGCAGGTAGCTTCTCAGAAAACATTTAACCACGAGGTTAAGCACATGGGCCAAGCAAGGTATGTGTGTGAGCTCACCTTGCCTCAGAGCGGCCACCAGTTTACGGCCATTGTCATACAGGACCATGACTGGCTGTAGGTTCAGTGGTGTCATCCAAACATCTGACTGCTCTTTCAGCGCTGTCCACAACTCGTCTGCATTGTGCGATTTGTCACCTATGCAGATTAGCTTCAGCACAGCCTGTTGCCGCTTGGCTGAGGCAGTGCTGCAGTGCTTCCACCTTCTGACTGATGTGTTGATTTCAGAGATGGAGGATGAAGAGGAGGAGGTGCAGGATCTGTAGACTGTGGGGGAAACCCTGAATGTCGTAAGGCCAGCAATCCTCGGCATGGGGAGGATGTGTTCCATCCCAAAGTCCGACTGGGTCCCGGCTTCCACTATGTTATCCCAGTGTGCCGTAAGTGAGATGTACCATCCCTGCCCACAAGCATTTGTCCAAGTGTCCATGGTTAGGTAGACTTTCCCTGTAACAGCTTTGTTGAGGGCATGGGTAATGTTGTGGGACACATGCTGGTGTAATCCCAGTACGGCACACCGGGAGAAATAGTAGCAACTGGGGACCGAGGACCTTGGGACAGCCTCCGCCATCAGGTTGCGGAAAGCTTCCATCTCAACAAGCCTAAAAGGCAGCATTTATAGCGCAAGCAGAAGAGAAATATTAGAATTGAGGGCTGAGGCCTGTGGGGCGTTGGCTGGGTATTTCCGCTTGGGTTCCAAAGACAGGGTTATAGACAACTGAAGGCTGTGCTGGGACAATGAAGTGGACGGGCTTGGTGATGGTGCTGCTTGACTGTGGGCCACAACAGGTGCAGGGCTAAAGGCATCTTCACATGCACGGTGCACTGGGGATTGGCTTCTGCGCAAAACAGTGGAAGAAGCAGTGGTGTGACCAGCAGGCAGCGGTCCTGGAGCCTGGGGTTTGGCCCACAAAGTCAGGTGCTTTGCTGCCATGTGCCTGATCATGCTGGTGGTGCTCAGGCTTATTGTTTTGCTACCAATGCTGATGCGGGCATGGCAAGTGCTGCAATTGGCCTGTTTGGGGTTATCGGCAGAGTCTTTAAAAAATAACCAGACTCGGGAAGATCTAACAGTTGGAATGGCTACTTCCCTCATGTTGGTGTTATGGGGAACAGATGCACGCCTTCTGTCTGTGGCCACCACACTGCTGCTTCCTGCCTGTTGGGGTGTCTTCAAAGGGAGATTTGTAGTTAAAATTCATTGCTGCCGCTAAGATGAATTTCAGGAGAGTATAGTTGATTCACAGTGGTTTTATTCAACGCGTTTCAGGGGTCTCATGCCCCCTTCATCAGGAGTTACCACACAGAATATACAGGCATCACAGGTATAAATAGTTTTGCCAGGTTAAAAAAATGAGCTCCACCAGGTCAGATGACTCAGTGTCAAAGTTCAATGATAACACACAATCAACAATTCAAACGATTAGAGAGGTATATATAATGACAAAAATACAATGACTTCTTTTATATTTCTAGACAATAGTTCCAAATTTGCAACATTAAGGAGGAAATTAAAAAAAAAAAAAAAAAGACACGATCTCTACTTTAATGGACAAGAACCTGTAAGAAAAGAGTTACTCCAGTTGAGAAGCGAATGCCTTACAGATGAACTACCATGTGGAATCAACACGTTGCTACTTTCTTATCGAAAGTCCATTGGAATCTTTACACTGAATGTGGAATAAAATTATGTTTTATTATTTTCCATAAAAAAATATAAATATATATGAAAATTAATTTGTGGTGGTTTGGGGTGATCTAAAATTACGAAAATTATAATTAGTGAGTTTAAAATTGCGTCCCGTACATAAGAGTAACAATTTAAACAGCGAACCAGCGCTCGAAGTGAGCGCAGAAACAAAGTGAAAGTGACACTTCACCTGTCCAAGGACCAATGATAGATATCATATTTAACAAGAGACTATATAACATTACCAAGGGAGGGGAATGAATGAATACACAGCACTCAGTGACCACAAAGAACAGCTGATAAAAAGGGACACCTGGCAGCAGAGAAAAGGAGGATTGAGTTAAGTGCTCCTATTGGGAGGGGTCATTACACCCTGTGAAGCTGTCACAATCAGCACCAGCTCCCAGGATGTAATCCCAAGAGTAAATAAACCATTGTTCAGGACACAGTTGTTATGGAGACAATTTATATGGATTAAAAGAGTGAAAGCGCTCCTCTCCAGGGCAGACTCCGACTATGCCCACATGAGGAATTTGATCAATGCAGGGCATATTTATATTTTTATTTGTATAGTTATGATTGATTTTTTAATCCTTTGTGCTTTGAGCCATTTAAGATTTAAATATACATTTTCATTTAGGATTATCTTGGAGTCATTCATTGATATGTTTAGCTGTAATTTCTGCCTTTATTCCATGTAATTCCTCTTAATTTTATATTTTTTACAAGAAAATTCTTCTTCCTCTGCCCTGTATTGATCAAATTCCTCATGTGGGCATAGTCTGAGTCTGCCCTGGAGAGGAGCCCTTTCACTCCTTTAATCCATATAAATTGTCTCCATCACAACTGTGTCCTGAACAATGGTTTATTTACTCTTGGGATTAAATCCTGGGAGCTGGTGCTGATTGTGGCAGCTTCACATGGTGCAATGACCCCTCCCAACAGCAGCACTTAACTCAATCCTCCTTTTCTCTGCTGCCAGGTGTCCCTTTTTGTCTGATGTTCTTTGTGGTCACTGAGTGCTGTGTATTCATTCCCCTCCCTTGGCAATGTTATACTGTCTCTTGTTAAATATGATATCTATCATTGGTCCTTGGACAGGTGAAGTGTCACTTTCACTTTGTTTCTGCGCCTACTTCGAGCGCTGGTTCGCTGCTTAAATTGTTTCTCTTATGTACGGGACGCAATTTTAAACTCACTAATTATAATTTTCGGAATTTTAGATCACCCCAAACCACCACAAATTAATTTTCATATATATTTATATTTTTTAATGGAAAATAATAAAACATGATTTTATTCCACATTCAATGTAAAGATTCCAATGGACTTTCGATAAGAAAATAGCAGCTTGTTGATTCGACACGGTAGTTCATCTGTAAGGCTTTCGCTTCTGAACTGGAGTAACTCCTTTTCTTACAGGTTCTTGTCCATTTAAGTAGAGATCGTGGTTTGTTTTTTTTTGTTTTTTTTAAATTTCCTCCTTAATGTTGCAAATTTGGAACTGTTGTCTAGAAATATAAAAGAAGTCATTGTATTTTTGTCATTATATATACCTCTCTAATCGTTTGAATTGTTAATTGTGTGTTATCATTGAACTTTGACACTGAGTCATCTGACCTGGTGGAGCTCATTTTTTTTAACCTAGCAAAACTATTTATACCTGTGATGCCTGTATATTCTGTGTGGTATTTCCTGATGAAGGGGGCATGAGACCCCTGAAACGCGTTGAATAAAACCACTGTGAATCAACTATACTCTCCTGAAATTCATCTTAGCGGCAGCGCAGAATTTTAACTACAAATCTCCCTTTGAAGACATTATTTTCTCTGGTCAGTGAAGACCTGTGGATCTGCAGCAGCCGCTGTCTACATGCTCTAATCTCATCCTAACCAGGTGAGCAAATTTGGTGTATATTCTCCTCTGTGTAACGTGGATAAGACCCTATTGCGCTCTTTGTCTCCCCATTGTTTTGCAATAGTTGCCTGTTGGGGTGATATGCCTCCTTCCCCATGTGTGCTGCTGCCCTCGCTCTGCATGTTCTCCTGCCAGGTTGGGTCAGCCACATAGTCATCCACCACCTTGTCTTCCACATCCGCACCCTGCTCCTCCTCCTGACTTTCTGGCAATTGTGTCTCATCAACGCATAGCTCTTCTGACACTTTCCCACCATCGCCTTCGTTTGAGTGGGACTGGTCAAAGCTTTGGGCATCTCTAAATGTGGTCTCAGCTGTCACCACTTCAAGTTGACCAGCTGAGAGTTCAGAATCTTGAAATGGAAAACTGAACAACTCTTCAGAGTGTCCAAGTGTGGGATCAGTTGTCTCAGGGCACTCGGCATGGTGGGAGGAAGGAGGATCAGGTTGAGGAATATCCAGGCCACAATCCTAGCTACTCAAGACTTGATCGTATGGAAGACATGGTGGTGGTGGTGGTGGCTAAGTGACTGGAAGCATTATCCACTATCCAACCAACAACCGTTTCACAGTAATCCGGCTTCAATAGTGGTGTGCTGTGCTCCACTAGAAACTGGGACAGGAAGGTCGAGCGAGAAGATATGGGTCTTTGTTGAGGCCCACTTTCACCTTGGCCACGGCCTCGTCCTCTGCATGCACCATCATCACGTCCAATTCCCCATCCCTTGCCTTGCCCATTTTAAATGGACTACAGTACGATTTCAAATGCTCAACGCAAATATATTTATTAGCAGCGAAATAATATCTGATCAGTATGCCTGCAAATCTACCTGACCAATCTTGCAGAACACAGAAATATGAGGGCTCTCACGGAAATACCACACTGGCAAATATGTGGCCTTTTAATATTTTTTCATGATAAATAGTGCTGTATATAATTTCAGTAACAGCAAAAAAAGTGGTCCTCTGGCCTACAATGACCAAACTTGGCACACAGAGATATATGAGGGTTGTCACGGAAATACCACACTGGCAAATATGTGTCCTTTTTATATTTTTTATGCTAAATAGTGCTGTATATAATTTCAGTAACAGACAGCAAGAAAAGTGGTCCTCCGGCCTACAATGACCAAAGTTGGAGCACGCAGATATATGAGGGCTGTCACGGAGATACCACTCTGGTAAATATGTAGTTGTAATTTTGGAAGCTAAATAGTGCTGTATATAATTAGAGTCTCAGACAGCAAAAAAAGGGGTCCAATGGCCTACAATGCCCAAAGTTGGAGCACACAGATATATGAGGCCTTTTTCGGTGAATTTAAAACACACAAACAAAAGTGGCACAAGGCTAGCACACAGAACTATACTACGTATGCCTGACAGACTATCATTTTTCAACAGGCCTCAGTCTGAGAGAACAGACTGTATATTTTTGTTTCTTGGGGGTGAATTTTTGAAAAAAAAAATGCAACTAGGTATATAGTAAAGAAGCTGCAGCAGACAGTTATGGAGCTTTGAGAGTGATGCAGTGGGAGCAATGGATGCACATACAGTGCCAGCAGGCCTTGCACTGATGTGGATATGCTGTGCCCTGCTTGCCTAGCGCTGCAATATTGGGACCCACGAATTAGCCCTAAAAAGGACTTTTGGTTTCTCAGGAGTTGTGGATTTAAGAGTTGCAGACCTACACTAACTCTAAAAACAACGATTCTGACCCTATCAATGTAGCAGCTCTCCCTACTCTCGCTGAATCCGGAGATGAATGCGGGGAGCAGGGCGGCGCAAAGTCTCTTATACTCGGGATGATGCTGTGCAGCCAAGCCAATCACTGCATGACCACATCAAAGATGGCTGTGGTGTTTTATGGCCTGGCAGACAATCCCTGCACTGTGATTGGGTCTCTAAAGTCCACCAAAATCGCTGGGTGGAGACACCAGTTACCGCTGAATAATCCCGGAAATGCTCGGTGCTTGCCGAGTACACCGAGCATAGTGAAAGTCGGGCGAGTAACGAGCAGTGGTGAGCACGTTCGCTCATCACTATACCCTATAAATAGGCTATATTATACCCTATTAGGGGGCTACATTACAGTGGATACGGAAAGTATTCATACCTTTAAATTTTGATTTGCAGCCATTTGGTAAACTCAAAAAAGTTCATTTTTTTCACATTAATGTGCCCTCCGCACCCCCATCTTGTCTGAAAAAAACAAGAATTGTAGACATTTTTGCAAATTTAATAAAAAAGAAAAACTGAAATATCACATGGTCATAAGTATTCAGACCCTTTGCTCAGACACTTATAGTTAAGTCACATGCTGTCCATTTCCTTGTGATCCTCCTTGAGATGGTTTTACTTCTTCATTGGAGTCCAGCTGTGTTTACTTAAACTGATAGGACTTGATTTGGAAAGGCACACACCTGTCTATATAAGACCTCACAGCTCACAGTGCATGTCAGGCCAAATCAGAATCATGAGGTCAAAGGAACTGGCCAAGGAGCTCAAAGACAGAATTGTGGCAAGGCACAGATCTGGCCAAAGTTACAACTGAATTTCTGCAGTACTCAAGGTTCCTAAGAGCACATTGTCCTCCATAATCCTTAAATGGAAGAAGCTTGGGACTACCAGAAGTCTTCCAAGACCTGGCCATCAAGCCAAACTAAGCAATCGAGGGAGAAGAGCCTTGGTGGGAGAGGTAAAGAAGAACCCCAAGATCACTGTGGCTGAGCTCCAGAGATGCAGTATGGAGATGGGAGAAAGTTCCACAAAGTCAACTATCACTGCAGCCCTCCACCAGTCGAGCCTTAATGGCAGAGTGGCCCGATGTAAGCCTCTCCTCAGTGCAAGACATATGAAAGCCTGCATAGAGTTTTCAAAAAACACATGAAGGACTCCCAGATTATGATAAATAAGATTCTCTGGTCTGATGAGAAAAATATAGACCTTTTTGGTGATAATTCTAAGTGGTATGTGTGGAGAATACCAGTCCCTGCTCATCACCTGCCCATTACATTCCCAACAGTGAAACATGGTGGTAGCAGTATCATGCTGTGGGGTGTTTTTCAGCTGCAGGGAAAGAATGACTGGTTGTCATTGAAGGAAACATGAATGCGGCCAAGTACAGAGATATCCTGTATGAAAACCTCTTCCAGAGTGCTCTGGACCTTAGACTTGGCAGAAGGTTCATTGTCCAAAAAGACAATGACCCAAAGCACGCAGCTAAAATAACAAAGGAGTGGCTGCAGAACAACTCTGTGACTACTCTTGACTGGCCCAGCCAGAGCCCTGACCAAAACCCGATTAAGCAACTCTGGAGAGACCTGAAAATGGCTGTTCACCAACGTTCACCATCCAACCTGACAGAACTGGAGAGGATCTGTAAAGAAGAATGGCAGAGAATCCCCAAATCCAGGTGTGAGAAACTTGTTGCTTCGTTCCCAAGAAGACTCTTGGCTTTACTAGCTCAAAAGTGTGCATCTACTAAAATTTAAAGGGGTATGAATACTTTCCATACCCGCTGTATATTCTTTGGGGAGGGCTGCATTATAATATATGAGGGGGCTTCATTATATTCTATGGGTCCTTCTTTATACCCTATGAGGGGGCTAATTTATATTCTATGGGGGCTGCATTATATTCTATCAGGGGGCTGCATTATACCCTATGAGGGGGCTACATTATATTCTATGGGTGGCTGCATTATAACCTATGAGGGGGCTGCATTATATTCTATGGGGGGCTGCATTATACCCTATGAGGGGGTTACATTATTTTCTATGGTGGGGGCTTTATTATATCCTATGAAGGGGCTACTTTATATTCTATGGGGGCTGCATTATACCCTATGAGTGGGCTGCAATATATTCTATGGGGGGTTGCCTTATTCTATATTCTGTATGAGACCTGCATACCATAGACTAGATGCTCCAAACAATTTCAAAGTGAGATCTACCCTACTGTATGACGTTAGTAACAGAAAATTTTTTTTTTCTGTGAATGAGGCCTGTATGACAAGGAAAATATGTGCCAATCAATATCAAAATGAGATTTCCCCCCTGTACGACATTAGTAACAGAAGAAAGGTTTTTTGGTGTGGATGACGCCTGTATAACATAGACTAGATGCTCCAAACAATTTCAAAATGAGATCTCCCCTACTGCATCACATTAGTAACAGAACAAAATTTGTTTTTAGTGTGGATGAGGCCTTTGTAATCTAGAAGATATGCTCAAAACAATTTGAAACTTGGATCTAGTCTGCTGTATTACGTTTGTGAAAAAAAAAATGTTTAATATGCAAAAGCTCTGCACACAGAACAATTTCAAAGCCACTAAATGAAAAGATGGGATATGGCCGGCTGTATTACTTTTAGCAACAGAAAAAAATATTGTTTTTAATGTGTGTGAGATCTGCAGACAGCTTTATTTCACTGCCACAAAATTACAATGTGGGATACGGCAGGCTGTATCATGTTTCGCAAAATTATTTTTTTTTTTATTTTCCTCTGCATGAACTCTGTAGACAGGTTTATTTGACCACCACAAATTTACAATGTGGGATATAGCAGGCTGTATCACGTTTAGCATCAGAAAATTTTTTTTTTGCTTTCCTCTGCATGAGCTCTGCAGATAGGTTTATTTCAACACCACAAAATTACAATGTGGGTTATGGAGGGCTGTATCACATTTAGCGACAGAAAAAATTGAAAAAATATATTTTTTAATGTGTGTGAGGTCTATAGACAGCTTAGTTTCACTGCCACAAAATTACCATGTGGGAAATAGTGGGATGTATCATGTGTAGCAACAGAAAAAGATCACAAATCCAAATGTGCCATATTTGTGCCGATTTTATGTTTGGCGATCGTTTTTCGAACAAATTCGCTCATCATTAACTCTGACCTCCTTTCCCTATGGTTTAAAAACTAAATAGACAATGTGATGTAACAGCTACAAGGATTTATATGCAAAAACATGTGGTCGCACCAGCTGTCATGTGAGCTCATTCTCTGATTGATGCAATCTTTGGCAATCTGTGGAATGGCACTGGGCTTTTTTTAGTGATTCCTCACACATATATATATATATATATAGTTGGATCGCCCCAGTAAGGCTATGGGGTACTCGGTACCGGGTCCTTCGGTTCTCGGTGGGGATGTCACGGTGGCTGACCCGGTCCGTGGCCCTAGGGACGTCCGTTGTAAATGGGGGAAAGGTCTTTAAAGGGGTAATGTTCGTGATGCCACCTGTGGTATTCGGTCAGGGTGACCGACACTGCTTAGGGGTCCGCTGGGGTGATGTGATGGCAGCTAGATGGTATACCTTCCCACAGGTGAAGTGTATTCCCAGGGCTTCCCAGAGTGTAGATGGTGAATGGTGTGAGGCGCAGTGAAGAACGAAGACACAAGTTTGCAGTCTCTTTACCTTTACTGAAGGCTTCAGCATCCACAGTCAAGGGTACAGACCACAGGGTAGGCAGAGTCTGGCCAGTCTGAAGGCAAATCCAAAGTCCCCTTATCCAGATGGAAATCAGTAGCCTTCCTCTAGTGCCTGGGTGTTGTAGTACCTCCCTGCTGAGCTTCTCGGTAAGGTCCTCACAACTGATGTTGGTGTTCTAGATGTTATTTCTCTTTCTCTCTGTCCCCCTGATGGAATGGATAGGACAAACCCCTATGACTGGTGGCCTGAGGCTTTTTTACAGGGACTCTATCACGCCCCAGCCCCCACAAGTTGCCACCGTGCCTCCTGGGTATGGGTCGGGCAACCAATATGGAATTAGCTGTCCTGCTGGTCTCTGGAGCAAGGCTTGGAGATGATTACTCCCTCGGTATTCTGGCTACCGGATTCTGCGCCTCATAAAGGAGGCAGCCTTTTTCAGGGCGGAACTCCTTCTGGTTTCCTCTCCTTTTACTATGACTTAGATTCTCACCCTCCGCAATACAATTCTCTTTCGTGTCCTTTGTTAGGATGCTGCCGCATATGGGGCAGGCACAGCTCCGTGGCTTTCTGTCTAGGCCTCTGACAGGATCCCACCCCTGTCAGGGACCTCTCTGTCTGCAGCTCTTTGATGTTCCTCCTTCCCCTCTGGCCGCCTGACAGGGTGCTGCCTCGGTGAAGCCCAGTCAGCTTCTGCCTCACATCCTATCCAGACCACCAGTTTTACCTAACTGTGAGGAGTGCCCTAGTAATAGGAGCGTAGCACCCCCTGGTGGGCTGGAGTGTGAAGTGTGTTGTATGGTTTGTGATACCTGGTAAAGAGATCTCCTTTATTGCCTTCAGACGTAACATCACTCCCCCTAGAGGAGAATGACATTACTGCAACGACCAGGACTCTGGGGCGCTGCATATATACTGTATATTTATATATACGCTAAATGTTTGAATCTGCAGGGACCTGCAAATTTCATGAAATTCAACAAAAAGTTTATTTGCAGCGGATCAATTTGCTCATCTCTAGGAATGGCCCTTTAACTTTAAACATAACTTGAGAGAACATTATGTGACTGAAAAAATGTGGCGCTGCACAGCCTCTGAACTGAGCGCAATGTATAAAACAGAGTCAATTGTGGGTGTTTTTTTCTCTCTGGTTGCAACTTCAGTAGCTGGAGGTGCTCGCATGAAAAACAGGCATTCCAGTACAAATACAAAAGAAGATATGCGGCAGCACTCACCAGATGACGTGGTTCAGTCCTTTATTGAAGATAAAAGATTCATTACAGCATGTTCACGGCACGGGGGAGTACGGACATAGAGGAAGTGAGCAGGGATCGACAACAGCTGTTTCGCGCTATTCCAGCGCTTCTACAGAAGCGCTGGAATAGCGCGAAACAGCTGTTGTCGATCCCTGCTCACTTCCTCTATGTCCGTACTCCCCCGTGCCGTGAACATGCTGTAATGAATCTTTTATCTTCAATAAAGGACTGAACCACGTCATCTGGTGAGTGCTGCCGCATATCTTCTTTTGTATTTGTACATTATGTGACTGAGATCTGTTGATAGTTCATGATATTGCTTTTTGCGGGACATATATGCATTAAATAAAAGCTTTGCTGAAAAATGACTATACTTCTAAAAGGAACTCTAGCTGAGCTGTTCAATCTGTTGTTATGAACCTGTTATATTTTTGTCTAGCTGAAATATATATTTTTTTCTAAATTGAACATCAGACAGATTTTTAATATAGAAGCATTTTAATGCCTGTTGTGCTCCCTATGTGCTAATGGAATATAGTTTTTTTTTCAGAAGACACAAAATTGCATTTTTTTGCCACTAAGCCTTCTCCTCCATTATGGTGTACCTAATCCTTCATCTGTTTGTATCCTATAATCATTAGGAAGTTCTGGGCAATTATTTGTTACAAACTTATGGATTTGCAGTATTTCACCTGAGATTGATCTCTTATAATGTAAAACAATTTGCTGGTTTAAATAAAAATGTAGGTAATGTAGGCAATGTAGGCAATCCTTTCTTAAATTAACAGATTGCTAGTATTATAGATGCCTTGAGGCCCAATAGCAGAGAAGGGCAGATTGCGTAGGACACATGGCTATCTATACAGCACACAAGGCTGTCACATTTTGTGTTTTTATGGCTCCTTCTACAGGTGAAAATGTTTCAACCAGAGGTGTTTTGTTAGACTAGATGTCCAAACTGTAAATAAGCAGAAATGTGATGCCAGCTGGAAAGAGCACAGGAGGTTATTGCCATAGCAGATGGGTTAATACAACTACTAACCTTCCTGCTATGATGTCTGCTTGTTTTAGTAAATTGCAACACCAAAGCCTTTCCATGATGTTTCTCCAGTAATATCTAATTCGACACATAACATTTATTTACTGACAGTCATGTCTGAGGTGAAATTCTCTTGGAAAGGAAATTAACAGTAGCATATTTTTACTTCCATCATCTTATTGTGTATTTCCAGGTGAAAATTACATGGATGAACATTGAAATTGCAATAACAAGAAGGGAAAGTTGTGGAGATATTGAAATATAAGATTGATAGACATGTTAATGATATGCAAATGATGAAAACTGGAAGAAATGTTTCAAAATATCTTTATTTATTCAGCATTGAATATGAGTGCTATGTGCAGAAATACACACACTTTTTTTACCTTGGCTTGCTATCAATGAAGTTATTAATGGTTGTCTTGTCGGGGTGATCTATTAAAGTGAGGTCTAAAGGATTGCCTGTTCCTGACCAAAATATGAGCCGTTTGCATGCCTTAAAGAATCACGCATCAGACAAAGAAGTCAGATATACACTCCTCTCTCAGCAAAGGCTAGCACACAACTGAACTTCATTCTTAGGACAAAGAACCATGCTACAGCCAGAAATGGGTGTTGCACAACTTCTGAACAGCCAATGTCAGTCTATGATAGGTCCATTCCAACTTCACCTCCATATATGGTGTCTTCAGTGTCTTCACTTCTACATTCCAAAGATTCCTTCCAGGGTGCTGCTCAGGACAGACGCCATCTTTGCCACAGCATATCTGAACTGATTATATAAGGTTTAATAATTGATTTCATTACCCATTCTCTCCTTCACAGTCTGAGAAACGTTCTGTGACATGAATGCACTTGGACCCTCAAATCATCAAGATGTGGCAGCTACATTATCTGACTGAAAAAGAGAAAAAATAAAGATATACAGTGGATACAGAAAGCATTCAGACCCCTTTAAATTGTTCACTCTTTGTTTCATTGCAGCCATTTGGTAAATTCAAAAAAGTTCATTTTTTTCTCATTAATGTACACTCTGCACCTCATCTTGACTGAAAAAAACAGAAATGTAGTAATTTTTTGCAAATTTATTAATTATAATATAATTATAATAAATTAATAATTATTAATTTATTTACCGAATGGCTGCAATGAAACAAAAAGTGAAAATGAGTCTGAATACTTTTGATATAGAAGGGTTAATAGTTTGCCTTTAAGTGCCTTTTGCCTTTAATTGCTAGAATTACTAGAATCTGTTGACGCAGTAGTCTGATGGTCTGCTTTCGAGGAGACTATACTTCTTATCAATGTATGTTCTTAATAGTCAGCAACAACATGTTCTGGGTTATGGTAAATAAAGTATGACCCTGGGTGATGGTGAGGGCTACATGACTTACATTGAAATGCATTTGTTGTAAATGGTATAAAATATTGCTTCTTGCTGCATTACTTCAGATAAAAGTGACTTGCTCACAGGATATGTGTGAGGTGTCTTTTTGTCTCCAAGCGCGCTTGTAAAATGACAGGCGTAACCACCTGATTTGGCCTCACTGGTGATCTGGCGTACTGACATTGGCTCAGAATGAAAACAGCTATGACAGTTTTGGCACCCGAACGGGGGCCGTGGTAACCAGCCTATTCGGAATCCGTATGTGGGAGCTTCCTGGGAGAATGGACATGCAAAACACCAGCTGCAGCAAGGTGAGAAATTTTATTCTTACAATCTGTTTTGCATTTGCAATCTCTCTTCTGGATCTCTTCATATCTCTGGGTAAAGGCTGCCAACACAGTTCAAAGAATCCACATCACCAGTGAGTTTTGTGTTTTGTCTGTTTATGTCCGTATGAGAGTTGAATAATAGAGTTATAAGATAATTGTGATAATTGTTATCTGTATTATTTGTCAATATCCTAATTGGTTGTGTATTTGTTTAGTGTGTGTAATACAGAGCTGGGATAAGCTCTGTGCAGTGTTGTTATTTTGGTCATTTTGGATTGGCAGTACATTATATGAAGCTGTATTTTGTATAAGGCCGTGGTTTTTGTTGTATTGGCCTTAAAGTGCTTTGAGAGTGTCAGTGGACACTGCTGCAGTTTTATTTATATAGAGTTGTGTTAATTCCAAAATGCAAAATAGGCAGGCTGTGTGAACCTTGTATGTATGTTTATGAGAACCTCTGAATGAGATGAGAGGTGAGTAAATGAGAAAAAGGGGTAAATAAATCCCTGATTGATGAGGGATTCTGTTAGGTGTGGTCCTCTGTATGTGACAGAAGACATTATTCAACTCAATTTGAGCTGAATTAGGTGGAGTGATTGAGATAAGGGATTTTCTTCTTGTAAAACTCAACTGAAAAGTGAAAGGAAAAAGGAAAAAAAATATTCCCTGAATGAGCACGTATGAATGAGTGATCACATAAGTATCATTACTTATCTAACTGTTGTTGAGGGTCCAGGATGAATGAGTTGTGGACATTTTTAATGTACATTTAATTACATCTGAGATTCAGTAAAAACCCGTGTTATATATGGTTTGACATAGGATAGGTTTCTATATGTGGTTTGGCCGGACGCAGTCAGAATCAGCTTATTCAAGTTGTGCAGTGATTTGCCTGTATAGAGAAACTGTTTTTAATTCCGAGAGGATGAATGTTTTGCAGAGATTAAGTCTGAAAACTGCTGCATTCTGTTTCTGTGTGTAAGACACCAAGCTCTTATCTGTGGTTAATACCTGATGGGGGGGGAAAGCAAACCGCTGCGCGAATTGCTTGTGATTTCTCCTCTCTGTGCTGTGTGCCAGAGGAAGGGGGGCATGGAGCTGTGCTCAAATATTCTGTCCTTGGTTTAGTACACACTGAGAGATTTGTGTTTAAAGCAATAGTACTGTATGTATTGAAGTAGAAAGAAATATTGTAAGTTGAAGTTGGAAGTTGAAAGTGAAAAGAACTGTGCCTAGTTTTAGAAGGAAACTTGTAAGTGATTGTTTGGTTATCAGTGTGATTGAAAGATTGGTAAAAGATTCTCCTGCTTCAAGTAAGTGATTGATATAGCAAATTGAGGATCAACGGAGGAGGTAGCCAACTGCACTGCTGATGTAGTAGGTGAGAGGCCTAACACATCTGGGCCTTCTTGCTACAGTCAGCTGGTTTTTGTTGCGGGTGAGAGGCAAGAAAAGCCTTCCCACTCCATGGAGCTGAGCTGAAAGGTTAGAGGCCTAACACACCTGGGCCTTCCTTTTCTAGCCAGTTGATCTATCAGGTGAGAGGCAGTTTTTAGCCTTCCCTTTACATCCTTTAGGTCTACCTGGTGAGAGCAAGAAAAGCCTTCCCGCTAAATCTTGACACTCGCTCTGACTTGCTACATGTGGCCGCCCGTAGATGGTAAGACACACTAAAAAGGGCATTTGCAGAATAAAGGTGAGCTGTCTAAGGAATAAGTTGAAGCCATGGGCAACTTGTTCTGTGTGTGCAGTCAGTGCCCCAATGGGATCCGCTATACAGGTTGAAAAAGGAAGCAGTGAAAGATGTGGGACCAATATTGAGAAAGGCAAAAATGCCAGTGTGTGGATGTTTGAATGTACAAAAAGGCACAGACAAGAGAAGAAAAATAGCAAGTGAATAAATGGCGTCTGAGAGAGTGCAGCAGGACGGAAGTAAGGTGTATTATGAATGTTTTGATGCTTAAAAGTCCGACTATGACTGACACATTACTGCTACGGTCATACCTTTGTATAACCAGAGATCCAGACAAGACAGATGGATTTCTAAACACTGTGGCCAGACAAACCCAGACTGGAGAAATACTTGTATGATCTGTGCTGCAACCCGACCTAAGAGAATTGCACTGAATCCTGTCCAGACAAGATCACATGTAGTGACATAAGAAGCTGACACAGGATTGTGGTTAGTGGGTAGTGGGGACATTAACTTTTGGGAGTAAGCTGACAGTAATCCTTTTGGGAAGGAGCTGTAGACTAGCATGTCATGTCACCCCCAACTGGTCATCCAGTCACCCCCACCACCAGAGAACCAACCACATCAGGTAGGGTAAGACAGATACAGGAGATTTATCCCTGGAAGCCCTCTGACTTGCTAGCTGCGCTAAAACAATTGGCTGACCCTAAGAACCAACCTTTCCCATTTTACAGACAAATAAAGACAATATGATGGATGTATAAGTGCACCTGGGCAGACCTAGGGAGTTAGTGAACACAAAAGCAGGTGAAGTACTAGGATGCAAATTAAGACTTTTACAGATGTGACAAAAGGAGAGAGTGTAGAGATGTACTTTGGACAGTTACAGCTGAAATGGGCAGACATGGGGTACAGTCCAGTAAACCCACTGGATGTTAAAATATTGGTAAATACATTCATTGACGGTATGACCAAAGGCTTACGAGACGCAGTACAGACAGCCAGACCTGAAAGGAGAAATGTAGATCCAAAAGACCTGAAGGTTCCTAAAGGAGTTGAACAAACTAGGACAATAAGACGATGTGTCATGTATGCTGGAGTACAAGGAAAACAGTAGAGATGTAGTAAGGGACCTAAGGACTTAGAAACAGTAAAAGTGTTTTAACTGTGGAGAAAATGGACACTCAGACCAATCTTCCACCTTCTTCACCTTTAGACTAGGAAACTGACAACCCAGTGACAAATGTGTGCCCTGTTCTTGTCCCCTCCGGACCTGGTCCTGCCTTGATGACCACCATACCAATGCCGGGAGGGAAAGAGACAGAATTCTTGACTGACACTGGGGCAGCCGGAACTGTGGTACACAAAGACTTGATAATGCCAGACATGAATACTGACGAGATTGTGGAATGCGTGAGTGTAGAGGGACAAGCCACTGAAGCCCCTATGACTAAACAAATAAGACTAGAATCACGAGACCGCCAAGAGGTGCTTACAAACTTATTGTTAGTGACAATACCCCTATGATTTTGCTGGGAGCAGAGTTGAGTGCTGGCTAGGCCGCTATACAGTACTATCTTGAGGGTATTACAGTCACAAGTCCCCTTTCATTTTAAACACTTGGGGCAGAGGGACGCCAGGGTCTTCCACGTGCACATTATACCACAGGTAAATCATGCCCTATTATAGTTACACTTAATTCCATTCATTTGCAGTTTAGTAGTTTCCTTACACAAGATGGTATAGTTACCGTGTATTTCTAGGTTGTCTTCATATGATATAAAGTTTTTTAGCCATTCATTATATTGGCTCAAACCATAGTCACTGTTTATTTGTCTTTTCCACTTCTTATACCTTATCGCAAGCAACTGGTATTGATATTTGGTATTTTTCAAATCCCTTCTTTTTGTATTTGGAACTGTTAGTTATGAATTTATATAGGGCTGCTACTTTCTTAGAATAAGCATGTGCTTTGCTGTGGCCTATGGCATTGTGCTCCCCCATTTTATGACTCAGCACCTTTCATAAATATATACTTTAATATATATAATTTTCTTTTGGTAACATATTTTGTGAATCAAATTTAGTTCTTAAGAGGTACCCTACCCAATCAAATACGGGTATAAATAATATTTAGACATTAATGTGTGATTTATATAAACACTTGTGTAATATTTCAGAAATGGTGTATATGGCAAGAGTAGTGAAAGTAACACCTGGCACCAGAATGTCTGAGGACAGGGAAAAGAGTCAGGTACCAGACACTGTTTGGGCAAGGGGAAAAATCTGATGTGGGTCGGCTGCCCATTCCCCTTGTTATGATTAAATTAAAAGAAGGAACCACTCCTCTTTGGTTAAAGCAATACCCCTTGATCCTAGTCAAATCAATGGCCCTGAGCAGGGATATTAAAAGTATGTTAAGGCAGGGGTTCTGGTGCAGAGTTCTTCCCCCTGCAACACCCCTTTGTATCCCATTAAGAAGAAAAAGGACCCAAGGGTTCCCCTGACACCTACAGAATAGTTCATGACTTACAGGCTATTAATTATGTTACAGTGAGTGTGACCCCAATTTTCCCTAATAGACACACCGTACGGTCACAGATCCCAGCCATGTCAAAATGTTTCACAATCACTGGATTGGCAAATGCATTCTTCACCTCATCCACAGATTGTACTATTACAGTACGTGGATGACCTCCTGCTCTGCTGCCCAGACCAGATGTCCTTGCTGTGGCTTTTTAGCAGAAAAGGGTTGCAGAGTCTCACGAGACAAACTACAGTATTACAAACAAAAGGTGACATTTTTGGGCAACGATATTCCTAAAGGTATAAGACTCCTGATTAAAGAAGAAAACAGGCAGTGCTGACACAAAAGCATAGAGGGAAACAGATACCAATAGCTTACTACTCAGCACAATTAGACCCAGTGATTAGAGGGTCTCCTACGTGTGTCCGTGCTGTAAGCGCTGCTGTATTACTGCTAGGCATGTGAGCTCACACTGACTTTTTCTTTTGACAATTTGTTCCCCATATGACATTAATGCCATATTCGTACAAGTTCAACCAAAACACCTGTCTATGGCTAGACAGATCAGACTTGAATGTTGTCTAATACTAATTTAATGAATACGTCACCCTCAAAAGATATAATGTTATGAATCCAGTCACTCATCTGCCTGTGGATTCAGAAAAGGGGGAATTGGTGACAATGTTGAAAAAAAAAAAAGAGTACTCTGGTACGTTGACATGATGCATGAACATGCATAGGAACTGATGAGTTCAGGAGACAGTGGGTTTTACATATGTTCATGGAAAAAACCTGTTCCTAATGCATATTCTGAGGTTTTTATTTTTGTAGATGGCTCCAGATACCACCAGGATGGGCGGTTCTACACTGGACATGCAGTAGTATCCTCACATGAGGTAATCCAAGCTGAACCACTCCCTCCTCACATGTCGGTGCAGGAGGAAGAGTTGAAGGCACTCACTGAGATGTGTAGAGCTGCTGCAGGTAAAGTTGCTAATATTTACACAGATTCGAATTGTGCATGGGGAATATCCCATGATTATTACCCTATCTGGAGAAGCAGAACGTTTCTTACATCAGCCGGTAAGCCCATTAAAAATGCAGAGCTGGTGAAACAATTAGTGAAGGCATTGACGTTACCAGTCCAGGTTGGCATCGTCAAGGTAAAAGCTCACACGGAGGGTGACTCTGTGGAGGTAGAGGGCAACAAAAGGGCGGACGAGGCTGCTAAAGTAGCAGCAAGGCAGCCTAGGGAGCAGTGGATGGTGGTGGGGAGTCAGCGTATTCCAGCCACACTGAGCCTAGATGTCCTGAAATCCCTCCAGCTTCCCAAACAGAGAAGGAACACAACACTGTGGAAGAATGGGAGCTGAGCTGAACTCAGAACGAGTATGGGATAATAAGGATAAATTGTATATACCAAGATCCCTGTTCCTAATTATGGCGCAAGCAACACCTGGCCTAACTCACACCTCAAAATGTCACATGTGTCCATGGTAGATGCCTTCTGGATCGCTCCTGGTTTCAGTTACGCAGCAGCAAAGCTCGTACAGTCATGCCTCATTTGTGCACAGCACAACCCAGGTAAAACAGTAAAAGTCCCTAAGAAAGCAACACTCAGGCCTCTCTACCCGTTACAGAGATTTCAGACTGGCTACATACAGCTACCCAAGGTAGGAGTGTGTGGAAAATGTCCTAGTATGTGTAGATCTCTTCGCTGGTTGGCTGGAAGCCTATCTGGTAAAATGTGCAAATGCTAAAGCGACTGCAGACAAACTGATGAAAGAACCGATCTGCAGGTATGGTGTCCCAGAAACCATAGAGAGCGATAGGGACACACACTTCACGGGAGAAATAATGAGGGAAGTCATGCAGGCCCTGGGAGTACAGCAAGCATATCATGCACCATATAGACAACAAAGTAGTGGGAAAGTGGAGAGACTAAACGGGACACTTAAACAGAAAATTCAAAGGCCATGGCAGATACAGGAAAGAGCGGGGTAGAGTGCTTGTCTCTTGCACTCTTCAGTCAGACACACTACAACTAGAAAGACAGGCTTGTCTCCTTTTGAAATCCTGCTTGGTAGTGCCCCGAAGACTGGTCTGTACTTCCCACAGGTGCTACAAATGCAACACGGTGCTATGACAGCTTATGTCCAGGCCTTGCAGAAAAGACTTAATGTGGTGCATAAACGTGTTTTCATCCATTCCAGATCCTAATGCAAGTGCAGACGTACATCTGCTGAATCCAGGTGATTGGGTGGTCATACACAGACACGTGAGAAGGAGCCTAGACCCACGGTTTGACGGCGCGGTTTAAGGTCCGGCTGACCACATTCACCTCAGTGAAACTTGAGGGAAAGCCCACCTGGATCCATACCAGTCACTGCAAAAAGATCTTTTCACCAGCAGAATAACTGTTCTCCTAATCACCTTGCTGGCAGTGGTAGGATGTTTGCACCTTACAGAGACACTGGATAAACTTTTAAGTGTTGACAAGGACAACAAACTTATTCAACATCTTGCTTTTCTTATAAAAGACGCGGAAGGACAAAAACTGCTGGACTGTTGGATCTGTACACACAGCCCAGTATCTGCAAGGACTATGCTGTACTTAGCCTTACCCCAGGAGCCAAGGAAGGTATTAACACCACACTGCATACACAATGAGACTTGGACTCAGATTTTCTAGGTTCCTTAAGGCTCTTAATGAGACTAATACAATATAGAGACTCCTTTTTAAATCCAGCCGATTGGCTTAGCGACCTAGAGGGATGGATTATTTTTCGTATTTTACAGACTTGTATGCAAATTTTGTTGCTTTGCTTATTGTTTTATGTAGCCGTAAAAGCGCTAATATATGTATTACCTAAGGCTGAACCTTCTGTAGAGTATCATAGGCCCCGTATAGCCACTGACGGGGGAGGTGAGTGTCCACACTGAGGGTGGATGGGCGAAGCAGGTAGAAAGCCGCCTTGTGGGTACTAGACCCATGAGACAGTAGCTCCTTTGTGGACATCAGCTGACCCCGTAGCAGAGGTTATACCATTTACAAAAGGGGAAATTGATATAGAAGGGTTAATAGTTTGCCTTTAAGTGCCTTTTGCCTTTAATTGTTAGAATTACTAGAATCTGTTGACGCAGTAGTCTGATGGTCTCCTTTCAAGGAGACTATACTTCTTATCAATGTATGTTCTTAATAGTCAGCAACAACATGTTCTGGGTTATGGTAAATAAAGTATGACCCTGGGTGATGGTGGGGGCTACATGACTTACATTGAAATGCATTTGTTGTAAATGGTATAAAATATTGCTTCTTGCTGCATTACTTCAGATAAAAGTGACTTGCTCACAGGATATGTGCGAGGTGTCTTTTTGTCTCCAAGCGCGCTTGTAAAATGACGGGCGTAACCACCTGATTTGGCCTCACTGGTGATCTGGCGTACTGACATTGGCTCAGAACCAAAACAGCTACGACACTTTCCTTATCCACTGTACATTTTGCTATGTCTCAGCTAAACAAATGAATCCTATAAATAATTCATATAATTTGTAATTCTAAAGAAATGGATCTAATTTCTTCTCAGGTATGTTAGGTGTATCCTAGTTGTATCTGTTTTTTTTCTCATCTTTTTTTTTACTGAAGTAGGTAAGCTGTCTGAACTTTTTTTTAAATCCATTAACACTTAGCAATGAATTAGTTACCGTTCATCCTTTGAGGTCGAAGATGACCATGACTTTAAGGTTTATATGAGGATCAGTCGCTGTAAGTCCAGAGGTGACTAGTGAGACCAATCCAGGCCCCGAAGGTTCCTTCACATGCGTGACATACGTAAGTAGACAGGACAGTAGTCAGTAGTCAGTAGTCAGGACAGTAGATACTGCATATGCCTTGCACACATCTCACTTTCTTTTTACCTCAAAGATTATTCTATCTTCAGCTGCACGTGCACCTGAGGTGATCCTACCTTGCAAAGCTTGATAGTCCAGGGCAAGCTTTTCCCATTCATTGATGATGACTCCAATGTTTTTGAGGGAAGTTTTAGGGCAGTCTTTGTAACGTTTTTTCTGCACCCCGACTGCTATTCCTGACACAGTTCTCTGTACAGCAGTTGTTAGGCAATTAGCCTTCTAGCATTCTGACCACAAGTCCTGTCCACCTGGTTTGGGCTTTCAGCAGGAGACTGTAAAAGTAGCAGAGCACAGTTTGTTTCGTGTATTGGATATTGTCTTGATACCTGGTGTGGAGAAGTCTGTGGAAACAGCTTAGGTGAAAGCGATTGAGCTGTTTGGCATTCCGACTGAAGACAGGATGATCCTGCAGTAAGACATTCAGCTTGGTGATACGGCAAAGTCCCCTACAACTACATTCCAAGACGAGTTTCCTGAAGTAATCGCTTACATTGAAAATTCTGTTGTTAACCTCAATTTCTATGGTCACTACATGGGAGAGTGTGCTACCCAGGTAGGTGATGTTGTCAACTGGTTTGAGGTTGTGCTCCTTCTCTTTTAATGCGTTGCTCCTGGTATGGTTTTATTCGAGCATGTTGGTAGATAACTTTGGTCTGACTAGCATTGATAACGAGACTAAAGTTGTTGCAAGCGTATGAAAAACAGTCATTTTCCAGCTGCATATGCTGCTTGCAGTCATTTCTGTACCTGACATGGATTCCATCATTGCAGTTATCCACTATTAGCAATCCATTAACTCTTAGCTCCATCATTATTCATTACCTCTTAGCAATGTATTAGTTACAAACAAATGAAACACAAATGGATCACTAAAGGGCAAAGCCTATACATAAAAAGGCTGGAATCATACAAGTGTATAAAAAATCGTCAGCTCGTTTTACGCAGAAAACTAGGGCAATTTATTAATTATTCCCTCGTCAACCATGTACAATTCGTATGCAATCCTTTTTCTTATAGTAGCAGTTATTAAAAATTTATAAGACCACTTACAGTTTCCTATATTAAAGAATTGCTATTTATCCATAAAAAAGATGCTATACTGATATTGGCGTTCCATACAGGACCCCTTTTTTCTACACATTCATAGACTTGATTGCACTAGTCGGACCGACACATAGGAGAGACAAGTGCATGCTGCAAAAATATGTTTGTGTAAACTAACCGAAATAGAGATGCAGTCAGCACTGCTGTGAAGTCTTCATGCAGTCCAAATCTATACACCAGGGAATAAGATCAAGCAGCAATGGCAAATTTACATCTTCAGAGGTAAGCGTAACAGGGTGTAAAGTGGGAAGCAGCTGTTTTGTGTTCAAAAACGCTCTCTCTAGCCCAAAATGGATGACATGGTTACATTTGTCATCCCCTCATGTTATGGCCATTTTCCATTTTTTTTTGTTTTCATTTTTTCCTCCCCTTCTTCCAAAACCTATAACTTTTTTATTTTTCTGTCAATATAGCCACATGAGGGCTTGTTTGTTTGCAGGACAAGTTGTACTTTTGATTGACAATATTCATTATACCACATAGCGTACTGTAAAACAGAGAAAAAAGTCTGTGTGGTGAAATTGCAAAGAAGTTCCATTTTGCATTTTTGTTCTTTGCCATGTTCACTATATGGTAAAACTTACCTGGCAATATGATTCCCAAGGTCAGTATGGGTATGAACATTTCAAAAATGTGTAGTTGTTTTTACTTAAGTGGTGAAAATAAATTTGAAAATTTGGAAGAATTTGCTTTTGTCTCCTTTTTCATTTTTTGGGATATTTGGTTGTGTGGGGGCTTATTTTTTGTTCCTTGAGTTGACATTTTAACTGTTTCCATATTGGAGCAGATACAATGTTTAGATATTTAGATCGCCTTTCATTGCAATGTTGCAGAGGCCAAAAAAAAGTATTTCTGTCATTTTGATTTTTTTTTGTTATGCCGTTTACAGATTGGATTAATGTATTTTATATTTAGGTTGAACTTTTACGAATGCCGGTATACCAAATATGTGTATTTTTATTGTTTTTTAATTTTAATGTCTCAAAAGGGGGGTGATTGAAGCTTTTGTGTTTTTCATTTTTTTCATATTTTTCACTGTTTATTGTATTTAATATTCCTCTCAGGGGACTTGAAACTGCGACTGTCTGATCGCAGATAGTGTGCATCCACACTGCTATGTATAGATAAAATCACATTCTATCACTGCCAATCATAATGACAGGCACGGGGTTCATCAGCAGACCCCTAGCTGTCATGACAACCCTTTGACACCCTGTGAGCACAACGTGGCCTTGCCTATCGGAGCGTGGAATAACGCGCACCCCTGCCTGTGTCTGTTAAAGGCACATGATGGCTAATTAAATCAGCCATCATGTGTGGGGCAGGGAGACGACACGTGAGTTTACGCCATATGTCGTGAAAGGGATTAAACAGATGTGTATATGGATCAATGAAATTCTAATAGCGCGTGTGCTGCTTGAGAAAAAAACAGACGGCATACAATCGTGTCACACGAATGTGTGATTGCAGCAAAAATTTAATTTTTATCAGAACTAACATTTGTAGACCGAGCAAAGAGAATTCCCAAATTTTCATGCTTACTACTTTCTTTGCAGAATGTGTCCTAATGGCCAATCTTAAAGATAGTTCTTTTTACAAGAACAGTTACTTTGCTTAAAACTTTTGCACATGCAATTCTTTTAGTTTCAAGACGATCTTTTGATTTTTTGATTGCTGAGAATTTGTGAGTAGAAGAAGGTGACCTTATATTTCCTCTGCAACACATTTTATGCATTTTATTTATAGTAATACATTTTACGGAAAACTTTTAAAACAAATCACATCAAATTACAAGCAAAATCACATCAGTATGCTAAGTGTGAGCACAGTATCCTAGTATGGCAGTAAACATTCTAGAAAGCTATTAAAAAGACAAGACAACAGAGAACGTCATGTAAGGTAAGATAAAGCTATGTACACAGATTTTTTGAGCAGCTTTTGGAGTTGAAACTGAGCGAAAACTGAGAGGAAGTTCTCCATACTCTCCTTCAAATCTTTAAACTCCTATAAAATTTTAAGTGACTGCTCAGTTTCTGCTTGAAAAACTTAGAAAAAAGACTCTGTATGCACATAGCCTAGTATTGTGCCATGTGGTGAAAAGGAAACTATTTGAAGAGGTTGAAATTACTAGCAATTTTGGTTTGATTCCCATTACGTTACTAGGTGAAGTCAGTAGCACCTGTAGAATAAGGTAATGACATATATACAGAACCATGTCTTGATGGTATGGCCATCAGGCCTCTTGTCCGAATGTAATATATCTTCCTGCATCAGTAGACTCAAATTGAATATACCTTTCCTACACATTACTGGATTTTCCTGTAAATATCAAGGGATATTTACAGATCTACAAGGCCCACATATGTTACAGCAGCTTTTCATTCTGTAGCCTTAGGGCTTTCAGATACCTCCCTGATGCAGTTTCCATGACAGAACACAAATTGGAGCATCTTACACGAACAAAGCTCAGCGCACGGATAATCTCACCAGGAATACTTTCTAGAAAAGAAAGATTAGCATGAGAATAGCTCATCCTGCTGTACTTTGAATTCCTGTAGCACTGTCACCCTCCATTTAAAGCCACGGCAGCAGAAGGAGCACATTTTTAACTCCTTCGGATGCCAAACTGAGCTTATATTATATAAAAACACCATTTTGTAAGTGCCGGAGGCACAAAGACTGATAATTTGGCTTTGAGCATTGTATAGGATAGTGTATTGATAGAAAATATAAAACAACTTTGTATCCCTTACACCTGCAGCAAAAGAGCTGGCACCTTAAACTTAACCAAATTTACATTTTAATGGGAAATCTTACAAACTGTCTGCCTTGGAAAATACAAATTGCTTGATGGCTATGGAAGCTACCTTTCTTGAAATGAATCCCACATCTTTTTAGCAGATGAAAGCCTTTAGTGATTTCTTTTTTATTATTTGCCCTTCTTTCCACTAGATTTGGTTAACTCTTTCTCTACTATAAAGTTCTGAAAAAGATCAAGGCAAAATAACAATGACAAGGAAACAAGAGAGATGGGTGTACTGGAATGTTAATAACTAATCAGATTTAACAGACATTATCGAGTTATTAATAATAATAATAATAATAATAATAAAAACGTTTTGAATCATATTAAACATCAAAACACTTAACAATGTAAATATATGTTTACGTAACTCTAAATACAGTCATAAAAATGTATAGTAACTCTGTATTCTATAGTTTTGCAGGACATTACAACTTATGATTACAACATGTCATTAATAAAAAGTATGCTAAAATGCAGAAGTAGTATTTGAACTGTAAACATACCCTTCGTGCTTCATTTGACATTAAGAGGCCAAGTGTTGCTAATTAAATGGCCTTGTTCATCAGCAAGTGTGATCACTAAAGATGAGCCGGTCTGATGAGATTCGGCCAAATTGAGCAAATGTTGCATGGAGATTCAGTTTGCAGTGAATTTTTTCTCCACAAATTGACTGTGGGTGTGGAAGAACTCCAAAGTATAATAAACATATACTATAAAAAAGAGAGAACAACTAATACCTCACCCCAGCTGCTTGTTGTCCCTTTACGGTTTTGGTGTTTCTTGTTACTCTCGCCATGTGCCAAAACCCTGGATCTCTTCATGCTATGCCCGGCAAGTCCCGGCCTAGTCACACCCAAAAGATTCAGTTTAGAGTAAGTGCTGTAAGGTTGTGGCAGATGTCATAATGTCATGATGACAGTGCAAGCTTACAACATGCATGAGCATTGACATTCTCATCCTGGTCACAGCTAGAAATCCCTGGCTAGAGTGAAGAGGAATAGTGGCAGCATTAAGACAAGGCACCAAGGACCATAACGGGACCTGCAGCATAGATGGTCAGAGAGGTGAGTGATGTGAGTATTAGATTTTTTAAAATATTTTGCCAACCCTCTACAGATGAGTAAAATGGCGACCATCTAGCTAGCATTTTGCTGAATTTACGGGAATGAATTACAAATCGTCTGTATTCTGGAGAACAAGGATTTTTGTAAAATTTGAGAAGAATTCCATTCCACTCAAATAAATGTGTCCATCTTAGTTTTGGATGTTTGCTGGTCTGCAGCAATCAGGCGGCTCTTAGCATAATGCCAATAACAGCAATATCCTCAGAAAAACAAGTTTAGTTTCTCATCAATCTGGGAAGGCTTGCAATGCATTTCCAAACAATTTGCAGTTCATCTTTCTACAGTGAGAAAGATTATTTACAAGTAAAAATAATTCAACGTGACTTTCCCCTCTCCAGTCTATCCTTAATGCAGCAGTTGGGTCGTCCATCTGGCTAATCGTTACACGGACGTGTCTGCTCTTCGCCAGTCATTACACTGGCTGCCCATTCATTACAGGATACAATTCAAAGTACTTGTTCTCACCCACAAAGCTCTTCACAGTGCAGCACCCCCTTACATCTCCTCCCTCATTTCTGCCTATCGGCCTAACCGACCGCTGCGCTCTGCAAACGACTTTCGACTAACCTCTGCACTAATCCGTACCTCCCACTCCCGACTCCAAGACTTCTCCCGTGCTGTGCCAATCCTCTGGAATGCTCTTCCCCAAGATATTAGGACCATCCACAACTTGCATAGTTTTAGGCGCTCGCTCAAAACTCATTTGTTCAGAGCGGCCTATCACGTTCCCTAATCAGTCATTTTAGGTTTGTGTTTGTGTAGCCCATTCACTATCTCCATCTACCCCCCACCCCCTGAAGATGGCTGGACCATCATTGTAAATACACACCTGTGCTTTGTATCTCCCCCACCTCATTGTAGATTGTAAGCTCTCACGAGCAGGGTCATCTTATTTTGTCTTATTTTGCTTTATTACTGTATTGTTAACATTGTTACCTATGACTGTTGTGTTTGAAACTGTTAAACTGTAAAGCGCTGCGGAATATGTTGGCGCTATATAAATAAAGATTATTATTATTATTATTATTATTATTATTATTATTATTATTCAACAGAGTTGACAATCTTCCCAGGAGTGGGTGTCCCAGAAAATTAATTTTAAGGTGTGACTATGCAATGCTTGGAGAAATTGCGATGCACAAAGAGATAAAGTTCAATTGTGTGCACACTGTGCGTTTTTTCAGCATTTTTTCCCAGCATTTTTTCCACACGTAATTGGCCCTAATATGCTAATGTATCATGCCAGCAAAGTCAATGAGAATCCTGAAGTGCTGTGCGCTAATCAGTAATTTTCCTTTCCAGATTTGTGCTGCTTTTAAATCAGCAGCATGTCAATTCTTTGTGAATTTTTCTGCGTTTTTCACCCAATTCAATTGAGGCAATCAAATACGCAGCATAAACGCATTATATATAATGTATATATCTACCTATTCTATGTGTAGACATTTAGGGTATGTGCACACGTTGCAGATTTGTCTGCGGATTTTTCTGCTCTAAATCCGCAGCTCTTGGCAAAAACGCACGTGCGTTTATATGCATTTTTTGCTCCTTTTTTATGTGTTTTATGTGCGGTTTTGATGCATTTTTTGATGCATTTTTGTATGTGTTTTTGAAAGCTAAATAAAGATGTATTATTGAACAAAAAAGATTTGTCATGTCTTGTCCAACCTCCTCTTTTACACTTGTCCAACCAACACTCCATTACACACATAGATAGACAAATAGATAGATAGATAGATAGATAGATAGATAGATAGATAGATAGATAGATAGATAGTAAGATAGATAGATAGATAGATAAAAGGAATGAGATAGATAGATAGATAGATAGATAGATAGATAGATAGATAGATAGATAGATAGATAGACGGAATGAGATAGATGTAGGTAGATATATCTGTAGACAGATGTAGATATATATATGGATAGTTAGGCTACTTTCACACATCAGTTTTTTCCGTCAGGCAGGATACTGCGAATTTTTGAAAAAACGAATCTGTTGCAAATAGTGAACAACTGATGCAACTCATCCGTTTTTTTGAGAGAGAACAGAAAATCTGCATGATTTGAATGGAAACATGCTTGAAAAACCAGATTTGGAGGCCGGATTAATCATTTCACATCTCAGTTTCATACGTTTTTCACCGGATCTGTCGCTGTGTGTTTTTTTTGCAGGACAGAGAAACTGTTTTGCTGTACGTTTTCTTCGTCCTCCGGAAACAGCTTTTCTGACGGATCCGGCAAAAAACGTATGAAACGTGAGGCCATCAGGCGCAATCCGGAGCTAATACAACTCTATGGGCTCATACTCACTTATGAGAAACTCAGATGACTCTCGCACGGCAATACCCGGCGCTGCTGCCGGCACTCAGATGGGAGCGTGCGGCCGCATAGCAATACCGGGGGCATGTATTTGTAGCCTGGGAAGGGGTTAAAACCCATGGCCCTCTCCCAGGCTATGAATATCAGCCCACAGCTGTCTGCATAGCCTTTACTGGCTATTAAAATAGGGCGACCCCCCAAAAAAATTATGTGGGGTCCCCCTATTTTTTATAGCCAGAAAGGCTACGGAGACGGCTGCGGGCTGATATTCATAGCCTAGAGAGGGGCCATGGATATTTCCCCCCGGCTACAGATAACAGCCCACAGCCACCCCAGAAATGGCGCATCCGTAAGATGGGCCAATTCCGGCACTTAGCCCTCTCTTCCCTCTCCCCTGTAATGGTGGGATATGGGATAATAAGTGGTTAATGTTAGCTTGCTAATTTAAGGTGACATTAAGCCCGGTTAATAATGGAGAGGAGTCAATAAGACACCTATCTATTACTAATTCTATAGTTGTGAAAGGGTTAAAAAAAATATAGACACAGCCAGAAAAAAAGAATTTTATTCTGTTTGTGTCAGGACTCTGAACATTTTTTATTACCTTTTTGTGCATTACTGCCCTTTCCCAAGATGGCGTCTTTGGTCTCATGTGCACTGTGTCTTCCTGCTATAAAACTCCACCCCAGCCTTCAGTCTGTGGTAGAGTATTCTGCCTTGCATCCAGCTCCTGACCTCTGGTGACTCCCTGGCTATATACCTGCTCCTGTGAACCTGTGGGGTTATCCTGCTACTCTGCCCAGAGTTCCTGCTGCATACACTAGTTCCAGTAATCCTCCTTCATCTGCTGCTCGTGTTTGCTTCCATCTGCATTTGCTGGACATGTAAGCTGTTTCTGCTCTGCAAGAACCTGAGACTATTACCCAGACCTCCCTGGTTGAGCTAAGATATTATTTGAACTGCCTTATAAGCATATCTATCTGTGTTGTGGACTAAGCAAGGACTTATTCTTGTCAAGTATCCTCAAGAATGATTGTGCTTCATAGACTTTCTGCGTGATTACATTTTTCTCTGAAGTTTCCTATAGACTCCTGAGCTGCATTTGATATTTGCAAGTTGTGGACTTGAGTTTCTCTCTGCACCTGTTTGAATCACCATGTGATAATATAGACTTTACCACTTATAAAACTGTGTCCTGTAGTTGTTTTGTTCCACGCAAAGAGTCTCCTGAGTTATCCCCTATAATTATTACAGGATACTCTAGCCTAAAAAAAAGGAGACTGCTGGAACAATGACTGCAGAAAGCAGACTGGAGCAGGTGTTTTCCATAATTAGATCACTGCAGAAAGATGTGGAAGATTTGCAAAAGAAGTTTGGAAGCTTTGAACTCAATCAACAAGTGTTTGGACAGACTTTGCAGGACTTAAGCACCCGCATGGCAGCCCAGGAAAACAAACTTGCTGGCATAGAGTCCCAGTATGGATGGGCTTTTCAGGACATAAGCACGCAAATAGCTGCACAAGGGACTTTTCCCTCTGGGCAACCGCCACCAGCTAGCCCACCTAAGTTGCCCCCATTCAGATTTAATGGTGATCGCGACAAATTTCGTGGCTTTGTGAATCAATGTATGCTATATATTGATGTGCATGCTGACCGTTTTGCTAATGATAGATCCAAAGTATTGTGTGTAATAATGCTGCTGACCGCACGAGCGCTCACCTGGGCGAAACCGATAATTGAGTCTCGTGACCCATGGTTAAATAACTTGGATGATTTCTTGAACACTATGGCATTAATGTTTGATGATCCTAATTGCCGTGCAACCGCTGAATCTGCTTTATTGTCTTTACGCCAGGCAAAACGTTCTGTTATTGAGTATGCTAGTGAATTCAGGAGATTAGCGGTAGATACCAATGGGGACAGTTATGCACAATTGCCTATTTTTAAAAGGGGTCTGTCTAGTATTGTAAAAGATGAACTAGCTCACTCTGAGTCACCACAAGAGCTAGAGACATTTATACAGCATTGTGTGCGTATTGACATTCGCCTTACTGAGCGTAGGCAGGAGAAGTTTGCTGCATATAACCGTATTTCTAACTCTTCCCTTCCTTCCAAAGAGCCTGCAGGTAAAACATCTCAGGAGGTGGAGGAGGTGCCCATGCAAATTGATTCCGTTCTGAGGCGCGAGATCAATAAGCGCTGGGAGCATCGCCTTCGTGAAAGTCTATGTTTCTACTGCGGCCAGTCTGACCACTTCTTGATCAATTGTCCTAAGTGTCCTAGACGGCCTAACAAGGTGCTAGCAGCAGTAGGGGAGTATGACAACTGTGATGATGAATCTGACATCTCTGAATGTAGCCTGCCTTTAAACGCTGTATTCCATTCACTTTCTATGACTTCACCCCCCAAGGAGCTTAAGGAAAATAACTCTCACTGTTCTCTCCCTATTAAGATCCTGTGTTCAGGACAGTGGAATTTCCAGTGCAGCTATGATTGACTCTGGTGCAGGTGGCAATTTCATGGATATCACATTTGCCAAGGAACATGGTATTGAAATTCAGCAAAGAGCCTCTCCAATTACCATGGAAACAGTGGATGGGTCACCTTTAATCTCTGGGCCTGTGGATCAGGAGACCGTACCCCTTGAAATTTTGTTGGAGCCTAATCATCAGGAGCAACTTTCTTGCTAATTTCTTCTCCTCATTTTCCTGTGATTTTAGGCATTTCTTTGGTTGCGTTCTCAGAACCCAACTATTAACTTTGAGACCGAGGAGATTATCTTTCCAACAAGGAGCAACTCAGCGTTAACAGATGCTGTCCCTGAGTCCAGGGCTACGGAACCACAGGTACAGGTATTTTCTTTAGCTCCAGAATATAAAGAGTTCTCTGACATCTGTGACAAGAAGAATGCAGATCAGCTTCCTCCACACAGGCATTATGACTGTCCCATTGAGTTGCTTCCTGGGGCAGCTATTCCTTTTGGTAACATATACCCTTTGGCGGCACCTGAGCTTCAAGCCTTAAAGGAGTATATTGATGAAAATCTGGGCAAAAGCTTCATATGTCCTTCTTCCTCACCAGCAGGGGCACCTATCTTTTTTGTAAAGAAGAAGGATGGGACCCTGAGACCCTGTGTTGACTATTGGGAACTCAATAAGGTAACCGTACGAAACCATTAGCCTTTGCCTCTGATTCCTGAATTACTAGAAAGAGTTCGCCATGCTAAGGTGTTCTCTAAACTGGATCTTCGTGGGGCTTATAATTTGGTGCGTATTCGTCCAGGGGATGAGTGGAAGACAGCATTCAGATGCCGGTATGGACACTTTGAATCTCTTGTGATGCCCTTCGGGCTTTGTAACGCCCCTGCAACATTTCAACACCTTGCCAATGACATTTTCAGAGATTTGTTGGACCAGTTTGTAGTGATCTATTTGAATGATATACTAATCTTTTCTGACTCTCTACAGGAACATGAAGAACATGTCAAAACTGTTTTAAGACGTCTGAAAGAGAACCATCTGTATATTAAGCCGGAGAAATGCGAGTTCCATCGTTCTGAGATACAGTTCTTAGGTTATATCATCTCTCCCCAGGGGCTGAACATGGAATCTGGTAAGATTCAGGCTATCCTTGACTGGCCGGTACCCAAGAACATTAAGGAGGTCCAACGTTTAATTGGTTTTGCAAATTTCTACAGACACTTCATTTGAAATTTTTTTGATATTGTCCATCCCATTACTTCCTTGACAAAGAAGGAAAAGCCCTTTAAGTGGTCATCACAGGCTCAAGAAGCTTTTGATCGGCTTAATATCTGTTTCACATCTGTGCCGCTGTTGATACACCCAGATCCAACACTTTCTTTCATTGTGCAGGTGGACGCTTCTGATAATGCTTTGGGGGCTATTCTCTCCCAAAGAACTGGAGAGAAGGGTCTGTTACATCCTTGTGCTTTCTTTTCCCATAGACTAACCTCAGCAGAGAAGAATTACAATGTGGGAGACAAGGAATTGCTGGCTATTATTGCGGCTTTCAAAGAATGGAGGCATCATCTGCAAGGAGCTGCACAACAGATCATAGTGCTAACTGACCATCGCAATTTAGAGTTCCTTAGATCCGCTAGATGTCTTTCTCCTCGTCAGGCTCGTTGGAACTTATTTTTAAATCAATTTAACTTTGTTATTTCGTACCATCCAGGTTCTCGTAATGGGAAGGCTGATGCTTTATCCTGAATCCATGCTGCGGATTCCGTACCTGGAGCCCCGTCCAAGACCATTCTATCTGATGCCAATTTCATCGGAGTTATCCACGATCAGGACTTGTGGAAGGAGTGCAGAGAGGCCTATGACGGTGATGTATTCCTGGCCAACCCACCTGTGGATATTAATCTTGTCTTTAAGGGTGGCATGTAGTTCAGAGATCGACGTATCTATGTCCCAGAGGTCGTCCGTCTGCAGATTCTCAAGTTGGTACATGACTCCAAGTTGGCTGGTCACAGGGGGGTACAGAAGACACAAGAGTTCCTGAGCTGATTCTTCTGGTGGCCAACTTGCCTGAAGGATACCAAGGACTATGTTCTCTCTTGCGAAGTGTGTGCTCGTTACAAGACTCCTCATGTGGCACCTACGGGTCCTCTACAACCATTACCTGTTCCGTCCCACCCTTGGGGGTCTATATCAATGGATTTTATTGTGGAGCTGCCTACATCGGGGGCATGAATCATGGTGGTAGTTGATCGATTGACTAAAGCTGCTCATTTTGTTCCGTGCACCGGCCTCCCCTCAACTAAAGATACAGTGAACTTGGTTATACAGAATGTCTTTCGGTTGCATGGGGTTCCGGATGAGATCATCTCTGACCATGGAGTGCAGTTCATTTCAAGATTCTGGAAGGGGTTTTGCTCTGCACTCAATATTAATGTCTGTCTCTCTTCCGCTTACCATCCCCAGACAAGTGGTCAGACTGAGCGTACCAACCAGACGCTGGAACAATATCTAAGATGCTATGTCAGCCATCTCCAGGATGATTGGTTGGAGTTGCTGCCATTAGCCGAATTTTCATATAACAATTCTCAGAGTGCCTCCACTAAATTTACACCTTTCTTTGCCAATCTGGGTTATCATCCGTGTATCTTACCTAGGTCTCCAATTAATTCTCCGGTTCCGGCAGTGGAGGAAAGGCTGACCGCGATGAGGCAAAATCTGGAGGTTCTGAAGGAATCCCTGACCACAGCTCAAGAACGTTATAAGAGATCGGCTTATAGATTTCGTAAACCTGCACCCATGTTCAAGGTAGGAGATTCCGTGCAGTTAGCAACTAAGAATCTGAAATTAAACGTTCCTTCACAAAAACTTGGACAGAAATTCATTGGTCCTTTCAAGATCAACGGTATTGTGAGCTCTATGGCCTGCCGGCTGAAGATGCCTAGGACTATGAAGGTACACCCAGTTTTTCATGTATCTTTACTAAAGCCTGTATCTCCTAATACCTTCCAGGGACGTGTTGTGCCACCTCCGCAGCCTGTAGTGATTGATGGGCAAGAACAATTTGTGGTGGAGGAAATTGTTGATTCCAGGATTCGCAGGAATCGGCTCCAATATCTGATAAGATGGCAGGGATATCCCCCTGAGGAAGACTATTGGGAACCTGTGGAAAACATCAATGCCCAACAGAAGATTTCTCGTTTTCATCAGAGATTCTCTGAGAAACCAGGTCCAGGATCATCCTGAGGCCGCTTCTAAGGAGGGAGTAATGTCAGGACTCTGAACATTTTTTATTACCTTTTTGTGCATTACTACCCTTTTCCAAGATGGCGTCCTTGGTCTCATGTGCACTGTGTCTTCCTGCTATAAAACTCCACCCCAGCCTTCAGTCTGTGCTAGATTATTCTGCCTTGCATCCAGCTCCTGACCTCTGGTGACTCCCTGGCTATATACCTGCTCCTGTGAACCTGTGGGGTTATTCTGCTACTCTGCTCAGAGTTCCTGCTGCATACACTAGTTCCAGTAATCCTCCTTCATCTGCTGCTCGTGTTTGCTTCCATCTGCATTTGCTGGACATGTAAGCTGTTTCTGCTCTGCAAGAACCTGAGACTATTACCCAGACCTCCCTGGTTGAGCTAAGATATTATTTTAACTGCCTTATAAGCATATCTATCTGTGTTGTGGACTAAGCAAGGACTTATTCGTGTCAAGTATCCTCAAGAATGATTGTGCTTCATAGACTTTCTGCGTGATTGCATTTTCTTCTGAAGTTTCCTATAGACTGCTGAGCTGCATTTGATATTTGCACCAAGTGTTGTGCACTTGAGTTTCTCTCTGCACCTGTTTGAATCACCATGTGATAATATAGACTTTACCACTTATAAAACTGTGTCCTGTAGTTGTCTTGTTCCACGCAAAGAGTCTCCTTAGTTATCCCCTATAATTATTACAGTTTTTTTGTTATTTTAAGATTTTTTCCAGATGACAATAGCTTCGGGGATCAAGGTGACAAGGTGATGGTGAGTATGTACTCTATGTTGTATGTACTGTATGTCTATATGTATGTACTGCATGTCTATATGTATGTATGTATTGTATGTAATGTATGAATGTACTGTATGTATGTATTGTATGTTATATGTTGTATGTTCCGTTATTGTCACGGGGAGACTAGGTGAGCGAGAGCTAATAACCCGGGCCCCTGCAATTTCCCTCAGACTAGGGAAATACTGACTGACCCTCTACCTGGAGTTTACACTGATGGTGTGCATGTCCAGGCCCCAAACCTCACCCTGTCTCCTGTTTCAACCCTAGGCTGAAACCTCCGCCCACCACCCAGTGAAGTGGTAATACACCAATACCCACAGTTAGCACAGACAAGGATAAAGGAAAATATACACCACGCCGCAGTCACTCAGGAATACATTATAAATGTGCAGGGCAAAATAAATACAAATATAGGAAGGAGTAAATAAGACTAAGGAAAATACACCACCAGCAACGAATCTCCAACAACCAGCTCTCCACTCCAGACCGAGATAACAACGCACAAGACAGAAGCTATAATCGGCGACGGCCAAAGATCAGGAGAACTATTTAAAGGCAATGGGCATGGCCCAGCTTCCAATCCGAGGATCAGGTAAATTAACCCCGGAACAGCTAGATAAAATCTAGCCGACAGCAATGAGCAAATAGTGGTCAAAAGCGGAATTACCGCTGTCTGTCGAACCACCTGGTCTGAACAGCGTCCGACATGACAGTTATATCTTGTATGTCGTATGTACAGTTATATGTTTTTTTTTACATTCAACACATTAGCCGGATGATGGGACTACTACTATCCCATCATTGGCTAATGTGTCAATCACTGTCATTGTAGCAGGCATAGCCTGATGGGACACACACACCCCTGACAGCCCCAGCAGACCCCCGACAGACCCACACAGCCCCCATCAGCCCCGGCAGATCCCCGACTACCCCGCACAGACCCCTGACAGCCCTGGCAGACCCCTGACAGCTCCACACAGACCACTGACAGCCACACACAGACCCCCAAAAGCCCCGCACAGACCCCCGATAGCACCGGCAGACCCCCAACAGTCCGCACAGACCCCCGACAGCCCCATCAGACCCCCAACCACCCCGCAGACACCCCGCACAGACTGCCAACAGCCCCGCAGACCCACGCACAGTCTCCTCCCACACTACCCACACTTCCCTCCTCCCGATCTGCAGCGTTTCCCCCGCAGCTAAACCACAGATCTTTTTACGACTGTGGAGACCTGGGTGTCGTAACCAGTGCCTTCCCCCCTCCCATCAATCCCGTAATGAAACACACACAGTCCTAGGTGGGTTGAACAGGTCGGTCACAGTTTATTAATTAAATAAGCAGAGAAAGGCAATTACATATCGTAACGGGCGCTCGCGCTGAGCTTCTGTCCGTGATCGACAGGGTAATTGGCCCAACGAGCGGTTACGACCTTTGCCCTCCTCCGCTTCTTCCGCTGTGACTTAATAAAAGGTTACTATGGTTAGTTATATCACATACGTATATACATTTTTTTTTTTTTTTTTTTTTTTATATATAAAATATAATAGCATTTACAAATTTACCTCATCCCTCGGGTTAGTATCATCAATTAGCCTTTAAAAGGGGAGGGAGGGTGGGACAACAGCTTCCAGGCGTCCGCCGGGAGGAAAAGAGGAAGTTCCCGGCCGGACGCCTAGCTTTAACCCCTGTAGGAGTGGCCGTAGGACCCCACCCCTCTAGTGATCACTGGCCGGCTGGGGGCCTTCCGGTCAGTGCATCACTAAGGGGGAGTGATGCAAGGGGGGTTAACTAGGAGCTCCCCCCCCCTCCCCTCTAGTGACCACCAGCCGGCCGGGGGTCTTCCCATTAGTGCATCACCATGGGGGAGTGATGCCAGGGGGGGACTGGCACTGACATCATTTAATGCTGCTCTATCTAGGTGCTCCCCAGTCAGAGACGCGCACCTTATACAGTACCGCGTCTGCCAGACTGTGGAGACCTGGGTGTCGTAACCAGTGCCTTCCCCCCTCCCATCAATCCCGTAATGAAACACACACAGTCCTAGGTGGGTTGAACAGGTCGGTCACAGTTTATTAATTAAATAAGCAGAGAAAGGCAATTACATATCGTAACGGGCGCTCGCGCTGAGCTTCTGTCCGTGATCGACAGGGTAATTGGCCCAACGAGCGGTTACGACCTTTGCCCTCCTCCGCTTCTTCCGCCACGGAGGATCCCGTGTATTACCTACGCGGGACTCCGACCCCACCCAACACTTTTAGGGCCTGTTCAACCCCATCCTGTAAACCCAACCAACAAAAAAAAATTATCGAGGCCAATGTCTGTCAGGTGAACTCCGTCCGGTCTTAATTGTGGCGTGTTGTCCCCTTGTAGCAGGTGGTGACGAATCACGATACCGCCTCTTCCTCTCACATATTTTCCGTTCCGAGCATTGAATTTACCCCTTGTTCACTCTATGGCTTTTTTATCTCTTGCGCCGCGCCATGCGGCCTGTGGTGTTATCTCCGACCACATCGGTATCATGTTCCTGAACAGACAGCTGAACCGTTCCATATCCGTTGTCACCCATTTGTACCATTCGGCCACCTTTTGTTTGCCAAGGTCATTGCCACCCGGGTGTAACACCATTATCCCAGGGCGTTCCGCCCTCCTTGCCATGCCAACCATCTCCTTGAACACCTGTTTCCACCGAAGGCCTCTGTTCCACCTCCAGTTAACTTTTATGCCCGGGAGGTGAAGATTTGTTGCTCCTGGCCGCAGTTTGGCCCTCTTTTTGGCCCAGTATACGTAGGAATCTCCTACACCCCAAACTTCAACCTCTGTAAGAGACAACACCTGTTAATTAAGCAGGGCAAAGCATGCGGACTTCCAACGCCCCATTCTCAGCACTTCGGCCTCTGACACTCCTGCCTTAGCTGCCTCTATGGCCGCCCCTATCCGGAACTAATGTGTTCCGTACTCCTTTTGATTTGCGCCGTGTTTTTTTATTTTTTTATTTTATTTTTATTTTTTTTATTTTTTTTTTTTTATTTATTTATTTATTTATTTTTTTTTTTTGTATGCATAGCTTGAACCTTGCCTGGAATTGGTACTTGGTTAAAGGGGACCCGTCTGTATGCGTGAAGAAAAATCTCCCAGCGTGTCTTATTACGGCGTATGTTTTAACCATTTTTAACGGGCAAGCTGGGCCCTCTGTAGAGTTAACCAGGACCCATGTGCCCCTACCGGTGGGATCGCATTTGGATTTTCTAACCCTGATGCGCAGGGCGTCGCTGCATATAACTATGTCCTCGTTAATTAGGCCTCCTTCCCATGTGTTTTTTTTTTTTTTTTTTTTTTTTTTTTTTGACCGCGGTAGCGATTAGCTGTTACGCAGTGCTCCGAAAAAACGGTCGCAACAGCTGCCGATATGAGGGCTACATCATATTGCGATGAGCAGACTGACGGGGATATCGCAATCAGGTCCTGCAGTAGTCCCAGAGAAATGGGGTGGCGACATTCTTGGCTTGGCTGAAGCCTTTTCCAACCTTTTATGGCTTGTCTTATGCAGAAGGATTTAGTTACCTCTACCCATCCCAATAATTGAAAGAAAAATGCCCGCCCTGATAAATTTGCGTTGTGCCGAGGTGCCCGACGCCCCGCCTTCTCTCAACCGTAATAGAACATCAGTTGTCACCTCGCTTCGTGCTCCGTCACTTTCGCCGACTGGCCTACCCTGAATTAGTGAGCACCACTCCTCCCAAGCCTTACCATACACCTGCCAGGTAGCTGGCGAAACGGAGGCCCGTATTAAGGGCATCAATGATTGGCCACTGGGTCCCTCAGGGACCGTGGACACCGAATACCCCAGGTTTGCGCGTTGGGCTGCTGGATTCTGAAAGCCTGCCAATTGGAAAATAACAGTGGGTTAATGATATTATCATCTACTTCCGCCACCGTGGTGGCTCTACACCAAATATTGTTTTCTAGGCATATCAGCGCTAGCTGGCGCAAAAGAGCGAGTATGTCTAAGAGAAAAAAGGGGATTTATTACTTTCTAGGTAGCACTATGAAGGAATTATTCCTTTCTACAGAGTACTAGTATTATTATTATTAGCATTCTCTATCCAACACCCTGTCTGTGTACCACTTTTTGTAGGGAAGAAGTGTATCATAGTATTAACACAATTTTTGAAGTATTGAATAAGATATGCGATTTAATCTCTTCGCTGTTTTCTCGTTTTTTGTTTGGAAACGAATGTTCATGTTTCTCAACTGATCGGCCCATATCTCCATTGCTGCTACTACCGCAAACAATTCCCATAGGGCCGGGTCTTGCCCCCACTTTGTTGTCGTCCATTTCTCTGGCCAACCAAATTTGCACCATTGGTTATTATAGACTGCAAACCCTCGTTTTTGTTCCACCCTATTGTCAGCTCTAATTCCTTGCTTGCGGTCTCTCTAGCCATGACGCACGTGTGCCCGTTGTACGATTGTAGGAACGTCTGCCATACTAGCAGATTCTGCTTTTAGCGACGGGTGAATCTAATTCTATGGCCGGGCTGAGAAGCGCCTTTTGTTTTTCTCCGGTGACATTGGCATTCCAAATTTTTGTGAGATAGTTTTGAATTTTTCTAGTAACTCGGAGCAGAGATTAGAATTACTGGGGCTGACGAACAGGAAATTGTCGAGGTAGTGAATTAGGGATTTACTGCCCGTTTTGTACCCAACCTATAAAGGTGCTGAATAGCTCAAACTAGTGACATGAAATGGAAACATCCCATTGGAAGGCACATGTCAAAGTAATAGAGCTAGTCCTCTTTGCAGCCCAGAAGGTAGAAACATTCGGGGTGCCCGGGTAATAAACGGAATGCCGATTCAATGTCGGATTTGGCTAGCAGGACGCCGGGTCCGGCTGCCCGGACTAACTCTACCGCCTTATCAAAAGACGCGTATGAGACGGAAGCTTCTTCTGGGGAAATTGCGTCGTTAGCCGAATCGCCCTTTGGGTGAGTTAGATGATGGATTAGGCGGTATTTACCGGGTTCCTTATTTGGTATAATGCCTAACGGAGATATTTTCATGTTTTGAAGGGGAGCGGCTTAAAGGGGCCTGCTATCCTACCCAATTCTACCTCCTTTTCCATTTTTTTTTTTTTTTTATTTATTTATTTATTTATTTATTTATTTATTTATTTTTTATAGTATGCGGAGGAATTCGCGAGCCGATTTTAGGTTATCGGATAAGGTTGGTGTTCTTGTTAGCCTAAAGGGAATAAAAAACCCGTTGGGGCCCCCCAGCGGCGCATGAATTTGCACGGCGTGTGGAATCGGCAGTTCCCCACGTTGAATAGCTAGCACGACCACTGTGTTCTTCTGTTAACCCTGTCCTGATATATAAACGATTCAGAGCAACGTTCCGGATGTTTTGGGCTAGAACTCTAAACTTTACTATTCCGTAAACCAAGAGCTTAACCACTCAGCCACCAGCTTAACTGGTCCACTTTTCCTTTTGAATTAGATAATTGTAAGATTCACTCCTTTACCGCTGTAGTTAGCTCCATTTCTTTTAAGTTAACCCCTTAGTGTAACATTTCCTTGTTACCCTTGGAACACTCACCGCTGTGTGATTCTGGACGAGTGTACTCCGATCCTGGAGGAACCCCCGTAGATGTTGACGGGGTGATGTCGCAGGATGGGGAAACTCTGGCTCCTGCTACAGCGAGGGACTGGCCGATGTGCTGGCCGATGCACTGAGTATCGTGCGTTGGAGCCTGATTACAACCACATAGTGGCGGATTAACGGCTCTTTCTTCCGTGACTGCGTGGCAGTTGTGGCTGTAAGCCGCGGGGGATTGTTCTTCCCGGCTGAAAGCCCTAGAGAGTGCCGTGATTTTAGAAAATTTGTCCCGTGCGTGAAGCCTCCTATCCGGGCTCTGCGATACCTCGGACCCCTCAGATGTTGCTGATAACAGCCCTTCTGAGGCCCGGGGTCTACGGCGGCTCCTATGGGAGCTTTTAGAGGGGTAGCGCAAATGGTGATGGGAGTTTATCGGAGGAAGATTGGGAGGATGTTTTGGCGTCTCCGCCTTCGTCCGCCGTTGCTTCGCGGTGTAATGGGGGGGGGGGGGGATTCTAACATTATTGCGGGGATTATTAACCGAATACGGTCCCGCAGTGCTACTTAGAAGGGGGGGGGGGGTTAGGAGGTAACTGTTTTCACTCCCAACGCTGGGAATTGGCGGGGCGGCTTTAACCGGATAATTTTTAATAGGAATTTGGGCGGTGGGGAGAGGTGTAAATGTGTCCGTGTTTGGTGCGTTTACAGATATGTCGCTGTGATTCCCGTTGTACTGCTGTTGAGCGCCTTGATCGGTCCTATGGGACCGAACAATGCGCTCTTCAGCAGCACTGTGACCTCTACGACCTGACCCCAGATACCCCCTTGCAGGCATCCGTGCTGCGTCTGCCAGGGGTAGGCTGGATGTCAGGCCGGGTGATAAATCAGCTTGCTGATCGGTCGGGTGTGACCGATCAGCGGACTCTGGGGACCTGGTGGGGTTAATGCCAGCCTCCAGGTTACCCCCTGCGGGCAGCATACATGCGCCCGCAGGGAAGGTACCGGAGAACTGGCTGAACACACACAACAGCTTCCAGGCGTCCGCCGGGAGGAAAAGAGGAAGTTCCCGGCCGGACGCCTAGCTTTAACCCCTGTAGGAGTGGCCGTAGGACCCCACCCCTCTAGTGACCACTGGCCGGCTGGGGGCCTTCCGGTCAGTGCATCACTAAGGGGGAGTGATGCAAGGGGGGTTAACTAGGAGCTCCCCCCCCCTCCCCTCTAGTGACCACCAGCCGGCCGGGGGTCTTCCCATTAGTGCATCACCATGGGGGAGTGATGCCAGGGGGGGACTGGCACTGACATCATTTAATGCTGCTCTATCTAGGTGCTCCCCAGTCAGAGACGCGCACCTTATACAGTACCGCGTCTGCCAATCTGCGGTTTTGCTGCGGATGTGTCCGACTCAATGCAAGTCAATGGGTGCAGAAATGCTGCAGATCCGCACAAAGAATTGATATGCTGTGGAAAAAACAATGCTCCGTTTCTGCGCGTTTTTTTCCGCTGCATGTGCACAGTGGATTGGGTTTTCCATAGGTTTACATGGTACTGTAAACCACATGGAAAACTGCTGCAGATCCGCAGCATCAAAAACGCCATGGATCCGCGGTAAAATCAGCAGCGTGTGAACATGGCCTTAATTCTATCTATTCTATTCTAACCTGTCAGTGTGATTTTACTGTACACCGCACTGAATTACCGGCTTTTCTACAGAACACCGCTGCATATTTCTCGCAAGTCACATGCATGGTCCGTGTGTAATCCGTATTTTTCTCGCCCCCATAGACTTTCATTGGCATATTTTTGGAGGAATACGCTGACAGTCGCAGCATGTTGCGATTTTCTCAGCCCATAAAATACAGCCCAAAGATCAGGAGAACTATTTAAAGGCAATGGGCATGGCCCAGCTTCCAATCCGAGGATCAGGTAAATTAACCCCGGAACAGCTAGATAAAATCTAGCCGACAGCAATGAGCAAATAGTGGTCAAAAGCGGAATTACCGCTGTCTGTCGAACCACCTGGTCTGAACAGCGTCCGACATGACAGTTATATCTTGTATGTCGTATGTACAGTTATATGTTTTTTTTTACATTCAACACATTAGCCGGATGATGGGACTACTACTATCCCATCATTGGCTAATGTGTCAATCACTGTCATTGTAGCAGGCATAGCCTGATGGGACACACACACCCCTGACAGCCCCAGCAGACCCCCGACAGACCCACACAGCCCCCATCAGCCCCGGCAGATCCCCGACTACCCCGCACAGACCCCTGACAGCCCTGGCAGACCCCTGACAGCTCCACACAGACCACTGACAGCCACACACAGACCCCCAAAAGCCCCGCACAGACCCCCGATAGCACCGGCAGACCCCCAACAGTCCGCACAGACCCCCGACAGCCCCATCAGACCCCCAACCACCCCGCAGACACCCCGCACAGACTGCCAACAGCCCCGCAGACCCACGCACAGTCTCCTCCCACACTACCCACACTTCCCTCCTCCCGATCTGCAGCGTTTCCCCCGCAGCTAAACCACAGATCTTTTTACATCTGCGGTTTTGCTGCGGATGTGTCCGACTCAATGCAAGTCAATGGGTGCAGAAATGCTGCAGATCCGCACAAAGAATTGATATGCTGTGGAAAAAACAATGCTCCGTTTCTGCGCGTTTTTTTCCGCTGCATGTGCACAGTGGATTGGGTTTTCCATAGGTTTACATGGTACTGTAAACCACATGGAAAACTGCTGCAGATCCGCAGCATCAAAAACGCCATGGATCCGCGGTAAAATCAGCAGCGTGTGAACATGGCCTTAATTCTATCTATTCTATTCTAACCTGTCAGTGTGATTTTACTGTACACCGCACTGAATTACCGGCTTTTCTACAGAACACCGCTGCATATTTCTCGCAAGTCACATGCATGGTCCGTGTGTAATCCGTATTTTTCTCGCCCCCATAGACTTTCATTGGCATATTTTTGGAGGAATACGCTGACAGTCGCAGCATGTTGCGATTTTCTCAGCCCATAAAATACAGCCGAGAAATATACGGCTGATGGAAGCTGCCCCATAGAGAAACATTGGTCCGTGTGCAGTGCGTTGTTTTTGCGCCTCTCCCTCGTCCGTATTCCTCTTTAGCGTAACCTAAATGGCACTCTTTCACAGAGCTTTGATATCCAGCATGTGACATGACAGGTGTATCCTCTCTCTCCATCCTGGTTATGGAGACACTGGTGCAGGGGATCAGGCAAGATCCTGATATACAAGGTATAACAATTAAACATTCTGAACATCTAGCAGTAGTCTTTGCTGATGACTTATTACTTATGAAAACCAACCCTAAAAAAGCATTCCCTAGACTTGACCATTTAAGTATACTATCCAATTTCAAAGTTAATTTTGAAAAATCTGAAGCTCTCAACATATCTACATCGGCACCAGACATACATTATTTGCAGAAAATAACTCCCTTTAACCCCTTCATGACCCCAGCTTTTTCGGTTTTGCGTTTTCGTTTTTCCCTCCCCTCCTTCCCAGAGCAATAACTTTTTTATTTTTCCGTCAATATGGCCATGTGAGGGCTTATTTTTTGCAGGACAAGTTGTACTTTTGAAGAACATCATTAGTTTTAGCATGTCCGGTACTAGAAAACGGGAAAAAATTCCAAGTGCAGTGAAATTGCAAAAAAAGTGCAATCCCAAACGTGTTCTTAGTTTGGCTTTTTTGCTAGGTTCAGTAAATGCTAAAACTGACCTGCAATTACGATTCTCCAGGTCATTATGAGTTCATAGACACCAAAAATGTCAAGGTTATTTTTTATCTAAGTGGTAAGAAAAATTCCAAACTTTGATTTAAAAAAAAAAAAAAAAAAAAAAAAAAAAAAAAGCACAATTTTCCGATACCCGTAGCGTCTCCATTTTTCGTGACCTGGGGTTGGGTGAGGGCTGATGTTTTTAATTATACCATTTTGGTGCAGATATGTTGTTTTCATCACCTGTTATTGCATTTTAATGCAATGTCGCGACGACCAAAAGAACGTAATTCTGGCGTTTCAAATTTCCTTCACGCTACGCCGTTTATCGAAGATGTTAATCTTTTTTTTATTTGATAGATCGGCTGATTCTGAATGCAGCGATACAAATATGGGTAGGTTTGATTTGTTTTTATTGTTTTATTGTGCAAAGGGTGGCGTGATTTAAACTTTTATATTTTCTTTATTTTTTTCATATTTTTTAAAACATTTTTTTTACTTTTGCCATGCTTCAATAGCCTCCATGGGAGGCTAGAAGCTGGCACAACTTGATCGGCTCTGCTACATAAGAGCAATGCATAGATCGCTCCTATGTAGTAGATTTACTGCATTGCTATGAGCGCCGTCCACAGGGCGGCGCTCACAGCAAGCCGGCATCAACAATCATAGAGGTCTTCAATAGACCTCTGGTTGTCACGCCGATGCTTCGCTGACTCCCGATCATGTGACGGGGTCAGCGATGCGCTCATTTCCGGCCTGATGGCCAGAAGCGCTAGTTAAATGCTGCTGCTTTTGACAGCGGCATTTAACTAGTTAATAGCTGCAGGAGGATCGCGATTTCACCCGCCACTATTGCGGGCACATGTCAGCTGTACAAAACAGCTGACATTAGCCTGGCTTTGATGCGAGCTCACTGCAGAGCCCGCATTAAAGCGGGGGTTCTGACCTCGGACGTACTATCCCGTCCGAGGTCAGAAAGGGGTTAACAGACCCAATAACTTCATAACATACTTGGGAATACATATCACTAACAATCCTTATTTCTTGTGCCAAAGGAATTTTCTATCTCTGATAGAGAAAATAAGCTTACGACAACCCTCTATTATCTTGGATAGGTAGAAAGAATGTCGTTAAATCATATATTCTTCCCAAAATCATTTACCATCTAAATACAGTAGGTATGGAAAGTATTCAGACCCCTTTAAATTTTTCCTTCATGGTTTCATTGCAGCCATTTGTTAAATTCAAAAAAGATTATTTTTTTCTCATTAATGTACACTCTGCACCCCATCTTGACTGAAAAAAAAAAGAAAAGTAGAAAATTTTTGCAAATTTAATAAAAAAGAAAAACTGAACTATCACATGGTCATAAGTATTCAGATCCATTGCTCAGACACTCATATTTAAGTCACATGATGTCCATTTCCTTGTGATCCTCCTTGAGATGGTTCTATTCCTTCATTGGAGTCCAGCTGTGTTTAATTAACCTGATAGCGCTTGATTTGGAAAGGAAAAAAGTATTTCTATATAAGACCTCACAGCTCACAGTGCATGTCAGACCAAATGAGAATCATGAGGTCAAAGGAACTGGCCAAGGAGCTCAGAGACAGAATTGTGGCAAGGCACAGATCTGGCCAAGGTTACAACAGAATTTCTGCAGTACTCTAAGAGCACAGTGGCCTCAATAAACCTTAAATGGAAGAAGTTTGGGACCACCAGAAGTCTTCCTAGACCTGGCTATCCAGCCAAACTGAGCAATCATGGGAGAAGAGCCTTGGTGAGAGAGGTAAAGAAGAACCCCAAGATCACTGTGGCTGAGCTCCAGAGATGCAGTGGAGAAATGGAAGAAAGTGCCACAAAGTCAACTATCACTGCAGGCGTCCACCAGTTGGGCCTTTACGGCATAGTGGCCCAACGGAAGCCTCTCCTCAGTGAAAAACATATGAAAGCCTGCATAGAGTTTTCTAAAAAACACATCAGGGATTCCCAGACTGGGAGAAATAAGATTCTCTGGTCTGATGAGACGAATATAGACCTTTTGGTGATAATTCTAAGCAGTATGTGTGGAGAAAACAAGGCACTGCTCATCACCTGCCCAGTACAATCCCAACAGTGAAACATGGTGGTGGCAGCATCATGCTATGGTGGTGTTTTTCAGCTGCAGGGTCAGGACGACTGGTTGTCAATGAAGGAAACATGAATCTGGACAAGTACAGAGATATCCTGAAAGAAAACCTCTTCCAGAGTTCTCTGGACATCACAACAAAAGAGTGGCTTCAGAACAACTCTGTGACTATTCTTGACTGGCCCAGCCAGAGCCCTGACCTAAACCCAATTGAGAATCTCTGGAGAGACCTGAAAATGGCTGTCCACCAGTGTTCACCATCCAACCTGACGGAACTGGAGAGGATCTGCAAGTAAGAATGGCAGAGAATCCCCAAATCCAGGTGTGAAAAACTTGTTGCATCATTCCCAAGAAGACTCATGGCTGTACTAGCTCAAAAGGGTGCTTCTACTCAATACTGAGCAAAGCAAAGGATCTGAATACTTATGATTAGTGTTGAGCATTCCGATACTGCAAATATCGGGTATCGGCCGATATTTGCTGTATCGGAATTCCGATACCGAGTTCCGATATTTTTGCGATATCGGAAATCGGAATCGGAACTGTGCGGTGCGTATGGTTCCCAGGGTCTGGAGGAGAGGAGACTCTCCTTCAGGCCCTGGGATCCATAGTCATGTAAAAAATAAATAATAAAAATAAAAAATATGGATATACTCACCCGTCCGGCGGACCCTGGACCTTAGCGGTGTAACCGGCAGCCTCCGTTCCTAAGTATGCAGGGAGTGAAGGACCTGCGATGATGTCGCGGCTTGTGATTGGTCGGGTGAGCGGTCACATGAGCGGTCACGCGACCAATCACAAGCCGCGACGTCATCGAAGGTCCTTCACTCCCTGCATTCTTAGGAACGGAGGCAGAGGCTTGGACCGGTGAGAGCCGGGGCCGCCGGAGGGGTGAGTATATCAATATTTTTTATTTTTATTCTTTATTTTATACATGAATATGAATCCCAGGGCCTGAAGGAGAGTTTCCTCTCCTTCAGACCCTGGGAACCATTCCGATATTTTTTGTCCTATTGATATGCATTGGTATCGGGTATCGGTATCGGCGATATCCGATATTTTTTGGATATCGGCCGATCCAATCCGATACCGATACCTTTGCATATCGGAAGGTATCGCTCAACACTACTTATGATCATGTGATATTTTAGTTTTTCTTTTTTAATAAATTTGCAAAAATTGCTACATTTCTGTTTTTTTTTTTCAGTCAAGATGGAGTGCAGAATTTACATTAATGAGAAAAAAATGAACTTTTTTGAATTTACCAAATGGCTACAATGAAACAAAGAGTGACAAATTTAAAGGGGTATGAATACTTTCCGTACCCACTGTATGCCACTTATAAATCTACCACCTTCCTTCTTTTTTTCAATTAAACAGGTACTGTCTCAAAACATATGGAAGTATAAAAAAACCAAGGCTAGCACATAAAATCCTATCCCAACCAAAACCCAAAGGAGGCATCGGACTCCTTGATATACATGTTTATTATAAAGCAATTAATTTGAATAGATGGCTTAAATTCTCGAACACTTCTAAAAATAAAAAAAACCCTCTGATTTAGAATACTTACTCTTAGGTAAAAATCATCATAAATACTTCTGGACTGGAGTGACCCTACCTCCTGAAACATTGAGCAATGTCATTACCTCCATCACTTTTGCCATTAAGCGAGCCTTAGAATGGGAGCTGTCCCCTAAACTTGCACCCTTAACCCAAAGTCCTATATCTGCTATCCCTTTCCTATTGGTTCCTGAATATTCAGTCCCTTATAATCTATGGTTAGAATTACCATATTATACCGTCACTCAGTTCTTGGTGAATAAAATCCCGTTGCTAGACTCATGCGATGGACCTGTCTTGATATGCTAAATAAGCTTTCTTATCCCATCCCCAGAGGAATCTGTAAGATCTATAATCATCTGATCTCATCTCAATCCCCCTATTAACCAACCTTTATATATTCCTGGGAAAAAAAAATGTTATCTGAAGATGAAATTGATTCTACCTTATCTAACGCTCATGGTTTTTCCAGATGTTCCTTAGTGCAAGAAAACTCATATAACATTTTGACCCAGTGGTACAACACCCCTGAGCTCCTGTACCATTTTGGTCTAACAGATTCGGACCTCTGTTGGAGATGAAGAACGCATAAAGGAGACTTGTTCCATATAGTTTGGTTTTGCCCCAAAATAAAGCCATATTGGTTGGAGATAAAAGAGACCATAAAAAACATAGGTTTTATATAAAATCACACTTTAACTCCAAAAGAAGTTTTATTGTGCTGCCAAACAGGGAAGCTCCTCCAACCCATTCAGAATGGGTGAAAAAAATAAATACGATTCGACGTCTTGAGGAACTCACTGGCTGGGAATCCTTCACACACCCTCAATTTCTTAAAATCTGGGAGAGATGGAAATCTGGCCTAAAGAATTAAAGAAGTTTTTTAACCTTTCGATGTCAGATTCCAGGTTCCCTATTCTCTTCTCTCTGCTGTTATTATATGCACTATTGAAGTCTTAGATTGATCTCACTTGATACCACTTTTCTGTTCTGATACAGCCTAATATATCCTGAACATGGTTATGCCCCTTTTCTAGGTACTCTGTTTTTTTTTCATTCAGTAGTAATACTTGTCTGTCTTCCAATTGTATCTGTACCCTTGTCTCATAATGTTTGAAGCACCTTAGAGTGCCTCCTGTGACATCACATGTTATCATTATTCCATTGCATCTCATGACTTGTCACAGTTGTGTAATTTTGTTTACTATAATGTTTAAATAAAGAATTGTTTTAAAAAATTATGAAATAAAGTAAACACCATATATTCACCATAATGCCACATCTCCGAAGCCCATGTCAAATAGAAAAGAGAAAAAATAATAAGCCACCATATCCTTCACTTATCCACCATAATCCATACTGTCCCATGCCGATTTAGATCACTTGTAGAGAAGTCACATCAGCTGATGTGACTGGTCAGAGACCCACTGACAGGAGTATGTAATTACCCCAGCAGTGTGTAGCACTGAGCTGCAGTGAGAAAATTCACCTGCTATTTTTGCTGTGAGCCTGCTATATTTGAAAGCAGTGACTGCATTCACAAAATCATCAGGATCATCGTGGCACATTATGAATTATCTCTTCATTTCAGACAAGTGAGGAATATTGTTGTTTATTATTTTAATTAATTTACAGGAGATGCTGGCTTCAATGGACTGGGCGATTACGTGAGTATGATTTAACTTAGATTCAATAAAGGACTGTCATTATTTCAAATAAAGAACTTTATACTGTGTGTGTGTTTATTAATATCACTATGGGCTTAGTAATGGAGCATCTTATAGACCCCTCTCCGTTACTAACATTCTGGGCTTCATGTCACTGGACAATACAAAGGTGACATCAATGGCCCTATCACCCCACTTGCCACTGCACCAGGGTAAGTGGGAAGAGCACTTTTATTTATTAATTAAATACATGTACAGTAAGCTATACACTCACCGGCCACTTTATTAGGTACACCATGCTAGTAACGGGTTGGACCCCCTTTTGCCTTCAGAACTGCCTCAATTCTTCGTGGCATAGATTCAACAAGGTGCTGGAAGCATTCCTCAGAGATTTTGGTCCATATTGACATGATGGCATCACACAGTTGCCGCAGATTTGTCGGCTGCACATCCCAAAGATGCTCCATACAAGGCAGGATGGATCCATGCTTTCATGATGTTTACGCCAAATTCTGACCCTACCATCCGAATGTCGCAGCAGAAATCGAGACTCATCAGACCAAGCAACGTTTTTCCAATCTTCTACTGTCCAATTTCGATGAGCTTGTACAAATTGTAGCCTCCGTTTCCTGTTCTTAGCTGAAAGGAGTGGTACTCGGTGTGGTCTTCTGCTGCTGTAGCCCATCTGCCTCAAAGTTCGACGCACTGTGCGTTCAGAGATGCTCTTAGGCCTACCTTGGTTGTAACGGGTGGCGATTTGAGTCACTGGTGCCTTTCTATCAGCTCGAACCAGTCTGCCCATTCTCCTCTGACCTCTGGCATCAACAAGGCATTTCCGCCCACAGAACTGCCGCTCACTGGATTTTTTTTCTTTTTCGGACCATTCTCTGTAAACCCTAGAGATGGTTGTGCGTGAAAATCCCAGTAGATCAGCAGTTTCTGAAATACTCAGACCAGCCCTTCTGGCACCAACAACCATGCCACGTTCAAAGGCACTCAAATCACCTTTCTTCCCCATACTGATGCTCGGTTTGAACTGCAGGAGATTGTCTTGACCATGTCTACATGCCTAAATGCACTGAGTTGCCGCCATGTGATTGGCTGATTAGAAATTAAGTGTTAACAAGAAGTTGGACAGGTGTACCTAATAAAGTGGCCGGTGAGTGTATAAGCACTGCACTAATTATATATGTGACTGATCTAGATTTCTATCCATTCTATGAGTATATATATATTCTATTTTATTCTGATGGGTAACGCTGTGATTTTACTGTATGCGGCAGATGAAATGTTGGGTTTTCAAGGACATGGGTGACCAAATTCGGATGGCACTTGCAAGGTCCAAGTGACGCGCAATTTTTTATCGCAGCCAGTTGACTTGCATTGGCGAGTCTCGTCCAAGATACGAGGACAATCGCAGTATGCTGTGATTTTTTTTCTCAGTCCGAATTCAGCTGAGCAAATAAACTGCAGATGAGTATGGACTCACAGATTAACATTGGCCCAAGGGCAATCTGATTTTTTATTGGATTGCTCTAGTCTGTTTTTTGCGCAAATGAGTATAAGTCCTAATAATCCCATGTGCGTCACCGGCGCGAGGTATAGCAGTGCGCGCCAAGTTCTGCCAGTTTCTGTTTTGTTACAGCCTATGTAGGATCATTCTGTGAACCCTTCTACATAGGATGGTGACAACATGGGACATCGCTTTAAACCTTGGATTACCATCGGACCTGGGGTGAATATATTGGGTTAATTTTAATTATTAAAGAATGTGTCTGTTTTATTTCAAGTAAAGTGTTTTATTCTGTGTGTGTTTATTTAACTCTTTATTTACAGGTTTAGAAATGAGGGTGTCTGGCTGACACCTCTTCGTTACTAAACCTAGGGCTTGGTGTCAGCAACAACTGCTGACACCAACCCCTAATCCCATTACTCCAAGGCTTCGGGAAGAGCCTGGGATAAGAACCAGAATTGGAGCTTCAAATATGAAAATATGAAGTGCCATTTCTGGGTCATATGAGGGCTGGTATTTTTAGTCCTGGAAAGGAAAGATAAGCATGGAAAAAAAGGTGTTGAACAAGGAAATTACACCACAAAACGTTTTTTTTCCTTTTTACAAATATCTTTAATTTAGCTCCAAGTATTAATTGCTGTACAAAAACGCATGCAAAAAACACATGCAAAAAGGCACCAAAAATGCACGTTTTTTTCTGTTGTGTTTTTGCACCCTACAAATTCCAATAGACGCAGAAATCAAATACTGAACGTGTGACCAAAGCCTGTAGGCCTCAGTTAGCATGTTAAAAGTTCAAGTTCATGACAGTACAATTAGAAAAAGACTGAAAAATTATAGCTAGGAAAAAATCTATTTTCTAAAAAGCACATGGCATAACAGCTAATGTTTTCAAGAAAAGAAAAAATATTGGTGTGGCAATGACTTAGTCAAAGTATAGCCCCAACTCAAGTGAAATTCTGTGATGGAGGAAGACTTAAAAGAGCTGTGCATATATCAATATACAAATTCTTGAATCAACTTATTAAATGATGCAAAGAAAAATTTGTCAAAATTCCTCCACAACAATGTGAGAGACTGATAATGTTTTACAGGAAACAAATACTTTAAGTCATTAAATTTGGCCTAGTTTTTGTTAAATAAATAATGACTTGGTAGTCCTTTAACTTGTATCATTACATGGTGACATGGCGATATTTTGATGCAGATTGTTGAGTTGCAATTTTCTTATTTAATGCTGTGAAAAAATATGAAATGACTACTTGAAAGTCTTAGCTCAGTCTAACCTTTCTGGATAACGTGTCTAATGTGATTTTGCTAATCCTAATGGTGGTAGGAGGTTGGAGATAGATCAGATGTAGATAATTTTTTGAAGAGGCTGTCATGAAATTCTCAGTAGATGGAGAAAACTTTTTGAAGCCTGTGGATGGAAGTTTTTATTGCAGTCAGTCTTTTAGATGTAAAAGAATTAGGGAGGCAACTGAAGTGTCTTTTTGCAGAATATCTAATCCAGTGTGTATAATGTTATAGAAGATTTATTTAGCAGCATCAGTATGTGCAAAGCAATTGACATGACAGAGTTGGAATATAAACCTCATAAAATTGTTATTGGACAATTCCCAGTGTGATGTTTTTCTCTTGTTCTGTCTTCCTCCATGTTCCAATTAAGCTATGAATCTAATGGATTACTGATTCAAGCATGCCTGTGGTCTACTGGTGAGCACTAACAAACAAAGATGAAGAAGGGCTGCGAAATACCATTGTAAAATATGACTCAGTGTAAGGGCTCATTCACAATTCAGAGATTTTTCTCATATGAAAAAAATTGTCACAGTTTCATTAATATTTTTGATGTGATTTTCAGCAGAGTTTGATCAGTGTGTCACATTTTTTCCATTAGAATTTAGTGAGTTTTTCTCATTAGAAAAAAAAGCTGAAGGTTTCTTAAGAAGAAATAATTAAACTGCGTTAAATTTTTGAATCTCCAGAAATTCACACATCTTTGCTAATTTGGACATTTCGCAATTTGCGCAGATCCTCCCCATCCTTATATTGCTGACGAATCACAGTGCAAACTAATAAAGTCAGGCACAGCCAGGAGGGCTTTCCTATAATGTGCTCCATGTATCATATCACATTTTTCTAGAACAACCAATCAGTCAGGTGGGACTATTACAGACAGTCACTACAAAACATGAGGGATGGCTAAGCAGCACTATTTTATGCTTTTACAGTGTAGGAATAGGAAGTGAAATCACATAGCTTATTCCACGTAAAGTAAAAAAATAGCAACATTCCATTGTGTTGCACTTCTGCACAAGTGTTGAAAATGGGAGTGGTTATTACTTTATGAATAATAATCTAAAGAGTCAAAAGAGTTAAGGAGGTGCTGTACCTGCATAAGTATGTGACTGTGAGTCAATTGATCTATGAAATACAACAGTGAGAGCACCTTAGTGACAGCTTTTTTTAATTTTCACACACTGCAAATTCAAACCAGGATGACAGTTAAATACCCAGTATCATACATTTTCTAGTAAAAGAGAATCCTGAAACTTAGGCTTGTGTGTCGCAGGCTGGGAAGCCATAATCCTGATTATTTTCATCAAAAGCAATCCAGAGCACACCATTTATTTGCTCCATTTGCTTGTTGGCACTGCAGAATACAGCCGGCCCAGATCCTTTCCATATTACAGCTTGAAAATCCAGCTATTTTAAACCTCCTGTTAATTTGGCCATCAGAGGGATCACATATGAGTGCTCTGAAAATTCGGCCATTTCTGGGGTACTGTAAAATTTTGTTGGAGTGTCTTATACAAGTTATTGAAACCAGTTTGCTGAAAAAAAAATAGTTACTTACAGGGCATTTATTTTAAGCAGGGGATTGGCCGTCACAGCGATCACATCTGATTGCACAGAAAATTCTGCCATTTCTGGGCTACTGTAAAATTTTGTTGGAGTGTCTTATACTAGTTATTGACACACAAAAAAAGTAGTTACCTACAGGCCAAATATTTGAAACTCAACTATTTGTAGTAGCCATGCAAAATACTGTCCTCCACTTAAAATGGGCAAAGTGAGTGGCAAGGGACGGGGAACTGGACATGATGGTGATAGTGCATGCTGAGGCCAAGGCCGTGGGCAAGCTGAAATTGTGCCACAAAAAACACCCACATCTTCTCGCCTGACCTTCCGGTCCCAATTACTAGGGGCCACAGCAGCACACCACTATTGAACCCAGAGCAATGTCAAAAGGTTGTTGGTTGGATAGTGGATAATCCTTTCAGGCACTTTGCTGCCTCCACCACCCTGTCTTGCACACGTCAAGTCTGAGTAGCCGTGAGTCTGGACTACATATTCCTCACCCTCTTTCCTCTGTTGTGAATTTGCTTTTTGCTCCCTCTAGTGGTTACTAGTTTTTTGACTCTGGTTTTTCTGTCATTCCTTTTATCCGCACCTGGGTCGTTAGTTAGGGGTGTTGCTATATAAGCTCCCTAGACCTTCAGTTCAATGCCTGGCAACGTAGTTATCAGAGCTAGTCTGCTGTGCTCTTGTCTACTGATCCTGGTTCCAGTTATATCAGCTAAGTCTGCCTTTTGCTTTTTGCTATTTGTTTTGGTTTTGTATTTTTGTCCAGCTTGTTCCAAATCTATATCCTGACCTTTGCTGGAAGCTCTAGGGGGCTGGTGTTCTCCCCCCGGACCGTTAGACGGTTCGGGGGTTCTTGAATTTCCAGTGTGGATTTTGATAGGGTTTTTGTTGACCATATAAGTTACCTTTCTTTATTCTGCTATCAGTAAGCGGGCCTCTCTGTGCTAAACCTGGTTCATTTCTGTGTTTGTCATTTCCTCTTACCTCACCGTTATTATTTGTGGGGGGCTTCTATCCAGCTTTGGGGTCCCCTTCTCTGGAGGCAAGAAAGGTCTTTTGTTTTCCTCTACTAGGGGTAGCTAGATTCTCCGGCTGGAGCGTGTCATCTAGAATCAACGTAGGAATGATCCCCGGCTACTTCTAGTGTTGGCGTTAGGAGTAGATATATGGTCAACCCAGTTACCACTGCCCTATGAGCTGGATTTTTGTATTCTGCAGACTTCCACGTACCTCTGAGACCCTCGCCATTGGGGTCATAACAGTTTGCCAGGCCAGTATTAAATGTTTAATGCGTTGCAGAAGAGGGATTATAAGAAAGAAGATTCTGAGTTTTTTTTTTTTTCTTTCTTCTTCCCCTTTACCTCAGAGTGGCTATGCTTGCTGCAGACATGAATGTCCAGACCTTGATTACAAGTGTGGACCAGCTGGCTACTCGTGTGCAGGGCATACAAGACTATGTTATCAGAAATCCTAGGTCAGAACCTAAAATACCGATTCCTGAACTGTTTTCCGGAGACAGGTTTAAGTTTAGGAATTTTGTGAATAATCGTAAATTGTTTTTGTCCCTGAGACCCTGTTCATCTGGAGACTCTGCTCAGCAAGTAAAAATAGTTATTTCGTTCTTACGGGGCGACCCTCAGGATTGGGCTTTTTCGCTGGCGCCAGGAGATCCGGCATTGGCTGATATTGATGCGTTTTTTCTGGCGCTCGGTTTACTTTATGAGGAACCCAATCTTGAGATTCAGGCAGAAAAGGCCTTGCTGGCTATGTCTCAGGGGCAGGACGAGGCTGAAGTGTATTGCCAAAAATTTCGGAAATGGTCCGTGCTGACACATTGGAACGAGTGTGCACTGGCCGCTAATTTTAGAAATGGCCTATCTGAAGCCATTAAGAATGTTATGGTGGGTTTTCCCATTCCCACAGGTCTCAATGATACTATGGCACTGGCTATTCAAATTGACCGGCGGTTGCGGGAGCGCAAAACCGCAAATTCCCTCATGGTGTTGTCTGAACAGACACCTAATTCGGTGCAATGTGATAGAAAAACCGCAAATTCCCTCATGGTGTTGTCTGAACAGACACCTGATTTAATGCAATGTGATAGAATCCTGACTAGAAATGAGCGGAAAATTCATAGACGCCGGAATGGCTTGTGCTACTACTGTGGTGATTCTACACATGTTATCTCAGCATGCTCTAAACGTATAGCTAAGGTTGTTAGTCCTGTCACCGTTGGTAATTTGCAACCTAAATTTATTCTGTCTGTAACTTTGATTTGCTCACTGTCGTCTTATCCTGTCATGGCGTTTGTAGATTCAGGTGCTGCCCTGAGTCTTATGGATCTGTCATTTGCTAAGCACTGTGGTTTTACTCTTGAACCATTAGAAAATCCTATTCCTCTTAGGGGTATTGATGCTATGCCATTGGCAGCAAATAAACCGCAGTATTGGACACAGGTTATCATGTGCATGACTCCTGAACACCGCGAGGTGATACGTTTCCTGGTTTTACATAAAATGCATGATTTGGTTGTTTTAGGACTGCCATGGTTACAGACCCATAATCCAGTCCTGGACTGGAAGGCTATGTCAGTCTCAAGTTGGGGCTGTCGTGGTATTCATGGGGATTCCCTGCCTGTGTCTATTGCTTCTTCTACGCCTTCGGAAGTTCCGGAGTATTTGTCTGATTATCAGGATGTCTTCAGTGAGTCTGAGTCCAGTGCACTGCCTCCTCATAGGGACTGTGACTGTGCTATAGATTTGATCCCAGGCAGTAAGTTTCCTAAGGGAAGACTGTTTAATCTGTCGGTACCTGAACATACCGCTATGCGTTCATATATCAAGGAGTCTCTGGAGAAAGGACATATTCGTCCGTCTTCTTCCCCCCTTGGTGCGGGATTCTTTTTTGTGGCAAAAAAGGACGGATCTTTGAGACCTTGTATTGATTATCGGCTTTTAAATAAGATCACTGTCAAATTTCAGTATCCTTTACCGCTGTTGTCTGACTTGTTTGCCCGGATTAAAGGTGCCAAGTGGTTCACCAAGATAGACCTTCGTGGTGCGTACAACCTTGTGCGCATTAAGCAAGGTGATGAATGGAAAACCGCATTCAATACGCCCGAAGGTCATTTTGAGTACTTGGTGATGCCTTTTGGGCTCTCCAATGCGCCTTCAGTTTTTCAGTCCTTTATGCATGACATTTTCCGGAAGTATCTGGATAAATTTTTGATTGTTTATCTGGATGATATTTTGGTTTTTTCTGATGATTGGGATTCGCATGTGGAGCAGGTCAGGTTGGTCTTTAAAATTTTGCGTGAAAATTCTTTGTTTGTCAAGGGCTCAAAGTGTCTCTTTGGTGTACAGAAGGTTCCCTTTTTGGGGTTCATTTTTTCCCCTTCTGCTGTGGAGATGGACCCAGTCAAGGTCCGAGCTATTCTTGATTGGACTCAGCCCTCGTCGGTTAAGAGTCTTCAGAAGTTCTTGGGTTTCGCTAACTTCTACCGTCGTTTTATCGCTAATTTTTCTAGCATTGTGAAACCGTTGACGGATATGACCAAGAAGGGCTCCGATGTAGCTAACTGGGCTCCTGCTGCCGTGGAGGCTTTCCAGGAGTTGAAGCGCCGGTTTACTTCGGCGCCTGTTTTGTGCCAGCCCGATGTCTCACTTCCCTTTCAGGTTGAGGTGGATGCTTCAGAGATTGGAGCAGGGGCCGTTTTGTCGCAGAGAGGCCCTGGTTGCTCTGTTATGAAACCTTGTGCCTTTTTCTCCAGGAAGTTTTCGCCTGCCGAGCGAAATTATGATGTGGGCAATCGGGAGTTGTTGGCCATGAAATGGGCATTTGAGGAGTGGCGTCATTGGCTCGAGGGTGCTAAGCATCGTGTGGTGGTCTTGACTGATCACAAAAATCTGATGTATCTCGAGTCTGCTAAACGCCTTAATCCGAGACAGGCCCGCTGGTCATTGTTTTTCTCCCGCTTTGATTTTGTTGTCTCGTATTTACCAGGTTCAAAGAATGTGAAGGCCGATGCTCTTTCTAGGAGCTTTGTGCCTGATGCTCCTGGAGTCGCTGATCCTGTTGGTATTCTTAAAGATGGAGTTATCTTGTCAGCTATTTCTCCGGATCTGCGACGTGTGTTGCAGAGATTTCAGGCTGATAGGCCTGAGTCTTGTCCACCTGACAGATTGTTTGTCCCGGATAAATGGACCAGCAGAGTCATTTCCGAGGTTCATTCCTCGGTGTTGGCAGGTCACCCGGGAATTTTTGGCACCAGAGATCTGGTGGCCAGGTCCTTTTGGTGGCCTTCCTTGTCAAGGGATGTGCGGTCATTTGTGCAGTCCTGTGGGACTTGTGCTCGAGCTAAGCCTTGCTGTTCTCGTGCCAGCGGTTTGCTCTTGCCCTTGCCTGTCCCGAAGAGACCTTGGACACATATCTCCATGGATTTCATTTCTGATCTTCCGCTATCTCAGGGCATGTCCGTTATCTGGGTGATATGTGATCGCTTCTCCAAGATGGTCCATTTGGTTCCTTTGCCTAAGCTGCCTTCCTCTTCCGATCTGGTTCCTGTGTTTTTCCAGAACGTGGTTCGTTTGCACGGCATCCCTGAGAATATTGTGTCAGACAGAGGATCCCAGTTCGTTTCTAGGTTCTGGCGATCCTTTTGTAGTAGGATGGGCATTGATTTGTCGTTTTCGTCTGCTTTCCATCCTCAGACTAATGGACAGACGGAGCGAACCAATCAGACTTTGGAGGCTTATTTGAGGTGTTTTGTCTCTGCTGATCAGGACGATTGGGTGACATTCTTGCCGTTGGCTGAGTTTGCCCTTAATAATCGGGCTAGTTCCGCCACCTTGGTTTCGCCTTTTTTCTGCAACTCTGGTTTCCATCCTCGCTTTTCTTCGGGTCATGTGGAGCCTTCTGACTGTCCTGGGGTGGATTCTGTGGTAGATAGGTTGCAGCGGATCTGGAATCATGTGGTGGACAACTTGAAGTTGTCACAGGAGAGGGCTCAGCGCTTTGCCAACCGCCGCCGCGGTGTGGGTCCCCGACTACGCGTTGGGGATTTGGTATGGCTTTCTTCCCGCTTTGTTCCTATGAAGGTCTCCTCTCCCAAATTTAAACCTCGTTTTATTGGGCCTTACAAGATATTGGAAATCCTTAATCCTGTATCTTTTCGTCTGGATCTTCCTGTGTCGTTTGCTATTCACAATGTATTTCATAGGTCCTTGTTGCGGCGGTACATTGTGCCTGTAGTTCCTTCTGCTGAGCCTCCTGCTCCGGTGTTGGTTGAGGGCGAGTTGGAGTACGTGGTGGAGAAGATCTTGGATTCTCGCCTCTCCAGGCGGAGGCTTCAGTACCTGGTCAAGTGGAAGGGCTATGGTCAGGAGGATAATTCCTGGGTGGTCGCCTCTGATGTTCATGCGGCCGATTTAGTTCGTGCCTTTCATGCCGCTCATCCTGATCGCCCTGGTGGTCGTGGTGAGGGTTCGGTGACCCCTCACTAAGGGGGGGGTACTGTTGTGAATTTGCTTTTTGCTCCCTCTAGTGGTTACTAGTTTTTTGACTCTGGTTTTTCTGTCATTCCTTTTATCCGCACCTGGGTCGTTAGTTAGGGGTGTTGCTATATAAGCTCCCTAGACCTTCAGTTCAATGCCTGGCAACGTAGTTATCAGAGCTAGTCTGCTGTGCTCTTGTCTACTGATCCTGGTTCCAGTTATATCAGCTAAGTCTGCCTTTTGCTTTTTGCTATTTGTTTTGGTTTTGTATTTTTGTCCAGCTTGTTCCAAATCTATATCCTGACCTTTGCTGGAAGCTCTAGGGGGCTGGTGTTCTCCCCCCGGACCGTTAGACGGTTCGGGGGTTCTTGAATTTCCAGTGTGGATTTTGATAGGGTTTTTGTTGACCATATAAGTTACCTTTCTTTATTCTGCTATCAGTAAGCGGGCCTCTCTGTGCTAAACCTGGTTCATTTCTGTGTTTGTCATTTCCTCTTACCTCACCGTTATTATTTGTGGGGGGCTTCTATCCAGCTTTGGGGTCCCCTTCTCTGGAGGCAAGAAAGGTCTTTTGTTTTCCTCTACTAGGGGTAGCTAGATTCTCCGGCTGGAGCGTGTCATCTAGAATCAACGTAGGAATGATCCCCGGCTACTTCTAGTGTTGGCGTTAGGAGTAGATATATGGTCAACCCAGTTACCACTGCCCTATGAGCTGGATTTTTGTATTCTGCAGACTTCCACGTACCTCTGAGACCCTCGCCATTGGGGTCATAACATTCCTCCCACCATGCCGAATACCCAGAGACAACTGATCCCACGCTTGGACACTCCGAAGAGCTGTTCACTTTTCCATTTATAGATTCGGGACTCTCACCCAGTCCACTTGAAGCGGGACAAGAGAAGATGAAATTTAGCAATGCCCAAATATTTGAGCAGCCACGGTCACATGAAGGCGATGGTGAGAACGTGTCACAAGAGGTGGACGATGATAAGACACAATTGCCTGAAAGTCAGGAGGAGGACCAGGGTGCAGACGTGGAAGACGAGGTGGTGGATGACTGACCCAACCTGGCAGGAGGACATGCCGAGCGAGGACAGCAGAGCACAGGAGGAGGGGGCTTAGCACCCTAGCAGGCAAGAAGAAGCAGTGTGGTGGCCGAAGACAAAAGGCGAGCAAACATTCCCTGTAACACCAATATGACGGAAGTTGCCAGTACAATTGTTAGGTCTTCCCAAGTCTGGTTGCTTTTTAAAGACTCTGACGATAACCATAAGCATCAGCAGGGGTAGTAAAACTACCAGCCTGATCACTATCAGCATGATCAGGCACATGGTAGCAAAGCTCTGACTTTGTGGGCCGAACCCCAGGGTCCAGGAACAGTGTCTGCAGGTGACACCACTGCTTCTTCCACTGTTGTGCGTGCAATCCAATCCCCTATCCGTGGTGCAAGCTAAAATGCCTCTTGCTCTGCACCTGTCGCTGCACACACTCAAGTAGCAACATCATCAAACAAGTCCACGTCCTTGTCCCAGCGCAGCCTTCATTAGTCCATACCCCAGTCCTTGCAACGCAAGCTCATATTCGCAGCCAACGCCCCACAGGCCACATTACTAAATTCACACATTTCTTGACTGCTTGCACTCAAAATGTTGCCTTTTAGACTCGTGGAAATGGAAGCTTCCCAAAACCTGATTACAGAGGCCGTCCCTCGGTACTCAGTCCCCAGCCACCACTATTTCTCCCGGTGTGCTGTTCCCTCATTACACAAGAATGTGTCTCACAACATTAGCCGTGCCCTCAACAATGCAGTTACTGGGAAAGGCCACCTAACTACGGACACATGGACAGATGTACTGGCCCTGCTTGTGGGCAGGGCCAGTACATCTCACTGACAGCACACTGGGTTAACATAGTAGAAGACAGGACACAGTCGGACCTTGGGATGGAAAACATACTCCTGACGCTGAGGATTGTGGGCTCTAAGTCAATCAGGGTTGTTCCCACAGTCTACATCTCCTGCACCTTCTTCTCCTCCTCTTCAGCCTCCATCTCTGAAATTACCACATCAGTCACAAGATGGAAGTGCTGCACAACTGCCTCAGCAAAGGGGCAACAGACTGTGCTGGAGCTAATATGCTTAGGTGACAAACCGCAAAATGCAGAAGAGTTGTGGACAGCTCTAATGAGCAGGAGATCTGTGGCTGGCACCGCTAAACCTACAGCCAGGCATGGTCATGTGTAACAATGGCCGGAACCTGGTGGCGGCTCTGACGCAAGGCGAGGTCACACACACACACACTATGCCTGGCCCATGTGCTTAACCTTGTGGTGGCTTTGAGGCAAGGCGAGGTCACACACACACAATGCCTGGCCCATGTGCTTAACCTCATGGCTCATCTATTTCTCCAAACCTACCCAGAGCTGCTGGATCTGATTGTCAAAGTATGCCGCCTGTGTGCCCATTTTAGAAAGTCAGCTACAGCTTCCGCCACCCTTGCTGTGCTTCAGCAGCATTTGCAGCTTCCGGCTCACCGACTGTTGTGTCAAGTCCCCAAGTGTTGGAAATCTACACTGCAGATGTTGGGAATGATTTGTGAGCAGAAGAGGGCAGTTGTTGACTACCAGTAACAACAAGGCCATCGGTATTCAGTTCAGACTCCACAAATAAGACCTCAAGAGTGGACATGGATGTCAGACATATGTACCATCCTACCAAAACTTTGAGGACTCCACCAAGATGGTGAGCGGCGATGATGACATAATTAGCATCACCATCCCACTTCTCTGTCTTCTGAAATTTTCTCTGCTCACAATCAAAGAGGATGCATTACAGGTGGAGCAGGATGAGATGGAGCAAGGAACCATACAGACTGACTAAACATAGCACAGCATCATCTCATCCCAATGTGATGACAATGAGGAAGTGGAGGAGGAGGAAGAAGAACAGGAACTAGTTTCATGCACTATAGATGGTAGTACCTGCACATCTGTCATACCGTCTGTTCAGCATGGATGGCCTGAGGACTTGGACGAGGAGTAGGAGAGCATGGTCAGTCATCCTCTTGGTGAGTACATGGAAGTCTTGGCTGTTAGCAGTCTGGCACGAATGGCTGAGTTTATGTTACACTGCTTTGACCGTGACCCTCGTGTTATCAAAATTTTGTGTGTCAGTCATTACTGGTTGGTGACACTTCTAGACCCATGCTACAAGGAGAACTTCTATCGCTTATTCCCAAGGCGGACAGGTCTACTAAAATGGGGCAGTACCAGAAGGCCCTGGTTAGGGATTTATGAAAAAAAATTCCCATCTGAAAATGCTGTCGGCAGAAGTCACAGTTCTTTGGACAACCAAGCAGTACAGGTGAGAGAGACACAACTTCAATCCAGCAGAGGCAGGGGAACACTCTCAAAGTTCTGGGACAGTTTTCTAAGACCCTCCCATCGCACAGGCCCTGAGGCGTGGGTACTGTCACAAGTTGTGCAAAGTTTGGGAAGATGCAGAGGGAGTACCTTGCTGACCTTACCAACATCCTCCGTGATTCCTCTGTGCCTTATAATTGTTGGGTCTCAAAGCTGGAAATGTGGCATGAACTGGCCCTCTACACCTTGGAGGTCCCGGCCTGCCCTGTTGTAGTGTTTTGTCCGAGCGCATTTTTAGTGATGATGGTGGAATTCTAACTGATAAGTGCATCTGCCTCTCAAATGAAAATGCTGACTTGCTGACTCTTATGAAAATGACCAAGGGCTGGATTGGGCCAGACTTCTGTACACCACCGAATGATAGCAGCATAACATAAACTCAAATTCAGTGTCTTTTTTGGGAGGTCTAGTCCCATGCGCCTCTTCACACCCATACTTGGATATACGCTTCCTGATTTTGGCTATTTGCTGTTGTTCTTCTTCTCATCCTCATCATCCACCACCACTAGATCACCAGGGTAATCATGGTCCGTGATGCAACACCCACATAATTTTTTTAAAGGGAACCTGTCACTCCCAAAATGGAAGTTGAGTTAAGCCCACCGACATCAAGGGCTTATCTGCAGCATTCTGGAATGCTGTAGATAAGCCCCCGATGTAACCTGAAAGATGAGAAAAAGAGGTTAGATTATACTCACCCAGGGGCGGTCCTGCTGCGGTGGGCGTCGCGGTCCAGGGCCTCCCATCTTCTTACGATGATGTCCTCTTCTTGTCTTCACACCGCAGCTCCAGCGCAGGAGTACTTTGTCTACACTGTTGAGGGCAGAGCAAAGTACTGCAGTGCGCAGGCACCAGGAATGGTCAGAGAGGCCCGCCTTCTGCGCACTGCAGTACTTTGCCCTCAACAGCGCAGACAAAGTACGCCTGCGCCGGAGCCACAGCTTGAAGACAAGAAGAGGATGTCATCCTATGAAGATGAAAGGCCCCGGACCGGACCGCGACACCCATTGGACCGGACCGCAGCGAGACCACCCCTGGGTGAGTACAATATAACCTCTTTTTCTCATCTTTCAGGATACATCAGGGCTTATCTACAGCATTACAGAATGCTATAGATAAGCCCCTGATGCCGGTGGGCTTAGCTCAACTTCCATTTTGGGGGTGACAGGTTCCCTTTAAAGGGTGTTAATAATGATCGTACAAATAATAATGTTTATACATTATGTTTGTGTATGGGCATTACTACCAGCTCCTTTATAATGGGAAACTTTTTTATGAGGCCCCCCTCTACGTCTCTTCAAAGGGGCATTGGAGTGGCTCAAAATTTTTGCAAGCCCTTGTATTAACTGCATATGCAAACATTATGGGAGTCCCACTTCCTAATAATGGGAAAATTGCTTTATGAGGCCCTCCTCCACGTCTCTTACAACAGGTTTTGGAGTGTGTCCAAATTTGTGGCAGCTCTTGCATTCACTGCAAAAGCAAACAGTATGGGTGCCCTACCCCTTTTGGCCCTCCATCCCCTGTTGGGACCCCCAGTATGGAGTGTGCTGCTTTCCTACGGAATCTTCCATCCCATGGTATTTCTCGACCAGTCTGACCAGTTCATCGGCATTCAAGGAATCACCCTGGACAACCCAAGTGTGTACAAGCCTTTGCAGGGAGTGCACAAACCCGTCCATCACCACCCGTTCTACCATCTGCACAGGCGTAGATGACTCTGGCTGCATCCACTTCTGGACTAGGTGCAAAAGGTTAAACATTTGGAAGTGCCGTGGTTTGTCCCGGTGATATGCCTGACGGTGAACTCGCTTTGCCCTGATAGTCATTGTTACCCCCAAGTGTGCAAGAATCTCCATTTTTAGCTTGCCATACTCTTTAGTATCTTGCAAAGCTAAATCATAGTATGCATTCTGGGGTTCCCCCATCAAGAATGGCACTAGTACCTCTGTTCACTGGTCTGGTGGGAGTTTCTCCCTCTTGACGAGCCTTTCAAACAACGCCTGGAAAGCCTCAACATTGCAATTCTCCATTGTAGAATCTTCAGCCTCAACAATGCAGTTCACCACTGCACGTTGATCAGCTTCAACAATGCAATTTTCCCTACAGGTTCTTCAGCTTCCTTATTGCAATTCTCCAGTGCAGGTTCTTCAGCTTCAAGACGGCAATTTACTGGAGGTTTTTCAGGCTCAAGACTGCAATTCTCCACTGCCGGGTTTTCAGCCTCAACACTGCAATTCTCCACTGCAGGTTCTTCAGGGTCAACACTGCAATTCTCTAATGCCGGGTGTTCAGCCTCAGCACTGCAATTCACTGACAGTTCTTCAGCTTCAATACTGCAATTCTCAAGTGCAGGTTTTTCAGCCTCAACACTGCAAATTACTGCAGGTTCTTCAAGCTCAGCACTGCAATTCTCCACTGTCGGGTCTTCACCCTCAACACTGCAATTCTCCACTGCAGGTTCTTCAGGCTCAACACTGCAATTATCCTCTGCTGGGTCTTCAGCCTCAACACTACAATTCTCCACTGCAGGTTCTTCGGGCTCAACACTGCAATTCTCCACTGCCGGGTCTTCAGCCTCAACTGCAATTCTCAACTTCAGGTTCTTCAGGCTCAACACTGCAATTCTCCACCGCAGGTTCTTCAGGCTCAACACTGCAATTCTCCAATGCAGGTTCTTCAGCCTCAACACTGCAATTTTCCACTGCCAGGTCTTCAGCCTCAACACTGCAATTCTCCACTGCAGGTTCTTCAGGCTCAACACTGCAATTCTCCAATGCAGGTTCTTCAGCCTCAACACTGCAATTCACTGCAGGTTCTTCAGCATCAACACTGCAATTCACTGCTGGGTCTTCAGCCTAAACACTTCAATTCTCCAATGCAGGTTCTTCAGCCTCAACATTGCAATTCTCCACTGCAGGTTCTTAAGCCTCAACACTGGAATTCACTGCACTGGCAAACAGTATGGGAGTATAAACTTCCTAATAATAGGAACATTATTTTCAAATGGCCATCCTGTAAGTCTGTTCAAAGGGTTATTGGGGTGTGTACACATTTGGGGAAGGCCTTGCATTCACTTCATGGGCAAAAAGTATGGGAGTACCAACTTCCTAATAATGGGAATATTGCTATAAGGTGGCCATCCTGTACATCTGTTCAAATGGTTATTGGGGTGCGTCCACATTTGAGGCAGGTGTTGCATTCACTGCATAGACAAGCAGTATGGTAGTACCAACTTCACTAATAATGGGAACATTGCTTTCAGGTGGCACTCATTTACGTCTGTTCAAAGGGTTATTGGGGTGCGTCCACATTTGGGGCAGGTGTTGCATTCACTGCATAGGCAAACAGTATGGGAGTATCAACTCCCTAATAATGGGAAATTTGCTTTCAGCTGGCCATCCTGTACATCTGTTCAAAGGGTTATTAGGGTGCGTCCACATTTGGGGAAGGTCTTGCATCCACTTCATGGGCAAACAGTATGGGAGTACCAATTTCCTAATAATGGGAACACTGTTGTAAGGTTGCCATCCGGTACGTCTGTTCAAAGAGTTATTGGGGTGCGTCTCAATTTGGGCTAGGGAAGGCCTTTCATTCACTTCATGGGCAAACAGTATGGGAGTACCATCTTCATAATAATGGGAACATTGCTTTCAGGTGGCACTCATTTACGTCTGTTAAAAAGGGTTATTGGGGTGCGTCCACATTTGGGGAAAGCCTTGCATTCACTTCATGGGCAAACAGTATGGGAGTACCAAATTCCTAATAATTGGAATATTGCTTTCAGGTGGCCATCTTGTACATCTGTTCAAAGGGTTATTTGGGTGCGTCCACATTTGGGGAAGGCCTTGCATTCACTTCATAGGCAAACAGTATGGGAGTACCAATTTTCTATTAATGGGAACACTGCTGTAAGGTTGCCATCCGGTACGTCTGTACAAAGACTTATTGGGGTGCGTCTAAATTTGGGCCAAGGCGGGCCTTGCATTCACTTCATGGGCAAACAGTATGGGAGCACCATCGTCATAGTAATGGGAACGTTGCTTTCAGGTGGCACTCATTTGCATCTGTTTAAAGGGTTATTGGGTGCGTCCACATTTTGGGCAGGCCTTGCATGCACTTCATGGGCAAACAGTATGGGAGTACCAATTTCCAAATAATGGGAACATTGCTTTCATTTGGCACTCATTTATGTGTGTTCAAAGGGCTATTGGGGTGCGTCTACATTTGGACAGGTGTTGCATTCACTGCATAGGCAAACATTATGAGAGTATCAACTTCCTAATAATGGGGAAAATTGTTTTCAGGTGGCCATCCTGTACATCTGTTCAAAGGGTTATTGGGGTGCGTGTAAATTTGGGCCAGGGCAGGCCTTGCATTCACTTCATGGGCAAGCAGTATGGGAGTACCAACGTCCTAATAATGGGAATGTTGCTTTCAGGTGGCACTCATTTATGTCTTTTCAAAGGGTTATTGGGGTGTGTCCACATTTGGGGAAGGTGTTGCATTCACTGCATAGGTAAACAGTATGGAAGTACCAACTACCTAATAATGGAAACATTGCTTTCAGATGACCATCCTGTACGTCTGTTCAAATACTTATCGGAGTGTGTCCACATTTAGGGAAGGCCTTGCATGTACTTCATGGTCAAACAGTGTGGGGGTACCAACTTCCAAAAATGGGAACATTACTTTCAGGTGGCACTCATTGTCATGTGTTCAAAGGGTTATTGGGGTGTGTCCACATTTGTGGAAGGCCTTGCATTCACTTCATGGGCAAACAGTATGAGAGTCCCAAATTCCTAATAATGGGAACATTGCTTTCAGGTGGCCATCTTGTACATCTGCTCAAATGGTTATTGAGGTGTATCTAAATTTGGGCCAGGGCAGGCCTAGCATTCACTTCATGTGCAAACAGTATGGGAGTACCAACTTCCAAATAATGGGAACGTTGTTTTCAGGTGGCACTCAATTATGTCTGTTCAAAGGATTATTGAGGTGCGTCCACATTTGGGGCAGGCCTTGCATTCATTTCATGGACAAACAGTATGGGAGTACCAACTTCCAAATAATGGGAATGTTACTTTCAGGTGGCACTCATTTACATCTGTTCAAAGGGTTAGTTGGGTGCGTCCACATTTGGGGCAGGCCTTGCATTCACTTCATGGGCAATCAGTATGGGAGTACTAACTTCCTAATAATGGGAACATTGCTTTCATTTGCCATCCTGTACGTCTATTCAAAGGGTTAATGGGGTGCGTCCTCATTTGGGGAAGGCCTTGCAATCACTTCATGGACAAACAGTAATAGAGTACCAACTTCCTAATAATGGGAGCATTGCTATCAGATGGCACTCATTTACGTCTGTTCAAAGGGTTATTGGTGTGCGCTTAAATTTGGACAGGCCTTGCATTCCATGCATAGAGAAACAGTATGGGAGTACCAAATTCCTAATAATATGAACATTGATTTCAGTAGGCCCTCTTGTACGTCTCTTCAAAGGCGTATTGGTGTGCATCTAAATTTGGGGCAGCCCTGCCACTCACTGCATACGCAACAACAGTATAGGAGACCCACTGTTTAATAATGGGAACAACCAAGCATAGCCAGCTGATGGCTCTTTCAGAATAGTGAGGGCTGACTGCTAGCCCTTAAACCTCTTTATGACCTCGGACGGGATAGTACGTCAGAGGTCAGATGCTGCACTTTGATGCTGGGCTCCGGCGGTGAGCCCGCATCAAAGCCAGGATATGTCAGCTGCTTTGAACAGCTGACATGTGCCCGCAATAGCGGCAGGTGAAATCGCGATTCACCCGCCGCTATTAACTAGTTAAATGCCGCTGTCAAACGCTGACAGTGGCATTTAACCGGTGCTTCCGGCAGGGCGGCCGGAAATAAGCGCATCGCCGACACCCGTCACATGATCAGGGGTCAGCGATGCTTCTGCATTGTAACCATAGACGTCCTTGAGACCTCTATGGTTACTGATCCTGGCTAGCTGTGATTGCCACCCTGTGATCGGTGCTCACAGCACACCTGCATTTCTGCTGCATAGCAGCGATCTGATGATCGCTGCTATGTAGCAGAGCCAATCTCGTTGTGCCAGCTTCTAGCCTCCTATGGAAGCTATTGAAGCATGGCAAAAGTAATAAAAAAAAGTTTAAAAAAACGTGAAAAAAATAAAAAAAATATAAAAGTTTAAATCACCCACCTTTCGCCCCGTTGAAAATAAATCAATACAAAAAAAATCAAACCTACACATATTTGGTATCGCCGCTTTCAGAATCGCCCGATCTATGAATAGAAAAAAGGATTAACCTGATCGCTAAACGGCGTAGCAAGAAAAAAATTCGAAATGCCAGAATTACGTTTTTTTGGTCGCCGCGACATTGCATTAAAATGCAATAACGGGTGATCAAAAGAACATATCTGCACCAAAATGCTATCATTAAAAACGGCAGCTCAGCACACAAAAAATAAGCCCTCACCTGACCCCAGATCATGAAAAATGGAGACGCTACGGGTATCGGAAAATGGCACAATTTTTTTTTTTAAGCAAAGTTTGGAATTTGTTTTCACCATCAGATAAAAGAGAACCTAGGCATGTTTGGTGTCTATGAACTCGAACTGACCTGGAGAATCGTAATGGTAGGTCAGTTTTAGCATTTAGTGAACCTAATAAAAAAGCCAATCAAAAAACCAGTGTGGGATTGCACTTTTTTTGCAATTTCACCGCACTTGGAATTTATTTTCCCATTTTCTAGTACATGACTTGCTAAAACCAATGATGTCATTCAAAAGTACGACTTGTTTTGCAAAAAATAAGCCCTCACATGGCCATATTGACGGAAAAATACAAAAGTTATGGCTCTGGGAAGAAGGGGAGCAAAAAACAAACACGGAAAAACGGAAAATCCCAAGGTCATGAAGGGGTTAAGAATAGTAAAGACCGCCTGATAGCCATTTGAAAATCAGATTTACAGAGTCCCTCCTACATATATTAAACAGGATGTGTCTGATGATGTGCCACATACCACATGGCCAGATACAGTGGGGAAAAAAAGCATTTAGTCAGCTACTAATTGTGCAATTTCTCCATCTTAAAAAGATGAGAGAGGCCTGTAATTTACATAATAAATAGACCACAACTGTGAGAGCCAAAATGAGAAAACAAATCACTTTGTCTGATTTGGCAAGATTTATTTTGCAAATTTTGGTGGAAAATAAGTTTTTGGTCATTAACAAAAGTTCATCTCAATATTTTGTTATATATCCTTTGTTGGCAATGACAGAGGTCAAATGTTTTCTGTAAGTCTTCATAAGGATGGCACACACTGTTGGTGGTATGTTGGACCATTCCTCCATGCAGATCTCCTTTAGAGCAGTGATATCTTGGGCCTGCCGCCTGTCGCCGTATGTTGGACTCCACGACCTTCATAGGCATCTTACAAAGCCACTCCTTTGTTGCCCTGGCAGTATTCTTAAGATCATTATCATGCTGAAAGACCCATCCACGGCAAGGGAAGTTAAGAAACAAATGTGGATTGAAATATGTGATTCTGTGACTGGTGAATATATGTACCAACCACCTCCTGACAAAATGGCTTTGACTTCAGTAGCTGCAGCCATACCATACAGACCACAACCATACTCCCCAGAGGAGTGGACATGTGCAGTCTGCCAAAACCAGAACCGTGATTGGACAGACAAGTGCGCTGTTTGTTGGTCACCAATCCTACCTCCTTGTATCATGTCATTAATACAGATAGCACACCGACATGAGCGGCCATCTTAAGTCAGGCCACACCCACACCAGTGGCCTTGTTAAGTCAGGCAACACCCACACCAGCAGCCATCTTAAGTCAGGCCACACCCACACCAGCAGCCATCTTAGGTAGGGGCATGCCCCACCAGGCGGCCATTTTAGCTTCGATAGTATCTGGCATACACACACAGGGCGAGGAAGAAGAGGATGAAGAAACTGCTAAGGAGGAAAATGTGTAATCCTCTCATGCTACATCCTCATCCCCACTACAGAATAGGGAAGCAAACCCCAGCAGTAGCACAACAGGACAAGAGCACAAGGGGGACTTATGCCCTATTTCAATGATAACACTCTAAGCAGAATGGAATCCACAAATGACACCCGCCAAATTCGTCTTAGAAGTATAGCTCCCACCAGTGACACTCCAACTCCTCTTCCCAGACGTGGCACCATCTACGTAAGCTGGATATCCCAGGAAGCTGCTACTCTGGTGAACAGTTTACTAGATCCAGATGGGCATCCTATGCCTTTCTACTGGAAAATGTGTGAGATACAAAAAATACACGCTGCCTCATGGATAGACCAGATTGGATTCACTGAAATTAAAGCGGGAGATTCTTTCTGGCCTGTGATAGAATCTGTCTTAAAGCCTGAGGCTTGGTCACCAGACTGGTTCAAATCATTGGATTCGGGGCAGCATTGCCTTGACAAACTCCATGCTTGGGCTAAAGGCTAAAGACCATCTAGCAGACCAGGCCACATACTTGCAGGATACCATGCAGGAAAAAGGTGAGACTGTGGAAAAATGTTATCACAGATTAAACCAGGTGTTCACAGACCTTAGATTCCATCAAAATGAGAAAACCTATCACCATATCTTTGCACAAGCCTTTGTGCAAGGCCTCCCGAAGCCTATATGCAAACAACTGCAGACCACAAGGCCAGAGTATCGGAGGCTAGACATGTTATAATAGATGAATGTGGATAAAATCCGCGCTGCTGCGACAAATAATGGATCCAGATATAGTTATAAGGTGTTCGGGTGGTTTATTCAACGCGTTTCGAAGCTCATGGCTTCTTCTTCAGGAAGTTTCCACACAGAGATATCTCTGTGTGGAAACTTCCTGAAGAAGAAGCCATGAGCTTCGAAACGCGTTGAATAAACCACCCGAACACCTTATAACTATATCTGGATCCATTATTTGTCGCAGCAGCGCGGATTTTATCCACATTCATCTATTATAATGTCTCTAAGAGGTCGCAGCGCCGACCTGTGGATCTGCAGCAGCTGACAAACTACACGCCTTTACTGTGTACCACCAGGTGAGCAGTTCTCTCATAATTGATTAGAAGCAATCCTGAGGATAAGACCCTATTTGCGCTTTTTTTGTCTCCTACTTTTCTATACTAGGAGGCTAGACATGGACATACCCCACACAGTGGTGAAAAGGCTGGAGATGAATCAGCCAGCCAGGTCTTGCACCAATTTTTTGGTGTCACAAGACCCTGTGCACAACACAAACGCACAAAGGCATAGGATCACAACTGTGGCAAGCCAGGACAGCAGTGGCAGCCACAGCAATCAAAGCAGCCACAGGGGCCACCTGGACCCCAGCCACAATAGGACATTAGCAAGCCGGATCCACCACACACACCTGGACCACTTATGCTCTTACACTCTACAAAACAGCCGAGTGGACCAACACCTACCATCCATAGAGAGGTTCAGGGCAAACCCCTCAGTTTCCTGGTGGATGCCGGTGCAGCCAGAAGTGTAATCAGGAACATTGATTTACCAGACCCAGATTGTCTCACGGATAAAGTAGTGCCTTGCGTAGCGGTGGATGGTAACACACGGTAAAACCCAATGAGCAGACCCCTATACATAGGCCTACAACCCAAACAGAATATGCTGTCTCAATTAGTCTCATCCACCTGCTCTGCCAATTTATTTGGATCAGACCTACTGTCAAAACTCCAAGCCAGCATTCTATTTCACGAGGACGGAACTGTCACCCTCACCACTCCACTCTCACAGGAAGACTCAACAGACGTGCATGGCCTCTTCTCTCCAAAGGACATACATGTAAACCCTGTAGATGCTAAGCTGTTGACACAAGACACAGATATATTGTGGGCATAAGGTCCAGAAGGCATTAGCAGGCTCCACTTCCAGTCTGTGAAAGTGGAACTGAAACAGGAGCCCTGCTACCACGGATATCACAATATCCACTCCATTCCACAATCTGCTGCTATAAAACAACAACTCAAAATCTACCTCAGAAATGGAGCAATCATCCCCACAAAGTCACCTTGCAACACCCCATTGTTTCCTGTGAAGAAGAAGACATCAAAGGGACAACCAACTAAGTTCAACATGGTACGAAGCCACAGTACTGGACACATCAATTGTGCCAAATCCACACACTATGCTTTTATTAATCCCGCCTACCTCCCTATGGTACACGGTGATTGATTTGGCCAAAGCCTTCTTCAGTGTTCCACTACACCCTGATACTCAGTACTTGTTTGCTTTCATGCATGAGGGCCAATAATATACTTGGACTGTGATGCTCCAATGGGCACAAAACAGCCCATCCATGTTCACCCAGGCAATGACCACAGTCCTGGAGCCCTGGAAGATGACACATCCCACTTTCACTCTTCTACAGTACATTGATGACCTTCTCCTCTTCTGTAACACCAAGTCAGTAGCACAGACGGAGTCCATCTCCTTACTCCAGTTCCTGGCACACAATGGATGCAAGGCATTCAAAAACAAACTGCAGTTCTGCTAGTAAAAAGTTGTGTTCCTAGGACACTGCATCTCCCACCAAATGACTTGTGGTCCCGATGAGAGATGCTAGGAACTTAAGAAGGACATAGATGATCCAATCCTGCTCCAATCTCTGCCTGCTAGAGATTTTATGCTAAGCTTCTTCTTTCTGCTGTCACTGGCTCATGTTAGAGAGACCCTAAAGAGGGGATGCTGCTACACACCTGTCCAGTTTATCTCAGGCTGTGCTTCCATCCCTTGGGTTCACTGACCTTTATTGTGCTCCATATCGAGTTATGCAGGTTGCCTACAATGTATCAATTACATCATCTCCCTAGACCTATTTAACCTCTTCACCCCGAAGCCTGTTTTCAACTTCCTACCAGGCCATTTTTTTCAATTCTGACCACTGTCACTTTATGAGGTCATAACTCTGAAACTCTTCAACGGATCCTGGTGATTCTGAGACTGTTTTCTCGTGACATATTGTACTTTGTGATAGTGGTAAAATTTCTTCGATATGACTTGTGCTTATTTGTGAAAAAAAAAAAACGGAAATTTGGCGAAAATTTTGAAAATTTTCCAATTTTTAAACTTTTAGTTTTTATGCCCTTAAATTAGTCATATCATACAAAATAGTTAATAAATAACATTACCCACATGTCTGCTTTACATTAGCACAATTTTGGAAACATATTTTTTTGTTAGGAAGTTATAAGGGTTAAAAGTTGACCAGCGATTTCTCATTTTTACAACAAAATTTGCAAAACCATTTTTTTTAAGAACCACCTCACACTTGAAGTGACTTTGAGGGGCCTATATGACAGAAAATGCCCAAAAGTGACACCATTCTAAAAACTGAACGCCTCAAGGTACTCAAAACCACATTCAAGTAGTTTATTAACCCTTCAGGTGCTTTGCAGGAATTTTTGGAATGTTTAAAAAAATTGAACATTGAACTTTTTTTTCACAAAATTTTTACTTCAGATCCAATTCGTTTTATTTTATCAAGGGTAACAGGAGAAATTGGACCACAAAAGTCGTTATACAATTTGTCCTGAGTACGCCAATCCCCCATATGTGGGGTTAAACTGTTTGGGCACATGGCAGAGCTTGGAAGGGAAGGAGCGCCATTTGAATTTTCAACTTAAAATTTGCTGGAATTTAGATCGGACACCATGTCGCGTTTGGAGAGCCTCTGATATGCCTAAACAGTGGAATCCCCCCACAAGTGACACCATTTTGGAAAGCAGACCCCCCTAAGGAACTAATGTAGATGTGTGGTGAGCACTTTGAACCTCCAAGTGCTTCACAGAAATTTATAATGTAGAGCCGTAAAAAAAATCATATTTTTCTCACAAAAATGATTTTTCATCCCAAATTTTTTATTTTCCCAAGGGTAGCAGGACAAATTGGACTCCAAAAGGTGTTGTGAAATTTGTCCTGAGTACGCTGATACCCCGTATGTGGGGGTAAACCACTTTTTGGGCAAGAGCCAGAGCTCGGAAGGGAAGGCGCGCCGTTTGACTTTTCAATGCAAAATTGGCTGGAATTGAGATCGGACACCATGTCACGTTTGGAAAGCCCCTGATGTGCCTAAACAGTGGAAACCCCCCACAAGTGAAAGCATTTTGGAAAATAGACCCCCTAAGGAACTAATCTAGATGTGTGGTGAGCACTTTGATCCCCAAGCGCTTCACAGAAGTTTATAATGTAGATCCGTAAAAAAAATCATATTATTCACAAAAATGATTTTTTCACCCCAAATTTTTTATTTTCTTAAGGGTAACAGGACAAATTGGACCCCAAAATTTGTTGATCAATTTGTCCTGAGTATGCTGATACCCCATATATGGGGGTAAACCAATGTTTGGGCGCATGGCAGAGCTCGGAAGGGGAGGAGTGCCATATGACTTTTCAATGCAAAATTAGCTGGAATTGAGATCGGACACAATGTCGTGTTTGGAGAGCCCCTGATGTGCCTAAACAGTGGAAACCCCCACAAGTGACCCTATTTTGGAAAGAAGACCCATAAGAAACTTATCTAGATGTGTGGTGAGCACTTTGAACCCCCAATTGATTCACAAAAGTTTAGAGTGTAGAGCCGTGAAAATTAAAAATCATTTTTTTCCCACAAAATGATTTTTTAGCCCGCAATTTTTTGTTTTCCCAAGGGTAACAGGAGAATTTGGACAACAAAAGTTGTTTTCCAATTTGTCCTGAGTACGCTGATACCTCATATGTGGGGGGGACCACTGTTTGGGCGCATGGCAGAGATCGGAAGGGAAGGAACGCTGTTTTGGAATGCAGACTTTGATGGAATGGTCTGCGGGAGTCACGTTGCGTTTGCAGAGCCCCTGATGTACCTAAACTGTAGAAACTCCCACAAGTGACCCCATATTAGAAACTAGACCCCCAAGGAACTTATATAGATGTGTTGTGAGAACTTTGAACCCCCAAGTGTTTCGCTAAAGTTTATAATGCAAAGCCGTAAAAATAAAAAATATATTTTTTTCCACGAAAATGATATTTTAGCCCCCAAATTTTTATTTTCACAAGGGTAACAGGAGAAATTGGACTCCAAAAGTTGTTGTCCAATTTTTCCTGAGTACGCAGATACCCCATATGTGGGGGGAACCACTGTTTGGGCGCACGGCAGTGCTCGGAAGGGAAGGAGCACCATTTTACTTTTTCAACGTAGAATTTGCTGGAATTGATATCGGACGCCATGTCGCGTTTGGAGAGCCCCTGTTGTGCCTAAGCAGTGGAACCCCCCCATTTCTAACTCCAACCCTAACCCAAATGCACCCTTAAGCCTAATCCCAGCCATAACCCTAACCACACCCCTAACCCAAACACACCCCTAACCCTAAACCCAACCCTAACCATAACCCTCACCACACCCCTCACCCCAACACACCCCTAACCCTAATACAAGCCCTAATCTCAACCGAAACCATAACCCTAATCACACCCCTAACCCTGACACACCCCTAACCCTAATCTCAACTCTAACCCCAACCATAAACATAATCCAAACCCTAACTTTAGCCCCAACACTAACCCTAGCTTTAGCCCCAGCCCTAACCCTAACTTTAGCCTCAATACTAACCCTAACTTTAGCCACAACCCTAACCCTAACTTTAGCCCCAACCCTAACCCTATCGTTAGCCCCAACCCTTACCCTAATGGGAAAATGGAAATAAATACATTTTTTTAATTTTATTATTTTTCCCTAACTAAGGGGGTGATAAAAGGGGGTTTGCTTTACCATTTATATCTGGTTTTTATAGCGGGTTTTTGTTTGGCAGCTGACACATGCTAGGAGACGCTTTTCATTGCAAAAAATAGTTTTTTGCATCACCATATTTTGAGAGCCATAATTTATCCATATTTTGGCCCACAGAGTCATGTGAGGTCTTGTCTTTTGTGGGACGAGTTGTCATTTTTATTGGCACCATTTTCGGGCACATGACATTTTTTGATCGCTTTTTGTTCCAATTTTTGGGAGGCAGAATGAACAAAAACCAGCAATTCCTGAATTTCTTTTAGGGGAGGCTTTTATACCGTTCCACGTTTGGTAAAATCGATAAAGCAGCTTTATTCTTTGGGTTAGTACGATTATAGCGATACCTCATATATATCATTTTTTATGTTTTGGCGCTTTTACACAATAAAAACTATTTTATATAAAAAATAATTGTTTTTGCATCGCTTTATTCTGAGAGCTATAACTTTTTTATTTTTCTGCTGATGACGCTGTATGGTGCATTTTTTTTATGTGGGACAAGATGACATTTTCAGCGGTACCATGTTTATTTATATCCGTCTTTTTGATCACATTTCATTGCACTTTTTGCTTGGCGGTATGATAATAAAGCGTTGTTTTTTGCCTCGTTTTTTTTTTTTTTTTTGCCGTGTTCACTGAAGGGGTTAACTAGTGGGATAGTTTTATAGAGGGGGTCATTATGGATGCGGTGATACCAAATATGTGTACTTTTATTGTTTTTTTGTATTTACATAAATAAATGGATTTATTGAAAAATATTTATTTATTTATTTTTTTCTTTATTTGGGGATTTTTAAAGAATTTTTTTATGCATTTTTTTTTTTTACTTTATAACATTGTCCCAGGGTGGGACATCACTATGTTACATCAGATCGGTGATCTGACACTTTGCATAGCACTGTGTCAGATCAGCGATCTGACAAGCAGTGCAGGAGGCTTTCCGGCGCCTGCTCTCAGCAGGTGCTGGCTAGCCACCTCAGAGAATGACCCAGAAGGAGCCCCGTGGCCATTTTGGATCCGGGGACTCCTTCCAGAACACCGGAACAACGTGATCGCATCGCGTTTTTCCGGTGGGAGAGCGCAGGGAGCCCCCGTTCCAGCGAGATGCCCCTCTATGTCGCTGTCACTGCTGACAGCGGCATCAGAGGGGTTAAATGCCCATGATCGGCGCTAGCGCCGATCGTGGGCATTGCTGCGGGGTGTCAGCTGTCACATATAGCTGACACCTGCACACGATCGCAGCGGTGCTCACTGTGAGACCGCGTGATCGTGCCGCCGTACTAGTACGACAGTTTGCGGGAACTCAGTTCCCGCAGAGCAATACTAGTATGGCGCATGTCAGGAAGGGGTTAAAGCCCATTGACACAAACTTGCACTTGGGATCAAGACTCTAGTCATATGGTGCTATGCTCAACCATCCGTACTATTTGTGTTTGTGTTCATGGTTTTACTTGCCTCCTACTCTGCTGGGTTCCACTTCATCCAGCTTCCTGCTCCTGAGAATCCTGAGCATGAATAGTCCTCAGTTCCTTACATGCCTTCCTACTTGTTGCATCAATGCCTGAAATCTGTGTGCTGACATAGACAATAGGTTTAAGAGGATGCACCTCACTTGGTGAGCATACACATATACTCATAATTATTTATTATTACTTTACTCCCTTGACCAATTATTTCTGATATTGGAAAACCCTATGAAAATAAAAATGAGACCATTCTTTTTAATACCATTCTCATGCATAAAAGATTTAAAGCGATGCGAAAATCGAGGCAGAGAGAAACCTAATAAAGTAGGCTAGTGATTCCCTCCCCTCAAAATTGTAGAAGCCATTGCCCTTAAACCTTCATTGCCAAAGTCAAAGAGAGAAAGCCACAGGATAACATAGGGGCAAACAGTCTGTGAAATGTTGCAGATCAAATATAGGTGAGCTAATCCCATGCTATGCGACATAATTGTAATATTGGTAGGTGGCAACAGTATGAGAGACATCTATGTGTGTGTATGATGTTACATCAACAACTGTGTTACATGAAATTGGTGTCTATTTGGTCAGTAGTGATTACAAAAGGAATATCTATAATGAATATGGAATAGATGAGTTTTTATTTTACTGGCTTAATTATTTTATAATAATGGAGCTCTACTCTGTAACATCCCTGCTGGCATCACTGCATGGCTTCCCATCTTCGATCTTACTCACCACTCCAGGCCATGCTATAAGTTATCTCCATTGCCTGCTACATGCTGTGAACCTCATGTCCTTGCTTGCTGCATACTTCCTGGCTGTATGCCTAGGGCAGCGGCCACGGCACTTCCTGAGTCTTATAGAGACAGTGTGCACACTCCTAATTTGTCCCCAGCCTACTGTCAAGAGGTATCGGGTACTTAAGGCATTTCCACCCATAAGGAGAGGACTGAGCAACAAACTCTCTCAGTCTGCTTTCTGCTACTGAGTTGCCAGGTCCTGTCCTGTTTCTGTCACCCTGGGGGCTGCATACCCAGGCCCATATCTGTATTCTTTGTGTCCTGTTTCTGCCACCCTGGGGGCTGCATACCCAAGCCTGAATCCTCTGTCCTGAACTTGTTCCCATGTCTGTCCATGTCTGAACTAAGTCCTTGCCCGAACCTATTTGCATCCTTGTCTGAATCCTTCCTTATCCTGCTGTGTCTATCCCTGTGTCTGCTCCCATCCCGCATCCTGCGGCTCTGCTCTGTTCCCGTCCCACATCCTGCGACTCTGCTCTGTTCCCGTCCCACATACCACAGCACTGGTCCCTTCCAGCATCATGTGGCTCTGCTATGCTCCTGTTCTACACCCTGCGGCTCTGCTCGGCTCCTGTTCCACCCCTGCGGCTCTGCTCCTGTTCCGCACTCTGCAGCTCTGCTCTGCTCCCGTTCCGAATTCTGCGACTCTGCTCTGCTCCTGTTCCACACTCTGCGGCTCTGCTTTGCTCCTGTTCCGCAATCTGCGGCTCCACTCTGCTCCCGTTCTGCACTCTGCAGCTCTGCTCTGCTCCCGTTTTGCACTCTGCGGCTCTGCGTCCATTCTGCACTCTGCGGATCTTGGTCCTTCTAGTCTGATCTGGTTCCTAGCTGTTCCTTTATACCTCCAGTCTGAACTGTTTCCTACCTGTTCCTTTATCCCTCTAGTCTTAACTGGTGCCTAACTGTTCCTGTCCCTCCAATCTGAACTGGTTCCTTTCCGTTCCCATATCTCACTTGTACCTTCCAGTATTCCTGTCCTACTCGAAACGGTTTTGGTTCCTACAGTCTGAACCTGCCTGCCAGAGTGCCAGCTGTGCCCGCCTGCCTGCCAGCCATGCCCGCCTGCCTGCCAAAGTGCCAGCCGTGCCCACCAGAGAACCAGTCGTGCCCATCTGTACTTGCTCGCACCTGTCATTAGTGTTCCGCCCCCCCAGTGGGATCAGCTGTTGCAGCCAGACACTGGCCTGGAGTAGTACCTGGTAGCTACCTTCCACACAAGCCTGACCTCATCACTAGAGGCCCCAGTGAAATCCAAGGTAGCTGCTTAGTCACGCCCCTCCAGGGTAGTCTGGTTTGAGGCACTGTGGGGCCACAATCCTCGTTCACGCCATCAGAGGTGTATCTAGGGTTTCTGACACCGGGGCAAGAATTCATTTTGGTGTCTCCCCTTCCCAAGGACATATGCGATTTGCACACTTAGTCATGTACCGACGAGCCACTTTCCCAAATGCTCTCAATATTCAGTGAAAAACTGAGAGAAGCAGAAGAGAAGCTTGTTGTCACAGGACCATAAGTATGAAAGTCACATATGAGTGAAGTGTCCATGTGACGACTACTGGAACCTGCAGAGCTGAATCCTGACAGAGCAGGCTTCTGAATTCTCACAACTAATGCACTGCACACTTTTAGGATTCTCCCTTGCCAGTGGACAGTCATGTCAGCACAAGCATGTGATTTGTATACTTCACCACAATCCGACTAGACGTGCCCGGCCTCGATCAGTTCATTTTCATTGAGTGAGGTCACACATGTCTAGTCGGCACGTGACCGCATGTATGTAAATCGCCAGCACGACAGATTCCTGACAGCGTGCAGTGCGCACTCTGCGAAGTCAGAAGTCTGCAGTCACAAAGAATGACTGCAGACTCATTACAAACCTGGACATCCCCTTTAATGCTCCTAACTTAAATAAAAACATGAGTTAGTTAGTATCACAAATAATATTCACATCCAGGTACCTTATAGATGACGTCGTCTCTGGAGTCATTCTCCTTTTCTTCATCTTGTCCAGACCCCATGATGAGTTTTCTCATCCCCAGCTTGTCGCTGCAGGCCTCCATCTTCTCCGCTCTTTTGCACAAAATCTCCACACGATACCCTTATATTGTCTGCACAAAATATGATCCCCACACTGTCCCTCTTATGGTACATGCTCTTCGCACTGACCTCTCCTTTCCATACCGGCCCCCTCTTCACACTGTCCTCTCATACTTTGTCCCCCTATAGGGCTCAGTATTCACACTGTACTCTCATCACTCTCCCCCTCCTTGGTATACTGTCCCCTCGTGGCTGCACCCTTACACTGTCCCTCCATGCTATGCCCCACTACTCAGTTTCTATTCTGTGCACTTTTCTCTCCCCATACTGTCTCCTCACAATATTCCCCTCCCTCCTCATACTGTCTCCTCTCACATCCCCCTGTTCACCATACTGTCTCCTCATATATTTACCCCCTCACTTTCTACACAGCCTGCTCACCTGACTCCCCATACTGTGTCTGCACACATCCCATCACCCTCACTCCCCGTATTCTGTCCACATACATTTTTCACATCGCTACTCATACTGTGTCCACATACATTCCCCCGTTCACTCCTCATACTGTGTGCACCCATCCCCCATACTGTTTCCTCAGATATTCCCCCATTCCCCCATACTGTTTCCTCAGATCTGCCCCCCATTCCCCAGTACTGTTTCCTCATATATGCCCCCTATTCCCCAGTACTGTTTCCTCATACATGCCCCCAATTCCTCCATACTGTTTCCTCATACATGCCCCCCATTCTCCTGTACTGTTTCCTCATATATGCCCATTATTTTCCTCTACCCCACCCCATCATTGCTCTCTTCATCACCTCCATCTTTGCCTTCTCCACGACCACTATCATTGCTTTGCCCACCACCCCAATAATTTCTCAGTTCCCTGAAAAATGCCCACAGGAAAATTGCCCACAGGAAAATTGCCCACACGGAAAATTGCCCGCATGGAAAATTTTCCTTGTGGGCAATTTTCCGTGTGGGCAAATTTCCGCGTGGGCAATTTTTCGTGTGGGCAATTTTCCTTGTGGGCAATTTTCCTGTGGGCAATTTTCCTGTGGGCAATTTTACTGTGGGCATTTTTCCTGTGGGCATTTTTCTGGTCACCGATCAAACCATAGCCTAGCCTAACATGCCCTAACATGTCGATCCAGAGGAAGGCAAAAAAAAAACATCTGGCAAAGAGAAAGCTCCACTTTGGGGACAAAAAGTCCTTCCTGACTCCACATACAGCAATCAGACTAGTTCCCTGGATCAACGCCCCAAACACCTGTATTCTTATGAGATACTGCAGTCTCCATGTACCCTCAGTGATATAGGACTAATCTCTATCAAAAATGTCAAAGAATAGAGGAAGGTATATTAAGGGGTCATTCCCACTTATGAAGAAATCGGTCGAATGCAATCAGATAAAAAATCAGATTGAATTCGGACCTATGTTATTCTATGATTGTGTGTTCATCTGTTTTTTTTCCAGCTCGGATCCGATCATGATTGGTCTGGAAAAAAGTTGCAGCTTGCTGCGATTGTAATTGGAAATCGGATCGCATCCTGCGATAGGAGACAATGTGTGCGAGAAAGAAAATCACACAGCACTTGGACCACACGAGTGTTGTCCGATTTTTACACACATCGCATTTGAAAAGCCAGCAATTCATATGCGAGTACAGTAATATCACAGGGTGACAGGTTAGAATAGATAGAATAGATATATACACATAGAATACATATATATAGATGTCAGTGACAGAAACATAGATATATATGCATTTATATTACATACATAGACAGAAAGCACAAAAGCCGGCAAATCAGCAGCTGCAGTAGTATAAAATCACTGCAGGAGCCAACAGGATAGAAGAGATGGATTACATACAGTAAATACAGATAGAATAGGTAGATATACAGATGTCAGTGACAAATACAATTAGTACAGTGTGTGTGCAGCTTACTGTACTGTACATGTATTTAATTAAAGATTATTTTTGGGAAAAAAATGTTGTGGTCTCCTGTGCAATTTTCTCTAAGATGTGTCAATTTGGGCACTTAGCCTCCTTCTTCCCACTTGCCATGTAGCGGTAGCAAGTGGGGTGATAGTTGAGGGAGTTGATGTCACCTTTGTATTGTCAGGTAACATCAAGCCCCAAGGTTAGTAATGGAGAGATGTCAAAAAGACGCCCCCATTACTAACCCCATGGTCACATTGTAAGAAAACAGAGACATCCAGAATAAAGTCCTTTAATTGAAAAAATGACACAGACTCCTTTAATAATCACAATTAAACCATACTTACGACCTCGCCTAATTCCACCAAAGCCCTCGTTCTCCTGTAATAAACCAAAAATAAAAAAACAACAATATCCCTCACCTCTCAATCATTCTGTTCCACGCCGTAATCTATGTTTGGGGATAATTACCGTATTTTCCGGCGTACAAGACGACTTTTTAACCCCTGAAAATCTTCTTAAAAGTCGGGGGTCGTCTTGTACGCCGGGAATCGCCTTGTACGCCGGGTGTATATGGTGGGTGGGGGGGGGAGTGATCCTGATGACGACGAGGGGGCGTCTCACAGAAAAGTGAGTATCCCCCATTACCTTATCATAGCGCTGCAGCGTGGGGTCTCTGTGCTGGGAGCGGCGGCGGCTGCTGTGCTGTGGCGGCTCCTCTTCTGCAGTGTGGGGCCTGTGGGGCGGTGGCGGCGGCGGCGTATCTTCATGCAGTCGGGGCTCCTCCGGCATCTCAGCCTGGAAGCCCCGCCGGCAACTCCATCGGTACAATGCGCTGGCCTCCGGGAAAATGGCCGCTGCTTAGATTCAGATCTCGTTGAGATCTGAATCTGAGCATGCGCAGCCCCCAGCGGCCGGGCCACCGCATCGCACCTATTGAGCTGCCTCCGGGAAAATGGCCACTGCTCAGATTCAGATCTCGTCTCCCGAGATCTCGGGACGAGATCTGAATCTGAGCAGCGGCCATTTTCCCGGAGGCCACCTGACCGCATTGTACCCATGGAGTTGCCGGCGGGGCTTCCAGTCTTTGAGATGCCGGAGGAGCCCCGACTGTATGAAGATACGCCGCCGCCACTGCCCCACAGCACCAGAGGCCCCACACTGCAGAAGAGGAGCCGCCACAGCACAGCACAGCACAGCACAGCACAGCACAGCAGCCGCCGCTCCCAGCACAGAGACCCCACGCTGCAGCGCTATGATAAGGTAATGGGGGATACTCACTTTCCTGTGAGACGCCCCCTCGTCCTCATCAGGATCACTCCCCCCCCCCCAAAAGGCACATATTCACCGGCCCTATAAGACGACATAGGGTGTATAAGAAGACCCCCGACTTTTAAGAAGATTTTATTTTTTAACTGGTAAAGTTGGGGGGTCGTCTTATACGCCCAGTCGTCTTATACGCCGGAAAATACGGTAGTTTTCAACCTGGACTTTGACAAGATGCAACTGTGCAGGCTGAGAACCACTGGTGAATGAGGTGCTGTGAGTGCAGCCTCAGTGACTAGCGGTGATGTCACTGAGGCTCCGTTCCCAGCCAGGCTGAACTGCAGTGACCTTGGTGAGATCCTCGCTAGCACCGTGAGAAAGTCGCACGGTGCAGAGGTGAGTTCACCGAACTGAAATTCTCCCAGTGAACTCGTCTCTGCACATGTCCAGTAATTTGCATATATACCGTATATACTCGAGTATAAGCCGACCCTAGTATAAGCCGAGACCCCTAATTTTGCCACAAAAAACTGGGAAAACTTATTGACTCGAGTATAAGGAGTGGGAAATGCAACAACTACTGGTAAATTTCAAAAATAAAAATAGATACCAATAAAAGTAAAATTGATTGGGAGATCAGTAGGTTAAGTGTTTTTGACTATCCTTATTGAATCAGGAGCCCATATAATGCTTCATACAGTTCATGATGGGCCCCATAAGATGCTCCATAGAAAATACACCCCATATAATGCTGCATAAAAGAATAATGATGGGCCCCATAAGATGCTCCATAGAATATTATGCCCCATATAATGGTGCACAAAGGTTGATGGCCCCATAAGATGCTCCATAGAATATTATGCCCCATATAATGCTGCACAAAGGTTGATGGCCCCATAAGAGGCTCCATAGAATATTATGCCTCATATAATGCTGCACAAAGGTTGATGGCCCCATAAGATGCTCCATAGAATATTATGCCCCATATAATGCTGCACAAAGGTTGATGGCCCCATAAGATGCTCCATAGAATAGTATGCCCCATATAATGCTGCACAAAGGTTGATAGCCCCATAAGATGCTCCATATTAAAATATATCCCATATAATGCTCCTTAAAAGGATAATGATGGCGCCATAAGATGCTCCATAGAATATTATGCCCCATATAATGCTGCACAAAGGTTGATGGCCCCATAAGATGCTCCATAGAATATTATGCCACATATAATGCTGCACAAAGGTTGATGGCCCCATAAGATGCTCCATAGAATATTATGCCCCATATAATGCTGCACAAAGGTTGATGGCCCCATAAGATGCTCCATAAATTATGCCCCATAAAATGCTGCTGTGATTAAAAAAAAAATGACATACTCATCTCTCGTCGTTCAGGCCCCCGGGACTTGCGATATTCTTCTGTCACCATTCCACAGCCACACGCCACTGTGACTTCCGGGTCTCTGCAGTGACTGTTCATGCAGATGTTGTGCACTAAACACGTCATCGCGCCCTCTGACCTGAACATCACAGCCAGAGGACATGGAAGACGCAATGCTCACCCTCCCCTGTTATACTCCCCCCCTCCTGACGCGGTCCCTGCTTCCCTGATGCGATAGTCTCTGGCATGGGCAGCTTGTTCCTGTGTTCAGCAGTCACTGGTACCGCTCATTAAAGTAATGAATATGCGCTCCACCCCTATGGGAGTGGAGTCGCATCCATATTCATTACTTTAATGAGCGGTAACACGTAACCGCTGAACACGGGAACAAGCTGCAGGCGTCAGAGACAATCTGAGAAGTAGGGACCGCACCTGGAGCAGGTGAGTATGATGTGACAACCGCCGCTCCCCCTCCCCCGCTGATCCCCTGGCACAGTGGCTCGAGTATAAGCTGAGACGGGCACTTTCAGCCTAAAAAAAAGGGCTGAAAATCTTGGCTTATACTCGAGTATATACGGTATGTGTGTGTTTTGATGAATATTTCCTTTGAAAACAATGTGTAAATGACATAGAGAATTGCTGTATGTAAAAGCTCAAGTTAAAATTGCAATAGGATATCAATCACACTGCATTCAGATGTAAATCGGATACTAGGTGTGAAAAATCAGATTGTACATGAATAAAAATCACATGACACTCGCATGACACTTGTCCTACTCTCCTGCATCGAAATCAGACCTATTTTAAAATCGCTAGTGTGTCTCCAGCTGAATACTATAGATAAGCTGTGAACAGTTTATGGTATTTTTCCAACACTCAGTTGGAAGAAAAGCAATAGGCAATACATAAATAACAGTTTAAATCAAGGGATACATACAACAAATCACCTAATACAAAAAATAAATGGGCTGTCTAAAGTTTAAAGCTAAATCTCAAATAATACTTATGTGATGCTTCTATCATCCCACACATGATACTGTTCAATTATTTTTTTGCAGGACTTATGTTTCGATTTTCCATTATAATATGCCTGGATAGAACCTATTTGTTGTTGAATACATGTCGGCAAAATAAAAGCAGAAAAATTGTTGAAGGATATTGTAAGAAGATATTGCCACTGTGCCTGCATCAAATTTCAGGCATAACAGACAATGCAGAAGCAATTGTAAGCCTATTTACCAGCACTTTATTTTGTCTTTCTTACTTATAGGGGATCCCTAAGCGATTGAGCATAAAAAAATTCATTGCACGGATAAAATCTTGTAAGCCTAATAGCCTAGGCTGCTAGCCTAGTAAGAATTAGTTTGTATAAGTTTTAGAAGAATTATAGTCAAATAGATTATCTATGTAACAATATGAATTAAAGAATTTAACCTCTTTGTGCACCCTGTCATATACAGGTGCATCTCACAAAATTAGAATATCATCAAAAAGTTAATTTATTTCAGTTCTTCAATACAAAAAGTGAATCTCATATATTATATGGAGTCATTAAAAACAGAGTGATCTATTTCAGGTGTTTATTTCTGTTAATGTTGATGATTATGGCTTACAGCCAATGACAACCCAAAAGTCATTATTTCAGTAAATTAGAATACTTTATAACGCCAGCTTTTAAAAATGATTTTAAAATCAGAAATGTTGGCCTACTGAAATGTATGTTCAGTAAATGCACTCAATACTTGGTCGGGGCTCCTTTGGCACCAATTACTGCATCAGTGAGGCGCGACATGGGGTGATCAGCCTGTGGCACTGCTGAGGTGTTGTGGAAGCCCAGGTTGCTTTGATCGCAGCCTTCAGCTCTTCTGCATTATTGGGTCTGGTGTCTCTCATCTTCCTCTTGACAATACCCGTAGATTGTCTATGGGGTTAAGGTCAGGTGAGTTTGCTGGCCAATCAAGCACAGTGATAATGTTGTTTGTAAACCAGGTATTGGTACCTTTGGCAGTGTGGACAGGTGCCAAGTCCTGCTGGAGAATGACATTTCCATCTCCAAAAAGCTTGTCGACAGAGGGAAGCATGAAGTGCGCTAAAATTTTCTGGTAGATGGCTGCACTGACTTTGGTCTTGATAAAACACAGTGGACCTACACCAGCATATGACTTGGCTCCCCAAACCATAAACCAAACCAAACCATAAATAAATTAACTTTTTGATGATATTCTAATTTTGTGAGAAGCACCTGTATGTATATAATGGCCAGGGTGCACATATATGGGGTGGCTGTGGAGCTGTGCCCATTCCATACAGGGCAGATGACGTATGTAATACATTGGTGGTATCTGCCTGTAACAGCAGCAACTGCGGTTATTTAACTAGTTATATGCCTCTATCAATCCCGGATAGTGGTTTTTAAATAGAATGATTGCCGATGCGCACACTCACCGGTGCCCACCAACTCCTCGTAATGGAATAGCATTAGTAGAAATGGATTATCATGGCAGCAGGGGGCCTACATCATGGCACTCCTTATGGCTTGGAAGGGAAGTAGCGTTATTTGACTTTTTGAATGTAAAATTTCCTGGAATCATTAGAGGATGCTATGCTCCATTTGGAGAGCCCTTGATGTGCATAAACAGTGGAAACCCCCCACAATTGATCTCATTTTGGAAACTAGACCCCTCAAGGAATGTATTTAGATGTGAGGTGAGCACCTTGAGCCACCAGGTGCTTCACAGAAGTTTATAAGGTTGAGCCTTGAAAATAAAAAAAACACATTTTCCCAACAAAAATGATATTTTAGCCCCACATTTTGCATTTTTATAAGGGGAACAGAAGAAATATCAAAATACAATTTGTTGTGCAATTTCGCCTGAGTACGCCGACACCCCAAATGAGGGAGAAAACTACTGTTTGAGGGGGAATATTACATTTGAGGCACAGTGAAAAGCTCAGAAGGGAAGAGGCCAAAACAACAGAACACCCCCCCCCCATATGTGAACTCATTTTACAAACTGTACCCCCCAATGAATTCATCTACGGGTGCTGTGATCATAGTGTGCCTCACAGAATATTATACCATTAAGTGGTGAAGAAAGAATAAATTACATTTTTACCACTAAGATGTTGTTTTAGCTCCAAGTTTATAATTTTTCTAAGGGCCAATAGTAAGTTTTGTTTTACAACAAACTGAGGTTTATTTTTTACTGAGTAGGCCAATACACTCCATGCAATCGGGAAATATCTTGTAAGCACAGTGCAAAGCTCAGAAGGGAAGGAGCACCATACTATAGTGTAAGATTTACTGTTATGTTTGCAGGTGCCATGAACAACTGGGAGAGCCCCTGAATTGACAGAAAATCAGAACCCCCCATAAGTGACCCCATTTTATAAGCTACATATCTCTACGAATTTATCTAGTGGTGTAGTGATCATATGGACATCACAGGTGAATCACAGAAATCTTATGCTATTGGGCAGTGAAGAAAAAATAACTAATTTTTATCACCAAAATGTTGTTTTAACCCCAGATTTTACATTTTCACAGAAGAAGTGGGTAAAAATGACACCATAATTTGTCCCACAATACTGAAAGTGGCAATGCCTCAGCCATGGCTGTACAGTACTGCTTCATATGGAGTCATATGGAGAGACTTGGGACTGACGGAGCGCTACTTGCCTCCTGGAGTTCATGTTCCTAGAACAGTTTGCAGACTCCATATACAGATCCTCTAACTGCTAGAAGAGCAAAATCTCCCCTAAAGTAACCCTATTTTGGAAATTATACCCCTTTTGGGAATTTAACTACAGGTATATTGATGATTTTGATTCCATGGGTGTTTTCCAAAAACACGCAGCGATGAATGCTGCCAAGTGACAATTGTAGGTTCGGGTAGGGTCTCCCTGAATTAATAACCAGCAAACATTAGGCAGACAGCTATGGGCTGATATTATTAGCCTAGGAAGGGGCCATGGATACTGGCCTTCTCCAGGCTAAAACATTAGCTCTCAGCTGCCCCAGAAAAGGTGCATCTATAAGATGTGCCAATTCTGGCACTTAGCCTCGCTCTTCCCACATGCCCTGATGCAGTGACAAGTGAGTAATAGTTGGGGGGGTTGATGTCTCCTTTGTATTGTCAGATGACACCAATCATAGATGTTAGTAAGGGAGAGGCGTCTATAAGATGCTTCCATTGCTAACCCCATAAATTTTAATTAAACCACACTTACTGCATCGCCCATTCTAGTGACACCGTTGTTCCTTGCAAGAGAATTACAATACAACCATATTCCTCACCTGTCTGCAGAGAAGATAATCCATTTGTCCAACGATGGGTCTAGCTCTGCTACATCTAGATGGCAGGAAGCGTGGTTGTATGACGCAACCATATAGCCTGTCATCCAGCAGAGACACTGAGCAGTGTCTGCTACCACTGCTCAGTAAATCCAGGAAAAAGATGTGCACACTGTCACTGGGTTGGTGCAGGCATGAACAAAAATAGTCCAAGTATAGGAAAAATCAGCCGCACTCAATTGGTTGAAAGTTCAGCAAACTGCTCAGTGTCTCGTTGTGAACTACTATAATCTGTCTGACGTCACCACGAGTGTGAGAAAGTTCTCACGCTCGCAGTGCCGTCAGAAAGGTCCAGGGAGTTCACAGTCAATTAAGTCACTTCATTTAATGATGTCAGCAGGAGCGCTGTTAGAAATTTTCCCACAGCGCTCACGGTGACATCACACAGGTAGAATTCACCATGAAACACTGAGCAGTGGTAGCAGATGCTGCCCAGTGTCTTTGCTGGATGACAGGCAAGTTTATGATGTTGAGCTGTGAAAATAAAAAAAAATCACATTTTCCCACAAAAATGTTATTTTAGCCTCAAATTTTGCATTTTCATAAAGGTTATAGGAATTTCCTGGAATCATTAGTGGATGACATGTTTCGTTTGGAGAGACCCTGATGTGCCTAAACAGTGGAAACCCCCACACATGACACCATTTTAGAAACTAGACCACTCAAGGAATGTATTTGTACCTGCAGGTGCTTCACAGAAGTTTATAACATTGAGTTGTGAAAAAAAATCATATTATCCCCACAAAAATGTTAATTTAGCCTCAATTTTTCTCAATGGTAAAAGGATAAATTGTACAATACAATTTGTTGTGCAATTTCTCCTGAGTACTTTGATACCCTGTAGGGGGGAACACTACTTTTGAGGCACAGTGCAAAGCTCAGAAGGAAAGAAGAGGCATATTGAAGTTCAGATTTTGCTAGAATGGTTAACCCCTTAATGGCCGGAGCTTTTTTCGGTTTTGCGTTTTCGTTTTTTCGCTCCCCTCATTCCCAGAGCCATAACTTTTTTATTTCTCCATCAATATCGCCATCTGAGGGCTTATTTTTTGCTGTATGAGCTGTACTTTTGAACCACACCATTGATTTTGCCATGTTGTGTACTGTAAAACAGGAAAAAAATTCTAAGTGCGGTTAAATTGCAAAAAAGTGCAATCCCACACTGGTTTTTTGTTTGGCTTTTTCGCTAGGCTCATTAAATGCTAAAACTGACCTGCCGTTATGACTCTCCAGGTCATTACAAGTTCATAGACATCAAATATGTCTAGGTTATTTTTTATCTAAGTGGTGAAAAAAAATTCCAAATATTGCAAAAAAAAAAAATTGCGCATTTTTCCTTTACCTGTAGCGTCTCCATTTTTCGTGATTTGGGGTTGCGTGAGGGCTTGTTTTTTGCATGCAGAGCTGATGTTTTAATGGTACCATTTTGGTGCAGATATGTTCTTTTGATCGCCCATTATTGCATTTTAATGCAATGTTGTGGCGACCAAAAAACGTAATTCTGGCGTTTTTAATTTTTTTCTCGCTACGCCATTTAGCAATCAGGTTATTCCTTTTTTTGATAGATCGGGCGATTCTGAACGCGGCGATACCAAATATGTGTATTTTTGATTTTTTTTATTGTTTGATTTTGAATGGGGCAAAAGGGGGGTGGTTTGAACTTTTACATTTTTGTTATTTTTTTTTCAAATTTTGAAAACTTATTTTTTTACTTTTCCCATGCTTCAATAGCCTCCATGCGAGGCTAGAAGCTGGCATAGCCTGATCGGCTATGCTACATAGGAGTAATCCTCAGATCGCCCCTATGTAGCTAAATTACAGCATTGCTATGAGCGCATAGCAATCTGGCATCAACAACCATAAAGGTCTGCAGGAGACCTCTGGTTGTAATGCCAATGCACCAATGACCCCCGATCATGTGATGGGGTTACCAATGCGCGCATTTCCAGCCGGATGGCCGGAAGTGCTTGTTAAATGCCGCTGTCAGAGTTTGACAGCGGCATTTACTAGTTAATAGGTGCGGGCAGAACGCGATTCCACTGGTACCTATTGCGGGCACATGTCAGCAGTACAAAACAGCTGACATGTCCCAGCTTTGATGCGGGGTCTCCGCCGGAACCCACATCAAAGCGGGGGATACTGCCATCGGATGTACTATTCTGTCCGATGGAAGAAAGGGTTTAAAGTGTGTCATGTTGTGGCGCACCAGGGTCCTGGTCATCACAGTAGCATTGCTTTCCTCACGGGGAGAGTGATGTTATGCTTGAAGGCAAGAAGGGATAACTGCAACCAGGTACCACAAACATGGAGCACATTCACACTCCAGGCCACCAGGGGGAGCTTTTGATCCTACTTGCTGGGTGACTCCCCATATATATATATATAACTGGTAGTCTGTAGGGAAAGTCAGCCAGTTTTCCAGAGGGTTCCTGCCAGGAAGCAGACAGGAGCCAACTGAGGGAGGTGAAGGTTTTACGGAGTTGTGTAGCCCCAGTGCAGCAGTTCCTGGAAAGAGACATACAGAAAGCTGAATTGATTGCAGAGAGCGTGCAGGAGAGCAAAGCACAGGAGTGCATATCAGAGGGAGACCAGCCCCGAGCAGGCTGCCTCCTTCTGAGGCGCAGGACCGGTAGCCGGAACACCGAGGATCGTAAGGCACTCTATGACTTACATCAGAGACTGGAAGGACAGCTGAACATTACATTACCTGTCCGCCCTAACACCCAGGAGGCACAGTGGCACCCCTTCAAGGCCGGGGCGTGCTAGAGTCCCTATAAACAGCCTCAAGCCACCAGTCACACGGGTTATGTCCTATCCTACCGGTGGGATCGAGAGAGACAACATCTGTGAGGATCTTATGTGAGCTTTTAGCAGTAAGAGACTACAACAATATGGCGCTAAAGGAAGGCTTTTGATTTCCACCTGGGTAAGGGGACTCCTAACTTGCCTTCAAGCCGGCTAGACCTTGCCTGCCCTGTGATCTGGTGCTCTGGACTTTGGATGCTGAAGTCTTCAGTAAAGGTAAAGAGACTTTACTACACTCCTCACCATCTTGCATCTACACACCACGAGCCCTGGGGATATACTTCACCTGTGGGAAGTTATACCATCTAGCTGCCATAACATCACCCCAGAGGACCCCCTTAAAGCAGCGTCAGTCACCACTGACCCAATACCACAGGTGGCATCACGAACACAAATTTTATTCCCTTTAAAGACCTTTCCCTTTAACGTTGATGCCCAGGGCCATGGACCGGGTCGCCACCATGACATCCCCTTTAAGTACTGGACCTGGTACCGAGTACCCCATGGCCTGTGAGAGCGTCAAAGTCATGTTATTTTTTGTGGGGTCCCACATTTTAATAGCCAGTAAAGGCTAGGTATATGGTTGTGAGCTGATATGAATAGCCTGGGAAGCTCTATGGACATTTCCCCCTTCCCAGGCTATAAACATCTGCTCAAGCTGTCTGCTTTCCCTCTTCTAGTTAAAGAGAATTACACTGGAGCTCATAATAATTAAATACAAGTACAGTAAGCTTCACAGGCACTGTAGTAATTGTATATGTCACTGACATCTATATTGCCTGCTGAAATGCTGGCTCTTCATACCTATCTATCTTTAAAAATCCAGAAAAATTGGAGGCAGCACACCATTTGTAGTGAAAAGGAGCTATTTAATGAGCCCAGAAGGCAGCGTTTCGGTCCCAACAGGAACCTTTCTCAAACTTTCTCTTCCTCTTATCTATCTATCTATCTATCTATCTATCTATCTATCTATCTATCTATCTATCCATCTTTCTATCTATCTAATCTATCTATCAATCAAATCTATACAGCATATACAGTGCCCTGCGAAAGTATTCGGCTCCCTGGAACTTTTCAATCTTTTCCAACATATCATGCTTCAAACATAAAGATACCAAATGTAAATTTTTGGTGAAGAATCAACAACAAGTGGAACATAATTGTGAAGTTGAACAAAATTTATTGGTTACTTAAAATTTTTGTGGAATTTCAAAAACTGAAAAGTGGGGCATGCAATATTATTTGGCCCCTTTAACTTAATACTTTGTTGCGCCACCTTTTGCTGTGATTACATCAGCAAGTCACTTGGGGTATGTCTCTATCAGTTTTGTAAATCGAGAGAATGAAATTCTTGCCCATTCTTCCTTGGCAAACAGCTCGAGCTCAGTGAGGTTTGATGGACATCGTTTGTGAAAAGCAGTTTTCAGCTCTTTCCACAGATTCTTGATTAGATTGAGGTCTGGACTTTGACTTGACCATTCTAACACCTGGATATGTTTATTTGTGAACAATTCCATTGTAGATTTTGCTTTATGTTTGGAATCATTGTCTTGTTGGAAGACAAATCTCCGTCCTAGTCTCAGGTCTTATGCAGACTCCAACAGGTTTTCATCAAGAATGGTCCTGTATTTGGCTCCATCCATCTTCCCATCAATTTTAACCATCTTCCCTGTCCTTGCTGAAGAAAAGCAGGCCCAAACCATGATGCTGCCACCACCATGTTTGACATTGGGGATGTGTGTTCAGGGTGATGAGCTGTATTGCCTTTGTGCCAAACTTATCATTTGGCATTGTTGCCAAAAAGTTTGATTCTTCTTCTTGCACATGTTTGGTGTGTCTCCCAGGTGGCTTGTTTCAAACTTTAAACAACATTTTTTATGGATATTTTTGAGAAATGGCTTTCTTCTTTCCACTCTTCCATAAAGGCCAGATTTGTGTAGTGTACGACTGATTGTTATCCTTTGGACAGACTGTCCCACCTCAGCTGTAGATCTCTGCAGTTCATCCAGAGTGATCATTGGCCTCTTGGCTGCATCTCTGTTCAGTCTTCTTCTTGTTTGAGATGAAAGTTTAGAGGAACGGCCAGGTCCTGGTAGATTTGCAGTGGTATGATACTCCTTCCATTTCAATATGATCTCTTGCACAGTGCTCTTTGGGATGTTTAAGTTTTGGAAATCATTTTGTATCCAAATCCGGCTTTAAACTTCTCCACAACAGTATCACGGACCTGCCTGTTGTGTTCCTTGGTCTTCATGATGCTTTCTGTGCTTCAAACAGAACCCTGAGAATATCACAGAGCAGGTGCATTTATACGGAGACTTGATTACACACAGGTGGTTTATATTTATCATCATTAGGCATTTATTACAACATTGGACCATTCAGAGATCTACAGTGAACTTCTGGAGCGAGTTTGCTGAACTGAAAGTAAAGGGGCTGAATAATATTGCAAGTCCCACTTTTCAGTTTTTAAATTTCCACAAAAATTTAAAATAAGCAATAAATTTCATTCAAATGCACAATTGTGTTGCACTTGTTGATTCTTCACCCAAAAATTACATTTGGTTTCTTTATGTTTGAAGCATGATATGTGGGAAAAGGTTGAAAAGTTCCAGGGAGCCAAATAATTTCGCAAGGCCCTGTATCTATAAGTGTTTTGAAGAATATTTCCTTTGAAAACTATGTGTAAATTACATAGAGAACTTTTCTATGTAAAAGCTCATGTTAAAATTGCATTGCAATTGGATAGCAATCGCACTGCATATGGTTTTAAATCTAATGCTAGGTGTGAAAAATCGGATTACACTCGCATAAAAAATAACAGAACAAAACACCAGGATTGGAAGTCAAGAGAATAGATAAAATAAAATATACCATATAAAAATTGAGGCCAGAACATATACAGTTAGGTCCATATATATTTGGACAGAGGCAACATTTTTCTAATTTTGCTTATAGACATTACCACAATTAATTTTAAACAAAACAATTCAAATGAAGTTGAAGTTCAGACTTTCAGCTTTCATTTGAGGGTATCCACAATAAAATTGGATGAAGGGTTTAGGAGTTTCAGCTCCTTAACATGTGCCACCCTGTTTTTAAAGGGACCAAAAGTAATTGGACAATTGACTCCAAGGCTATTTCATGGACAGGTGTGGGCAATCCCTTCGTTATGTCATTCTCAATTAAGCAGATAAAAGGCCTGGAGTTGATTTGAGGTGTGGTGCTTGCATTTGTAAGGTTTTGCTGTGAAGTAAACAGGAGCTCTCCATGCAGGTGAAGCAAACCATCCTTAAGCTGCGAAAACAGAAAAAACCCATCGGATAAATTGCTACAATATTAGGAGTGGCAAAATCTACAATTTGGTACATCCTGAGAAAGAAAGAAAGCACTGGTGAACTCATCAATGCAAAAAGATCTGGGCGCCCACGGAAGACAACAGTGGTGGATGATCGCAGAATAAGCTCCATGGTGAAGAGAAACCCCTACACAACAGCCAACCAAGTGAACAATACTCTCCAGAAGGTCGGCGTATCAATATCCAAATCTACCATAAAGAGAAGACTGCATGAAAGTAAATACAGAGGGTTCACTGCACGGTGCAAGCCACTCATAAGCATCAAGAATAAAAAGGCTAGACTGGACTTGCTAAAAAACATCTAAAAAAGCCAGCACAGTTCTGGAAGAACATTCTTTGGACAGATGAATCCAAGATCAACCTCTACCAGAATGATGGAAAGAGAAAAGTATGGTGAAGGCGTGGTACAGCTCATGATCCAAAGCATACCACATCATCTGTAAAACACGGCGGAGGCAGTGTGATGGCTTGGGCATGCATGGCTGCCAGTGGCACTGGGTCACTAGTGTTTATTGATGATGTGACACAGGACAGAAGCAGCCGAATGAATTCTGAGGTATTCAGAGCCATACTGTGTGCTCAGATCCAGCCAAATGAAGCAAAACTGATTGGTCGTCGTTTCATACTACAGATGGACAATGACCCAAAACATAAAGCCAAAGCAACTCAGGAGTTTATTAAAGCAAAGAAGTGGAATATTCTTGAATGGCCAAGTCAGTCACCTGATCTCAACCCAATTGAGCATGCATTTCACTTGTTAAAGACTAATCTTCAGACAGAAAGGCCCACAAACAAACAGCATCTGAAAACCACAGCATTGAAGGCCTGGCAGAGCATCAAAAAGGAGGAAACACAGCGTCTGGTGATGTCCATGAGTTCAAGACTTCAGGCAGTCATTGGTAACACAGGGTTTTCAACCAAGTACTAAAAATTAACATTTTATTTAAAATTATTGAATCTGTCCAATTACTTTTGGTCCCTTTAAAAACAGGGTGGTACATGTTAAGGATCTGAAACTCCTAAACCCTTCATCCAATTTTAATGTGGATACCCTCAAATGAATGCTGAAAGTCTGAACTTCAACTGCATCTGAATTGTTTTGTTTAAAATTCATTGTGGTAATGGCTATAACCAAAATTAGAAAAATGTTGTCTCTGTCCAAATATATATGGACCTAACTGTAGGTAAATATAAAAGAAATGCTTTTATTTATTTTTTGGCAAATGGCACTACATAATGTGCCTGTACTTGGAGAAATTATCAAAAATATGTATTTTAACAATAAAATAGTAACTGGACGGACAAAGATAAAAATTAAAAATTCATGTAAGACTTGGACAATAATATACATAATATTCCACCAAACGGTATAACTAAATGTATAAGTATACAGCCATGTGCAGGAAGGCAATGTACAATATGTAAAAAAGTGTAAACGTACAACAACAATATATAAATCAATTCAAGAAATGTGCAAATGTTATGCAATAAATAAAAGTGAAAAAATGCAAGGAAAAAACAATTGATCAGGCAAAATACTGTCCAATTAGAGTGAAGGGATGTGGGTATATGCCTTCATACCACATATAATATGCACCAAGGGCAAGATATAAAAAAGGACCAGGATATGTATCTTATACTATTAGGGCCAATCGAGGGTAAGATAATAAAATTTGGTATGCCAATGTCCTACATGTAAAGTGCACCAAAGAGCAAAACTATAAGAGCCATAATGTATACCTTCAGTGTCCGTCCCTCCAAGTGCAGCGCACCCCGATGCGCATTTCGGACGAAGGAGTTATCCGAAACGTGGAGGAAGGGGATATTCATTAGTGGGAAGGCTTTTAGTGGAGTCATTTATAGGGCTGGGTTTGGGTTGGGGTCTCATCAGTTCCCCCTCTCCATGGTCGAGTTCGGTCACCCTACATCACTCACTCACCACGTCCTATGTGGATCAGGTACTGGAGAGCTTGAGGGCCGCAGCATCATTGCAGCCCCAAGGCTGGCTAGAAACACAGGTGGCCGGTATCATTGAAGGGATGGCAGGGCCAGCAGGGGAGGCCCCCTCACGCGAGCGGTATCCTCATCTGGTGTGGCCTCCCGAGAGGACTGAGCATAGGAGCAGGAGCCCCTCTGGGGACCCTCCAGGCCGAGCGCCAGTCAGATCATGTGCCAGCAGGCCCTGGTCTGGGAGGATACTAATTGCCAGGCGGGGTCCGGCAGAGGCATCTAGGTTTTCATTACGTAGCAGTTTGAGGGTGGAGCCAGCATGTGCTGGGCTTGCTGGGATGCCTGACATCACGGGGGGTCACCGCGGTGAGGTTCCAGCCAGGCAGCCTGCCTCTTCACCACTGATGGTCGGCGGGACGGGAGCTGAGATGGCAATAGTGAGCAGTACACGCCTGGGACAGCGAGTTCCAGCCTTCTCACAGTCGATGGTGGGGGGCTCTCCTGCCCCTAGTGGAGTTCTGGTGTTGACCTCTTCCCCTTGGCCGGCTGCATAGCTTTTCAGACAGGATGCTGTGTGCTGCAGGTTCATCGGTGCAGGCACGGCTTGATGGTGCAGCACAACTGTTGGGACCCTCCTGTTCCCTTGTGCATCAGCTTCCATGAATATTAGCAGTTTCTGGGACACCGGGGTCAGGTCTGTGGGCTCCGGATGGCACGGCGAGTAGGATCAGCATAGTGGACGGGCATCTGGATTCAGGATTTCTGGCTGGATGGGTCACAGCTCCCTTGCAGCCTGATGAGTATTATTCTTTGTGTTGTCCGTGTCCGCAGATTTTGATGTCCCCTGGTATGAGTGGCAGCCAAGTGGTAGAAGCAGGTCCTAGTGTAGGGGATGGAGTTTTGGCTGATTTAGCTAGCGGGAGTGTAAGGGAGGTTTTAGCTAATGTATGGGATTTGCTCACCCGGTTGGGAGGGGGGGTAGTAGCGCCTGGGCATCTAGCGGCATAGGCTGGCCCTCAATTTAGTGCGTATGTTTGGCCTAATAGGGCATTAGAAGGGTTGAGTAGGCTTTCTGATCCTGTGTCAGTGTCGGTGGAGACACAGAAAGAAAAGGAGTGTAGGATTCATTTGGATGACAGGGTGCATGGGGAAGTTTATGTGTTTCGATTTTCCATTGGGAGCTCATCTTAAAAAGGAAGGGTGGGAATAGATCTAGAGAGATGGGTATGTTGAGATCTTTTCTCTGCTTCCTTCGGAGAAATTTAATTTAGATAAATGTAAAAAAGATGATAGTAAGAAGAAAGAAGAGGAGAAGCGTAGGTGGCATTTGATTCCTCAAACGTTTGCTAATTGGCTGCAGGCTTTTGCCATGTTGGCATGCGTTATCCGTGAAAAGGCATTGGAGCATTGCTCTGCTCTATTTTATTACATGGACTCCATTGGTGAGGCCCATAGGACTTACGGGGGACAGGCATGGTTCCGATACGATGAGCAGTTTCAGCACAGGAAGGCAATAAGGCCTGCGATTAGGTGGGATCAAAAAGATATAGGTCTGTGGCTGAGTGTTATGGCACCTAATAGGTTTGGCCATTCCTTTCACGTGTGGGCCGGGAACCCTGACCAAGCCAATAGTCAGTCCAATGCATCAGGGGCTGGATGTCAAGCAGGTCATTCGGTGGGACAAAAGTTGGGCATATGCTGGCAGTTCAACGAATGCCAGTGTAAGTTTGAAGCCAATTGTACATTTAAGCACCTCTCCTCCCATTGCAATGGCTCCTCGCATGGGGCAGCCAGATTTCTTAAGAAAGGCAAGCCTAAAGCAGGGGGTAGCAATCTGCAAGGGGAAGACTCAAGTAAAGCTGGAAAAGATGGTCTCTTATCTAAATAGATATCCGGATATAGGAAAAGTGGAATTGTTGTTGTCAGGTTTTAAAGACGGTTTTGTAATTCCTGCTCCTCCTTTTGCTATTCCCCAGGTTCTTAAAAATCTTTGGTCGGCGGAAAGTTATGGGGATGTGCTTTCTGAGAAATTAGGTAAGGAGGTTGGGTTGGGCTTCATGGCAGGTCCTTTTAGTTATCCTCCATTTGAGGATTTGGTAGTCCCCCTTGGACATTGTGCCTAAAAATAACCAAATAAGTTTCTGCTTTTTCATCATCTGTCTTAGGCTAGGTTCACATTGCGCTAGGTGAGTCCGTCTAACGGACACGTTTTTAAGTAGTGAAAACGCAATATAACGCACATACTAACGCGCCCATAGACTTGCATTGTCTGACGCATCGTGACGCATGCCAAAATTGGCATGCGTTTGTCATATAACGTTTTTTTTCTGACGGACCTTGGAACGCGGCTTGCAGCGTTTTTGGGTCTGGCCAAGCTAACGCAATACTAACGGAAGCGTTAATTCTGCCATTGATGGCTATGGCAAACGCAGCCAGACGCAAATCGTGAAAAATTTCCAAATAGAACCATACGTTTTAATAGCGTTTGAGGGTGGTCCATGTGGTCATGTGACAGGAAACATGATTTCGGCCATTAATGTCCCTAGCACACATTTTTCCTGAGGCCTGCTGCACGTGAGAAAGTGTCTTGCAAGAGATCACAGGAAATGTAAGTACATTTGTATATATATATATATATATATATATCTGTATACATCATGGGAGTCTGTATTGTCCGTCGGATGTGTGTGTACTAAAAATGTATTGCTTTGTTGCAGATGTCGGATAGTGAGGGACGCAGCAGCAGCAGCGTGTCTGCGGTTTTTTCTTCTCAATCGGTAGGCTTGCACTTTAAAAAACCACTAAAAGTTGTGTGAAACTCCAGTGTATTGAGCTAACCACGTGTATAATCATGTTTTTATTGCAAATAGGAGTCTTCGGAGCCCGAGGCTGCTAGGCCCCCCCCAAAAAAACAGGCAAAACCCACAAAGGTACATGGCATAAATTTATTGATCCAAGAAATGTAATTTTATTTTTTTCCATTTAAATACACAATAGGTTGTGGCACACGGAGGACACAAGAGAAAGAAGGTTCCTCGCCGTCTGTCGTCGCCACAACTGCCAGTGGTAAATATAAAACTAGAAATTTTCTATCCAATACTTATCTACAATCTATCTATTCACTTTCTATCTACTATATCTATAAACTATCTATCCACTATCTATCTCGCTCTCTCTATCTTTCGCTCTATCTATGTATCTATCTATCTATGTATCTATCTATCTATGTATCTATCTATATATGTATCTATCTATCTATGTATCTATCTATCTATCTATCTATCTATCTATCTATCTATCTATCTATCTATCTATCTATCTATCTATCTATCTATCTATCTATCTATCTATCAGTCTACCAATAAAGTGAAATTGAACCTTTCAACATAACGTTTTGTGTTTACATAGTCCAAGTCAGCGAGCCAAAAAAAAAGGATTGTGGTTGACGAAGAGCCGTTGACCATTCACAACGAGACACTGATCAACCTTGTGGAAGCCAACCCCTCAATATGGGACCAAAGCGACAGCTCCCACCATGACATCGTGAAGAACCGCAAGTTGTGGGATAAAATTATCTGTCACTTCGATCCCCGATACATGGAGAAGTCGTCAACCTCAAAGAAAAAAATTGGTAAATATTGGTGATGTTACATTGTCTACTATCTATCTCTCAACTCTCAACTATCTATACACTATTTCTTAAACTATTTCTCTATCATCTATCTAATAACTACTATCTATCAACTATCTATCTACTATCTATATATCAACTATCTTAACTAACTATACACAATTTTAAAACTATCAATATAAGAACTGTCTATCTACTATTTATATATCTATTTTTTAATTTTTTTTTAAATTTAAAGCCGATGCGGTCCATACCCGTTGGAAATCAATAAGGGATCGCTTTGTCCATGACTACCGGAACAGTCAAAATGCACCAAGCAGATCAGGTGCCAAACGGGTGACCCCGTATGTGCATTACGAGCAATTGCTCTTTCTGCAAAAAACAGTGTCTCAGCGCTCGTAAGTACAAATATGTCTGTGTGCAAGACAAAATTGTTTAATTAACCCCTTCCTGACATCCGACGTACTATCCCGTCGAGGTGGGGTGGGCCCCCATGACCGCCGACGGGATAGTACGTCATGCCCTTTAATGCGACACCGCGACTTAAGTCGCGGTGATCGCATTAAAATTCCGACGCCATCTCACCTGGGGGAAGATGGCCTCGGCATTTCGGGGTATGGCGCCGCCCCCCCGGCCTCCCGATCGCTGTGATTGGCTGTTCAATTCTGAACAGCGAATCACAGCCTTTCTCACTGTTTCAGCCAATCAGATTGGCTGAAACAGTGAGGTCCCAGGCTAGGATCGAGTACCGATGTGCAACGCCAGGCACCGACCAAAACCCCCCGGATTGGCGCGATCGACGATCACATCGATCGCGCCAATCGCAGGGCACAGCGGCGGTATTACCGCGCTGTGCCCTGCCTGGACCGGCGCCCCCTCTGCCCTGCCCTGCCTCCTCATCGGTCCGGATCCTGCAGCTGATTGGCGCGATCGATGTGATCGTCGATCGCGTCAATCAGGGCACAGACCCGCCGCATTGGCGCGATCGACGATCACATCGATCGCGCCAATGGCGGGGCACAGCGGCGGTGTTACCGCGCTGTGCCCTGCTTGAATATAACTGCCTGGGCCCTGCCTCATCTCCCTGCCACCTCCGGATAGAGGGCACAGCAGCGGTGTGCCCGCGCTGTGCCCTGATGGTGACCTGGGGGTGACCTACCGGTCACCTGCCGGTCACCTACTGGTGACCTGCCGGTGACCTGCCTATGATCGGAGCTGTGAGCTCCGATCATAGGCTGGTGCCTAGCAACACCGGCGTCACCAGGGCCTCCCCTGATTGGTGGGATCGATGTGATCATCGATCCCACCAATCACAGGTCACAGCAGCGGTGTGTGACCGCTCTGTGACCTGTCTCACCTGTCCCTGACCTGTCTGACCGCTCTTCAGGAATCCTCACACTTGGTGAGGGTTCCTGCAGAGCGGTCACGCTGTCAGATCCCCCTCCTGTGCTGAGACTTGTGGTGCCACAGTAGCCTGTGACACCATAATTCTCGCTAAAAAACAAAAGAAAGAAGACAGAAGAAAGAAAACAGAAGAAAGAAGACAGACTACAACCGTAAGTGTTGATACCCCGATCCCGGCCCGATCTTTCTTACCCCCCCCCCCCCATCCCCCCTTACCCCCCCCATCCCCCCTTACCCCCATCCCCACTTCCCCCTCCACCCTCACTGCGCCACGTCCGTCCGTGCCCAAATTTAGCAGCCGCCGAGCGTTGATTGGTGACGCAGTTCACCGATCAACACTCGTGCTCTTTTCTTTTTCACCCCCCTTAGTGCCGCCGAGCGTTGATTGGTGACGCAGTTCACCGATCAACACTCGTGCTCACTTTTCTCCTCCACATCCCCGTCCACGCACCCCGCCGCTGCGTCTGAACCCGTGCCTTTCGTTTCTTTTTTTTTTTTTCCACATCCCCTTGCGCGCACCCCGCCGCTGCGTCTGAACCCGTGCCTTTCGTTTCTTTTTTTTTTTTTCCACATCCCCTTGCGCGCACCCCGCCGCTGCGTCTGAACCCGTGCCTTTCGTTTCTTTTTTTTTTTTTCCACATCCCCTTGCGCGCACCCCGCCGCTGCGTCTGAACCCGTGCCTTTCGTTTCTTTTTTTTTTTTTCCACATCCCCTTGCGCGCACCCCGCCGCTGCGTCTGAACCCGTGCCTTTCGTTTCTTTTTTTTTTTTTCCACATCCCCTTGCGCGCACCCCGCCGCTGCGTCTGAACCCGTGCCTTTCGTTTCTTTTTTTTTTTTTCCACATCCCCTTGCGCGCACCCCGCCGCTGCGTCTGAACCCGTGCCTTTCGTTTCGTGTTTTTTTTTTCCACATCCCCTTGCGCGCACCCCGCCGCTGCGTCTGAACCCGTGCCTTTCGTTTCGTGTTTTTCGTTTCTTTTTTTTTCCCACATCCCCGTCCGCGCACCCAGCCGCCGCCGCCGCCGCCGAACTTTGATAAGTGACTCGGTTCACTTATCAGAGCTCTCGTGCCTGGCGTTTTTTCCACATCCCCATTCACACACCCAGCAGGCGCCGAACTTTGATAAGTGACGCAGTTCACTTATCAGAGCTAGGGCCTGCTGTTTTAGACTTTTCCTTTCACAGGTAGTTTTTTTCCCTATTTGCTTTTTTTCTTTTAGCTTTTACTTTTCAGAAGTTTGCACCAAACACTATCCCCCCCACACGTACACACAGTTCCAATAAATTGCACCCAAGCACCATACTCACACAAAAAATGTCCCGTTCGCCCCGTTCGTCCCAGCAGCGCTATTCAGCAGAGGAGGCATATTCTTTTCTTGCCTCCGACACTGATAGCGAGGGAGAGGATCCCACATTCCTTTACTCGTCAGATTCTTCATCCTCTTCCTCCTCCTCCTCCCCCTCCTCCTCATCTTCCTCCTCGGGTCCTGCGGAACCGCCTCGCAGACGCCCCAGGAGAGAAGATGACGCAGCACCCACTCCTGAAGATGAACCAGCGCGCCCTTCTTCGGACCCCATGTGGACCTCGCCCCCCGAAAATTACGAGCCACTGATTCCTGATTTTGTGGCAGAATCAGGAATCAGGTTTGACACCACCGGCCTCACAGAAATAGACTTTTTCAAAGTCTTTTTCTCTGAGGATTTTATTAACCTCAGGGTGGAGCAAACTAATTTGTACGCTCGGCAATTTTTGGAGCAAAACCGCGGTTCATCATTTTCTAACTGGTCTCCTGTAGACGCAGTAGAAATGATGCAGTTTTGGGGCCTGGTCCTCCACATGGGGATCGTGAAGAAGCCAGAACTTCGGCAATATTGGAGTGTGGATATTTTATATAACACTCCAGTGTGCCGAATGGTCATGGCTCGGACGCGTTTTGAGGCCATCCACAAATTCCTGCATTATTCCGATAATGCACAGTGTCCCGCACGAGATGACCCCAATTTTGACCGTCTCTTCAAAGTTCGGCCGGTCATCGAACACTTCAGCAAAAAGTTTGCTGAAGTGTACGTGCCCAAAAGGGACATCTGTGTGGATGAGTCCTTGGTTCATTTTAAGGGGCGGCTCAGATTCCGTCAATACCTGCCCAGCAAAAGGGCCAGGTACGGAATCAAACTCTACAAGCTGTGTGAGAGTACCTCAGGGTACACCCACAGCTTTAGAGTTTACGAAGGGAAGGACAGCAGGATTGAACCGCCTGAGTGTCCCCCTGTCTTGGGAGTGAGTGGGAAAATAGTGTGGGATTTGGTGCACCCACTGCTGGATAAAGGTTATCACCTCTACACCGATAACTTTTATTCCAGCATCCCACTCTACAAATCCCTCTCTGCGCGAGGTACCGCAGCCTGCGGTACTGTCCGCAAAAATCAGAGAGGCCTCCCGAAGACGCTACTTGGGCAGATGCTCAGAAAAGGTGAGAGCAAAGCCCAATGTAGCGACCACCTGCTGGTGGTCAAGTACAAGGACAAGAGGGATGTCCTTCTGTTGACCACCATACACGGTGATGGCAGCGCCCTCAGCACTGTACGGGGTACCTCTACACAGGTCTGCAAACCGGACTGTGTACTGGGGTACAACAAAAACATGGGGGGCGTTGATCTCTCCGATCAACTCCTCCAACCGTACAGTGCTTTGAGGAAGGCCAAGGTGTGGTACAAAAAGCTGTCGGTGTACATCGTACAAATGGCAATGCTTAACGCTTTCCTGCTGTCACGATGTGCACGCCACACCGATACGACGTACCTTCAGTTCCAGGAGGTAGTGGTTAAGGCCCTGATGTTTGGCACGAGGGAAGGAGCGGGCCCCAGTACTTCCGGAACTGAGGGTGCTCGTATTGTACCAGGTCAGCATTTTCCGGGGGTGGTCCCGCCAACTGGTAGAAAAGGTAAGCCGCAAAAAAGGTGCCGAGTGTGCTACAAACGAGGAGTACGCAAGGACACCATCTATCAATGCGACACCTGCCCCGACAAACCTGGCCTGTGTATGAAGGACTGCTTCAAATTGTACCACACCTCCATGCACTACTAATTAGGAACCAGTAGATTCGTTCCAAAGAGGTAAGTTCCATGGGGGTCTAGGTTCCAAAATGATGTCACTTGTGGGTTTTTTTTACTGTTTAGGCACATCAGGGGCTCTGCAAACGGAACATGACGCCCTCAGAACCAGTCCATCAAAGTCTGCATTCCAAATCGTCACTGCTTCCCTTCTGAGTCCCGAAGTGCCCAAACAGTTTTTTCCCACATATGGGGTACCAGCGTACTCAGAACAAAATGGACAGCAACTTTTGGGGTCCAATTTCTCTTGTTACCCTTGGGAAAATAAAAAATTGGGGACTGAAAGATCATTTTTGTGGGGAAAAAATAGGATTTTTTATTTTCACGCCCGGGCGTTATAAACTTTCGTGAAGCACTTTGGGGATAAAAGTGCTCACGACACATCTAGATAAGTTCCCTAGGGGGTCTAGTTTCCAAAATGGGGTCACTTATGGGGGGTTTCTACTGTTTAGGCACATCAGGGGCTCACCAAATAGAACATGATGCCCGCAGACAATTCCATCAAAGTCTGCATTCCAAAAACGTCACTTCTTCCCTTCCGAGCCCCGAAGTGTGCCCAAACAGTAGTTTTCTCCCACATATGTGGTACCAGCGTACCCAGGACAAATTGGACAACAACTTTTGGGGTCCAATTTCTCCTGTTACCCTTGGGAAAATAGAAAATTGGGGACTGAAAGATCATTTTTGTGGGGAAAAAATAGGATTTTTTATTTTCACGCCCGGGCGTTATAAACTTTCGTGAAGCACTTGGGGGATAAAAGTGCTCACGACACATCTAGATAAGTTCCCTAGGGGGTCTAGTTTCCAAAATGGGGTCACTTATGGGGGGTTTCTACTGTTTAGGCACATCAGGGGCTCACCAAATAGAACATGATGCCCGCAGACAATTCCATCAAAGTCTGCATTCCAAAAACGTCACTTCTTCCCTTCCGAGCCCCGAAGTGTGCCCAAACAGTAGTTTTCTCCCACATATGTGGTACCAGCGTACCCAGGACAAATTGGACAACAACTTTTGGGGTCCAATTTCTCCTGTTACCCTTGGGAAAATAGAAAATTGGGGACTGAAAGATCATTTTTGTGGGGAAAAAATAGGATTTTTTATTTTCACGCCCGGGCGTTATAAACTTTCGTGAAGCACTTGGGGGATAAAAGTGCTCACGACACATCTAGATAAGTTCCCTAGGGGGTCTAGTTTCCAAAATGGGGTCACTTATGGGGGGTTTCTACTGTTTAGGCACATCAGGGGCTCACCAAATAGAACATGATGCCCGCAGACAATTCCATCAAAGTCTGCATTCCAAAAACGTCACTTCTTCCCTTCCGAGCCCCGAAGTGTGCCCAAACAGTAGTTTTCTCCCACATATGTGGTACCAGCGTACCCAGGACAAATTGGACAACAACTTTTGGGGTCCAATTTCTCCTGTTACCCTTGGGAAAATAGAAAATTGGGGACTGAAAGATCATTTTTGTGGGGAAAAAATAGGATTTTTTATTTTCACGCCCGGGCGTTATAAACTTTCGTGAAGCACTTGGGGGATAAAAGTGCTCACGACACATCTAGATAAGTTCCCTAGGGGGTCTAGTTTCCAAAATGGGGTCACTTATGGGGGGTTTCCACTGTTTAGGCACATCAGGGGCTCGCCAAACACGACATGACATCCGATCTCAATTCCAGCCAATTTTAGCTTGAAAATGTCAAAGGGCGCTCCTTTCCTTCTGAGCCCTGCCATGCGCCCAAACAGTGGTTCCCCCCCACATATGGGGTATCAGCGTACTCAGGACAAAATGGACAACAACTTTTGGGGTCCAATTTCTCCTGCTACCCTTGAGAAAATAAAAAATTGGGGACTAAACGATCATGTTTGTAGAAAAAATAGGATTTTTTATTTTCACGCCCGGGCGTTATAAACTTTCGTGAAGCACTTGGGGGATAAAAGTGCTCACGACACATCTAGATAAGTTCCCTAGGGGGTCTAGTTTCCAAAATGGGGTCACTTATGGGGGGTTTCTACTGTTTAGGCACATCAGGGGCTCACCAAATAGAACATGATGCCCGCAGACAATTCCATCAAAGTCTGCATTCCAAAAACGTCACTTCTTCCCTTCCGAGCCCCGAAGTGTGCCCAAACAGTAGTTTTCTCCCACATATGTGGTACCAGCGTACCCAGGACAAATTGGACAACAACTTTTGGGGTCCAATTTCTCCTGTTACCCTTGGGAAAATAGAAAATTGGGGACTGAAAGATCATTTTTGTGGGGAAAAAATAGGATTTTTTATTTTCACGCCCGGGCGTTATAAACTTTCGTGAAGCACTTGGGGGATAAAAGTGCTCACGACACATCTAGATAAGTTCCCTAGGGGGTCTAGTTTCCAAAATGGGGTCACTTATGGGGGGTTTCCACTGTTTAGGCACATCAGGGGCTCGCCAAACACGACATGACATCCGATCTCAATTCCAGCCAATTTTAGCTTGAAAATGTCAAAGGGCGCTCCTTTCCTTCTGAGCCCTGCCATGCGCCCAAACAGTGGTTCCCCCCCACATATGGGGTATCAGCGTACTCAGGACAAAATGGACAACAACTTTTGGGGTCCAATTTCTCCTGCTACCCTTGAGAAAATAAAAAATTGGGGACTAAACGATCATGTTTGTAGAAAAAATAGGATTTTTTATTTTCTCACCCGGGCGTTATAAACTTTCGTGAAGCACTTGGGGGATAAAAGTGCTCACCACACATCTAGATAAGTTCCTTAGGGGGTCTAGTTTCCAAAATGGGGTCACTTATGGGGGGTTTCCACTGTTTAGGCACATCAGGGGCTCGCCAAACACGACATGACATCCGATCTCAATTCCAGCCAATTTTAGCTTGAAAATGTCAAAGGGCGCTCCTTTCCTTCTGAGCCCTGTCATGCGCCCAAACAGTGGTTCCCCCCCACATATGGGGTATCAGCGTACTCAGGACAAATTGGACAACAACTTTTGGGGTCCAATTTCTCCTGCTACCCTTGAGAAAATAAAAAATTGGGGACAAAACGATCATGTTTGTAGAAAAAATTAGATTTTTTATTTTCACACCCGGGCGTTATAAACTTTCGTGAAGCACTTGGGGGATAAAAGTGCTCACGACACATCTAGATAAGTTCCTTAGGGGGTCTAGTTTCCAAAATGGGGTCACTTATGGGGGGTTTCCACTGTTTAGGCACATCAGAGGCTCGCCAAACACGACATGGCCTCCGATCTCAATTCCAGCCAATTTTAGCTTGAAAATGTCAAAGAGCGCTCCTACCATTCTGAGCCCTGCCATGCGCCCAAACAGTGGTTCCCCCCCACATATGGGGTATCAGCCTACTCAGGACAAATTGGACAACAACTTTTGGGGTCCAATTTTTCCTGCTACCCTTGAGAAAATAAAAAATTGGGGACTAAACGATCATGTTTGTAGAAAAAATAGGATTTTTTATTTTCTCACCCGGGCGTTATAAACTTTCGTGAAGCACTTGGGGGATAAAAGTGCTCACCACACATCTAGATAAGTTCCTTAGGGGGTCTAGTTTCCAAAATGGGGTCAATTATGGGGGGTTTCCACTGTTTAGGCACATCAGGGGCTCGCCAAACACGACATGGCCTCCGATCTCAATTCCAGCCAATTTTAGCTTGAAAATGTCAAAGGGCGCTCCTTTCCTTCTGAGCCCTGTCATGCGCCCAAACAGTGGTTCCCCCCCACATATGGGGTATCAGCGTACTCAGGACAAATTGGACAACAACTTTTGGGGTCCAATTTCTCCTGCTACCCTTGAGAAAATAAAAAATTGGGGACTAAACGATCATGTTTGTAGAAAAAATGAGATTTTTTATTTTCACACCCGGGCGTTATAAACTTTCGTGAAGCACTTGGGGGATAAAAGTGCTCACGACACATCTAGATAAGTTCCTTAGGGGGTCTAGTTTCCAAAATGGGGTCACTTATGGGGGGTTTCCACTGTTTAGGCACATCAGGAGCTCGCCAAACACGACATGGCCTCCGATCTCAATTCCAGCCAATTTTAGCTTGAAAATGTCAAAGGGCGCTCCTATCCTTCTGAGCCCTGCCATGCGCCCAAACAGTGGTTCCCCCCCACATATGGGGTATCAGCCTACTCAGGACAAATTGGGCAACAACTTTTGGGGTCCAATTTCTCCTGCTACCCTTGAGAAAATAAAAAATTGGGGACTAAACGATCATGTTTGTAGAAAAAATAGGATTTTTTATTTTCTCACCCGGGCGTTATAAACTTTCGTGAAGCACTTGGGGGATAAAAGTGCTCACCACACATCTAGATAAGTTCCTTAGGGGGTCTAGTTTCCAAAATGGGGTCACTTATGGGGGGTTTCCACTGTTTAGGCACATCAGGGGCTGGCCAAACACGACATGGCGTCCGATTTCAATTGCAGCCAATTTTAGCTTGAAAATGTCAAACGACGCTCCTTTCCTTCTGAGCTCTGCCGTGCACCCAAAAAGTGGTTCTCCCTCACATGTGGGGTATCAGCGTACTCAGGACAAATTGGGCAACAACTTTTAAGGTCCATTTTCTCTTTTTACCTTTGGGAAATTAAAAAAATTATTGCTGAAAGATCATTTTTGTGACTAAAAAGTAAAATGTTAATTTTTTCCTTCCATGTTGCTTCTGCTGCTGTGAAACACCTGAAGGGTTAATAAACTTCTTGAATGTGGTTTTGAGCAGCTTGAGGGGTGCAGTTTTCAGAATGGTGTCACTTTTTGGTATTTTCTGCCATATAGACCCCTCAAAATGACTTCAAATGTGAGGTGGTCCCTAAAAAAAATGGTTTTGTAAATTATGTTGTAAAAATGAGAAATTGCTGTTCAAATTTTAACCCTTATAACTTCCTAAAGAAAAAAAAATTTTGTTTCCAAAATTGCGCTGATGTAAAGTAAACATGTGGGAAATGTTATTTATTAACTATTTTGTGTCACATAACTCTCTGGTTTAACAGAATAAAAATTCAAAGTTGGAAAATTGCCAAATTTTCAAAATTTTCGCCAATTTTCCTTTTTTTTCACAAATAAACGCAAGTGATATTGAAGAAATTTTACCACTATCATGAAGTACAATATGTTACAAGAAAACAATCTCAGAATCGCTAAGATCCGTTGAAGCGTTTTGGAGTTATAACTTCATAAAGGGACAGTGGTCAGAATTGTAAAAAATGGCCCGGTCATTAACGTGCAAACCACCCTTGGGGGTGAAGGGGTTAAAGAAAAATAATTTTTTTTTTTGGGGGGGTTACAGCACGATATGCAGTATCGACGCGCCTAGACAGGCAGAGGAACTGGAGCCATCTCCACTGGAACCAAGCCAGCAGACGAGCGCTGAAGATGTGTCTGGCATCAGCGAGCCACGATCTGGGGAGAGAAGCACTGTTGCTTCTGGTGTGAGTGCCCGGTTGCAATCACAGCGTGGACGCAAGCGAGCATCACAAAAAGATGAAGCTGATGCCATTATTGTCGATGGATTCCAAAGGGTAGAGGACATGTGTCGTAGTGAACTCAAAGACCTGAGGCGGGAAATTACCGACTTGCAATCCCGCGAGTCTGTATATTCTGCAAATGAGTGGAAGCTACTTTTTTTGTCCTATGTGCCTGCAGCACAAAATATCCCGGCACACAGAAACCTTTTGTTTAGGCAAAGACTGAATGACCTTCTTGAGGAATTTGTGGGCCCCCAGGAACCCGCTCCATCGAGAACAAGAAGCATAGACATGCCGGCCTACAACCCTCAATATAGAGTCCGGGGTGAAACGAGCATGGAACATCAGACACAAAGTAGCAGTCCATCATACAGTTGGGCAGACAATACGCCCGCGCAATACCAGAGTCTATAGTACTGCTCACTGTCCCCAGCCAGGTGCAATTACTGCGTTTCACGTTTTGTTGCACCCAATTTCGTGTGTTTTTTTACATCCCTATGGGATATCATATGTTAAACATGTCTAGCAACAGTTTTTTCATACAAATTCCAAAACTTTAGTAAACAGTTTAAAATTTAAGATTCTTGTACGACTTTAACTTTGAGCACAACATAATAACATGAATGTAACTTTTTACAAGACATAAAGGTTGTGGGAAATAAAACAAACAAAAAAAACCCCTCACATTTCAGCAAAACATCAGGACACAACTTCAGACTTTAAATAATTTTCACACGTGTCTGTCTTGCCATGGAACATGGCCTTCATGTGTGAAGTACTGTGCAAATTGATCACAAATCCTCATTATTTGAGCTGTAGACCGAACAGCAGTAGATTCAATGCTAATGAGGTTCGACTCACATTCATCGGGATCAACCACCTGGGGTTCATGTTTGGCAACAAAATTATGCAGACAGATGCATGCCTTCACAACACAGTCCACATTTTCTGGTTGCAGTTGCATGCACGTTAGTAGAATTCGCCATTTTAATGTCAAAATACCAAAGGCACACTCCACATAACGTCTTGCCCGGCTCAAGCGATAATTAAAAATGCGCCTGGTGGAGTTCAGACTACGGCTTGAGTACGGCTTGAGGAGATTTTGTCCAAGTTGGAACGCCTTATCACCAACTAAAACAAAGAGCAAACTTGGGTCTTCTGTCCCCGGCAGAGGTCGTGATGAGGGTATGTTGAAATTGTTGCTGTACAAACATCTCCCCATGTTGGAGTCTCTGAAGACTCTGGAATCGTTAGTCCGGCCATACGCACCAATATCCACAGCTACGAAACGGTATCTTGCATCCGCAATAGTCATCAATATAATCGAAAAGTAGTTCTTATAGTTATAATAGAGGGATCCACTATGCGCTGGTTTCTGAATCCGAATGTGCTTGCCATCCACGGCACCAATACAATTGGGGAAATTAGCCACATCCTCGAAATGTTGGGAAATCGCTAGCCACATTTCTGATGCTGGGGTTGGTAGCACAAGTGGTTGCAAGTTGTTCCAAATGGCATCACAAGTTTCCCGAACCAGTTGGCAAATTGTTGACTTCCCAAGTCTAAATTAATAATGCAGTGACAAAAAAGATTCTCCGGTAGCCAGATATCTGTCGGCATTCAAAAAGAAAAAAAAAAAAATTGTTTAGGATTTTAAAGGAAAACTAAAAGGCTACATACAATAGAAAATACAATTGCCTTAAATAAACATAATTATGCCCCACGATACCTACATCTAGTGTTTGTCAATAGAATGATAAAAAAATTTATAATTACCTCACAGTCACTACTAAACGTTCCTCCGCACAGATGCTTTCACGGAAAGTGCTGCGATGATGATGTATCTCATCCTTCACATGTGAGAGCAGAACATCAAAGGTCTCAATGGACATCCGTAGATAGCGTTGGAATTTGGAGGGATGATCCCGAAGCTGAACATACAGGGTGTGAAAGGCACCATATGTATTCCGCAAGAAATTCACTTCGTGGATCCAATATCTCCTTTGCGAACTACGCTTTCTCTGCCGAAGTCGCAACCGCATCAAGCGAAATCGAACGAGCTCAGACACAAACATCTTGCTAGCAGAAGATCACTCAATGCTTTCAAAATGGAGAATGAGTCTACACCCACATCCCGACGATGACAAAAGGAGAAAAAAAAAAAAAAACTTTATTGACAGTGACAAACGCAGACAAACGGATACTTCGCGAACGGACATCCAAATGAGAAAAACGCGGTCACGTGCATTAACGCAAGCGTTAACGTGATGCCGATTTTTCGACAAATTGGATCCTTTTCTGTACATGCGTTTAACGGATCCGTTTAACGCCATGTACTTGACGCAATGTGAACCTAGCCTTATCCTTGGGACTTGTCACTGAATGATGGAATTGATCCAGAGCTCTGCTCTGTGGTCTATACTTCTTTTGACAAGGCAGCGCAGTGGGTCTCAAAGTGTGGAAAAAGGGCTCTGATGGTGAAGACGGATATTGAATCTTCATTTCGGTTGCTGCCGGTGGATCCGGATAGTTCTAAGTTGTTGGGTTGTTATTGGAAAGGGGAGTTTTTCGTGGATAGGTGTCTGCCTATGTGCTGATCTTTATCATGTGAGTATTTTGAGGTGTTTAGTTCTTTTCTGGAATGGGTCGTTTCGGGACGTTTCAGGTTTTGATTCTCTTATTCATTATTTAGATGTTTTTCTGTGCATTGGCCCAGGTGAGTCGACATGTTGTCAAACCATTTTGAGGGCTTTGGAGTGGGTAGCGGGGCGTTTTGGGGTGCCACTGGCCCCAGGTGAAACGGAAGGCCCCAGTACTTGCTTGAGTTTATAGGGCATTGTTATAGACACTGTTAAATGAGAATTTAGATTACCAGAGGAGAAGGTGATTGCATTGAGGAAGGAGGTGGCTAGGGCGCACCGGTTAAAGAAACTGTCTTTGCGTGATCTTCAGTCGCTGTTAGGAAAGCTGAATTTTGCATGTCAGATTATCCCGATGTGGAGAGTTTTTTCGCGAAGGTTAGCAAGCACTACCACTGGAGTTCGAGCTCCTCATCACTTTGTTCGGCTTTTGGCAAAGCACAGAGAGGATTTGATTGTTTGGAGTACATTTTTAGAGCAATATAATGGTCGTTCGTTGCTCATGGAGGAGGCATTGGATAGTGGTGCTTTAGGTTTGCTCACTGATGAGGCGGGTGGAATTGGTTTTGGAATGCATTTCAGGGGTCAGTGGTATGCGGCGAAATGGCCAGAGGTTTGAGTTTCTCCAGGTTTGGTGCAAAATATTGCACTGTTAGAGATTTTTCTCATTTTGGTGGCTGTTCACTTGTGGAAGCAGGAGTTTCAGGACCGGCGGGTGCGTTTCAATTGTGAAAACATGGGGGTAGTGTGTGCAATTAATAGTCTTACGGCATTGTCACCCTGGTTGTTCAAGTGCTTTGTCAGTTGATTCTGACTTGTTTGTCTTTGAATTCTCATGTGACAGCGTCTCATGTGCCAGGGGTTAGGAATGCCATTGCTGATTCTTTTTCTTGTTTGCAGTGGGATCAATTTCGGTTGTTGGCTCCGGAGGTGGAGGTCGAGGGGCTGGAGTGCCTGGAAGTGCTTTGGAGTGTGGTCTCCATGCCACAGAGCCTTTCATTAAGTCTACATTGGCTCCCAAGACCTGGAGGGCTTATCAAATGGTATGATATTCATGGGAGGGTTTGTTGGCAGCGAGTGCGCGTCAATTGTCTGTGCAAGTTCAGGTGGGAATATTGCTTTCATGGTTGAGTCGTGGATCGGCTGAAGGATGGTCTTCAGCAAAAGTTTTGTGGCTAATTGGTGTCCTGGCCTTCGGTTTTAAATGGCAGGGACAGCATGATTTGCCTAAACTGTTTCTGGTGAAACAGGCGGTTAAGGGTTTTCGGAGGGGTTAAAGCCATGGGGACACAAGGCGTTCCCTTTCCTTCAGCTTGTTGGAAAGGCTGGGGGGGTGTAGGGATCATTATGCTTTTTGGATTATGAAGTTTGTCTTTTTAGGTTGGCTTTTTCCCTTGCATTTTTTTGGGCTCTGAGAGCTGGGGAATTGGTTGCGCTGGTTTAGGGGTACATTAGGGGGACTTTTGGCCAGGGACGTGGTTATTACGGCAAATGGTGTGGAGTTTTGGTTGCGAAGATCAAAGACGGATCAGGAGGGTAAGGGTAAGTGAGTCATTTGGGTCCAGTAAAGGATTTGTTTATGTGTCCAGTAAGGTGTTTGCAGCGCTTTTGTGCTTTGCAACCCAGTTCTGAGGGTCCCTTGTTATGTCACGAAGATGGGTCTTTTTATGCCTAGGTACCAGTTTACGGCTGTATTTAGGAAGGGTGTGTGTAGGCTGGGCCTAGACGAATCCCGCTTTGCGCCTCATTCATTTCGTATTGGGCCAGCAACAGAGGCAGCATTGGGGGGTTTGGGGCCGAAGCTCTTCAGCGTATTGGATGATGTTGGTCTAAGTGTTATCACAATTGTGTCAGGCTGGAAGATGTGTTTGCGAAATTTAGTGTCTAAAAGTTTTGTTTAATGCTTGTTTGTTCTGTTGATTTTTCAGAGCCTTGTTCTTCGTTTTTTAAGGTTTCGCCTGTTATGATGACCTGGTGGTTAGGAGCACTAGGAATGACCTGATGAGCAAACTAGTAATACAGGACAAGCTCTGGGAAGTGGGAGCTCTGCTGACCGCAACCCCTAATCCTATCACAACAACTAGAAATAGCCGTGGAGCGTACCTGACTCTGCCTAGACGCCTCTTCACAGCCTAAGAGCTAACTACCCCTAAAGATAGAAAATAAAGCCTAACTTGCCTCAGAGAAATTCCCCATAGAAAAAGGCAGCCCCCCACACATATTGACTTTGAGTTAAGATGGAAGTCACAAACACAGGAATGAAATAGGTTTCAGCAAAGGAGGCCAGACTTAACTAAACAGACTTGAAGATAGAAAAGGTATCTTTGCGGTCAGCATAAAAAACTACCGAAAAACCACGCAGAGTGTGCAAAAGAGACCCCACACCGACTCACGGTGTGGAGGTGCCACTCTGCATCCCAGAGCTTCCAGCTAGCAAGGCAAAATCATGATAGCAAGCTGGACAAGAAAACAGTGGTAAACAAATATGCTAGCAGGGACTTAGCTTTTGCTGGAGTAGACAGGTCATCTGAAAGATCCAAGAGAGAACTGAACCAGTACTAGGACATTGACAGCTGGCATCAGGTAACGATCTAAGTGGAGTTAAATAGAGCAGCCAGCCTAGGACTAAACGAGGTCAGCTGAGGAAGGAACCTCAGAACCAGCAGCTCCACTCACAGCCACCAGAGGGAGTCCATGGACAGAACTCGCTGAAGTACCATTCATAACCACCGGAGGGAGTTCGAGAACAGAATTCACAACAGTACCCCCCCTTGAGGAGTGGTCACCGAACCCTCACCAGAGCCCCCAGGCCGATCAGGACGAGCCAAATGATAGGCATGAACAAGATCGGCAGCATGAACATCAGAGGCAACCACCCAGGAATTATCCTCCTGACCATAACCTTTCCACTTGACTAGGTACTGAAGTTTCCATCTCGAAATACGAGAATCCAAAATCTTCTCCACCACATACTCCAACTCCCCCTCAACCAACACCGGGGCAGGAGGGTCAACGGAGGGAACCATAGGAGCCACATATCTCCGCAACAACGACCTATGGAACACATTATGGATTGCGAAAGAAGCTGGAAGGTCCAAACGAAATGACACAGGATTAAGAATTTCAGAAATCTTATACGGACCAATGAAACGAGGCTTAAACTTAGGAGACAAAACCTTCATAGGAACATAACGAGACGATAACCAAACCAAATCCCCAACACGAAGTCGGGGACCAACACAGCGACGGCAGTTAGCGAAACGCTGAGCCTTCTCCTGGGACAATGTCAAATTGTCCACCACGTGAGTCCAAATCTGCTGCAACCTGTCCACCACAGAATCCACACCAGGACAGTCCGAAGGCTCAACCTGTCCTGAAGAAAAACGAGGGTGGAAACCAGAATTACAGAAAAAAGGCGAAACCAAAGTGGCCGAGCTGGCCCGATTATTAAGGGCGAACTCAGCCAAAGGCAAGAAGGACACCCAATCATCCTTATCAGCAGAAACAAAGCATCTCAGATATGTCTCCAAAGTCTGATTGGTTCGTTCGGTTTGGCCATTTGTCTGAGGATGGAAAGCTGAAGAAAACGACAAATCAATGCCCATCTTAGCACAAAAGGACCGCCAAAACCTCGAAACAAACTGGGAACCTCTGTCCAACACGATGTTCTCCGGAATGCCATGCAAACGAACCACGTGCTGGAAAAACAATGGAACCAAATCAGAGGAGGAAGGCAATTTAGGCAAAGGTACCAAATGGACCATCTTAGAGAAGCGATCACAAACCACCCAGATAACCGACATACTTTGAGAGACAGGGAGATCTGAAATAAAATCCATGGAAATATGCGTCCAGGGCCTCTTCGGGACCGGCAAGGGCAAAAGCAACCCACTGGCACGAGACCAGCAGGGCTTAGCCCGAGCACAAGTCCCACAGGACTGCACAAAAGAACGCACATCCCTTGACAAGGAAGGCCACCAAAAGGATCTAGCCTCCAAATCCCTGGTACCAAAGATTCCAGGATGACCAGCCAACACCGAACAATGAACCTCACAGATAACTCTACTAGTCCATCTATCAGGGACAAACAGTTTCTCCGCTGGGCAACGGTCAGATCTATCAGCCTGAAACTCCTGCAGCACCCGCCGCAAATCAGGGGAGATGTCAGACAAAATTACCCCCTCTTTGAGAATACCAGCCGACTCAGGAACTCCCGGAGAATCAGGCACAAAACTCCTTGAAAGGGCATCAGCCTTCACATTCTTAGAACCCAGAAGGTACGAAACCACAAAATCGAAGCAGGAGAAAAACAGCGACCATCGAGCCTGTCTAGGATTCAACCGCTTGGCAGACTCGAGATAAGTCAGAATCTTGTGATCCGTCAAGACCACCATGCGATGCTTGGCTCCTTCAAGCCAATGTCGCCACTCCTCGAACGCCCACTTCATAGCCAACAACTCTCGATTGCCCACATCATAATTGTGCTCAGCAGGCGAAAACTTTCTAGAAAAGAAAGCACATGGTTTCATCACCGAGCCATCAGAACTTCTTTGAGATAGAACAGCCCCTGCTCCAATCTCAGAAGCATCCACCTCGACCTGAAACGGGAGCGAAACATCTGGCTGACACAACACAGGGGCAGAAGAAAAACGACGCTTCAACTCCTGAAAAGCCTCAATGGCCGCAGAGGACCAATTGACCACATCCGCACCTTTCTTGGTTAAATCAGTCAATGGTTTAACAACACTAGAAAAATTAGCGATGAAGCGACGGTAAAAATTAGCAAAGCCCAGGAATTTCTGAAGGCTCTTCACAGAAGTAGGCTGAGTCCAATCATAAATGGCCTGAACTTTAACAGGGCCCATCTCGATAGTAGAAGGGGAAAAAATGAAGCCCAAAAATGAAACCTTCTGAACTCTAAAGAGACATTTAGACCCCTTCACAAACAAGAAATTAGCACGAAGAACCTGGAACACCAATCTGACCTGCTTCACATGAGACTCCCAATCGTCCGAAAAAACCAAAATATCATCCAAATATACAATCATGAATCTATCCAGGTACTTTCGGAAGATGTCATGCATAAAGGACTGAAACACAGATGGAGCATTAGAAAGCCCGAATGGCATCACCAGGTACTCAAAATGGCCCTCGGGCGTATTAAATGCTGTTTTCCATTCGTCGCCCTGTTTAATACGCACAAGATTATACGCCCCTCGAAGATCTATCTTGGTGAACCAGCTAGCCCCCTTAATCCGAGCAAACAAATCAGACAGTAGCGGCAAGGGGTACTGAAATTTGACGGTGATTTTATTGAGAAGGCGGTAATCTATACAAGGTCTCAGAGAACCATCCTTCTTGGCCACAAAAAAGAACCGTGCTCCCAACGGTGACGACGACGGGTGAATATGCCCTTTCTCCAAGGACTCCTTTACATAACTCCGCATAGCGGCGTGTTCTGGCACAGATAAATTGTACAGTCGGCCCTTCGGAAACTTACTACCAGGAATCAAATTAATAGCACAATCGCAATCCCTATGAGGAGGTAGGGCACTGGATTTGGGCTCATCAAATACATCCCGGTAATCTGACAAGAACTCAGGGACTTCAGAAGGATGGGAAGACGAAATTGACAACAATGGGACATCCCCATGTACCCCTTGACAACCCCAACTGGATACAGACATTGATTTCCAATCCAATACTGGATTATGGACCTGTAGCCATGGCAAACCCAAAACGACCACATCATGCAGATTATGCAACACCAAAAAGCGAATATCCTCCTGATGTGCAGGAGCCATGCACATGGTCAGTTGAGTCCAGTACTGAGGCTTATTCTTGGCCAAAGGCGTAGCATCAATTCCTCTCAATGGAATAGGATACTGTAAGGGCTCCAAGAAAAAACCACAGCGCCTGGCAAACTCCAAGTCCATCAAATTCAGGGCAGCGCCTGAATCCACAAATGCCATAACAGAATAGGACGACAAAGAGCAAATCAGAGTAACGGACAAAAGAAATTTTGGCTGTACCGTACCAATGGTGGCAGACCCGCGAACCGCTTAGTGCGTTTAGGACAATCAGAGATAGCATGAGTGGAGTCACCACAGTAAAAACACAGCCCATTCTGACGTCTGTATTCTTGCCGTTCAGCTCTGGTCAAGGTCCTATCACATTGCATAGGCTCAGGCCTCTGCTCAGAAGATACCGCCAAATGGTGCACAGTTTTGCGCTCACGTAAGTGTCGATCGATCTGAATGGCCAAGGACATAGACTCATTCAGACCAGCAGGCGTGGGGAATCCCACCATAACATCCTTAAGGGCTTCAGAAAGACCCTTTCTGAAAATTGCCGCCAGGGCACACTCATTCCACTGAGTAAGCACAGACCACTTTCTAAACTTCTGACAATATACCTCCACTTCATCCTGACCCTGACACAAAGCCAGCAAGATTTTCTCTGCCTGATCCACTGAATCTGGTTCATCATAAAGCAACCCAAGCGCCAGAAAAAACGCATCTACATTACGCAATGCAGGATCTCCTGGCGCAAGGGAAAATGCCCAGTCTTGAGGGTCGCCACGTAGCAAAGAAATAATGATTTTTACTTGCTGAATGGGGTCACCAGAGGAGCGGGGTTTCAAAGCAAAAAACAGTCTACAATTATTTTTGAAATTCAGGAACTTAGATCTATCCCCAGAAAACAAATCAGGAATTGGAATTCTGGGTTCTAACATCGGGTTCTGAACTACATAATCTTGAATGCCTTGTACCCTTGCAGTGAGTTGATCCACACAAGAGGACAGACCTCGAATGTCCATATCTACACCTGTGTCCTGAACCACCCAGAGATTTAGGGGAAAAGAAAAACAAAACACGCTGCAGAGGAAAAAAAAAATGGTCTCAGAACTTCTTTTATCCCTCTATTGAGATGCATTAACACTTTACGGGCCAGCTGTACTGTTATGATGACCTGGTGGTTAGGAGCACTAGGAATGACCTGATGAGCAAACTAGTAATACAAGACAAGCTCTGGGAAGTGGGAGCTCTGCTGACCCCAAACCCTAATCCTATCACAATAACTAGAAATAGCCGTGGAACGTACCTGACTCTGCCTAGACTGTTATGATCCCAGTGGCTGGGGATCACAGGAAATACTAGCTAAGTAACTAAACATAGACACGAGCTCTAGGGAGTTGGTAACTGGACTGACTGCAAAACCTGATCCTATCCAAACACACTAAAGGTAGCCGGTGAACGTGCCTAAAATTCTGGACGTCTCGACGCAGCCTGAGAAACTGACTACCCCTAAAGAGAAAGCAAGACCTCACTTGCCTCAAGAGAAATAACCCCAAAGATATAGGAAGCCCCCAACAAATAATAACGGTGAGGTAAGGAGAAAAGACACACGTAGGAATGAAAACAGATTCAGCAAATGAGGCCCGCTAATACTAGATAGCAGAAGACAGATAGCGAACTGTGCGGTCGGTAAAAAACCCTACCAAAATATCCACGCTGAGAAATCAAGAACCCCCACACCAACTAACGGTGTGGGGGGAGAACCTCAGCCCCCCAGAGCTACCAGCAAGCTTGGAAATCACATATTAGCAAGCTGGACAAGAAACATATAGAACACTGATGATCTAAAAAATGAACAAAACGGAAACTTAGCTTCTCTTGAAGAGACTGGGAGCAAGGTAGTCAGAAGGAATCAGAATAGCACTGAATACATTGACAGCAGGCATAGACTGAGAGTCCAAGTGAGCTTAAATAGAAAACCAGCCAACAGATATCGAGACAGCTGATGCCAGTCACAAAACTGCAGAAAGACAGCACTCACACAGTACCACTTGTGACCACAAGAGGGAGCCCAGAAATAGAGTTCACAACAGTACCCCCCCCCCTTGAGGAGGGGTCACGAAACCCTCATCAAGACCCCCAGGGCGATCAGGATGAGCCGCATGGAAGGCACGAACCAAATCGGCCGCATGGACATCAGAGGCGACAACCCAGGAATTATCCTCCTGACCATAGCCCTTCCACTTAACTAAATACTGAAGCCTCCGTCTGGAAATATGAGAAACCAAGATCTTCTCCACCACGTACTCCAATTCGCCCTCAACCAGCACTGGAGCAGGAGGCTCAACAGAAGGAACCACAGGCACCAAATACCTCCGCAACAAAGACCTATGGAACACATTATGAATGGCAAACGATGCTGGGAGGTCCAAACGAAAAGACACCGGGTTAAGGATTTCCAAAATCTTATAAGGACCGATGAAGCGAGGCTTGAATTTAGGAGAGGAAACCTTCATAGGAACATACCGAGAAGACAGCCATACCAAATCCCCAACACGAAGTCGGGGACCAACACCGCGACGGCGGTTGGCAAAGCGCTGAGCCTTCTCCTGTGACAACTTCAAATTGTCCACCACATGGTTCCAAATCTGCTGCAACCTATCCACCACAGAATCCACCCCCGGACAGTCAGAAGGCTCAACCTGACCTGAGGAAAAACGAGGATGAAAACCAGAATTGCAGAAAAAAGGCGAAACCAAAGTAGCAGAACTAGCCCGATTATTAAGGGCAAACTCTGCCAATGGCAAAAAAGTCACCCAATCATCCTGATCAGCAGAAACAAAACATCTTAAATAAGTTTCCAACGTCTGATTAGTTCGCTCGGTTTGGCCATTCGTCTGAGGATGGAAGGCCGACGAAAAAGACAAATCAATGCCCATCTTAGCACAAACAATCTGCCAAAATCTGGACACAAACTTGGATCCTCTGTCAGACACAATATTTTCAGGGATGCCGTGCAAGCGAACCACATTCTGAAAAAATAAAGGAACCAAATCGGAGGAGGAAGGCAACTTAGGCAAGGGCACCAAATGGACCATTTTGGAAAAAGGATCACACACCACCCAGATGACAGACATTCTCTGAGATACTGGAAGATCTGAAATAAAATCCATGGAAATGTGCGTCCAAGGCCTCTTTGGGACAGGCAAAGGCAAAAGCAAACCGCTGGCACGAGAACAGCAAGGCTTAGCCCGAGCACAAATCCCACAGGACTGCACAAAGGAACGCACATCCCGCGACAAGGAAGGCCACCAGAAGGACCTAGCCACCAAATCTCTGGTACCAAAAATCCCAGGATGACCTGCCAACACCGAAGAATGAACCTCGGAAATAACTCTGCTGGTCCATCTATCTGGGACAAACAATCTCTCTGGTGGGCAACGGTCAGGTCTATCAGCCTGAAATTTCTGCAGCACTCGTCGCAAATCTGGGGAAATGGCAGACAAAATCACTCCCTCTTTGAGGATACCAGCCGGCTCTGAAACTCCCGGAGAGTCAGGCACAAAACTCCTAGAAAGGGCATCAGCCTTCACGTTCTTCGAACCAGGCAGGTACGAGACCACGAAATCGAAACGGGAGAAAAACAACGACCAACGAGCCTGTCTAGGATTCAGGCGCTTGGCAGACTCGAGATAAATCAGATTTTTGTGATCAGTCAAGACCACCACACGATGCCTAGCTCCCTCGAGCCAATGTCGCCACTCCTCAAATGCCCACTTCATAGCCAACAACTCCCGATTACCAACATCATAATTCCGCTCGGCAGGCGAAAACTTTCTTGAAAAGAAGGCACAAGGCTTCATCACAGAGCCATCAGAGCTTCTCTGCAACAAAACAGCCCCCGCTCCAATCTCAGAAGCATCCACCTCGACTTGGAAAGGAAGAGAGACATCAGGCTGACATAAGACTGGAGCTGAAGAAAACCGGCGCTTCAGCTCCCGAAAGGCTTCCACTGCCGCAGGAGACCAATTAGTCACATCAGAACCTTTCTTGGTCAAATCCGTCAAGGGCTTAACCACGCCAGAAAAATTAGCGATGAAGTGACGGTAAAAATTAGCAAAACCCAAGAACTTCTGAAGACTCTTAACAGATGTAGGCTGAGTCCAGTCATGAATAGCCTGGACCTTGACTGGGTCCATCTCAATAGTAGAAGGAGAAAAAATAAAACCCAAAAAGGAAACCTTCTGTACTCCAAAGAGACATTTTGAGCCCTTCACAAATAAAGCATTAGCACGCAGGACCTGAAACACCATCCTGACGTGCTTCACATGGGACTCCCAATCATTAGAAAAGACCAAAATGTCATCCAGATACACAATCATAAATTTATCCAGATATTCTCGGAAAATGTCATGCATAAAGGACTGAAACACAGAAGGAGCATTAGAGAGTCCAAAAGGCATCACCAAGTACTCAAAATGGCCTTCGGGAGTATTAAATGCTGTTTTCCATTCGTCCCCCTGCTTGATACGCACAAGGTTATACGCACCACGAAGATCTATCTTGGTGAACCAACTGGATCCCTTAATCCGAGCAAACAGATCAGACAATAATGGCAAAGGATACTGAAATTTGACCGTGATTTTATTTAGAAGACGATAATCTATACAAGGTCTCAGAGAACCATCCTTCTTGGCCACAAAAAAGAATCCTGCACCAAGAGGGGAGGAGGATGGGCGAATATGTCCCTTCGCCAAAGACTCCTTTATATAACTCCGCATCACGGCATGTTCTGGTATAGACAAATTAAAAAGTCGTCCCTTAGGGAACTTACTGCCAGGAATCAAATTTATAGCACAATCACAATCCCTATGAGGAGGCAGGGCACCGGATCTGGGCTCATCAAATACATCCTGGTAGTCTGACAAAAACTCAGGGACCTCAGAAGGAGTGAAAGAAGCAATTGACACCAAAGGGACATCGCCATGAATCCCCTGACAACCCCAACTTGACACAGACATAGCTTTCCAATCCAGAACTGGATTATGGGCCTGCAGCCATGGCAGACCCAAAACTACAACATCATGCAAATTATGCAGCACAAGAAAGCGAATCACCTCCTGATGTACAGGAGTCATGCACATGGTCACTTGAGTCCAATACTGAGGCTTATTCTCAGCCAATGGCGTAGCATCTATTCCCCTCAGTGGAATAGGAAATTCCAAAGGCTCCAGAACAAAACCACAGCACTTGGCAAACGACAAATCCATAAGATTCAGGGCAGCACCTGAATCCACAAAAGCCATAACAGAGTAGGATGACAAAGAACAGATTAAAGTAACAGACAAAATGAACTTAGGCTGTATAGTACCAATGGTGACAGGTTTAGCGATTTTTTTTAAGCGCTTAGAGCATGCTGAGATAACATGAGTAGAATCACCACAGTAAAAGCACAACCCATTTTGACGTCTATGACTTTGTCGCTCAATTCTAGTCAGAATTCTGTCACATTGCATTGACTCAGGTCTCTGTTCAGAGAACACCGCCAGAGGATGCGCAGATTTGCGCTCCCGTAAATGCCGATCAATCTGAATGGCCAAAGCCATTGAATCACTCAGACTTGCAGGCGTGGGGAACCCCACCATAACATTCTTAATGGCTTTAGAAAGACCCTCTCTGAAATTTGCAGCCAGGGCACACTCATTCCATTGAGTAAGCACTGACCATTTCCGAAATTTTTGACAGTACACCTCAGCTTCATCCTGACCTTGAGAGATAGCCAGCAAGGCCTTTTCTGCCTGGTTCTCAAGATTAGGTTCCTCATAAAGCAGTCCAAGCGCCAGAAAAAACGCATCCACATTCAGCAATGCAGGATCTCCTGGCGCCAGAGAGAAAGCTCAATCTTGAGGGTCGCCGCGTAACAAGGAGATAACAATTTTAACTTGCTGAGCGGAATCACCAGAGGAACGAGGTCTCAAAGATAGAAACAATTTACAATTATTCCTAAAATTCAGAAACCTAGATCTATCTCCAGAAAACAACTCAGGAATAGGTATCTTTGGCTCAGACATAGGGCTATGAACAACAAAATCCTGAATATTTTGCACCTTTGCAGCAAGATGATCCACACTAGAAGTCAGACTCTGAATATCCATGTCTGCAGCTGAGCTCAAAACCACCCAGAGATTAAGGGGATGAGAGAAGCTGGACAGACTGCAGCAAAGGGAGAGGAAAAAAAAAAATTGTACTCAGGACTTCTCTTATCCCACTTCATGCGATGCATTAAACACTTTTTTGGCCTGCTGTACTGTTATGATCCCAGTGGCTGGGGATCACAGGAAATACTAGCTAAGTAACTAAACATAGACACGAGCTCTAGGGAGGTGGTAACTGGACTGACCGCAAAACCTGATCCTATCCAAACACACTAAAGGTAGCCGGTGAACGTGCCTAAAATCCTGGACGTCTCGATGCAGCCTGAGAAACTGACTACCCCTAAAGAGAAAGCAAGACCTCACTTGCCTCAAGAGAAATAACCCCAAAGATATAGGAAGCCCCCAACAAATAATAACGGTGAGGTAAGGAGAAAAGACACACGTAGGAATGAAAACAGATTCAGCAAATGAGGCCCACTAATACTAGATAGCAGAAGACAGATAGCGAACTGTGCGGTCGGTAAAAAACCCTACCAAAATATCCACGCTGAGAAATCAAGAACCCCCACACCAACTAACGGTGTGGGGGGAGAAACTCAGCCCCCCAGAGCTACCAGCAAGCTGGGAAATCACATATTAGCAAGCTGGACATGAAACATATAGAACACTGATGATCTAAAAAATGAACAAAACGGAAACTTAGCTTTTCCTCAAGAGACTGGGAGCAAGGTAGTCAGAAGGAATCAGAATAGCACTGAATACATTGACAGCAGGCATAGACTGAGAGTCCAAGTGAGCTTAAATAGAAAACCAGCCCACAGATAACGAGACAGCTGATGCCAGTCACAAACCTGCAGAAAGACAGCACTCACACAGTACCACTTGTGACCACAAGAGGGAGCCCAGAAATAGACTTCACAACACTAGACGCCTCTTCACAGCCTAAGAGCTAACTACCCCTAAAGATAGAAAATAAAGCCTAACTTGCCTCAGAGAAATTCCCCATAGAAAAAGGCAGCCCCCCACACATATTGACTGTGAGTTAAGATGGAAGTCACAAACACAGGAATGAAATAGGTTTCAGCAAAGGAGGCCAGACTTAACTAAACAGACTTGAGGATAGAAAAGGTATCTTTGCGGTCAGCATAAAAAACTACCAAAAAACCACGCAAAAGAGACCCCACACCGACTCACGGTGTGGAGGTGCCACTCTGCATCCCAGAGCTTCCAGCTAGCAAGGCAAAATCATGATAGCAAGCTGGACAAGAAAACAGTGGTAAACAAATAAGCTAGCAGGGACTTAGCTTTTGCTGGAGTAGACAGGTCATCTGAAAGATCCAAGAGAGAACTGAACCAGTACTAGGACATTGACAGCTGGCATCAGGTAACAATCTAAGTGGAGTTAAATAGAGCAGCCAGCCTAGGACTAAACGAGGTCAGCTGAGGAAGGAACCTCAGAACCAGCAGCTCCACTCACAGCCACCAGAGGGAGTCCATGGACAGAACTCGCCGAAGTACCATTCATAACCACCGGAGGGAGTTCGAGAACAGAATTCACAACATTCGCCCCGTTACTTGTGTTGATTTTCTGCCATTCATACATCCACTTGGGAGCCTTGCAAGCTGACATAAGGAAGGAGGGTAGACAGCTCGGTTTTCCCAGGAGTTCGGCGGAGATCAGGTGGCTCGGCTTTAGAGGGATGACTTGGAATAGAGTCTTGCAGGAGCTACATAGCAGTGCGCGGTTGGACAGGGCTCCGAATATTTTGGTTTTGCACGTAGGCGGCAACGATTTGGGGGTTCGGCCGTTCAAGGAGTTGGTGAAGGACTTAAAGCATGATTTGCTGCGGCTGTGGATGTTGTATTCTGGGATTACCACTGTGTGGTCTGAGATTGTACCACGAAAACATTGCCATAATGTGAGGTCAGTGGTTAGGATTAACAAAGCCAGAGTTAAGGTCATTAGGGCACTGTCTGCTTTCGTTTCTAGGAATGGGGGTGTGTCAGTGAGGCACTTTGAGTTGGAAAAAGAGGAGAATGATTTTTGGTTGGCCGATGGGGTTCATTTCAATGGAGTGGGCAGTGACATTTGGGCACTTGGTTTGCAGGAGGGCATCAAAAGGGCCATAGCTTTTTGGTGTGGGGGGGTCGTGGGCATTTCAGGTGTTCAAGTGCCCGCATTGTGGCGGTTGAGGGGAGTACTTGAAGTTGGCTGAAAATTGGTCTGGGGATCCATGGGCTTGTGGTTTCCTCCTTTTGGAATTTAATATGATTTGGATCTGGTGAAATGGGGAGGGGAGTTTGGCAAGCTTGTTGGATCCCCAGAATGTTTTGAGTGAACAAACCCTTGTGGTTATGGTGCTCCCGAGCCAGTGGGGTAACAGCTGGGAGTAAATCTTGGCACTTTACGCTCCCTTTACATTTGGTAATCACCAGATTTTTTGAGAGCTTCAAGGACTCCTCCCAGCGTATAAAGGTTATTTATACTCTAATGTTTTATTGTTTGTTTTAAATAAAGGCTGCTGTGGCCACAATTATCCAAAGAATTTGTTGTCACTGTTTTTTATTTCAAGGGGATTGTTATATGCAGTGGTATGGTTAAAAGGGAGGGACGATTTAATGGTTTATCCTCGGGAAACTTCGTCAGTATCATTGCATGCAGTTCATAAACATGCTGCATTTTTTAATGCTACTGCATGTAAAGTAGAGGACCTGACTGCTGTTGACAGTGCAACAGTTGTGCTGGTCACTTGTATCTCACCGGATATTAAATATACCTCCTTTCAGGTATGTAAACTTGCTTACAAGTTCCCTTTGAGAAAAGAGTCTATAAAAAGGTTTATAATAAACCATCTAATGGCACATGACAATGGTTCTAAAACATAATTCTATAGGTCTGTATGATTATGGTAATATCTAATTTACACAGATTATTTTATTTAGTTTGTGTGAACATTCTATAAGAGCTGTAATGTTTTATTTCTTCATCCACAGAGTCAGGGGCATACATTGAAATCATGGGGACCCATAGCAAAAGTTTGAATTGCTCCACCCCCAAAAGAAAACACATATTCAGCAGAGTCACAGAAGGGCATATCTCATAACTTTGCAGCCCTTTCAAAGTAATTTAGTGCCTTAGTGTTCACACACACTAAGATACCCCTTTTATGGCCCCCATAAAGTATGATGCCAACAAAAGTGTTCTCCACAGTACGTTACCCCCACAGTGAATCCTTCCACATGCACAATATGATGACTCCACAGCATCCCCCTAAAGTATGATACCCCATAGCTCCCCCAAACAGCATGATGACCCAAATACAGTATGATTCCCCCACAGTGATCCCAAGACAGTATAATGGCCTTGGTGCTGTCCTCCCACCCAGTATGAGGGTCCCACAGTGACACCAACACAGTATGATGCCCTCACAGTAAATTCAGCACAGCTTGATGGTCCCGACACAGTCCTTCCACACACTATGAGGCTCCCACAGCCCTCAATACAATATGATGTCCATCTATGTGATAGCTCCCACACAGCATAATGACCTCACACAGTACATTTTAGAATGGCATCTGCACTGCTTACGACCCCCCATACTGGCCTCCAACAGTATAATGGACACCCACACAGCCGTCCTAAATAATGGTCCCACATACAGCCCTTCACACAGTATGATCATCCCAATGAGTACAATGTACTCATTGATTTAAAAAAAAGAAGAAAACTACCCACCTCGCTCCATTCTCTTGCTAAACAGGGCTCTGCAACGTGTATTCAGAAGCTGCTCATGAAGGGTGCAATGTAGTGGCATCACCATACCCTCTGTGCCGAGATCTCAGATCCCAGATATACAGGTAGAGTGATGGAGGAGGGAGCTAATGACAACATTTTTAGAGTGGTGTCTTAAGGAGGACATTGTGTTGCTTGAGAAACATATTAGATAGCCACTTAATTATACTTCATGGCAGAAGCAGACCTGGCTATAGGTGCCATATTACCACTTTATAATGCTTTCCTAATACTAATAATGTAAGTTCAATTTTAAGTCTAGTAAAATGCTAAAGAAAACTTCAAGGGTCTAAAATGTATTTTAAATGGGCCATACTGTGTTGTCAGGAACTGAGGGAATATTGCTGGCGTGTGCATGGCCGAGCGTCTGCAGTATCCACAAGTGTTTTGATCCCTGTCTCCTTCCTTCTCATGCCGCATGCCGCAAATCTGGGTGTTTTAGTGTAGCAATTGGCATCAGACGAAGGATACAGTGAAGAGAAAGCACATGGCAGCATTCAGACAATACACACTCTGAAGGCGAGCACTGTCCATCAGAAGCGGAATACAAACCCAAATATGCAAATGTGGAGGCATAATAGTGCACCTAAGTTATTTTTTCCGAAACTATACCAATAGCAGATAAACTGCTAGTATGGCTGTTATATGGTTAAGTTCCCTTCAACATGATATAACCCATTTAAAATACATTTTGGGAGTGGAAAACTCTCTTTAACCCCTTAGTGACTGAGACAATTTTGACCTTAATGATTAAGATAAAATTTTACAATTCTGACCAGTGTCATTTTATGAGGTAATAATTCATGAACTCTTCAACAGATCCCACTGATTCTGAGAATGTTTTTTCGCTACACATTGTACTTCATAATAATTGTAAAATTTCTTTTTTGGTATGACTTACGTTTTTTGAGAATAAAAACAAAAATTTGGTGAACATTTTGAAAATTTGGCAATTTTAAAACTTTTCATTTTTATGCCATTAAACCAAAGCGTTATGTCATATTTTACATCAGCACAATTTCGGAAACATTTTTTTTTGTTAGGAAGTTAGAAGGGTTTAAAATTTAACCAGCGATTTCTAATTTTTCCAACAAAATTTGCAAAAACATTTTTTTAGGGACAACATCACATTTGAAGTGACTTTGAGGGGTCTACAGTCATATGAAAAAGTTTGGGCACCCCTATTAATCTTAAGCTTAATGTTTTATAAAAATGGTTTATTTTGCAACAGCTATTTCAGTTTCATATATCTAATAACTGTTGGACACAGTAATGTTTCTGCCTTGAAATGAGGTTTATTGTACTAACAGAAAATGTGCAATCTGCATTCAAACAAAATTTGACAGGTGCATAAGTATGGGCACCCTTATCATTTTCTTGTTTTAAATACTCCTACCTACTTTTTACTGACTTACTAAAGCACTTTTTTTGGTTTTGGAACCTCATTGAGTTTTGAACTTCATAGCCAGGTGTATGCAATCATGAGAAAAGCTACTTAAAGTGGCCACTTGCAAGTTGTTCTCCTGTTTGAATCTCCTCTGAAGAGTGGCATCATGGGCTCCTCAAAACAACTGTCAAATGATCTGAAAACAAAGATTATTCAACATAGTTGTTCAGGGGAAGGATACAAAAAGCTGTCTCAGAGATTTAACCTGTCAATTTCCACTGTGAGGAACATAGTAAGGAAATGGAAGAACACAGGTACAGTTCTTGTTAAGGCCAGAAGTGGCAGGCCAAGAAAAACATCAGAAAGGCAGAGAAGAAGAATGGTGAGGTCAGTCAAGGACAATCCTCAGGCCACCTCCAGAGATCTGCAGCATCAACTTGCTGCAGATGGTGTCACTGTGCATCGGTCAACTATACAACGCAGTTTGCACAAGGAGAAGCTGTATTGGAGAGTGATGCGAAAGAAGCCATTTCTGCAAGCACGCCACAAACAGAGTCGGTTGAGGTATGCAAAAGCACATTTGGAGAAGCCAATTTCTTTTTGGAAGAAGGTCCTGTGGACTGATGAAACCAAGATTGAGTTGTTTGGTCATACAAAAAGGCGTTATGCATGGCGGCAAAAAAACACAGTGCGTTGTATAGTTGACCGATGCACAGTGACACCATCTGCAGCAAGTTGATGCTGCAGCTCTCTGGAGATGGTCTGAGGATTGTCCTTGACTGATCTCACCATTCTTCTTCTCTGCCTTTCTGATGTTTTTCTTGGCCTGCCACTTCTGGCCTTAACAAGAACTGTACCTGTGTTCTTCCATTTCCTTACTATGTTCCTCACAGTGGAAATTGACAGGTTAAATCTCTGAGACAGCTTTTTGTATCCTTCCCCTGAACAACTATGTTGAATAATCTTTGTTTTCAGATCATTTGACAGTTGTTTTGAGGAGCCCATGATGCCACTCTTCAGAGGAGATTCAAACAGGAGAACAACTTGCAAGTGGCCACTTTAAGTAGCTTTTCTCATGATTGCACACACCTGGCTATGAAGTTCAAAACTCAATGAGGTTACAAAACCAAAAAATGTGCTTTAGTAAGTCAGTAAAAAGTAGGTAGGAGTATTTAAAACAAGAAAATGATAAGGGTGCCCATACTTATGCACCTGTCAAATTTTGTTTGAATGCAGATTGCACATTTTCTGTTAGTACAATAAACCTCATTTCAAGGCAGAAACATTACTGTGTCCAACAGTTATTAGATATATGAAACTGAAATAGCTGTTGCAAAATAAACCATTTTTATAAAACATTAAGCTTAAGATTAATAGGGGTGCCCAAACTTTTTCATATGACTGTATATAACAGAAAATACTCAAAAGTGACACCATTCAAAAAACTCCACCCCCCAAGGTGCTCAAAACCACATTCAAGAAGTTTATTAACAATTGAGGTGCTTCATAAAAATTATTGGAATGTGGAAGGGAAAAATGAACATTTAACATTTTTTCCCAAAAAATTAACTTTAAACCTTAGACTAACTTTTTTATTTTTGCAAGGGTAACAAGAGAAAATGGACCATAAAATTTGTTGTGCAATTTCTCCTCAGTACACCGATAACCCATTTGTGGGGGAAAGCTACTGTTTGGGCAAATGGCAGGGCTTGTAAGGGAAGCAGCACTGTTTGACTTTCTGTATGCAAAATTGACTGGAATCGAGAGAGGACACCATGCCACATTTGGAGAGCCACTGATGTATCTAACCAGGGGAAACCCCTGATAAGGGCACAAGATACCCAGGTAAAATATATTAATTTATAGTTATCAAAGAAAGAACTCTCCCTGCACCTCTATTGAGGTCAAATATTAACTATTAACGCCAAACTTGACTATTAATAATCAATATCCAGTAATGCCTCAACGTTATCTTTTCCTTATATTACATACTAACTGGGACAAAACAGTGTATCAATAAAGGATATTCATTACATATATATATATATATATATATATATATATATATATATATATATATATTTAGACTCAAGCTGGCGACTATATATACATATACACATATACGGATACTATAACTCTAATACAGTAGTATCACAACAATATCACACATTAAAAACCCACAATTAACTGCCCGAATCACCCAAATCACACATGCAATATCAGTCCTCCCAATATGGCCCACTATTACTAAGGCCTAAGAGGTTACAGATTATACTCAGCCATGTGTGTCCATCATCATCCCAGGAGAGCAAGAGAAGAGAGAAAAGCACATGTCTTGTTTATTTATGTCCAACTAAAAAGAGGTGTGTCCAACCTCAGGTGTAGTGAGATGATGTCACAGTATAGATACATCTCTTCAATCCTGATTAAACCTGTTTTTCTAGCACATGGCAGGACAGCATGCTGGAGGAGGGGCTTCTGCATACATGTGGGGGAATTATATATCTAATATATAAAGCTGAATGTGTGTATGTATGTATGTGTGTGTGTATGTCCGGGATTGGCATCTGAACCGTCGCAGCTACAGGCACAAAATTTTGCACAGTCACAAGTCTGGACCCCGAGAGCGTCATAGGCTATGTTGTGAGGTGAAATTTTAACCCCGCGCTTTCCAATTCACCAAACAATTTTGCTCCTATCTGCATAATGGGGAAAAAGTGAAAGGAAAAGTGTTTGAGGCGTCGCAGCTACAGGCACAAAATTTTGCACAGTCACACGTCTGGACCCCGAGAGCGTCAAAGCTATGTTGTGAGGTGAAATTTTAACCCCGCGCTTTCCAATTCACCAAACAATTTTGCCCCTATCTACATAATGGGGAAAAAATGAAAGGAAAAGTGTTGGAGGCAAATTAACAGCTGCCAGATGTGAACAAGGGGGACTTAAAGAATGACAGCGATAGCGCCAAAGAGAATATACTGTACAGTTGCTAAGGTGGGGCCCCGACATGGGATAATCACCACACCACCACGGGGATATGAACACACACACAAAATGCGCCACACACTACCACGTGCTCAAACACATATACCACCCTCAGCGCACATTTCACCACACATACACCAACCTCGCCACATAAAAGTAGAAACACAAAAGTCGCCGCTCAAAACTCGCCACGCGCAAAACTCTCCACATGCAAAACTCGCCAAACGTGCAAAACTCACCTCATGGAAAACTCGCCACATGCAAAACTTGCACACGCAGAAAAATTGCCACACGCAGAAAAATTGCCACATGCACAAAAGTTGCAACACATGCAAAAGTTGCCTCACACAAAACTTGCACATACTCAAAAGGCACCACACATAAAACTCGCCACGCGCAAAACTCGCCATGCGCAAAACTTGCTGCACACAACTTGCTACACTAACCTGTCACATGCAACTCGACACACAAAAAGTTGCTACACGCATGTCGCCACACAACACTCATCTCACAAAAGTCGCTACATGCATGTCGCCACACGCAACTCAACACACACAACTTGACACACGAAACTCGCCCTAAAACACACACAAGTCTGGTATTGTCCTTCAAAAATAAAAATCTGATTAATAAGCAGAGAAACTACAAGAGCAACAAATGTACCATATAGGAATCCGGCAGCTGTCAGTCACATGACCAGTCTATTATGTGTATGTGTGAGCTAATATATACTGCCAGGGGGTGGGCTTACTGTTGGCTGGGGATTTATCAGGCTGCCATTTTAGCTTACAAATACTGAGGTAAAAATACTGACCAAATAACGTGTGAACGAGGGCTAATACAGGAGGAGATGACATACAGATATATACTATATACAGGAGGAGATGACACACAGGTATATACTATTTACAGGGGAGATGACACACAGGTATATACTATATACAGGAGGAGATGACACACAGATATATACTATATACAGGAGAGATGACACACAGGTATATACTATATAGAGGAGGAGATGACATACAGGTACATACTACATACAGGAGGAGATGACATACAGGTATATACTATATACAGGAGGAGATGACACACAGGTATATACTATATACAGGAGCAGATTACCTACAGGTATATAGTATATACAGGAGGAGATGACATACAGGTATTGTTGTGAATTTGCTTTTTGGCTCCCTCTAGTGGTTACTAGTGTTTTGACTCTGGATATGTCAGTCATCCCTTGTATGCTCACCTGGGCCGTTAGTTCAGGGGTGTTGCTATATAAGCTCCCTGGACCTTCAGTTCAATGCCTGGCAACGTTGTAATCAGAGCTAATCTGTTGTGCTCTTGTCTACTGATCCTGGTTCCTGCTAGATTAAGCTAAGTCTGCTTTCTTGCTTTTTGTTATTTGTTTTTGTTTGCATTTTTGTCCAGCTTGTACTTAATCTGTATCCTGTCCTTGCTGGAAGCTCTAGGGAGCTGGTGTTCTCCCCCCGGGCCGTTAGACAGTTCGGGGGTTCTTGAATTTCCAGCGTGGATGTTTGATAGGGTTTTTGTTGACCATATAAGTTATCTTACTACATTCTGCTATTAGTAAGCGGGCCTCTCTTTGCTAAACCTAGTTCATTTCTATGTTTGTCATTTCCTCTTACCTCACCGTTATTATTTGTGGGGGGCTTGTATCCTACTTTTGGGGTCCTTTCTCTGGAGGCAAGAGAGGTCTTTGTTTTCCTCTTCTAGGGGTAGTTAGTTCTCCGGCTGGCGCGAGACATCTAGCGACCAACGTAGGCATGTTCCCCGGCTACTTCTAGTGTTGGCGTTAGGAGTAGATATATGGTCAACCCAGTTACCACTGCCCTATGAGCTGGATTTTTGTACTTCGCAGACTTACCTATTTCTCTGAGACCCTCGCCATTGGGGTCATAACAGTTTGCCAGGCCAGTATTAAATGTTAAATGCATTGCAGAAGCGGGATTATAAGAAAGAAAATTCTGAGTTTTTTTTTTTTCTCTCTCATTTTTTTTTCTTTTCCCCTTTACCTCTGAGTGGCTCAAGCTTGCTGCAGACATGAATGTCCAGACCTTGATTACAAGTGTGGACCAGCTTGCTGCTCGTGTGCAGGGCATACAAGATTATGTTACCAGAAATCCTATGTCAGAACCTAAGATACCGATTCCTGAATTGTTTTTCGGAGACCGATTTAAGTTTAGAAATTTCAGGAATAATTGTAAATTATTTTTGTCCCTGAGACCCTGTTCATCTGGAGACTCCGCTCAGCAAGTGAAAATTGTTATGTCTTTTTTACGGGGCGACCCTCAGGATTGGGCCTTTTCGCTGGCGCCAGGAGATCCGGCATTGGCGGATATTGATGCGTTTTTTCTGGCGCTCGGTTTACTTTATGAGGAACCCAATCTTGAGATTCAGGCAGAAAAAGCCTTGCTGGCTATGTTTCAGGGCCAGGACGAGGCTGAAGTGTATTGCCAAAAATTTCGGAAATGGTCCGTGCTGACTCAGTGGAACGAGTGTGCACTGGCCGCAAATTTTAGAAATGGCCTTTCTGAAGCCATTAAGAATGTGATGGTGGGTTTCCCTATTCCCACAGGTCTAAATGATTCCATGGCCCTGGCTATTCAAATTGACCGGCGGTTGCGGGAGCGCAAAACCGCAAATTCCCTTATGGTGTTGTCTGAACAGGCACCTGATTTAAGGCAATGTGATAGAAAAACCGCAAATTCACCTATGGTGCTGTCTGAACAAACACCTGATTTAATGCAATGTGATAGAATCCTGACTAGAAATGAGCGGAAAATTCATAGACGCCAGAATGGCTTGTGTTACTACTGTGGTGATTCTACACATGTTATCTCAGCATGCTCTAAACGTCTAACTAAGGTTGTTAGTCCTGTCACCGTTGGTAATTTGCAACCTAAATTTATTCTATCTGTAACTTTGATTTGTTCACTGTCATCTTATCCTGCCATGGCGTTTGTAGATTCAGGTGCTGCCCTGAGTCTTATGGATCTGTCATTTGCCAAGCGCTGTGGTTTTGTTCTTGAGCCATTAGAAAATCCAATCCCTCTTAGGGGTATTGATGCTACGCCGTTGGCAGAAAATAAACCGCAGTTTTGGACACAGGTTACCATGTGTATGACTCCTGAACATCGGGAGGTTATACGTTTTCTTGTTTTGCATAAAATGCATGATTTGGTTGTTTTGGGGTTGCCATGGTTGCAGACCCATAATCCAGTCTTGGATTGGAAGACCATGTCAGTGTCAAGTTGGGGATGCCGTGGAAATCATGGGGATTCCCTGCCCGTGTCTATTGCTTCTTCTACGCCTTCGGAAGTTCCGGAGTATTTGTCTGATTATCAGGATGTTTTCAGCGAGTCCAGGTCCAGTGCACTGCCTCCTCATAGGGAGTGTGACTGCGCAATAGAGTTGATTCCAGGCAGTAAGTTTCCTAAGGGAAGATTATTTAACCTGTCGGTACCTGAACATACCGCTATGCGTTCATATATTAGAGAGTCTCTGGAGAAGGGGCATATCCGTCCTTCTTCTTCCCCTCTTGGTGCGGGATTCTTTTTTGTGGCCAAAAAGGATGGATCTTTGAGGCCTTGTATTGACTATCGGCTCTTAAATAAGATCACTGTCAAATTTCAGTATCCTTTGCCGCTGTTGTCAGACTTGTTTGCCCGGATTAAAGGTGCCAAGTGGTTCACCAAGATAGATCTTCGTGGTGCGTACATCCTTGTGCGCATTAAGCAAGGAGATGAATGGAAAACCGCATTCAATACGCCCGAAGGTCATTTTGAGTACTTGGTGATGCCTTTTGGGCTCTCTAATGCGCCTTCAGTTTTTCAGTCCTTTATGCATGACATTTTCCGGAAGTATCTGGATAAATTTTTGATCGTTTATCTGGACGATATTCTGTTTTTTTCTGATGATTGGGACTCGCATGTAGAACAGGTCAGGATGGTTTTCAAGATTTTGCGTGAAAATTCTTTGTTTGTTAAAGGCTCAAAGTGTCTCTTTGGTGTACAGAAGGTTCCCTTTTTAGGGTTCATTTTTTCCCCTTCTGCTGTGGAGATGGACCCAGTCAAGGTCCGAGCTATTCATGATTGGACTCAGCCCTCGTCAGTTAAGAGTCTTCAGAAGTTCTTGGGTTTTGCTAACTTTTACCGTCGTTTTATCGCTAATTTTTCTAGCGTTGTTAAACCTTTGACGGATATGACCAAGAAAGGCTCTGATGTAGCTAACTGGGCTCCTGCTGCCGTGGAGGCTTTCCAGGAGTTGAAACGCCGGTTTACTTCGGCGCCTGTTTTGTGCCAGCCTGATGTCTCACTGCCCTTTCAGGTTGAGGTGGATGCTTCGGAGATTGGGGCAGGGGCCGTTTTGTCTCAGAGAGGTCCTGGTTGCTCTACTATGAGACCTTGTGCCTTTTTCTCTAGGAAGTTTTCGCCTGCAGAGCGAAATTATGATGTGGGCAATCGGGAGTTGTTGGCCATGAAGTGGGCATTTGAGGAGTGGCGTCATTGGCTCGAGGGTGCTAAGCATCGTGTGGTGGTTTTGACTGATCACAAAAATCTGATGTATCTCGAGTCTGCTAAATGCCTGAATCCTAGACAGGCCCGCTGGTCATTGTTTTTCTCCCGTTTTGACTTTGTGGTCTCGTATTTACCAGGTTCGAAGAATGTGAAGGCCGATGCTCTGTCTAGGAGCTTTGTGCCTGATGCTCCTGGAGTCGCTGAACCTGTGGGTATTCTTAAGGAAGGAGTTATCTTGTCAGCTATTTCTCCGGATCTGCGATGTGTGTTGCAGAGATTTCAGGCTGGTAGGCCTGACTCTTGTCCACCTGACAGATTGTTTGTGCCTGCTAGGTGGACCAGTAGAGTCATTTCCGAGGTTCATTCCTCGGTGTTGGCAGGGCACCCGGGAATTTTTGGCACCAGGGATCTGGTGGCCAGGTCCTTTTGGTGGCCGTCCTTGTCTAGGGATGTGCGGTCTTTTGTGCAGTCCTGTGGGACTTGTGCTCGAGCTAAGCCTTGCTGTTCTCGTGCCAGCGGGTTGCTCTTGCCCTTGCCTGTCCCGAAGAGACCTTGGACACACATCTCTATGGATTTCATTTCTGATCTTCCGGTGTCTCGGGGCATGTCTGTCATCTGGGTGATATGTGATCGTTTCTCCAAGATGGTCCATTTGGTTCCTTTGCCTAAGCTGCCTTCCTCTTGCGATCTGGTTCCTGTGTTCTTCCAGAACGTGGTCCGTTTACACGGCATTCCTGAGAATATTGTGTCGGACAGAGGATCCCAGTTTGTTTCCAGGTTCTGGCGATCCTTTTGTGGTAGGATGGGCATTGATTTGTCGTTTTCGTCCGCTTTTCATCCACAGACTAATGGACAAACGGAGCGAACTAATCAGACTCTGGAGGCTTATTTGAGGTGTTTTGTCTCTTCTGATCAGGATGATTGGGTGACCTTCTTGCCGTTGGCTGAATTTGCCCTTAATAATAGGGCTAGTTCCGCCACCTTGGTTTCGCCATTTTTCTGCAACTCTGGTTTCCATCCTCGTTTTTCCTCGGGACATGTGGAGCCTTCTGACTGTCCTGGGGTGGATTCTGTGGTAGATAGGTTGCAGCAGATCTGGAATCATGTGGTGGACAACTTGAAGTTGTCACAGGAGAAGGCTCAGCGTTTTGCCAACCGCCGCCGCGGTGTGGGTCCCCGACTTCGTGTTGGGGATTTGGTATGGCTGTCTTCTCGATTTGTTCCTATGAAGGTCTCCTCTCCCAAATTTAAGCCTCGCTTCATTGGTCCGTACAAGATATTGGAAATCCTTAATCCTGTGTCCTTTCGCCTGGATCTTCCGGTGTCGTTTGCCATTCACAACGTATTTCATAGGTCCTTGTTGCGGCGGTACGTTGTGCCTGTGGTTCCTTCTGCTGAGCCTCCTGCTCCGGTGTTGGTTGAGGGCGAGTTGGAGTACGTGGTGGCGAAGATCTTAGATTCTCGTCTCTCCAGGCGGAGGCTTCAGTACCTGGTCAAGTGGAATGGCTATGGTCAGGAGGATAATTCCTGGGTGGTCGCCTCTGATGTGCATGCGGCCGATTTAGTTCGGGCCTTTCACGCCGCTCATCCTGATCACCCTGGTGGTCTTGGTGAGGGTTCGGTGACCCCTCACTAAGGAGGGGGTACTGTTGTGAATTTGCTTTTTGGCTCCCTCTAGTGGTTACTAGTGTTTTGACTCTGGATATGTCAGTCATCCCTTGTATGCTCACCTGGGCCGTTAGTTCAGGGGTGTTGCTATATAAGCTCCCTGGACCTTCAGTTCAATGCCTGGCAACGTTGTAATCAGAGCTAATCTGTTGTGCTCTTGTCTACTGATCCTGGTTCCTGCTAGATTAAGCTAAGTCTGCTTTCTTGCTTTTTGTTATTTGTTTTTGTTTGCATTTTTGTCCAGCTTGTACTTAATCTGTATCCTGTCCTTGCTGGAAGCTCTAGGGAGCTGGTGTTCTCCCCCCGGGCCGTTAGACGGTTCGGGGGTTCTTGAATTTCCAGCGTGGATGTTTGATAGGGTTTTTGTTGACCATATAAGTTATCTTACTACATTCTGCTATTAGTAAGCGGGCCTCTCTTTGCTAAACCTAGTTCATTTCTATGTTTGTCATTTCCTCTTACCTCACCGTTATTATTTGTGGGGGGCTTGTATCCTACTTTTGGGGTCCTTTCTCTGGAGGCAAGAGAGGTCTTTGTTTTCCTCTTCTAGGGGTAGTTAGTTCTCCGGCTGGCGCGAGACATCTAGCAACCAACGTAGGCATGTTCCCCGGCTACTTCTAGTGTTGGCATTAGGAGTAGATATATGGTCAACCCAGTTACCACTGCCCTATGAGCTGGATTTTTGTACTTCGCAGACTTACCTATTTCTCTGAGACCCTCGCCATTGGGGTCATAACAGGTATATGCTATGTATAGGAGGAGATGACATACAGGTATATACTCTATACAGGAGGAGATGACACACAGATATATACTATATATAGGTGAGATGACACACAGGTATATACTATATACAGGAGATTACATACCGGGATTGGCATCTGCACCGTCGCAGCTACAGCCACAAAATTTTGCACAGTCACACGTCTGGACCCCGAGAGCGTCAAAGCTATGTTGTGAGGTGAAATTTTAACCCTGCGCGTTCCAATTCACCAAACAATTTTGCCCCTATCTACATAATGGGGAAAAAGTGAAGGGAAAAGTGTTGGAGGAAAATTGACAGCTGCCAGATGTGAACAATGAGGACTTAAAGAATGAGAGCGATGGCACCAAAGAGTATGTACCGTACAGTTGCTAAGGTGGGGCCCCGACATGGGATACTCACCACACACGGGGATATGAACACAAACAGAAAATGCGCCACACACTACCACGTGCTTGAACACATATACGACCCTCAGCACACATTTCACCACACACACACCAACCTCGCCACATAAAAGTCGAAACACAAAAGTCACCACTCAAAACTCTCAACGCGCAAAACTCGCTACAGGCAAAACTCGCCATATGCAAAACTAGGCTCACGCAAAACTCGCCTCATGGAAAACTCACCTCATGCAAAACTTGCACACACAGAAAAAATGCCACATGTACAAAAGTTGCACCACATGCAAAAGTTGCCTCACACAAAACTTGCACATACTCAAACGCACCACACATAAAACTCGCCACGCGCAAAACTCGCCATGCACAAATCTTGCTGCACACAACTTGCTACACTAACCTGTCACATGCAACTCGACACACAAAATGTTGCTACACGCATGTCGCCACACAAAACTCATCTCACAAAAGTCGCTACATGCATGTCGCCACACGCAACTCAACACACACAACTTGACACATGAAACTCGCCCTAAAACACACACAAGTCTGGTATTGTCCTTCAAAAATAAAAATCTGAATAATAAGCAGACAAACTACAAGAGCAACAAATGTACCATATAGGAAATACGGCAGCTGTCAGTCACATGACCTGTCTATTATGTGTATGTGTGAGCTAATATATACTAACGGGGGAGGGCTTACTGTTGGCTGGGGATTTATCAGGCTGCCAATAGCAACCAATCAGAGCTCAGCTTCTATTTTGCTACAGTTAATTAACCTGAGCTCTGATTGGTTAATATAGGCAACAAAGACATTCTCAGTATAACAAAGCTAATATATGTTGTGAAATTCTTCTATTAGCTTAGTTTTTGCCTTTTAATAATTACATTTCTATCTATTTGTTTTGTGGTTTTTGTGTGCAGAATAAATTTTTGTTAACACATTCTATTTTGCTAACAGCAGTCATTAACCCGGGCGAAGCCGGGTAGTACAGCTAGTAGATATATACGGTGGGGGGAAAAAGTATTTAGTCAGCCACCAATTGTGCAAGTTCTCCCACTTAAAAAGATGAGAGAGGCCTGTAATTGACATCATAGGTAGACCACAACTATGAGAGTCAAAATTGAGAAAACAAATCCAGAAAATCAGCTTGTCTGATTTGGCAAGATTTATTTTGCGAATTAAGGTAGAAAATAAGTATTTGGTCACCTAAAAACATGCAAAATTTCTAGCTCTCACAGACCTCTAACTTCTTCTTTAGGAGGCTCCTCTGTCCTCCACTCATTACCTGTACTAATGGAACTTTTTTGAAATTGTTATCAGTATAAAAGACACCTGTCCACAACAACAGTCACATTCCAAACTCCACTATGGTGAAGACCAAAGAGTTGTCGAAGGACACCAGAAACAAAATTGTAGCCCTGCACCAGGCTGGGAAGACTGAATCTACAAAAGGCAAGCAGCTTAGTATGATTAAATCAACTGTGGGAGCAATAATAAGAAAATGGAAGACATACAAGACCACTGACAATCTCCCTCGATCTGGGGCTCCACACTAAATCTCTTCCTGTGGGGTCAAAATGATCACAAGAGCGGTGAGCAAAAATTCCAGAACCACAGAGGGGAAATGAATAGTAAATGACCTGCATAGAGCTGGGACCACCGTAACAAAGGCTACCATCAGTAACACACTACGCTGCCAGAGACTCAGATCTTGCTGTGCCAGGCGTGTCCCACTCCTTAAGCTAGTACATGTCCGGGCCCGTCTGAAGTTTGCTAGAGAGCATTTGGATTATCGAGAAGAGTATTGGGAGAATTTCATATGGTCTGATGAGACCAAAGTAGAACTGTTTGGTAGAAACAAAACCCGTCATGTTTGGAGGAGATAGAATGCTGAGTTGCATCCAAAGTACACCATACCTAATGTGAAGCATGTTTGTTGACGACATCATTCTTTTGGGCTGTTTCTCTGCAAATGGACCAGGATGACTGATTCGTGTACATGAAAGCATGAAGGAGTGCAAACCTCTTTCCATCAGCAAGGGCATTGAAGATGAAACGTGGATGGGTTTTTCAGCATGATAATGATCCCAAGCACACTGCCAGGGCAATGAAGGAGTTGCTTCGTAAGAAGCCTATGAAGGTCCTGGAGTGGCCTAGCCAGTCTCCCGATCTCAACCCCATAGAAAACATTTGGAGGGAGTTGAAAGTCTGTGTTGCCCAGCGAAAGGCCCAAAACATCACTGCTCTAGAGGAAATCTGCATGGAGGAATGGGCAAACATACCACCAACAATGTGTGCCAACCTTGTGAAGACTTAAATGTTTGACCATTGTCATTGCCAACAAATCATATATAGCAAAATATTGAGATGAACTTTTGTTAATGACCAAATGTTTATTTTCCACCATAATTTGCAAAATAAATATTGCCAAATCAGACAAGGTTATTTTCTGGATTTGTTTTCTCATTTTGACTCTCATAGTTGTGGTCTACCTATGATGTCAATTATAGGCCTCTCTCATCTTTTTAAATTGGAGAACTTGCACAATTGGTGGCTAACTAAATACATTTTTCCCCATCCATCTGGCCCCCCATTTATTCACCCTGGCCTCCCATATATATGCATTTTGGCTCCACCATATATCCATCCTGGTCCCTCATATATCCATCTTGCCCCCCTTATATATGCATCCTGGCTCCCCCATATATCTGCATCCTGGCTTCACCATATATGCTCCTGTGCCCCCCATTTATCCATCTTGGCCACCCATACATATGCATCCTTGCTCCCCCATTTATCCATCCTGGCCCCCTATATATATATGCATCATTGTAACATCCCTGCCAGCATCACTGCATGGCTTCCCATTTCTGGCTTATACATCGACTTACTCACCACCCTGGGCAATGCAGTGAGTTTTGCCCTCTGCCTGCTCCATTCTGTGAACCACATGTCCTCTGCCTGTTGTGTGCGTACTTCCTGGCTGTGTGCTTAGCACGGTGGTGCCTGCTCTTCATGAGTGTTATAGAGACAGTTTGCACATTCCTAATGTGTCCCCAGCCTATTGCCAAGAGGTACCGGATACTTAGGCATCTCCACCAATAGGGAGATGCCTGAGCAACAAACTCTCTCAGTCTGCTTTCTGCTGCTGAGTTGCTAGGTCCTGTCCTGTTTCTGTCACCTTGGGGGCTGTATATCCAGGCCCGTATCTGCATTCTTTGTGTCTCATTTCCGTGTTCTTGAGAGCTGCATACCCAGGCCTGAATCCTTCGTCCTGAACTTGTTCCCGTGTCTGTCCTTGACTGAACTTCGCCCTACCTGTTTGTATCCTTGTCTGTTGCCTTCCCTACTCAACTGGGGGTATCCTGTTCCGCACCCTGCGTCCTTGCTCCTGTCCCACATCCTGCAGCTCTGCTTCCACTCTGTACCCTGCGGCTTTGCTCCTGTCCCACATACTACGGCTCTGCTCCCACTCTGCACCCAGCGGCTCTGCCCTGCTCCTGCTCCACACCCTGCGGCTCTGCCCTGCTTCCGCTCTGCACCCTGTCCCTCTAGTCTGTACTGGTTCCTACTGGTTCACTTATCCCTCTAGTCTGAACTGGTTCCTACCTGTTCCCATATCCTATTCGTACCTGCCTTTGTTCCTGTCCAACCCGAAACAGTTCCGGTTCCTCCAGTCTGAGCTGTGCCTGCCAGAGTGCCAGCAGTGCCTGCCTTTCTGCCAGAGTGCCAGCCATGCCCGCCAGAGTACCAGTCGTGCCCGTTGCTACTTGCCTGTCATTAATTTTCTGCTCCCCTGTGGGATCAGCTGCTACTGCCAGACACAACCCTGGAGTGGTACCTGGCAGCTACCTGCCACACAAGCCTAACCACACCACTAGAGGCTCCAGTGAAGACCAAGGTAGCTGGTTAGTCACAACCTTCCAGGGTATTCTGGTTTGTGGAACAATGGGGCCACAATCATCACTCGTACCCCAGTCTGAACGTGAGCGTTACAATCATGTCCTCCCAAATATCCATCCTGACCCCCCATAAATCCATCCTGCCCCCCATAAATCCATCTTGGCCTCCTCATATATCCATCCTGGCCCCACCCATATATCCATCTTTGCCCTGTATATCCATCTTGGCCCCCCATATATGCATCCTGGCTCCCCCTTATATCCATTCTGGCCCTACCCATATTTCCATCTTTGCCCCCATGTATCCATCTTGGCCCCCTTTATATACATCCTGGCTCCCCCATATATCCATCCTGGCTCACCATATATATGCATGCTGGCTCCCCCATATATACATCCTTGCCTCTCATCTATCCATCTTGGCTCCCCCATATATCCATCTTTGCTTCCCCATACAGTACAGACCAAAAGTTTGGACACACCTTCTCATTTAAAGATTTTTCTGTATTTTCATGACTATGAAAATTGTACATTCACAATGAAGGCATCAAAACTATGAATTAACACATGTGGAATTATATACTTAACAAAAAAGTGTGAAACAACTGAAATTATGTCTTATATTCTAGGTTCTACAAAGTAGCCACCTTTTGCTTTGATGACTGCTTTGCACACTCTTGGCATTCTCTTGATGAGCTTCAAGAGGTAGTCACCGGGAATGGTTTTCACTTCACAGGTGTGCCCTGTCAGGTTTAATTAGTGGGATTTCTTGCCTTAAAAATGGTGTTGGGACAATCAGTTGTGTTGTGCAGAAGTCTGGTGAATACACAGCTGATATTCCTACTGAATAGACTGTTAGAATTTGTATTATGGCAAGAAAAAAGCAGATAAGCAAAGAAAAAAGAGTGGCCATCATTGTTACGGCTAGCAGAACGCACCGAGTAAATAGAGATGTTTTTATTGATATTGGTGCGTTCGCAGCCCGGGGTCCACCGTGCAGGAGTACCTGCTGCTAGCAAATGCGGCACTATATGGCGGTATGGACTAACTCAGTTAATTCACCGAGTAGCCGTGAAAGCAAAGCACTATGCCCTGTTAGACTTCACAGAGGCACAGGCTAACTGCCCAAACAGAGAGCAGTCAGTGGTCACGCATGCACACAAAACTCCTCGCCGGTGGTGCCAGCATTCTAGGGGCTTATTTCAGCCAGGTCCCCGAATACATACAAACACAAACTCCTCGCCGGAGGTGCCAGCATTCTAGGGGCTTATTTCAGCCAGGTCCCTGAACACACTCACGTGACCACACTGGCACAAAGCACATAACAAAGAACAATACTAGCGCATGGCCGTGCGGCCATGTGAACCTTAAATAGTTGCAGCACGTACAGGAACTTCCTAGAAGGACCAATGAGAGGCTGCCACAGAGCGTGTGCACCTACAGGACCTTCCTGAAGGACCTATGGCCTTAGCTGCAGTATCTGATCATGTGACCCTCGATCTCCACTGAGAGATCCTACTCTGGGCATGCTCAGAACGAGAAAAGCAGGACTTAGTCCCAGAAGCGTCTGCTCCCTGCTGCCCAGCACTGACTTCAATGGCAGAAGCAGGAAAGGCAGCAGTAACTCTTTGTACAGAGTCAGACTGAGCGAGACGCTGGGACCGACGTCTCCGCTGAGCAGGTTCCACTGCGGCAGGAGAAGAATGGGGGACCGCAGCAGAGATGGCCCGAGATTCTCCCTGTGCAGAGGCGGGAACTCGACCCCTAACAATCATTACTTTAAGAAATGAAGGTCAGTCAGTCCAAAAAATTGGGAAAACTTTGAAAGTGTCCCCAAGTGCAGTGGCAAAAACCATCAAGCGCTACAAAGAAACTGGCTCACATGAGGACTGCCCCAGGAAAGGAAGACCAAGAGTCACCTCTGCTTCTGAGGATAAGTATTTCCGTGTCACCAGCCTCAGAAATCACAGGTTAACAGCAGCTCAAATTAGAGACCAGGTCAATGCCACACAGAGTTCTAGCAGCAGACACATCTCTACAACAACTGTTAAGAGGAGACTTTGTGCAGCAGGCCTTCATGGTAAAATAGCTGCTAGGAAACCACTGCTAAGGACAGGCAACATGCAGAATAGACTTTCTTGGGCTAATGAACACAAGGAATGGACATTAGATCAGTGTAAATCTGTGCTTTGGTCTGATGAGTCCAAATTTGAGATCTTTGGTTTCAACCACTGTGTGTTTGTGTGATGCAGAAAAGGTGAACGGATGGACTCTACATGCCTGGTTCCCACCGTGAAGCATGGAGGAGGAGGTGTGATGGTGTGAGGTTGCTTTGCTGGTGACACTGTTGGGGATTTATTCAAAATTGAAGGCATACTGAACCAGCATGGCTACCACAGCATCTTGTAACGGCATGTTATTCCATCCGGTTTGCGCTTAGTTGGACCATGATTTATTTTTCAACAGGACGATGACCTCAAACACACCTCCAGGCTGTGTAAGGGCTATTTGACCAAGAAGGAGAGTGATGGGGTGCTACGCCAGATGACCTGGCCTCCACAGTCACCAGACCTGAACCCAATCGAGATGGTTTCGGGTGAGCTGGACCGCAGAGTGAAGGCAAAAGGGCCAACAAATGCTAAGCATCTCTGGGAACTCCTTCAAGATTGTTGGAAGACCATTCCCTATGACTACCTCTTGAAGCTCATCAAGAGAATGCCAAGAGTGTGCAAAGCAGTCATCAAAGCCAAAGGTGCCTACTTTGAAGAACCTAGAATATAAGACATAATTTCAGTTGTTTCACACTTTTTTGTTAAGTATATAATTCCACATGTGTTAATTCATAGTTTTGATGCCTTCAGTGTGAATGTACAATTTTCATAGATATGAAAATACAGAAAAATCTTTAAATGAGAAGGTGTGTCCAACTTTTTGGTCTGTACTGTATATCCATCCTGGCTCCCCTATATAGATGCAGTTAAAGTTCAGACTTTCAGCTTTCATTTGAGGGTATCCACATTATTAAAGCAAAGAAATGGAATATTCTTAAATGGCCAAGTCAGTCACCTGATCTCAACCCAATTGAGCAGGCATTTCACTTGTTAAAGACTAAACTTCAGACAGAAAGGCCCACAAACAAACAGCAAGTGAAAACCACCACAGTGAAGTCCCGGCAGAGCATTAAAAAGGAGGAAACACAGCGTCTGGTGATGTCCATGAGTTCAAGACTTCAGGCAGTCATTGCCAACAAAGGGTTTTCAACCAAGTACTAGAAGTGAACATTTTATTTAAAATTATTTAATCTGTCCAATTACTTTTGGTCCCTTTAAAAACAGGGTGGCACATGTTAAGGAGCTGAAACTCCTAAACCCTTCATCCAATTTTAATGTGGATACTCTCAAATGAAAGCTGAAAGTCTGAACTTCAACTGCATCTGAATTGTTTTGTTTAAAATTCATTGTGGTAATGTCTATAACCAAAATTAGAAACGTGTTATCTCTGTCCAAATATATATGGACTTAACTGTATCCATCCGGGCCCCCATATATATGCATTGTGGCCCCTCCACATATCCATCCTTGCCCCCCATATATCCATCCTAGCCCCCCATATGTATCCATCCCGACCCCCTATATATCCATCTTGGCCCCCCATATATATGCATCCTGGCTCCCCCATATATCCATCTTGGTCCCCCATATGTATCCATATGTATCCATCCTGTCCCCCCATATATTTGCATATTGGTCCCTTGTCCTGCCCCCCTATATACATCATGCCCCCTCATATATCTATCCTGGCTCCCCATATAAATCCATCCTGGCCCCCCATATATCCACCTTGACCCCCCATACATACATCCTAGCCCTTTGTCCTGTCCGCATGCACAGAGAGAGAAAGAGGGAAAAAAAAGATTCCTCTTACCTGCCTGCGCTCTTGGCACTGGGCAGCGTCTTCCGCTACAGATCCGGTGCGCTCATATTAAAATGGCCACCGACCTAGCAGAGGCCGGTGGCTGAGTGTGTGCGCCCAATGCATGCGATGCAGGACACTGACGTCATACGCCTGTGACAACAGGAGCACACTCATCAGTGTTGATCGGGACATGCAACCCAGCGGTTCAGGTAACGAAACTGAGTGCAAGCACCAGTGCACATACTCTGCTTGTGCTTTTAAAGAGCCAGTGCCCCTAAAAATTGCAGACTTTTTTTTCTCTCCTTCTTCTCACCGCCATCTCCCTGGTCCACTGCAAGGGCCCACTGGGGATTTCCCTTTTACTCCACCAGGCCAGTCTGACCCTGGCTGTGTGTACTCTAAAACCCTTTGAGGGTACACTGGGCTATTGTCTGTGTGTGAAATTTGTTATCAGCTCCTGTGGGTGAAATTTGGAAACATGCTCTGTAAGTGCAATTTTTAACTGGACTGCAGGTAGCAAGTCTCCCTGCGGACCACCATCTCGATCCAAGATCATGCTACAAGCTTTTCAGCAGCATTGGGAACATACACTACTGGATCAGACATTTTAGAGCTGTGGGGGTACTCTGCCACAGGTTTTTTGGGTGAAATTTGTAAACTGCTTCTGAGGATGGACTCTGTCCCATGGTCTGTGGGTGAAATCTATAAGCTGCTAATGTTTGGATACTCTGCCCCATGGTCTGTGGGTGAAATTTGTAAGCTGCTTCTGAGGGGTACTCTGCTGCATGGTCTGTGGGTGAAATTTGTAAGCTTCTAATGTGGGAGGACTGTGCCCTATGCTCTGTGGGTGTCATTTTTAACTGGACTGGAAGTAGCCAGCCTCAATCTCTGTGAAGGCACTGTTAAAAATGTTATGTTATTCATTTACTTCCTATTTTTCCAATGATTGCTATGGTGAAAGAACCCCTTTAAGTCATTTCCCTATTCACATTTTTTTGCAGGGCAATTTTCCTGCTCTTACCCCCTTTTAGCTTCCTTTTGCAGCCCCCTAACCCTTACTACGACCATTTAACAGTCAATTTAAAGCACCGAAGTTTGGGTCCCCATTGGTTTCTACTGGGTTTGGATCTGGGGTAAAGTTCAAGGTCAAGTTCGGACTTGTTACTGTATGTTCGGCGAACCCGAACATCAACGTGTTCCTTCATCTCAAGTAGAGAGTATTACAGTACATACAGCTGCGGTTATACAGCAATAAACTAAATCAGTATTTCTTTAAAATAAAATACTCAACGGGTCTTAGAGTAATACAAAAATATAACATTTCATAGCATGTTTTAAAACAAAAAAAGGCATACTAATAGCGTGGATATAATATCACTAAATAAAGTCTCTTGATATTTACAGTTTGCAATAATTTCTGTGTTTCTAAAGTTATCTTATTATGAGAAAAGAATGGAAAGTTACATAATTCAAAGTCGGGAAGATGTGGAAGGTTATGATAACAAGAAGATCATTTAATTGGAAATGCAGGGAAACAGAGAACAGTGTGGAGAGCGATATCATATGGCTACGCAGTGGTGCTAATAAGAGGCTCAAGACTGTGTTAACCTCTCAGTCATTTGCTTGACTTGTCATTATACCATAAGAATTAACAGTTGCTAGAGTGTAATTCCGGAGAAAGCACAACCGACTAATAAACACTTGGCTGTAATTGTTGTAGTGTTGAACCAGCAAACCATAGATAGACCCAGATGATAATTGGATATGATTACCTTTGACACTTATGTTTCCAAGGATTGTAAAAGCTTGCTTTCAAGGAAATGTTTACTGTATAGCTGTAAGTGCTAATTTCTACCTGATAAAGATTAATATAGTAAGCAGCAGCATGCAGGTCTGTAGGTTCTCCTCATCTTTCTAAATTAGCGCTATTTATTAGACTTAGTTAACACTTAAGAAAAATCGTGATTAGCACTTATCGGTGCACGGCTCCGGTGAAGGGAACTAGATTAATGTGTGCATGAGCTGCTACGCTAAGTTCACTGTCAGTTTGGCAGCTAATTATACCCTGCAGTGCCCGTGGACGGTAGAAGGAAGATACTGATGTTGCTCTACTAGTCTGGCATAGTAGATGGTAATTATGTGCATCCCAACTAATTAATGTTTTGTTCTTATGCCATGTACTAAAATCCCCTATGCACAGTAGTATTTTGTTTTATCGCTATATTTCAGAAATGTGATTCTGAATATAAGGAAGATATTAAAATATTCATATATTACATTGTTGCACATAATTAAAAATTTTTAAACCTTGAATTAAAGGGGTTTTTCTATGAACAAAAGTTCATTTTATTCATTAGTATAATGAAGCTGCCTGGTGTTGTAGAGAGGCAGCCTAAGGGGGTGCTAGCAGAAGCACAGGGAGTGGGAGGAATGAGGCACACTGTGCACACAGGACCTGAACTAGACAGATCACGTGATAACTGCTGGGGCGATGGGGGCGGAGGTACCACGTGAGAACAAAGGGTCTACAAAAATGCAGGACACAGAGTACTAAGACAGAGACATAGTCAAAGGACAAGCCGAGGGTCGAGAGCCAGACGGAAGGGAGGTACCAAGGGGCAAAACAGCAGATTAGTCAGAGACAAGCCAAGGGGTCAGAAAGCCAGGACAGACAGAGAAGTACCAGGCAGAAAACAGGGGCAGTCGTCAGGGGGCAAACCGGGTCATACACAGCAAGGCACACACGTACAGAGGCACAATGATTACAGATAAATAACCTGGGTCAGCTATCTCAGACCGAATAGACGGAAGTTTAACCAATTCAGAATCCAGGAATTACCAGAGTGAAGAAACCAGATTGTATCTTAATTTCCCAGACAACCATGTTTTGCAAAAACAAAAGAACTGGCTTTTTATCTGTATATTGGCTTGTGAATTTAAGTGTTTATGTCTGGTGGGTCAAGAAGACAGACTTGCCCACTGATATACTATCTAACATACTGTGTTAAGGTACCTTCACACTGAACGATATCGCTAGCGATCCGTGACGTTGCAGCGTCCTGGCTAGCGATATCGTTGAGTTTGACAGGCAGCAGCGATCAGGATCCTGCTGTGCCATCGTTGGTCGGAGCTAGGAGGCCAGCACCTTATTTCGTCGCTGGATCTCCCGCAGACATCGTTGAATCGGCGTGTGTGACGCGGATTCAGCGATGTCTTCACTGGTAACCAGGGTGAACATCGGGTTACTAAGCGCAGGGCCGCGCTTAGTAACCCGATGTTTACCCTGGTTACCAGCGTAAACGCAAAAAAACAAACACTACATACTTACATTCCGGTGTCTGTCCCCCGGCGCTGTGCTTCTCTGCAATGTGTCAGCGCCGGCCGGCCGGAAAACAGAGCACAGCGGTGACGTCACCGCTGTGCTTTCCGGCTGGCGCTTACACAGTGCAGAGAAGCACAGCGCCGGGGGACAGACACCGGAATGTAAGTATGTAGTGTTTGTTTTTTTTTACATTTACACTGGTAACCAGGGTAAACATCGGGTTACTAAGCGCGGCCCTGCGCTTAGTAACCTGATGTTTACCCTGGTTACCTGGGGACTTCGCATAGTTGGTCGCTGGAGAGCGGTCTGTGTGACAGCTCTCCAGCGACCACACAGCGACGCTGCAGCGATCGGCATTGCTGCAGCGTCGCTAAATGTGACGGTACCTTAAGGCTGTAATAGTGACTGTACATTGAGTGTGTTAAGCTTTGTTTATTGATTTGTGCTTATATGCTAATAGTGCTACTTAACCCCTTAACGACCGCCAATACGCCTTTTAACGGCGGCCGCTAAGGGTACTTAAACCAGAGCGCCGTTAATTAAGGGCGCTGTGGAAAAAGTGAATAGCGCCCCCCAGAGTCGGATTTTCTCTGGGGTCTCGGTTGCCGAGGGTAGCCGAGACCCCAGAGAACATGATTCGGGGGGTTTTTACCGACCCCCGAGTTGCGATCGCCGGTAATTAACCGTTTACCGGCGGTCGCAACAACAAAAAACAAAAGCGATTTGCCATTTAATTTCTCTGTCCTCCGATGTGATCGCACATCGGAGGACAGAGAAATAGTGTCCCCGATGGCCCCCAATAGCCCCCCAATACTCACCTATCTCCCCCGGAGCTCCTCGTGTCTCCCGATGGGCGCCGCCATCTTTTTTCCGGGAAAAAATGGCGGGCACATGCGCAGTGCGCCCGCCGCCCGGCACCCGGAAGATCTTTGGGGTCTCGGCTGCCGGGGGTAGCCGAGACCCCAAAGAACATGATCGGGGTCAGTTTTTACCGAACCCTGTTTTGCGATCGCCGGTAATTAACTGTTTTCCGGCGACCGCAAAAAAAAAAAAAAAAAAAGCGATCTGTAATTCTCTGTCCTCTGATGTGATCGCACATCAGAGGACAGAGAAATATGGGGATTTGGGGACCCTATCATACTCACCCGGTGTCCCCGGGTCCTCCTGCATCTCCTCTTGCCGGCCGGCTTCTTCCTCTGCAAAGAAAATGGCGGGCGCATGCGCAGTGCGCCCGCCATCTGCTGCCATCTGCCGGCCGGCAGGAGAGACGAGTTGGGGCTAAAATTAGGGTTAGGGTTAGGGTTAGGGCTAAGGTTAGGGTTAGGGTTAGGGCTAGGGTTAGGGCTAGGGCTAGGGTTAGGGTTAGGGCTAGGGTTAGGGTTAGGGTTAGGGTTAGGGTTAGGGCTAGGGTTAGGGCTAGGGTTAGGGTTAGGGTTAGGGCTAGGGTTAGGGCTAGGGTTGGGGCTAAATTTAGGGTTAGGGCTAGGGTTAGGCTACTTTCACACTAGCGTTTTTTGGCTTCCGTCGCAATGCGTCATTGGAGAAAAAACGCATCCTGCAAAAGTGCTTGCAGGATGCGTTTTTTTCTCCATTGACTTGCATTAGCGACACATTGCGACGGATTGCCACACGTTGCATCCGTCGTGCGATGGATGCGTCGTGCTTTGGCGGACCGTCGGCACAAAAAACGCTACATGTAACTTTTTTTGTGCGACGTGTCTGCCTCCCCGCACCTCACAATTGGCAGCGGATGCGTTGAAAAAACAGCATCCTCTGCACCCGTTGTGCGGCGCTTACAACGCTTGCGTCGGTATGTCGGCCCGACACACTGCGATGGGCCGAGTACGACGCTAGTGTGAAAGTAGCCTTAGGGTTAGGGTTAGGGCTAAAGTTAGGGCTAGGGTTAGGGTTAAATTTAGGGTTAGGATTGGGGCTAAAGTTAGGGTTAGGGCTAGGGTTGGGGCTAAAATTAGGGTTAGGGTTGGGGCTAAAGTTAGGGATAGAGTTGGGATTAGGGTTAGGGTTTGGATTAGGGTTGGTATTAGGGTTACGGTTGGGATTAGGGTTGCTGTTGTGAATTCTGTTTGTGGGCTCCCTCTGGTGGCTACTGGTGGTACTGGTTGACTTCTGTCTTTTATCTCCAGTGCACCTGTTCCCATAAGGAAATGGGAGTCTCCTATATAGTCTGGCTTCTCAGTCATTTACTTGCCGGCTATCAATGTTACCAGAGCTCCTCTGTTACTTGCTTCCTGCTCCAAGTCTGCTGATTCAGATAAGTTGGATCATCTGTACCTTTTGTGAAAGTTTTGTCCAGCGTCCATTTGGATCAGTTGTACCTTTTGTCCAGCGTGCATTTATATGAATCTTGCTGCTGGAAGCTCTAGTGAACTGAAATGACCACTCCGGTGTCATGAGTTGATACCGGAGTTTAAAGTCATTTCAGGATGGTATTTTGTAGGGTTTTGAGTTGACCGTGAAGTCCACTTTTGTATTTTCTGCTATCTAGTTAGTGGGCCTCTCTTTGCTGAACCTGTATTCATCCTGCGTATGTGTTTTCCTCTTAACTAACCGTCATTATATGTTGGGGGCTACTATCACTTTGGGGTTTTCTCTGGAGGCAAGCCAGGTCTGTGTTTCCTCTATTAGGGGTAGCTAGATCTCCGGCTGGTGCGAGACGTCTAGGGATAAAACGCAGGTACGTTCCCCGGCCACTGGTAGTTGTGCGTGAGGTTCAGCATCGCGGTCAGCTTAGATTCCATCTTCCTAGAGCTAGTCCTGTTTTTGCCTATGTCCCTGCCATTGGGAACCATGACAGGTTGCGTTTGGGATTAGGGTTGGGATTAGGGTTAGGGTTGGGATTAGGGTTAAGGTTAGGGTTGGGATTAGGGTTAGGGGTGTATTGGGATTAGGGTTAGGTTTGAGGTTAGGGTTGAGATTAGGGTTAGGGGCGTGTTGGATTTAGGGTTTTGATTAGGGTTATGGTTAGAGTTGAGATTAGGGCTGTTTTGGGGTTAGGGTTGTGATTATCGTTAGGGTTGTGATTAGGATTATGGATTGGGTTGAGATTAGGGTTAGGGGTGTGTTGGAGTTAGGGTTGGAGTTAGAATTGGGGGGTTTCCACTGTTTAGGTACATTAGGGGTTCTCCAATCACGACAGACAATTTTGCGCTAAAAAAGTCAAATGGTGCTCCCTCCCTTCTGAGCTCTGCCGTGCGCCCAAACAGTGGTTTACCCCCACATATGGGGCATCAGCGTACTCGGGATAAATTGGACAACAAGTTTTGGGGTCCAATTTCTCCTGTTACACTTGTGAAAATAAAAACTTGGGGGCTAAAAATATTTTTTGTGGGAAAAAAAGTATTTTTTTATTTTCACTACTCTGCATTATAAACTTCTGTGAAGCACTTGAGCATTCAAAGTTCTCACCACATATCTAGATAAGTTCCTTAGGGGGTCTAGTTTCCAAAATTTGGTCACTTGGGGGGGTTTCTACTGTTTAGTTACATCAGGGGCTCTGCAAACGCAACATAACACCCACAGACAATTCTATCAAAGTCTGAATTCCAAAATGGCGCTCCTTCTCTTCTGAGCTCTGCCGTGTGCCCAAACAGTGGTTTATCCCCACATATGGGGTACCAGCATACTCAGGACAAATTGGAGAACAAATATTGGTGTCCAATTTCTCTTGTTACCCTTGTGAAAATAAAAACTTGGGGGCTAAAAAATCTTTTTTGTGGAAAAAAAAATATTTTCTATTTTCACTACTCTGCATTATAAACTTCTGTGAAGCACTTGGGCATTCAAAGTTCTCACCACATATCTAGATAAGTTCCTTGGGGGGTCTAGTTTCCAAAATGGGGTCACTTGTGGGGGGTTTCTACTGTTTAGGTACATCAGTGGCTCTGCAAACGCAACATAACGCCTGCAGACCATTCTATCAAAGCCTGCATTCCAAAATGGCGCTCCTTCCCTTCCAAGCTCTGCCGTGCGCCCAAACAGTGGTTTACCCCCACATATTGGGTACCAGCATACTCAGGACAAATTGGACAACAACTTTTGGGGTCCAATTTCTCTTGTTACCCTTGTGAAAATAAAAATTTGGGGCTAAAAATCTTTTTTGTGGGAAAAAATATATTTTTTATTTTCACTACTCTGCATTATAAACTTCTGTGAAGCACTTGGGCATTCAAAGTTCTCACCACATATCTAGATAAGTTCCTTGGGGGGTCTATTTTCCAAAATGGGGTCACTTGTTGGGGGTTTCTACTGTTTAGGTACATTAGGGGTCTGCAAACGCAACATAACGCCTGCAGACCATTCTATCAAAGCCTGCATTCCAAAATGGCGCTCCGTCCCTTCCGAGCTCTGCCGTGCGCCCAAACAGTGGTTTACCCCCACATATTGGGTACCAGCATACTCAGGACAAATTGGACAACAACTTTTGGGGTCCAATTTCTCTTGTTACCCTTGTGAAAATAAAAATTTGGGGGCTAAAAATCTTTTTTGTTAAAAAAAAAATATTTTTTATTTTCACGACTCTGCATTATAAATTTCTGTGATGCACTTGGGCATTCAAAGTTCTCACTACACATCTAGATAAGTTCCATGGGGGGTCTAGTTTCCAAAATGGGGTCACTTTTGGGGGGTTTCTACTGTTAGGTACATCAGGGGCTCTCCAAACGCGACATGGCGTCCGATCTCAATTCCAGTCAATTTTGCATTGAAAAGTCAAATGGCGCTCCTTTGCTTCCGAGCTCAGCCATGCACCCAAACAGTGGGTTACCCCCACATGTGGGGTGTCGGCGTACTCAGGACAAATTGTACAACAACTTCTGGGGTCCATTTTCTCCTGTTACCCTTGGTAAAATAAAAATTTGGAGGCAAAAAGATAATTTTTGTAGAAAAAATGCGATTTTTTAATTTTCACGGCTCTACGTTATAAACTTCTGTGAAGCACCTGGGGGTTTAAAGTGCTCACCACACATCTAGATAAGTTCCTTAAGGGGTCTAGTTTCCAAAATGGTGTCATTTGTGGGGGGTTTCCACTGTTTAGGCACATCAGGGGCTCTCCAAACGTGACATGGCGTCCGATCTCAATTCCAGCCAATTCTACATTGAAAAAGTAAGACGACACTCCTTCTCTTCCAAGCTCTGCGGTGTGCCCAAACAGTGGTTTACCCCCACATATGGGGTATCGACGTACTCAGGAGAAATTGCACAACAACTTTTGTGGTATAATTTCTCCTGTTACCCTTGTGAAAATAAAAATTTGGGGGCAAAAAGATCATTTTTGTAGAAAAAATGTGATTTTTTATTTTCACGGCTCTACGTTATAAACTTCTGTGAAGCACTTGGGGGTTCAAAGTGCTCACCACACATCTAGATAAGTTCCTTAAGAGGTCTAGTTTCCAAAATGGTGTCACTTGTGGGGGGCTTCCACTGTTTAGGCACATTAGGGGCTCTCCAAACGCGACATGGCGTCCGATCTCAATTCCAGCCAATTCTGCATTGAAACAGTCAAATGGCGCTCCTTCACTTCCAAGCTCTGCGGTGCGCCCAAACAGTGGTTTACCTCCACATATGGGGTATCGGCGTACTCAGGAGTAAAATGTTTGCAAAAAAAAGTTAAATGTTCATTTTTTTCTTCCACATTGTTTCAGTTCCTGTGAAGTACGTAAAGGGTTAATAAACTTCTTAAATGTGGTTTTGAGCAGCTTGAGGGGTGCTGTTTTTAGAATGCTGTCACACTTGGTTATTTTCTATCATATAGACCCCTCAAAATGACTTCAAAGGTGATGTGGTCCCTAAAAAAACATGGTGTTGTAAAAATGAGAAATTGCTGGTCAACTTTTATCCCTTATAACTCCCTAACAAAAAAAAATTTTGTTTCCAAAATTGTGCTGATGTAAAGTAGACATGTGGGAAATGTTATTTATTAACTATTTTTCATGACATATCTCTCTGATTTAAGGGCATAAAAATACAAATTTTGAAAATTGCAAAATTTTAAAAATTTTCGCCATATTTCCATTTTTTTCATAAATAATCGCAAGTAATATCGAAGAAATGTTACCACTATCTTGAAGTACAATATGTCACGAAAAAACAGTCTCAGAATCAGCGGGATCCGATAAAGCGTTCCAGAGTTATAACCTCATAAAGTGACAGTGGTCAGAATTGTAAAAATTGGCTCGTTCATTAAGTACCAAATTGGCTCTGTCACTAAGGGGTTAATCCCATCACCATTGTTTACCTTATTTTGATGTTGGACTGAAAGACCCTGGGTAATTCTAAAAATAGCTTACATGCCTTGGGTATAAAGAGTCTCAGAGATCACATCCTGGGAAACTGAAGTAATACAGAGCTACGAGCCAGACACTCTGAAAACCACCCAAGAGACAAGAGAAAGGACTGCAGCCAATTCATCATGGCACCATCACGAGGGACACTGATCTATGATTCTATAGGATACAACCTAGGGGTTTTCGGCTCTGGTTGGAAGGACACAGATCTGATCCAGTGACCATCTCTGAACCATGGATATGTTTGGAGAAAGCCAGGGTTGGGACCCGCTGGTCGCCTGGTTCCATGGAGAGGGTCAGATAAGCCAGGTGGTGACTCTCATGTCAACTGGCTTTGGACCTTGTATGGACTCTATGGACAGTTCTTGGTCATCGCCCTATGCTTGTCATTACCCCTTCTCTGTGCGTTCATCCACAGATGGAGTAGCAACCCTGGGAGCTCTGACATCATGTCAACTGGCTTTGGACCTTGTATGGATTCTATGGACAGTTCTTGGTCATCTCCCTGTGCTTTTCGTTACCCCTTCTCTGTGCATTCATCCACAGATGGAGTAGCGACCCTGGGAGCTCTGACATCATGTCATACTGGAAATATGTGGAGACGCAGTGAGAATTTATTTGCACCCATGTGACCCTGGGAGCTCTGACATCATGTCATACTGGAAATACGTGGAGACGCAGTGATATTTTATATGCGCCCATGTAACCAAACAATTCCACTCATGGTGGGATTGTTCTGTTTGCTATTGTGTGTTGTGGTTCAATAAAGTATTGCCACACTGTTTTACCTTAACCCTGTGTTGTCTGTGTAGTGTATTGCCCACGGGGAGATAGAGCAGGCGTTCAGTGGTATGAGCCGTGGTCCATGCAATCTTGCTAAAGACAGCCGGGCCAGCGGACGAGAGCACCCACTGACCCCGTTTCACCACAACCAGCATTAAATAGCTGCCCCAGAACCAAAGAGAGGTGGACTAATTTAACCCAGACCTGACCAGGAAGGAGCCAGAAGCAGCCCATCCAGAGTCATGACAGTACCCCCCACTGAGCATGAAAAGACTGAACCAGACAGTTGACATGAACCGATCGGGCAGGAACCCAAGAACGATCCTCGGGACCATACCCCTTCCAGTGCAACAAATACTGGAGAGTATGACAGACCATCCAAGAATCCACGATGCACTCCACCTCGTACTCCTGACCATCGACCAACACGGGTGTTGTGGGACCAATGACCCCTCATCCACGGACCCCAAAGGTTACAGCCGGGACCTATGGAACACATTGGAGATCTTAAAAGATGAAGGGAGGTGCAAACAAAAAGCCATAGGGTTGACCTCTTCCATGATTTCATAGGGGCCAATAAACCAAGGTCCTAATTTCGCAGAAGGAACCCTAAGCTTAATGTTCCTGGAGGACAACCACACTTTATCCCCAACCCAGAGAGAATGTCCAGCAGCCTGTCTCCTGTCTGCAAAAACTCAAACTTCCTCTGAGCCTCTTCAATGTTCCTTTGGATCTCCCGCCATAAATCCCTCAACCGCTGTACAGCAACATCAGCCCCAAGGCACCCGGAGTCCATATGAGAAAACTCCCCGAAGTGTGGACTGAACCCATAATTGCAGAAAAAAGAGGAGATGCCTGTGGAGTGATTCACATGGTTATTAAAAGCGAACTCCGCTAACGGCAAGTCATCACACCAATCCTCCTGTCTGGAAGTGGAAAGACAGTGCAAAATTTGTTCCAACGACTGGTTGGTAGTGTTGAGCATTCCGATACCGCAAGTATCGGGTATCGGCCGATACTTGCGGGTATCGGAATTCCGATACCGAGATCCGATACTTTTGTGGTATTGGGAATCGGTATCGGGATTAATATCAATGTGTAAAAGAAAGAATTAAAATAAAAAATAGGGATATTCTCACCTCTCCGACGCAGCCTGGACTTTACCGCCGTAACCGGGAGCCGTTGTACCTAAAAATGCGCGCTTGAAGGGCCTTAGATGACGTCACGGCGCTCTGATTGGTCCGTAGCGGTCGCATGACCGCTACGCGACCAATCACAAAGCAGTGACGTCACCTAAGGTCTTTCAAGCGCTTGAAAGACCTTAGGTGACGTCAGTGCTTTGTGATTGGTCGCGTAGCGGTCACGCGACCGCTACGCGACCAATCAGAAGCTGCGGACGTCTTCTAAGGTATTTCAAGCGCTTAAGAGCTACTCAAGAGAGTAGATTGATATGATCAATGCATAATGTAGCATGACTGACCAAGAAGCATGATTGTGTGAAAAACTTATGCACCTTACCTGTCCCCTGCCCTGTCCAGCTGCCATTTTCTAACTGCCAAGCACTTTAAACTGTTGCACTTAAAATCTGTTGCACACGCGAACCCTTGCGCGTGCTATCCCAGCCACACTAAATATATATGAAATGGAGTGACTGCTAGCATCAGGAACCAAATGGTCACAATCAGCAATTAACCAATTAGCATAGGGCCAGAGCAGGCATTACTATGCAGGGTAAACAACCAATGCTGAACAAGGCCATAAAGCAGTGGGACAAAAGTAAAAAAAAAAAAGATAGCTTTGAAAACTTTAAAGTAGAAACTAAAAACTATCGTATCTATCTGTTATCTATCTATCGATATATCTATCTAGCTATCGATAGATAAATATTTATAGATAGATATGATAGATAGATAAGATAGATACGATAGATAATAGAAAGACAATAGATAGATAAGATAGATAAATACGATAGATAGATAGATAGATAGATAGATAGATAGATAGATAGATAGATAGATAGATACGATAGATATATCTATTATCTGTCTAAATATCCCATATCTATCTATGTATCATCTATCTATCTATCTCTGTGTGTAAACATTATTCTTCAATGGAGTATGTAAATGAAGAGGTTTGACAAAAAATGACATCACAGGTCTTTTTTTTTTGTATATCTTTATTTAGCTTACAAAAACACACACAAATCCGCATGAAAAAACCCCACGGAAAATGCATCAAAAACGCAGGTGACCTCAGGTGCAGATTTGGTGCAGATTTTACCTGCGTCAAATCCTGGGCAAATCCTGATGCAACCCTGACCGTGGAAACATACCCTTAGACTCTGACAACATTGTTCACAGCAGTGACCTGGGAGTCAGAAATGCTTCTAGGGGTCTTCCTCATGCTGTTCCCATGTCATTTGAGCACTGTTCCCATCGATTTACGCAATTTCTAGTCCCTCAGCAGATCGCAGGGGGGGAGGGGCTGGAAAAATGCTCAAGTTTATAATAGACTTACATTGGGCTCGTTGCTCGGGTTGAGTACCCGAGTATTCCAATTTGCTCAACCTGAGCAAAGAGCACCAAAGCATTTTAGTGCTTGCCCATCACTAGGGGCGAGTCATAGGTGCGTACTTTTTGTGTGTGGGATCTCTAGTTCACGTCGTCGTTCTGCATACTATGGAAATGGAAAATAAGCAGAACAACTCTCTGGCTCTTATAGACTAGGAACAACGGCTCTCCATTAGCATATGAAGTGACATCACCTGCTCTTTTAGAAAAGTTAAGCTAGACAGCAATCAGAGCAAGCTGTTCTTTTCCCCTTCCCTTGATCATCTTTCTGTTAGCTAAAAGCCACACTTTTAGGTAGCACTTGTTTGGTGTCATTAACTCTTCCATTATCAATATCATCCTCCTCCATTACATGACTAAGGGTACCGTATCACAGTGGCACTTTTGTCGCTACGACGGTACGATCCGTGACGTTCCAGCGACATCCATACGATATCGCTGTGTCTGACACGCAGCAGCGATCAGGGACCCTGCTGAGAATTGTACGTCGTAGCAGATCGTTTGGAACTTTATTTCGTCGCTGGATCTCCCGCTGTCATCGCAGGATCGGTGTGTGTGACACCGATCCAGCGATGCGTTCGCTTGTAACCAGGGTAAACATCGGGTTACTAAGCGCAGGGCCGCGCTTAGTAACCCGATGTTTACCCTGGTTACCATCGTAAATGTAAAAAAACCCAAACCGTACATACTCACATTCCGGTGTCCGTCAGGTCCCTAGCCGTCTGCTTCCCGCACTCACTGACTGCCGGCCGGAAAGTAAAAGCAGAGCACAGCGGTGACTTCCCCGCTGTGCTCTGCTTTCACTTTACGGCCAGCACTCAGTCAGTGCGGGAAGCGGACGGCTAGGGACCTGACGGACACCGGAATGTGAGTATGTACGGTATTGTAAGGTGACATTAAGCCAGGTTAATATTGGAGAGGTGTCAATAAGACACCTATCCATTATTAATCCAATAGTAGTAAATGGTTAATAAAGCACACACACATTAGGAAAAAAGTATTTTATTGAAATAAAGGTACATGGTGTTGTAATAGTTTATTAAACTCTCAATTAAATTGAAAACCCTTGTCACCTGAAACAAAGTTAAAATAAAAAATCAACAATATCCCATACCTTCCGTCGTTCAGTCTTGTCCCACGCAGTAAATCCATCTGAAGGGGTTAAATAATTTTACAAGCAGGAGCTTTGCTAATGCAGCTGCCCCTGCCTGTAAAAACTGGGAAATGAATGGGAAGCAGGGGAACGTAGCTACCTAGTCTTGCGGTGCTGCGCCCCCTGCTGGTATAACCTCAGATGAACTCGAGCATGAGAAAATAATCAGAAAAATTCCCACGCTCAAGTTCATCTGAGGCTATGCCGGCAGGGGGCGCAGCACCGCAAGTCTAGGTAGCAACGTTCCCCTGCTTTCCATTTATTCCCCAGATTTTACAGCCAGGAGCACAGCTGCATTAGCAGGCTCCTGCTTATAAAATTATTTAACCCCTTCAGATGGATTTACAGCGTGGGACAAGACTGAATGACGGAAAGTATGGGATATTGTTAGTGTTGAGCATTCCGATACCGCAAGTATCGGGTATCGGCCGATACTTGCGGTATCGGAATTCCGATACCGGGATTCCGATACTTGCCGCGTATCGGATACCGGAATCGGAAGTTCCAAGATTCAAAATGCAGAAATTCAGCCAATGAGAATGATTCCAAGTGTGGGCACATCCTGTTTAGCATGGAGGGCATGAAAGTACTGGCAAGGCTGTGATTGGCTGCTGAAATGATGTCATGCTGCAGTTTAAAAGTCGCTGGCGCCATTTTGCGATCACTCTGCTGTGAATTCAGTTAGTGACAGGACGCTGTTTGCTGACTGAGGGACAGTTTAGAGATAGCGATTTGCTTCTTTGTGCTTTCCAAAGGCTAATTTAGCAACCGCTGTGTTCACCTACTATTCACCTTGCTTTTGCCTTGTAGCGCTGTTTTCACAGCGATCTGCAAGGTCTGTGTGTGTGTGTGTGTGAGTGCAGCCCACTCTCTAGTCTGAGTGCAGCCACATAGGCCATCCATAGCTGGTTGTATTCAGTTCAGGGAGGGTGGTTCATTGCCTCATACTGTTCTTTTTTTTTTTTTTTTTCCAAGTAGTGTAGTCTGCTGCTAATTTATTCAAAAAAATCCTATTAGTGTCTTTCCACCCGTCTCCAGCTAATTTGTGGAAAAACACTACATAGGATAAAGTAGAGGAGGGTTTTGGGGCCTTGCAGCGCCATTTACGGCTGTCTGCACGGTCTCCGTGTGACTGCAGCTCGCCCTGTAGTCTGTGAGCAGCCGTAGCCTGGTTGTCTCCAGCTCAGGGTTGTTCACTGCGTCATACCGCCAAATCAATTTTAATTTTTTTTCAAGTAGTGTAGTCTGCTGCTAATTTATTTAAAAAAATTCTATTAGTGTCTTTCCACCCGTCTCCAGCTAATTTGTGGAAAAACACTACATAGGATAAAGTAGAGGAGGGTTTTTGGGCCTTGCAGCGCCGTTTACGGCTGTCTGCACGGTCTCCGTGTGACTGCAGCTCGCCCTCTAGTCTGTGAGCAGCCGTAGCCTGGTTGTCTCCAGCTCAGGGTTGTTCACTGCGTAATACCGCCAAATCAATTTTAATTTTTTTTCAAGTAGTGTAGTCTGCTGCTAATTTATTTTAAAAAATCCTATTAGTGTCTTTCCACCCGTCTCCAGCTAATTTGTGGAAAAACACTACATAGGATAAAGTAGAGGAGGGTTTTTGGGCCTTGCAGCGCCGTTTACGGCTGTCTGCACGGTCTCCGTGTGATTGCAGCTCGCCCTGTAGTCTGTGAGCAGCCATAGCCTGGTTGTCTCCAGCTCAGGGTTGTTCACTGCGTCATACCGCCAAATCAATTTTCTTTTTTTTTCAAGTAGTGTAGGTTGCTGCTAATTTATTTAAAAAAATCCTATTAGTGTCTTTCCACCCGTCTCCAGCTAACTTGTGGAAAAACACTACATAGGATAACGTAGAGGAGGGTTTTTGGGCCTTGCAGCGCCGTTTACGTCTGTCTGCACGGTCTCCGTGTGACTGCAGCTCTATCTGTTGTCAGTTCAGCCCCCCAAAAAGAAATAAATAATAAAGTTCACCAAACACACCAGTTACACCACTTTACATTTGTGTAGGCCACATTAGCTCATATTAAAGTCTAGTCCACACTTTAGAAAATTAGTGTTTCTTATACCTGTTAGGAGGAGTTGCTCAGGAATAAGCACACAAATCCGTTAGTACTTTTCTGCTTATCTTTATCAGTCAACCAAGATGAAGAAGGCAGTGAGTAAGGCACGTGGGCGTGGGCGTGGGCGCGGAGCAGGGAGGGGACGTGGGGATTCTGTGCCTGCTGCGGGCACCGGTGACTCATCAGCACCCACTTTCACCAGGCAACAGTCGTTCATGCGCAGCTTTGTGTCAGAGCGCCGTACACCGCTGCTGCGTCAAGACCAAATTGAAGCTGTTGTCGGATGGATGGCAGCTAATGCATCAACTTCCATTAGTGCCACATCCTCTCAGACACAGAGCACTGGAGAGCAGCCATCTGTCTCTTCACCACCTGCCAAATTGCCCAGGCAGACAGAGAGCCCAGGACAGGAGCCGTCTCTACTTCTGTTCTCTGAATCTCTTGGCTTGGAAACAGGGGGCCAGCCAAGCAGCATTGGAGAAATGGAAGAAGAGGCAGGGTGCAGTGATGCCCAACAGCTTTTTCTGTCTTCCTCTGAAGAGGCGGGTGGGCCAGTGGCTCCGGTCACCACATCGCAGGCCGCATCAGCTGATGATGACACTCAGGTGGCACTTACTGGTGCGTGCTCTGCTGCTGAGACTACCCAGGAGGAGCAGTTGGGGGCAGAGGGTAGTGTAGATGATGAGGTCCTCGACCCATCTTGGCGTGAGGGACAGGAAGGTGGTGGGAGCAGCTCTGAGGAAGAGATTCCCCGTATGGCCCAAAGAGGGAGAGGGAGGGGGAAGACTGCGGATCCTGCAGCCTCCGCTTTGGCACCCGTTAGGAGCATGTCTCTTCCAAAAGCCAAAAAGGGCGCTCCCAAGACTTGCAGTGCCTGGTCCTTTTTTGACACAGTTGCAGATGACATTTGCTATGTCAGATGCAACGTGTGTCATCAAAAAGTCAAAAGAGGTTGAAATGTCAGCAACCTCAATACCTCCAACATGTGGAAACATGTGCGCAACAGGCACCCGGCGGAGTTAGAAAAACACACTGAAGAGGTAGGCCAACCAACAGCGGCAGCTACCACCTCTTCAGCTCGTGTTGCCTCTTCCTCTAGCTCACACGCAGCTGGTTCGGCTTCCTCCCAGGATCGCCGTGGAAGAACCTCTGGCCCTGTTGTCCAGAGACCCGCTGTAATTCCACCCGCAGCGCCACTTTCCCAGTCATCCACACACTCCCAGCCCAGTCTACAGCCATCGGTAGTACAGGCATGGGAGAAAAGGCGGCCTTTCTCGTCAAACCACCCACGAGCACAGGCTCTGACTGCAGGCATTGCCAAACTTCTGTCACTGGAAATGCTGTCATTCAGGCTGGTGGAGACTGACAGCTTCCGTGACTTGATGTCATTGGCAGTCCCACAGTACAATGTGCCTAGCCGCTTTTACTTCAGCAGGCAAGCCGTCCCTGCCCTGCACAAGCATGTGGAGGGACACATAAAACACGCGCTACTGAACGCCGTCAGTAGCAAGGTCCACCTCACCACCGATGCGTGGACCAGTCAACATGGACAGGGGCGATACCTTTCCCTCACTGCCCATTGGGTTAATGTCGTTGAGCCGGGTACAGACCGTGCGAGTGGCGCAGGACGTGTCCTGCCCACTCCAAGGATTGCAGGAATCCATTCTGTACGCATTGACTCCTCCTCTTACACCAGTTCCTCAGAATCATCGCTGCAGGAGCCGTCACAGTCCACCTCCACATGGACCCGTGATGAACGTGTACCTGTTACGACCGACATGAGCACAGCAGTGGCCAAACGTCAACAGGCCGTGTTGAAATTAATTTTTTTGGGGAATCGTAGCCACACAGCGCAGGAGCTCTGGAATGCCATCAAGCAGGAGAGCGATGTGTGGTTTGTGCCAGCGAATCTCCAGCCAGGCATGGTAGTGTGTGATAATGGCCGAAATCTGGTGGCAGCTCTGGGCCTCGGCAACCTCACTCACATCCCATGTCTGGCACATGTGCTCAATTTGGTCGTGCAGAGCTTTTTGAGGGACTATCCGGATCTTGATGCACTGCTGCACAAGGTCCGCCTAGAGTGTGCTCACTTGCGGCGTTCCAGCACGGCAAAAGCGCGCATTGCGGCTCTGCAGCGCCGACACCGCCTGCCGGAACATCGCATCATATGTGACCTACCTACCAGGTGGAATTCCACGTTACATATGTTGGAGCGGTTGTGTGAGCAGCAGCAAGCTGTAATGGAGTACCAGCTGCTTCAGGCGCAAAAAAGTCGCAGTCAGCGCCGTACAGACTTCACAACCACAGAGTGGGCCACTATGAATGACGTCTGCCAGGTTTTGCGTCCCTTTGATTATTCCACGCGGATGGCGAGTGCAGATGATGCACTAGTCAGCATGACTGTCCCCCTTATCTGCCTGCTTGAAAAATCACTGCAAGCGCTAAGGGATGATGTTGTGGAGGATGAGGATTCACCATTTCCATCATCTTCTGGACAGTCAGCGCCACGTGGTTCCTCACAAACGCGTAGGCAGGGGACAGTTTGTGAGGAGGATGAGGAGGAGTCAATGGAGGAGGAAGACATCCGTCCAGAGGAGGGAGTTACACAATTGTCCAGTACTCAGTGTGTACAGCGAGGGTGGGGTGATGACGAGCGGGCAGAGATCACGCCTCCAGCAGGGGACAGCGTTTCTTGGGCAGTTGGCAGTCTGCAGCACATGGTGGATTACATGCTGCAGTGCCTGAGAAACGACCGCCGCATCGCCCACATTCTCAACATGTCTGATTATTGGGTGTTCACCCTCCTCGATCCTCGCTACCGGGACAACGTAGAAAGCCTCATCACACCGTTGAACCGGGAGCGAAAAATGCGGGAGTACCAAGACACACTGGTCAATTCCATCATCTTCTCCATTCCAACTGAGAGAAGTGCTGCTAGTGCATTCCAAAGCAGCTCAGTGCATCCAGGCAGTGGTGGAGGCTCTGCACAAAGAGGGAGCAGAAGCAGTGCCTCTGCCCAAGGCAAGACCAGTATGGCCCAACTGTGGCACAGTTTTCTGTGCCCCCCACAAAAGTCTACACCATCACAGACGGCTCCAGTCAGCAGGAGGCAACGGTTCCGTCAGATGGTGACAGACTACATGTCTTGCCCTCTTGCTGTACTCCCAGACGGCTCTTCCCCTTTCAAGTTTTGGGTCTCAAAGCTGGATACATGGCCAGAGCTAAGCCAGTATGCATTGGAGGTGCTGTCTTGCCCTGCGGCCAGTGTATTATCGGAACGTGTCTTTAGTGCTGCAGGTGGTGTACTAACTGACCGTCGCATGCGACTATCCTCCGATAACGTTGACCGGCTTACTTTCCTGAAAATGAACAAGGCCTGGATCTCGCAGGAATTTGCCACTCCTCCTCCTGATTAAATAATTAGGTCACTGTATACGTTATCCAGGTCTCCTGTTGTGTTCATCTTTCTACCACCTGAATTTAAATTCCTGGGCTCCAACACCGCCAGTTGAGGCTCAGAAGTGCCGTCTGCACAGTCAAAACATACGACCCAGTGTTATTGGGTTTCAGTAACGTCAGCTGATCCCCAGCTGTGTAGCCGGCAATGTGTCATGCGACCGCAACGCTGACACAACAACTGAAATGTAAGGGAATCTGTCCCCCCCCCCCAAGGCGTTTGTTACTGAAAGAGCCTCCTTGTGCAGCAGTAATGCTGCACAAGGAAAAGGTAGCTATTTTTGTTTAGCACCTTGCACACGCAGAACTTAACACTTATAAAATGTGTCCACTGATACCGTAACACCGTCCCGGAGGTGGGACTTTCCTTCGTAATGTGATGCAGCACAGCCGTCATTCCTACCCCCCCGGCGCCGCGCACCCGCTCCTCAGCGTTGTTTGATTCCGTCCCGGAGCCTGCGCTGTTATGTTATCCCGTGGCCAGGCACACTTAGCGCTGCCCGTCTTCTGGCATCATTTGGTGTCAGGATGGCTGCGCCTGTGCGGCCGCGCTGGCAGAGAGCCCGCCTCGCAGTGTCTTCTGATTTAATCCCACTGGGGGCCTGAGATCCATGGACATGCGCAGTGCATATCTGAACCTCCACCTCTCACTCATCTCCCTATGGCTTCTTCAGACTGTTCGGTGTCAGCTGGTCCCTAATAGCATGCCACGGCCGTGACACCGCACAGTCTTAAGAAGCCGTAGGGAGGGGAGTGAGAGGCGAGGATATGCACTGCGCATGTCCATGGATCCCAGGCCCCCAGTGGGATTAAATCAGAAGACACTGCGAGGCGGGCTCTCGGCCAGCGCGGCCGCACAGGCGCAGCCATCCTGACACCAAATGATGCCAGAAGACGGGCAGCGCTAAGTGTGCCTGGCCACGGGATAACATGACAGCGCAGGCTCCGGGACGGAATCAAACAACGCTGAGGAGCCGGTGCGCGGCGCCGGGGGGGTAGGAATGACGGCTGTGCTGCGTCACATTACGAAGGAAAGTCCCACCTCCAGGACGGTTTTACGGTTGCAGGGGACACATTTTATAAGTGTTTAGTTCTGTGTTTGCAAGGAGCATGATGAAAAGAGCCACCTTTTCCTTTTGCATCTTTTGTGCTGCACAAGCTGGCTCTTTCAGCTACAAACACCTTGGGGGGGGGGTTAAAGGTTCCCTTTCGACTTTCTCAGGCTTCGGCCTACATTGTGTTCCTCTGCTTTTCCACCTGTCCCTGGGCTCCAACACCGCCAGTTGCCGTCCAGAAGTGCTGTACGCACAGTCAACAGTCGCTCCTCTGTTATTGGGGTTCAGTAACGTCAGCTGTTCCCCTGCTGTGTGTGTGGCAATCCCTCCTACCTCCTCCTACCTCCTCCAACCTCCTCCTCCTCCACCTGTCCCTGGGCTCCAACACCGCCAGTTGCCGTCCAGAAGTGCTGTACGCACAGTCAACAGTCGCTCCTCTGTTATTGGGGTTCAGTAACGTCAGCTGTTCCCCTGCTGTGTGTGTGGCAATCCCTCCTACCTCCTCCTACCTCCTCCAACCTCCTCCTCCTCCACCTGTCCCTGGGCTCCAACACCGCCAGTTGCCGTCCAGAAGTGCTGTCCGCACAGTCCCGACAGTCCCTCCTCTGTTATTGGGGTTCAGTAACGTCAGCTGTTCCCCTGCTGTGTGTGTGGCAATCCCTCCTACCTCCTCCAACCTCCTCCAACCTCCTCCTCCTCCACCTGTCCCTGGGCTCCAACACCGCCAGTTGCCGTCCAGAAGTGCTGTCCGCACAGTCCCGACAGTCCCTCCTCTGTTATTGGGGTTCAGTAACGTCAGCTGTTCCCCTGCTGTGTGTGTGGCAATCCCTCCTACCTCCTCCTACCTCCTCCAACCTCCTCCTCCTCCACCTGTCCCTGGGCTCCAACACCGCCAGTTGCCGTCCAGAAGTGCTGTCCGCACAGTCCCGACAGTCCCTCCTCTGTTATTGGGGTTCAGTAACGTCAGCTGTTCCCCTGCTGTGTGTGTGGCAATCCCTCCTACCTCCTCCAACCTCCTCCAACCTCCTCCTCCTCCACCTGTCCCTGGGCTCCAACACCGCCACTTGCCGTCCAGAAGTGCTGTCCGCACAGTCCCGACAGTCCCTCCTCTGTTATTGGGGTTCAGTAACGTCAGCTGTTCCCCTGCTGTGTGTGTGGCAATCCCTCCTACCTCCTCCTACCTCCTCCAACCTCCTCCTCCTCCACCTGTCCCTGGGCTCCAACACCGCCAGTTGCCGTCCAGAAGTGCTGTCCGCACAGTCCCGACAGTCCCTCCTCTGTTATTGGGGTTCAGTAACGTCAGCTGTTCCCCTGCTGTGTGTGTGGCAATCCCTCCTACCTCCTCCAACCTCCTCCAACCTCCTCCTCCTCCACCTGTCCCTGGGCTCCAACACCGCCAGTTGCCATCCAGAAGTGCTGTCCGCACAGTCCCGACAGTCCCTCCTCTGTTATTGGGGTTCAGTAACGTCAGCTGTTCCCCTGCTGTGTGTGTGGCAATCCCTCCTACCTCCTCCTACCTCCTCCAACCTCCTCCTCCTCCACCTGTCCCTGGGCTCCAACACCGCCAGTTGCCGTCCAGAAGTGCTGTCCGCACAGTCCCGACAGTCCCTCCTCTGTTATTGGGGTTCAGTAACGTCAGCTGTTCCCCTGCTGTGTGTGTGGCAATCCCTCCTACCTCCTCCAACCTCCTCCAACCTCCTCCTCCTCCACCTGTCCCTGGGCTCCAACACCGCCAGTTGCCGTCCAGAAGTGCTGTCCGCACAGTCCCGACAGTCCCTCCTCTGTTATTGGGGTTCAGTAACGTCAGCTGTTCCCCTGCTGTGTGTGTGGCAATCCCTCCTACCTCCTCCTACCTCCTCCAACCTCCTCCTCCTCCACCTGTCCCTGGGCTCCAACACCGCCACTTGCCGTCCAGAAGTGCTGTCCGCACAGTCCCGACAGTCCCTCCTCTGTTATTGGGGTTCAGTAACGTCAGCTGTTCCCCTGCTGTGTGTGTGGCAATCCCTCCTACCTCCTCCTACCTCCTCCAACCTCCTCCTCCTCCACCTGTCCCTGGGCTCCAACACCGCCAGTTGCCGTCCAGAAGTGCTGTCCGCACAGTCCCGACAGTCCCTCCTCTGTTATTGGGGTTCAGTAACGTCAGCTGTTCCCCTGCTGTGTGTGTGGCAATCCCTCCTACCTCCTCCAACCTCCTCCAACCTCCTCCTCCTCCACCTGTCCCTGGGCTCCAACACCGCCAGTTGCCGTCCAGAAGTGCTGTCCGCACAGTCCCGACAGTCCCTCCTCTGTTATTGGGGTTCAGTAACGTCAGCTGTTCCCCTGCTGTGTGTGTGGCAATCCCTCCTACCTCCTCCAACCTCCTCCAACCTCCTCCTCCTCCACCTGTCCCTGGGCTCCAACACCGCCAGTTGCCGTCCAGAAGTGCTGTCCGCACAGTCCCGACAGTCCCTCCTCTGTTATTGGGGTTCAGTAACGTCAGCTGTTCCCCTGCTGTGTGTGTGGCAATCCCTCCTACCTCCTCCTACCTCCTCCAACCTCCTCCTCCTCCACCTGTCCCTGGGCTCCAACACCGCCAGTTGCCGTCCAGAAGTGCTGTCCGCACAGTCCCGACAGTCCCTCCTCTGTTATTGGGGTTCAGTAACGTCAGCTGTTCCCCTGCTGTGTGTGTGGCAATCCCTCCTACCTCCTCCAACCTCCTCCAACCTCCTCCTCCTCCACCTGTCCCTGGGCTCCAACACCGCCAGTTGCCGTCCAGAAGTGCTGTCCGCACAGTCCCGACAGTCCCTCCTCTGTTATTGGGGTTCAGTAACGTCAGCTGTTCCCCTGCTGTGTGTGTGGCAATCCCTCCTACCTCCTCCTACCTCCTCCAACCTCCTCCTCCTCCACCTGTCCCTGGGCTCCAACACCGCCAGTTGCCGTCCAGAAGTGCTGTCTGCACAGTCCCGACAGTCCCTCCTCTGTTATTGGGGTTCAGTAACGTCAGCTGTTCCCCTGCTGTGTGTGTGGCAATCCCTCCTACCTCCTCCAACCTCCTCCTCCTCCACCTGTCCCTGGGCTCCAACACCGCCAGTTGCCGTCCAGAAGTGCTGTCCGCACAGTCCCGACAGTCCCTCCTCTGTTATTGGGGTTCAGTAACGTCAGCTGTTCCCCTGCTGTGTGTGTGGCAATCCCTCCTACCTCCTCCTACCTCCTCCAACCTCCTCCTCCTCCACCTGTCCCTGGGCTCCAACACCGCCAGTTGCCGTCCAGAAGTGCTGTCCGCACAGTCCCGACAGTCCCTCCTCTGTTATTGGGGTTCAGTAACGTCAGCTGTTCCCCTGCTGTGTGTGTGGCAATCCCTCCTACCTCCTCCTACCTCTTCCAACCTCCTCCTCCTCCACCTGTCCCTGGGCTCCAACACCGCCAGTTGCCGTCCAGAAGTGCTGTCCGCACAGTCCCGACAGTCCCTCCTCTGTTATTGGGGTTCAGTAACGTCAGCTGTTCCCCTGCTGTGTGTGTGGCAATCCCTCCTACCTCCTCCAACCTCCTCCAACCTCCTCCTCCTCCACCTGTCCCTGGGCTCCAACACCGCCAGTTGCCGTCCAGAAGTGCTGTCCGCACAGTCCCGACAGTCCCTCCTCTGTTATTGGGGTTCAGTAACGTCAGCTGTTCCCCTGCTGTGTGTGTGGCAATCCCTCCTACCTCCTCCAACCTCCTCCAACCTCCTCCTCCTCCACCTGTCCCTGGGCTCCAACACCGCCAGTTGCCATCCAGAAGTGCTGTCCGCACAGTCCCGACAGTCCCTCCTCTGTTATTGGGGTTCAGTAACGTCAGCTGTTCCCCTGCTGTGTGTGTGGCAATCCCTCCTACCTCCTCCTACCTCCTCCAACCTCCTCCTCCTCCACCTGTCCCTGGGCTCCAACACCGCCAGTTGCCGTCCAGAAGTGCTGTCCGCACAGTCCCGACAGTCCCTCCTCTGTTATTGGGGTTCAGTAACGTCAGCTGTTCCCCTGCTGTGTGTGTGGCAATCCCTCCTACCTCCTCCAACCTCCTCCAACCTCCTCCTCCTCCACCTGTCCCTGGGCTCCAACACCGCCAGTTGCCGTCCAGAAGTGCTGTCCGCACAGTCCCGACAGTCCCTCCTCTGTTATTGGGGTTCAGTAACGTCAGCTGTTCCCCTGCTGTGTGTGTGGCAATCCCTCCTACCTCCTCCAACCTCCTCCTCCTCCACCTGTCCCTGGGCTCCAACACCGCCAGTTGCCGTCCAGAAGTGCTGTCCGCACAGTCCCGACAGTCCCTCCTCTGTTATTGGGGTTCAGTAACGTCAGCTGTTCCCCTGCTGTGTGTGTGGCAATCCCTCCTACCTCCTCCAACCTCCTCCAACCTCCTCCTCCTCCACCTGTCCCTGGGCTCCAACACCGCCAGTTGCCATCCAGAAGTGCTGTCCGCACAGTCCCAACAGTCCCTCCTCTGTTATTGGGGTTCAGTAACGTCAGCTGTTCCCCTGCTGTGTGTGTGGCAATCCCTCCTACCTCCTCCTACCTCCTCCAACCTCCTCCTCCTCCACCTGTCCCTGGGCTCCAACACCGCCAGTTGCCGTCCAGAAGTGCTGTCCGCACAGTCCCGACAGTCCCTCCTCTGTTATTGGGGTTCAGTAACGTCAGCTGTTCCCCTGCTGTGTGTGTGGCAATCCCTCCTACCTCCTCCAACCTCCTCCAACCTCCTCCTCCTCCACCTGTCCCTGGGCTCCAACACCACCAGTTGCCGTCCAGAAGTGCTGTCCGCACAGTCCCGACAGTCCCTCCTCTGTTATTGGGGTTCAGTAACGTCAGCTGTTCCCCTGCTGTGTGTGTGGCAATCCCTCCTACCTCCTCCAACCTCCTCCAACCTCCTCCTCCTCCACCTGTCCCTGGGCTCCAACACCGCCAGTTGCCGTCCAGAAGTGCTGTCCGCACAGAGCCAAACACCTCGCAAATGTGTTAGTGGGGTTCAGCACCGCCAGCTGTTCCCCTGCTGTGTATACGGCAACGTGTACTGCGACCGCCACGCAGGCACAACAAGTTAAATTTAAGGGAACCTGCCCCCCCCCCCCAGGCGTTTGTTACTGAAGGAGCCACCTTGTGCAGCAGTAATGATGCAATGGGAAAAAGTGCCTCTTTTCGTGGTGCTCCTTGCACATGCTGATCCTAACACTTATGAAAAGTGCCCCCTCCTACCGTGATACCGTACGGTTGGTGGAACTTTCCTTTGTGATGTGACGCAGCACAGCCGTCATTCTTACCCCCTTGGCGCCGTGCGCCGCCTCCTCAGCGTTGTTTGAATCAGTCCCGGAGCCTGCGCTGTTAGGTTAGCCCTTGGCCATGCACACATTTTGCGCTGCCCGTCTTCTGACATCATTTGGTGTCAGGCTGGCTGCGCCTGTGCGGCCGCGCTGGCCGAGATCCCGCCTCGTACTGTCTTCTGATTTCATCCCACTGGGGGCCTGAGATCCATGGACATGCGCAGTGCATATCTGAACCTCCACCTCTCACTCATCTCCCTATGGCTTCTTCAGACTGTTCGGTGTCAGCTGGTCCCTAATAGCATGCCACGGCCGTGACACCGCACAGTCTGAAGAAGCCGTAGGGAGGGGAGTGAGAGGCGAGGATATGCACTGCGCATGGCCACGTATCTCAGGCCCCCAGTGGGATGAAATCAGAAGACAGTACGAGGCGGGATCTCGGCCAGCGCGGCCGCACAGGCGCAGCCAGCCTGACACCAAATGATGTCAGAAGACGGGCAGCGCAAAATGTGTGCATGGCCAAGGGCTAACCTAACAGCGCAGGCTCCGGGACTGATTCAAACAACGCTGAGGAGGCGGCGCACGGCGCCAAGGGGGTAAGAATGACGGCTGTGCTGCGTCACATCACAAAGGAAAGTTCCACCTACCGAACGGTATCACGGTAGGAGGGGACACTTTTCATAAGTGTTAGGTTCAGCATGTGCAAGGACCATAATTAAAAGAGCTAAGTTTACCTTTTCCAGCATTAGTGCTGTACACGATGGCTCTTTCAGCTACAAACGCCTGGGGGGGGGTTAAAGTTTCCCTTTCAACTTGCTCCAGTGCAGGCTTCGGCCTACACTCTGCTCCCTCTCCTCCTCCTGCTGACCCTGGGCTCCAACACCGCCAGTTGGGGCCCGGTACTGCTAGCTGCACAGAGAAAAACACCAGCCAATGTGTCAGTGGGGTTCAGCACCGCCAGCTGTTCCCCTGCTGTGCAGCCGGCAACGTGTCCTGCAACTGCCACGCAGGCACAACAGACCCAAAAGCTGCCGCCAGTGCAGGCTTCGGCCTACACTCTGCTCCATCTCCTCCTCCTGCTGACCCCGGGCTCCAACACCGCCAGTTGGGGCCCGGTACTGCTAGCTGCACAGAGAAAAACACCAGCCAATGTGTCAGTGGGGTTCAGCACCGCCAGCTGTTCCCCTGCTGTGCAGCCGGCATCGTATCCTGCAAAAGCCACGCAGACACAAGAACTGAAATTGAAGGGAACCTGTCCCCCCTCCCCCAGGCGTTTGTACGTTTTAAAGGCCACCTTGTACAGCGGTAATGCTGCATGTGTGCAAGGTGGCTCATAAACGTATTCTCCTCGCACATGTGGAACTGAAAACACGTCTAAAATGTGTCCTCTGTGTGACCATTTAACCGTCCCGGTGCTGTGACTTTCCTTTGTAATGACACGCTGCAACCCCCTTGGTAGCGCTGCCCGTCTTCTGGCATCATGGTTTGGCTGCCTGCGCCTCTGCGGCCGCCCTGACCCACACAACGCCCCTCGTTGTCTTAGTTATTGGGACTGCGAGGGTGTGATTGATGGGCATGATCAGTGCATCAGTTCGCCTGTCCCTCATCTCCTTCCGCCTTCTGCAGACTGTGCGGCTTCATGGCCGTGGCATGCGATAAGGGATCAGATGACGCCGCACAGTCTGAAGCGGGTGTAAGGACCCGAGTGTGAGAGGCGAACATATGTGCTGCCCAGGCCCTGAATCCCAGCCCCGCAGTGTTTTAACAATGTTAAGACACTGCGGGGCTGGGATTCATGGTCATCGCGAAATGCACCGGCCGACATTAAATGATGCCAGAACATGGGCAGCGCTAACAGCGCTAGGCCAGGGGATAACACGACAGCGCAGACTCCTGTACAGCAAATAACAACGCTCAGGAGGCTGCACCCAGCACCAAGGTGGGATTCTTGACATCTGTGCTGCGTCTCATTACAAAGGGAACTCGCGCCTCCAACACAGTTTGACTGTATAAAGGGCTAAATGTTATACGTGTTCCTTTCAGCGTGTGCAAGGAGCGAAATTAAAAGAGCAACCTTTGACTTGTGCAGCACTACTGCTGCATAAGCTGTGGCTCTTCTACTTTGTAACCCCTGAGGGGGGGTTAAAGGTTACCTTTGAAATTGGTTCAATTAGGCTTCGGCCTACACTCTGCTCCCCCTGCAGAGCCCTGGGCTCCAACACCGCCAGTTGGGGCCCGGTACTGCTAGCTGCACAGAGAAAAACACCAGCCAATGTGTCAGTGGGGTTCAGCACCGCCAGCTGTTCCCCTGCTGTGCAGCCGGCAACGTGTCCTGCAACTGCCACGCAGGCACAACAGACCCAAAAGCTGCCGCCAGTGCAGGCTTCGGCCTACACTCTGCTCCCTCTCCTCCTCCTGCTGACCCCGGGCTCCAACACCGCCAATTGGGGCCCAGTACTGCTAGCTGCACAGAGAAAAACACCAGCCAATGTGTCAGTGGGGTTCAGCACCGCCAGCTGTTCCCCTGCTGTGCAGCCGGCATCGTGTCCTGCAAAAGCCACGCAGACACAAGAACTGAAATTGAAGGGAACCTGTCCCCCCTCCCCCAGGCGTTTGTACGTTTTAAAGGCCACCTTGTACAGCGGTAATGCTGCATGTGTGCAAGGTGGCTCATAAACGTATTCTCCTCGCACATGTGGAACTGAAAACACGTCTAAAATGTGTCCTCTGTGTGACCATTTAACCGTCCCGGTGCTGTGACTTTCCTTTGTAATGACACGCTGCAACCCCCTTGGTAGCGCTGCCCATCTTCTGGCATCATGGTTTGGCTGCCTGCGCCTCTGCGGCCGCCCTGACCCACACAACGCCCCTCGTTGTCTTAGTTATTGGGACTGCGAGGGTGTGATTGATGGGCATGATCAGTGCATCAGTTCGCCTGTCCCTCATCTCCTTCCGCCTTCTGCGGACTGTGCGGCTTCATGGCCGTGGCATGCGATAAGGGATCAGATGACGCCGCACAGTCTGAAGCGGGTGTAAGGACCCGAGTGTGAGAGGCGAACATATGTGCTGCGCCAGGCCCTGAATCCCAGCCCCGCAGTGTTTTAACAATGTTAAGACACTGCGGGGCTGGGATTCTTGGTCATCGCGAACCACACCGGCCGACATTAAATCATGCCAGAACATGGGCAGCGCTAACAGCGCTAGGCCAGGGGATAACACGACAGCGCAGACTCCTGTACAGCAAATAACAACGCTCAGGAGGCTGCACCCAGCACCAAGGTGGGATTCTTGACATCT